>NC_056689.1:24042500-25242500 GCF_018350215.1 Panthera leo | reverse complement strand
AAAGGACCAAGTAGCAAAGAACTGGGACAAAATCTCAAATCAGACGGTTCCTGGGAGGAGCACAGTGCCAAAGTCACTCCAATTGTAGGACTTCAGCAAAGTCGGTCATTGTGGGAAGTTATGCACCACAGAGCTGCATGTGGTAATATGTGTTAATGATTTCTATCCAAAAAGACTCTTTTTAAATCATTGTCTTAGGACTGCTGATAAGGAGAGAATCAATGGACTGGCCTACATAGCTCATTGTCACAAGAGCTGGGGAGGTCCCCAAAGTGAAATGTATCATTCCTTTCCAGTTCCAGCTTTGCAACAAACCAACTCATAATAGCAACATCTTTGACACAAAGTGCCCCCAGGCATGAGACTTAAAACCATCTTAAACATTTGCATTACATAACAAGTATATCAGGACAAGATCAATTTATACCTTAAATCAAAGCTTCCCAAAGAAAACCATTGTGTGGGTAGTATTTCAATACACGGTGCTAAAAGTAATGAATACATTAGCTTAGGCGCAGGAATTAGGACACCATTAACCAAGAAGATAAATTAACATCCTAAACACAAAAGCATGAACAAACTGTCATCATTTGCCCAGATCAGCTACTTCCCTACACAGGAGCAGGACCCAAATCAGCAACCAGCTGCAAATATTCGGAAACAGGGCCTTACAAATTCATGAGTCAGGGGTAGAGCCACAGGTATTGTAGATAATAACCTTCTTTTAACTTAAATAAAAGTGTTGACCCTCATGTCAGCACATAAGAGTAGGAGTGGTGTTTTGAGCCTCTGTATAAGATAAAGATGTCTGAAATTCGTATCTGTTTAGAGAAAATGAAATCTAGTTTAATTCGCTAACGGGCACTAATGCCTTTAAACAAGGCAGAGTATCTGACTTGAAACAAATTAGTACTGAAAGATAAAAACCAAGTGCTTCACTCATGCATTTGCTGATTATTTCTTACCTTCTGGAGACATTAGCTGTAATAAGTCTATAGCTCTGACACTATAATTTCCTGGAGATAATAAATGTGACGCTTCTGACACAATACCATCAAATGCTTCATTCCCAGCAATGCTTGGAATAGAGTTCCATGCTTAAAAGACTGTGATTTTAGGGCTAATAAGCAGACACTAAATCTCCCGTTTGTCCCTTCACAAGGACAATCTATTGAACATACAAAGTACAGATTTTCCCTCAAAGATTAGAATATGGAGTATGAAATAGGAGTATTTCCCTTCTGGAGTTCAATTATTCAAATCCTTCTCATTTATCTTTTTATTTACCTGGCAAGCTCCTGTTTCTGACATCCAGTCTCAAGGTCTTCTCCTTCTTGAGGTCTTCTCCTTTCTGAATTGTGTCATGGAGTATGCAGCCCCCTTCCTGCTGGCCCCCAGGGATTCTGCAAAGAAAATAGTGCTTATTTTTGTCATGAGTTATCTTTTTACATGTCCTTCTTCCTTCATTAAAGTCTAGTCTTGTCAGGACACCGTATATGCTCTCCTTATCATTTCTGCAGGTAAATTGCCTGGCATATATTAAGTTCTCAAATAAGTCTGTTATGTAATGGATATATGATGGAGGGCATACCTGATCACCTTCTCTGTACCTCGCCCTGTGCTAGGCATTTTCACTGCGTTGTCTCATATGCTGTCCCCCTCAGCACTGTGGGTGTTATCATCCCCATTTTGTGATGATGGAAATCAGGCCCAAGGAAATTATTACTGACTTTCCTGAGTCCACATAGATATTGTGATGGAAAGTGAATTAAGCCAAGGTTATCTGCCACGACGCTTTTTCTACCACAGCAGCAGACAGGAGGCATATTTGCCAAGGGCCTTCAGCGGGATTACTCAGCGGCCATGCTATTTTACTTCCATGGAACTGAATGGAGTGTGGCAAAAAGCAAATGAATAATACAGACTGAGTAAAGTGAGTAGAATTTGCGGGAATCTGGTGCAAATAAAAAGCTCCTAAAGGATACAACTACATGCATCTCAGTGGCTACAAATTAAATTCAAAAATTATGCAGTCCAGATCGGGAAAAGTGAATATTTTGAGAAATATTCATCATCTCTCATCTTTTCCCATTTATGCGACACTGTATTTGTGGCTTCGATTCTTTCTCTCTCTCCACCTTAAACACTAACACCGACTTTAGAGCAGGGAACGCTGTCTTACACTAAATTGCATCCTCCCAAACGCACCACAGTCACCAACAATGAGGAACAGCTCAAGGTATGTCCGTTGGGGAAGATGCACCGGCCAGGAAGTGCAGAAAGTATAAGCAAAATAACAGTGGATTTATCTTCAGGTCATGTTTGGTTCACAGCATAACAACCTATCCTGACTTGAACTAGATGGTGTCTCAAATTCTTTTCCTTCTGCTTTTCCCCATGCTTTCACTTCGGCTTTTCTTGAGCACCTATATCTAGAGACTGACCTCCTTACATATCATCTCTAATTCTTACAACTGTCCTATAAGATGTATTTCTGTGGTGCCTGTTTAAAATGAGTACACTAAGGCTCAGGGGTATAAATTAATAGGTCACCCACAAAGTAAACGGTACAGCCAGGTCATTAACCAAAGGCCATGGGACTCCACACCTCATGCAACATTCACTAAACCCACAGCTCCTTGTGAAACTACATGGAAAATAGTTAAACACCGATAAGGAAAAGGAAGGGAAAACTTTGCTATTATAATCTTAACAAAGGAAACAGTTGCTAGTACCTTAGGTATTTGAGACTTATTTTCCTGGTAGAGACAGTGATTAGAGGTGGAAAATCTCAGATATCAGGAGGAGGCTGGGAGAGAAAGCACCTGTGAGATCCAGGGCCTGTCATTTCAAATTGACATCAAAGTTAATTGCTACTCACAACAATCCTAGCATTATTTGAGTGGTGAAGTTTAAAACAAAATCTTGCTAATCACAAAATTTTCATTAATTCCAATAATCCCAGGTCAACCTCGTCCACAGACTTAGTTCAACGGAAACCAAAGTTTTAACCTGAACCATGAAACATACATCTCAGACGCAAATATGCATTGAAAGCTATGAAGGAAAAACACATTTTACAGAAAGGTAATCTACTAAAAACAAGCTAAAAAGTTTAAAGTAACAAAATTTTAAGCAAAATGATTAGTCTGCTTATATAAAAGTTTGTTGCTAAGCAACCACATCAATGGAATATTTCAATTATGATTTTGAAGTTCTCGAGCTCCCCTTAGCAGTAACAAAAATAGACATTTCATGGCTAATGAAATCATCTTCTCATAAAATATGGAAACTTGAGACTAATTTTCTGAAACAATGTGTCCCAAAAACATGGCAACATATTAATATTAAAGCATAGAGTGAGGGCTTGGTGACTAGAATCTGTTATTTTCCATTGCACATTGACATTTTTTTTTACCAAAAACAAGCTCTTGTGTAGTCTACTGTGTTTTTTTAACATTCAGCAAAATAATTGGACATATATTTCCTTTTTGAAAGCATACCTATAGGCATCAAGCAGGTAAGTGATGAGGCACTTATATAACCTCCAGAGTTTCATATTTCTCTTTAAAGCCCAAATTCTTTGTCTTTAGTTTTAAGATCCACTTTTTTTTAATAAAAAGAGAATAAATTAGGATGCCTTGATATTAATTACCCATTATAAACTGCTAAATCATTTTTATATTTGGATGTATGTGTTTCCTTCTTTTACTGCCCCCAGTTGGGATCTGACCATCATTATGAAATAGTACAGTCTGGGCTCAGGAATGCCATGTAAAGCTGCCCAGTACATTTCTACTTGCTCCAGTCAGACTATACCCAAAACAATCCCTAGCAAATTATTGTTGCCTCTCTCCTTAAAATTGTCTTTAAAAATGGATGCAATGTCATATTCCTATAGCCAGTTTCAGGAGCAAATATTTCATGTAGATTTAAAAATGATAATAATGTGGGGCACCTGGGTGGCTCAGTCGGTTGAGCGTCCGACTTCGGCTCAGGTCATGATCTCACGGTTTGTGAGTTCGAGCCTCTTGTCAGGCTCCATGCTGACAGCTCAGAGCCTGGAGCCTGCTTTGGATTCTGTGTCTTCCTCTCACTGTGCCCCTCCCACACTCATGCTCTGTGTCTCTTTCTCTCAAGAGTAAATACAACATTAAAAAAAATTTTTTTTTAATGATAATAATGCTGTAGCCATCTCACCTTGGGATTCCCCAGGAGTAGATCCTTGGAGCGAAGATTCCAGTGCAGGTAGTCAATGCTGAAGACGACCCTACCAAGCACAGGTAGAAAAGTTGAGGGCGTGAGGTGGAGGACAGAAGGGAGCCTAGGAAGCTGTATTGTCAAGCAAGTTAGTGCTTCAGGCAACTTGAACTTGGTTCTGCTGGAGAGCTCTGGACACTGAGGAGGAATATACGCCTTGTGGGAGGAGCAAAGTCTCTACTTCGCGATGACTTCAGGCGAGTCAGTGCAGAGGAAGACCTCAGCTGAAGACATACAAGTAGTGGCATCTGGACTTCAGGCCAAAGCGTACTGAAATGCTGGGACATCATTGGGCACTGAGTGCAGTTAATGCTTCTGGGAACATCTATCAGCCAAGAGCAGGTGGGATTTAGAAAATAGACACATTAGCTTCCTTGCCAGTCATGTGGATTAACCCTGAGCCATCATGTGGGATCCTGACGTGCAAGGCTCAGGGCCCCATATGCCCACACGAATAACCTGTTTGATGTTGCACGTCTGGGATTCTTCCTCCTCTTTGCCTCACTTCCTCTCCTAAAAGTCAGATGCCAGATACACCACTTTTATTCACCATCATCATCTCAGGGTTTGCTTCTGAGGAACATCAACCTAAGATTTTGGAAAACTATTTTCACTTGTGACCAGAATTTTTGCAAAGCCACAGCCATTGTGTAGCCGAGACGGTTAATAAAGGACAAGATTGATTTCCATTACCAGCCTAAGAATCAAATTTATCTTTTCTTCTATTTTCTTCCCCCCAAGCTCTCTTCCTCAATTAGCCATCCTGCTTCTCTACTATGTAACTCTTATCACTCTTATCGCACTGAATACCCAAATTTGACAATTGGACAATAGCTTATTAAAGTCATTTTCTTGATACCCCCAAAAAGATGACTCTACTTGCCTCAGAACTTATCAATAGTGCAGGAATCATCACATCTAGACTTCTCCAGGAAATTCATACCCAGTGCTAAGAGATAGCACGCTCTCTCACTACAATTCCACCATATGCACTGCTTTAGTGCATAGTGGTAATTATGTCACTCTCAAGTTCAAAACCATTTAGTGGTACCATGATCCCTACAGAAATAAATAAAATCTTCTTGAACAACACGCAGTTGAAAGAATTGATGTGCCAAAATACATAGTGGAAGTGGAGGGAGAATGCATATAAATTATGAGTTATAAAAGCAACATGTTTCCTTATTATTCTTCTAAATCAGAATCGTAGCACCTTCTCTATTTCCTCCCAAATCTCTATTTTGCTTTACCTACTATTTCATTAAACTAAACGACCTCCACTGCCCAATAACCCTCAAAGCCCAACAGTTCTGAGCTTCAACCATTTGTTCATGCTGTTTCCCCCTGACCTAAAATGTCACATATACCGTCCACCCCATCAACTGCCATCACGTGGAATCCATCGTTCAAGGCTTACTCAAATGCTGCCACTTGCACAAAGTCGCTCCTGTATTTTCTGCCCCCACTCCCAGATTTGTTTTATCCATCATTTAAGCCCCCACTGCATTTTGTTCCTTTTCTTTGGCACTTGGAGGAATTTCATTATTTTAATATATGTCGAGCTATACAATCACATTCTAGGACAGCATCACATATTCACAGTTTCTCTGTGAGGTCTCCGCACAAAGCAGAGATTGTTACACATGAAGAAGCTGAGACAAATGGAGGATTAGGTTGTTGTCTGAGCTTGGAACTTGTGAGGGACTGAATTGGAATACAAGCCCAAAACCTTGAAATCGAGATCTAGATATCGCTCCTTACGTTTTATGTCCTTAACCAACCCACTGAACTTCAAATCACTTGAGCAATCAGAAACCATGTATTAGTCATCGTTGTACCCTGATAACAACATTTGAGTAGAAATTTTAATCCTGACATTCAAATACCTCCCTTAGATAAACCTTATTGGCTGGTACTTATTGCTGCAAATATATTAGGGGGGGAAGGGGGGTAGGTAGTCCTTATCTGGATTTCTTGTAATTAAATACCATATCTATTCTTTAATATGCCTCTATGTCAAGGATATGGCTTTAAGAAGACCTATGAGGCAGAGCTAATCTCATAAAGCTAATCATAAAGCTAATCTCTCCCCCTCTTCATTACCTACAGTGGCTTACCATTTTTTAACAGTGTTCCTCCAATTGTGATCTGTAAATCATCTGCAATAGAAGCCTCCAGGAACTTTGATAAAAACGCGGATTCCTATACCCTACCTCAGATTTATTGATTAAGAAAACCAGGATATGTGGTTCAAAACTGATGATCCTTATGGTTCAAATTTAAACTGAATTTAAAAATTAAAGTTTCCCTCTTAAGCCTGGAATACAAAGTCCTGCTAAATATAAAGATATTACCTTCTATTGGAAACTCTACTCCTGCCTTTTCTTTCACTTTAGAAACTCTGGCTCCAATTTCCACCATGTTTATGACAGCCTCTCTATTCTTCCGCACCTTCCCATCCTACTGATTCCTAGAAGCCTAATCCAAATCCCAGCTCCTTTCACATCACATCTCCCTTCTCTGAGCCGTTACCATTGCGGATACTGTCATTGTTTCAGCTGGGGCACCATGCCTCAAGCACGTAAACATATGCCACCTTATATACCCTAAGCAGCTCACGCACACACTATCTCTTGAAATCCTCACAAAAATCTTATGGGATATTATTCTCTATTATTATCTCCACTCATAAGATGTTAAAACTGAAATCAAAGAGGTCTAATGACTTGTCTGAGATCGCACCATCTGCAAGGGCACAGGACACAGACCAAGGGTTTTGATGCCAAAGCCCACACCTTTAGTAACTGCACCATGTGTTTCTGTCACTCCTACCCTTCGTACACTGTCTCCAGCATGACAGGCACCTGTCATTGTGGCTCTTGATGGTGCCAGTTCCTTGGGTGAGCAATGAAGTGAACTGAATCATTCTTACCAAAAACGATAAAATCTAAATGAAACCAATTCCTCAAACTATCCTGCTGGACTGTCTTAACTGATTGAAAGGGAGAAGGTTCATGAACAGCCAGATGGTTTCTTTTACTCCCAGTGACAGAATGGTCTACTCTACAAACAAAAATGCTGTAATACTGAAGATATTGAATATACACTTGATTAGTCAAGAAACAATGATGATAATAACAGTGTATGGTGGTCACTATATGCCAGGCTTGATAATTAGCATCCTTGTGCATTATCTATTTAATTCTTTTTATAATCCTAACAAGTTGACAATATTAGTATAATTCCACAGTATAGATGAGGAAACCTAGGCTCAAAGAAATCAAATAGTCTGGAAAAGGCCACTTAGCTAGCTATGTAGACTTAAACCTTGGGGTGCCTAACTCCCAGACTCAAACTCATTATTTTCTGCTCCTTTATGAAGGTTTTCTATTAGAAAATAATTTTGGGGGCGCCTGGGTGGCTCAGTCAATTAAGCATCCAACTTCAGCTCATTTCATGAGCTCACGGCTCATGAGTTTGAGCCCCATGTCGGGCTCTGTGCTGACAGCTTAGAGCCTGGAGCCTGCTTCGGATTTGGTGTCTCCCTTTCTGCCCCTCCCCTGCTTGTGCTCTCTCTCTCTCTCTCTCTCAAAAATAAACATTTAAAACAAAAAAGAAAAGAATTTTGTACTGATGATTAGAAATTACCTTTAAAATTTTCCAATACTAGAGAAATAAGCTCATTCAGCTGATAAATGAAGGCCAGACCACAAGACTTATCTGTGGATATTAGAGGAAGACTGGAAAATTGGTTTGCTGGTCGTCACATCAATGCACATACCTAGCCATCAGCTTGGTTTGGCACCTAAACTCATGCATTTTATTAAAAGTCAACTTTATCTGGCTGTAAAATCAAGCGAGGTTGGCATTGGTTTGGAAAAATAACCTAAATTTCAGGTTTTTCTCAAAATCGTTGATATTTGTCTGTCAAGAATTATTTCCTCTAAATACCACAAAGCAGCTGTGCACACAGAATTTCCCGGTGGAAGAGAACTTTCTCAAAGACTGACTAACAAAATAGAAAAAAAAAATTTTGTCAGACAAAGCAAACATTCCATTAGTTTGCTTTTACCTTTACTATGCGTATCAGAGAAGGAAGGGTTAGGTAGGAGACTAGAAAAGATTAGAAGATGGGACTGATTTTACTTGATATTCCTTTGCAGAAGCTCTGTTCTCAATTGCCTCCTCTGCTGCCCATTTCCACCTCAGGGAGCAGGAGACCACAGAGCCCATCCTTGGCATCAAACATAAGTGATGGAAACCTCAAGACCTTTGGAATTTGCTCAGCAGGAAAAATTTCCTCGATATACCTCTGCAAAGTGAAGACAATGTTATCGTCAGGCTACATCCATCAAATCCTATAACCATCTTTTGAGAGAAGGTAGCATCTTCTCATCTAGAAATTTAGCATAAACATTTCCGTTTCTATGGGGAGCCTATAAAAAAAAAGTCACGTTGGTAAATGGCATGTAAAAGTTTTCCAATATTCTAAAGTGTTACACACACTGTACCCTTCCCATCTATCACCTTGATAAAGCTTTTTATTACTGGGTACATGAGAAAAGTTGTTTTGTGTGACTGATTAAAACTATATTTTCCCTGGCTAAGGAATTTTATAAGCTGTCTCCAGGTGGGATAATGGATCGCATTCGTTAATCCACTCATTTCAGGCGGAAGCTTCAAATGGCACTTCCTAATTTTAATGTACTTCATAAATTTGCTGTGCTCTCAAAGCCTTCTACCTCAAATGTGCTTGTTTCTTTCTCAACCTAGTTTGCTTCTTCAACATGCATCGCATGCCATTCCTTCCTCTGAATAATCTTTCCTCTGCTTGTCAAAGAGCCATCCCCATCAGAGCTCTCCCAAACAGGTTCTTCACTTGACATCTCATATTCCATTATTTTTACCCTCATTTTCAGTGAAAGCATCTTATTCCAATTCATCTCTCTTCATTCCCTCTATTTGCCTTGAGTTAGCTTTGTAAATGTATTTATTATTTATAAAAATTCAGGGAAGATATGTCTTTAGAAATACATGGCACGAAAGATGTTAAAACACAATCAAATTTCACTTTTTTTTTTTTTTCAGAAAAAATCAAGGGCTCAAGTGTTATTCTGCACATAAAAGCTATTGAGTTTTTGGACAGTTTCTTAAGATTTCTCTAATATATAAATATACATAAGGGCAAGACAGGGGAGGCAGAAGTATCCTTGTTGTCTCCCTAAAGGTAGATAATAACCTCGGGGTTAGATTTTTGTTGAATGATCAGAGACAAAAGTGATTTGCTACCCCTCTACAAATTGAAGTGCCCTCCCCCAACTTCAATGTGGTTTTACTTTGGGGCAAAAAACTAAAATTGCGTTTATTTCCTTCTCAAAGATTCTTAAGTTATACGTGAATCTGGAAGCCTAGCCAGAATTTATAAGTATCTAAACAAAGCCAAAATACTGAAGGAATGAAACAAACCAACACATCTTAAGCATTACTCATCATGCCCCATGACAGTATTGGTTTGGAATTAGAGCTGCACTATTAAAAAGCTCAGCTTGCCTCATATCCCACCCATTGCCTGGCCTTGTAATTGACTCTCAAGGGCTAACCATTGGGGTCACTAATGTGATTTCCTACTCTAGCTGACCACTTAAATCATCTGGAGAACTCTAAAAAAAATTACTCATGCCTAGACCACCCCTGCCCCCCACCAATTAAAACATATCTGGGGGAACTAAATGGTCATGAATATTTTTTAAAATCTCCCCAAGGGATTGAATAGACAGGTGGAATTGAGAACTATTGCACTTGACAAAGACACACCCATGTGATCTTTATCCCATTGACACATAGATAGAAGATTTGGTCAATGGATTCTTTGAGCCTGGAAATTCAAGGATGGACATTCTCAATAAGTAAAACTCCTTGTACTCAGGAGGAAGAATGGAAACGCAATTGGACTGTAGAAGACAAGCTTGAGGGGGAAAGAGACAGGACCTCAAGTCTAAAGAGCCACTTTACATGAAAATTAATCACCTACCTGTGCCTTCTGGGAAAATTCCAAGCAGATATCTTTCAAAAGGACTTTATCTTATTTGAGTTATTTATAAATAACCAGATGTTCTTGAATATTGTCAATTGATGACAACTAAAAACATCTTTAAAAATATGAACGAATTATTGAGTATCTGCTGTGATATTTTATGTTATTTTGTTAAATACTCAAATTGCACATGACAGGTAATAGTTAAGGAAACAAAAAAAATCAGAGAAATTGAGTAAATGATCCCAAATCGTATGGATGAATATCTAGATCTATGTACCCTGAAAGAATGTCCAGTTGTCACACTTTTCCTACCTTACAGACATTTTTACCTAGTCAGAGGAAGTACTAATAGAGGGGTTCTTCTGGACTCATCTCTGAAGAAGAGAAGGGAAAGGAAAGGAAAGGAAAGGGAAGGAAAGGAAAGGAAAGGAGGAGAGGGGAGGAGGGGAGGGGAGGGGAGGGGAGGGCAGGTGAGGGGAGGGGAGGGCAGGTGAGGGAGGGGAAGGGAAGGGAGAGGAGAGGAGAGGAGGGGAGGGGAGGGGAGGGGAGGGGGGAGGGGAAGGGAGGGGGGGAGGGGAGGGGAGGGGAGGAGGGGAGGGAAGGGGAGGGGAGGGGGGGAGGGGAAGGGAGGGGGGAGGGGAGGGGAGGAGGGGAGGGGAGGGGAGGGGAGGAGGGGAGGAGGGAAGGAGGGAAGGAGGGGAGGGGAGGAGAGGGGAGGAGGGGAGGGGAGGGGAGGGCAGGTGAGGGGAGGGGAGGGCAGGTGAGGGGAGGGGAAGGGAAGGGAAGGGAAGGGAAGGGAAGGGAAGGGAGAGGAGAGGAGAGGAGGGGAGGGGAGGGGAGGGGAGGAGGGAAGGAGGGAAGGAGGGAAGGAGAGGAGAGGAGAGGAGGGGAGGAGGGGAGGAGAGGAGGGGAAGGGAGGGGAGGGGAGGGGAGGAGAAGGGAAGGGAAGGGAAGGGAAGGGAAGGGAAGGGAAGGAAAGGAAAGGAAAGGAAAGGAAAGGAAAGGAAAGGAAAGGAAAGGAAAGGAAGGCAAGGCAAGGCAAGGCAAGGCAAGGAAAAAGGAAAAAGGAAAAATAAATTAATTGGACATGTGGAAACTACAGGATCTGAGCCAAACTGACTATATTATCCTGTAATCTGTTACAGAAGAGAAGAAAACTGAGGTATAGCAGGACATAAGGCAGAGACTTTAGGAACACAGAGAAAAAATATGAAAAAGCAAAAGAAGAATCAGGAATACTTTACAGGAGGATGCACAAAGTTGAATAACTCATGAAGATAAATTAGAAACAAAATCTGACTATATGCATTAAATAATCTCAATGCCATAGAAAACATACCCCAAGAATTGAAATTTGGAGAGATCTCTCTGGGCACAAATTAAACTAACAAGAAGGGGTGGGAGCAATGGAAGAAAAACCACAAAACCAGGTAAATAGAGGACAGTCGTGTGACTCCCTAACACTGCCATGGTGGTCCAGAAGACTCATTAACAACCAGTCATTCACTCAGTAAATACTCATTATAGGCTTTCAGGTGACACCCATTGTCCTAGGCACTAGAGATACAGTGTTTGACACACTGATATAGACTCTGTTCCAAGGGGGGCTTATAGCCTCCTGACACTGACCAACATAACCGAGCCTACACATAACTATATAATTATAAGTTGTGATAAATACTATGAAGAAAAAAAATCACAGGAAGCCTTGCACAATGAGGCCATGACCTAGAAAGGGGTCTCAGGGGAGAACTTTCCTGAAGCAGAGTTAACGTGTGTGTGTGTGTGTGTGTGTGTGTGTGTGTGTGTTTGGAAAAGAATCCTGAAGACTGAGAACAACACATAAGAAGGCTCTGAAGGGGGAAATCTACAGTCCACTGAGGAAACTAAAGTGCTAGCCAAGGCAGGAAGATGGAGAGCCAGTGAGGGTAGGCAAAGGCTAGATCACAGAAAGCCTCCCAGGTCACGTGACAGAGTTGGGTCTTTCCCTACTGAGGTGACTTAAACAGAAAAGTTACATGACTGGGTGTGCATTTTTAAAACTCATGCAGGCTTCAGTATAGTGAACATAAATGGAAACAAAGCAGAGGGAAGAAAATCAGTTGTAACATGGTCGTAGTAGTCCTGCCAGGAGATGATGGCAGCTTGGACTGTGATGGGGCATGGCACTGGACCAGTACGGACAGACCGAGAGGCATTTCCGAAACCAAATCACCACCCCCCAGGGTCTTAGTGATGGATTTGACGAGGCAGGCGAGGGAAAGGTTAATCCATGATCTATCTGAGCCAACTTACACCATCTTTTTCTTTTTAGGGAGAGAACAGGTAGAGGATTCTTACGACTTTGAAGCCTCTTTTATTCCCTAACGGTCCCCCTCTTTTTTTTTCTCTGCCGTTTATATGTTGATACACTAGTTCATTCAGCTTACAGAGTGTCTTATAGTCTGCATTGGACTAATTACTTCCTTGTGCTACTGCTTACTTTCTTCCTGTGCCCTCTGGGTTTCCTGTAAAATGGCCACTCTACAGTTTCCGTTGATTTTGGCTCAAATTATTTTTTCCTTTTGGATTACTTTATGGATTGCACATACATACATACATTGCTGATTATATCACATCCTGAGAAATAGCATGTCAGAGCACTTTAGTGATGCTGGGATTAATCTGGGAGTGTAAGTGGGCTCAGCATGGTCCTCCCATTATGAATTTCCTTTCACCTTTTTAATGGTTTTAACACGCAGCACTGGTGGTTGCCTCGATCCCCTAAAAACTCAGATGAAAGAGAATAAAAACACACAGACATTCTAGCAAAGCATGACTTGGACTCTATCGCTCAGGCTGTTCTAGTTTTCCCCCAGTTGCTCTGGGGACACCTTCTCAGCTCCTAAAATTCTTCCAACTCAAAATGCAAACACCACAGACCTTTCTTCTGTCCTTTTCTTTTCTCTCTTACACAGTCTCTTTTCGGTAAATTGTGTCCATGTCTTGCAAACCCCTATCTACTCTATAACAAAGTCTCACAAAACCCTAACTCTAGCCTCAATCTGAGTGACAATTTTCAGTTGCCAACTAGTCCCTCACTCCACCATAAATCCCACTTGTCACCTTCAATTTCCAAATCACTCTCAGAACCCCGTCTTTCTGCCAAGAATATCGTGATTCTCTCAATCACCATTGACTACTCCTCTTCCCCCCCGCCCCCCCCCCCCCCCCCCCCCCACTATCTACATCAATAAGTTGACAACTCTGTGCGGTCTTTCTCCCACGTATTATTCTTATTTTTCTCTCTCCGAATTGCTGCCACTCTTCGGGTACAAGTTATTATCTGTTGCCTAAACTATTATAAACTGCTTCTTAAGGGCTCTCTCAGCTTCCGGGTTCCGCCCTGTGCAAATCACCCTGAACCTCGGGCTAGAAAATGCTCTCCCCGATACAGCTAGAGTCCAATAATTCCCCAGCTCAAATGACTTCACTTGCTGCCCATGAGCTACCAAGGAAATACAAGCTGTTCATGCCACAGTCGGTCTGTCTCTCCCGCCTCCACTTTGTTCCACTCAGGCCTGCACTGCTGGATTGCTGATCCCGGAGTCTTTTCCCAGGACTCATGCCTATAACCAACCTCTGCTTCCTGATGCCCAAACCATCCTCAATGACTGGCAACCTACTCATTCTTCTTTTTATTCACTGACTGACATATATATTTTTTTTATTGACAGTGATTTAAATAACAGAGGTATTGAGGCATCTGGGTGGCTCAGTCAGTTAAGCGTCTGACTTCAGCTCAGGTCATGATCTCGCGGCTGGGGAGTTTGAGCCCCATAACGGCCTCTGTACCGACAGCTCGGAGCCCGGAGCCTGCTTCGGATTCTGTGTCTCCCTCTCTCTCTCTCTGCACACCCCCCCCCCAAAATGAATAAACATTAAGAAAATGTAAGTCACCAAGACATTATATTTTTTTGTAATAAGTCCCCCTTCCCTTCTCTAATTCTACCACCCTCAGAGAATAATTTATTAGGCCCTCTACCATAGTTGTTCTTTACCTTGTATAAAAATAGATGCACCCTTCCTGCCTGCCTGCTTGAGCTAGGATGTCAGTCTTCTGCCCTTGGACTGGGATTTACACCACCAGCTCCATTCGTTCTCCGGCTTTCAGACTCAGACTGGAGTCACATCACCAGCTTTCCTGGGTCTCCAGCTTGCAGATGCAGAGGGTGGAATTTCTGAAGCCCCATAATTGCTCATTGTTCTGGGCACTTACAGCATTTTTAAATATGAGGAGTATATAATTATGGCCCTAAAGATGGATAGAAGGGAATACATGAACTTAGTCAGCCAATATGAACGGAAAGCACATGCTTACACATAATATTGATGGTTCTTATCCTCCAACATCAATTATTTTCCAATTGTCTCGATGTAGAGAACTGAAACAGGATCATAGATTTCTATCTTGAATTCCATTGGTGACATGAACTTTAGGGGCAAATTCTATGTCCATCCCTTTTAAAGTTTTTAACGGCTGCATCGTTGCCTCAGCCATTTTATTCATTTATTTATTTATTTATCTATTTATTTTTCATTTTATTTTAAATTGAAAACCAAAGTTTCTAGTCAGTTTTTTGTTAGACAATGTGTTTTTGAACAGCTTAAACTGAAAATTTAGATGTGTGAAAACAAAAGCCTATTTCTCTCCTTCTCCTAAGTCCATCCTTAAGTAACCAGTGTTACTGATTTGGCAAATACCTGTTGGAATTTAACTCAGATTTATATAAATGTACAAAAATGTACACAGCTCTACTTTTTTGTGTTCATCTATATTTTTTTGAGAGAGAGAGAAAGAGAGAGAGAGCACATGAGCGGGGCAGGGGCAAAGGGAGAGAGAGAATCTTAAACAGGCTGGACGCCTAGCACAGAGCCCAACGTGGGGGCTCCATCGCATGACTGTGAGAGCATGACCTGAGCCAAAATGAATAGCAGGTCACTTAACCAACTGAGCTACCCACCCGCCTCGCTCCTATTCCTTTCTTTTTTTTTTTTTTGAAACATAGAGCTTTAATCACTTAACATAAGTTGAACTTCAATAGAGGAGGAGTTCATTTTTTACTGAAATATAACTGACACACAACGTTTTATGAACTTCAGGTGTACAATATAATGACATGACATTTGTACACACTGTGAAATGATCACCACGGTAAGTCTAGTCAACTTCCATCACCACACACAGCCACAGAATCTTTTTTTCTTGTGATGAGAACTTTAAGATTTACCCTCTTAGTAACTTGCAAATATGCAATACAATGTTATTACTACAGTCACTATGCCATATGTTATATCGTCGTGACTTACTTTTTTTATTAACCAGCATTATTTTTTATTACAGAATAATGTCACACCATACTATTCCATATTTCTGAAAAGTACTCAGCCATTATTAATAACTACTGGTTGTTTCAAGGAATTTTATAATTATTTTCATGAATAAATCACCATTATTTTATATATGCGCAAGATCTACATTTGATGCACAAAAAATAGATGTACAAGATATACATTTGATGAATAATTTGGTTTATAAAGAGATCATATTATATCTATATAAGGCATCCACATACGTTATTCTGCATCTAGCTTTTCTCATATAATTTATACAGAATCCTTTCACCTCAGTATATACAGAGGTTATATATGGTTAATATGTCCATTCATATTAATCACAGCCTTGTATTCTATAATATAAATTGTCCTTAATTTACTCTTCCATTCCCATAGATGAGCATTCAGTTTGTTCCCTCTTTAAAACCATTACACACGAGGCTGAAATAAATATCTTTGTAAATAAACCTTTATAACTTATTACTTTTTTTCAAATCCATTGCCAGAAATGGATTCCTAGGTCAAATGGCATGCACAATTTAAATTCTAATAAACAATAGCTAGATTACTTCCCAAAAGTAATAATGTACTCTTATGCCAACAGTATATGAAGGTAAGTATTCATTTCTCCACATCTTTTTTAATAATAATGTGTTAATTTTTTTTATTTCAGTCAATTTATTATCTGAAAATTGATATCTGTGAGGTTTAGCATTACATGCTCATTCTTTTTAAAAAATATTTTTAATGTTTATTTATTTTTGAGAAAGAAAGAGTTGGGGAGGGGCAGAGAGAGGGAGACAGGATCCCAAGCAGGCTCTACACTGATCACAGAGAGCCCGATATTGGTCTTGAACTCACCAACTGCGAGATCATGACCTGAACCAAAGTCAGAAGCTTAACAGACTGAGCCACCCAGGATCCCCACACGCCCCATTCTTCAAGACCCCATCTGAAACACCACCTTCTTTATGAATCCTTTCTTTATTTTCTTATCCTAGATATTCCCTTTCCTCTGAAACCTTTGTAGTGAATGTTTTGTCCTTTGGTGGAACTTTTATATTATACTTTATGCTGAATTGAGTTTTCTTATTTTCTATCTCTACCACATTGTAGCCCAAAAGGATAGGCCACACATCTTACCTATTTTTATAATTTCCATAACATTAGCACAGTACATAGGAGATGCTCTCATTTCTGCTTCATAGGATCCAGTTGATTAGTCAGAGAAATGAGGGTTCAAGGTTAGGAACTAAATGTGCACGACCCATGGAGAGTTCTCTTGGAGAAAATAGCAGATGGCTTGTTGCAGAATTCTTTCACTGACAACCCTGTTGAACAAAACAGATATACCACATTCACTTGTCAACCCTTACCGCTCCAACATCCAAAGCAAGTGAAGCCAATCAACCAGAGTATGACAGCGTCACAGTGTTTAGAAGCCAGAACCCCGAGCAAAAGCAAACATAGTAAACACAGCATAATAAGAAAAGCACTTTTGTTTTTAATTTGCAGGTAGCTTATTTTAAGTGAACCCAGAGAGAATGCTTACCAGTGGGCAAAAGATAAAGAAAGATTATAGCTCCCCATACAAATGAACAATTTAAAGGCAACAGAGCTAACATAGATTGTAAATGGTTAGCAGTGTTTTGAGAGTTGCCTTGTACACATTATACCAACACACACACACACCACATACACATCTTTGTGCAGTACATATTATTATTATCCACATGTCATATATGACGAATTAACTTTCCCAACGTCATAGATTGTGTGTATAAGGGAATTCCGTTGAAGGCCCAAATCCATTTGAGTCTAGATTTCCTGTAATGTCCCATCGATAAAGGTACTAAAACAGAGAACAGAAAGGGGCACCTGGGTGGCTCAGTTGGTTAAGCAACAGACTCTTGGTTTAGGCTCAGGGCATGATCTCACGGTTCATGGGTTCAAGCCCCACATTGGGCTCCACTCTGTCATTCCTGAGCCTGCTTGGGATTCTCTCTCTCTCTCTCTCTCTCTCTCTCTCTCTTAAAATAAATAAATAAACTTAAAAAAATAAAAAATAAAATAAAAACAGAGACCAGATGATTCTTTGTTAGAAGTTCTACAGAAACCATAATTTCATTAAGGGAAAAAATGGATGACATCCAAACTTATCCATAGAACTTATGCTATCACTGAAGTTAGAATCTCCTCAGAGTCAAAATCTCACAAGAAAAACAAAACAAAAATAAAACCAAACATACACACACACACACACACACACACACACACACACAAACAAGCAGTGTCGGACTTACCATTAAGTCATAAAGACAAAGAAAGGTCCAAAGATGACACAGGTTTACTTTTAAAATATATAAACCATGCAAATATAAAGGAATGAGTAACAAAACGTATCTTCCAAGTAAAAACAGCACAGTCACTTAAAACCATGCTAAAGTCCAGTTTCTAAACATTTTCTTGGCTAGCTACACTCAGTCTTCTGAACTTGAGCCATCTGTCATGGAATACAAGTGTTAAATGCCACATTAGCACTTCCTTGCTGGTTGCTCAGAGTTTCAACCAGCTCCTTTCACTTCCTCTGGTCTAATTCTCCTGTTTCCTGAAGTTATCAATGCCTTCTGTTCTCTTAAACATTGATCTTTTGGTTTTCTCCCATCTCTCCCCTCTCTATCCGGCATGACAGAGAAGGCATCCAAATTCAATCCCCTCTGAACAGTGAAAACACTTCTCTGCGTAGATAACTCCCATGAATGCTAGAGCCCAAGCATGATACAGAGATGATAGAGATTGAAGTGTGTAAGATAAGAAGCTGTGACTCAGAAAGATTCAAATTCAAATTCTCAAGCTTACTGCTGTAGGATCCTGAGTAATATAGTTAACCTACATGGTCCTCGGTTTTCTCATTCTTGTCCAGATCATAATAGTACTCGCTTCACAGGTTTTTTTTGTGTGTGGATTAAATTAGATGTTGCATACACAACCTACAATAAGTTCCCGATCAGCGGAAGGTAATATTATAACAACTACTAGCAGAGTCAGCCCTTTTCAACAAAATTAAAAGTGAACGAAACCCAAAATAAACTTCTAAATACCATGGATATGAGTTTAAAAAACTGTATTAAAAATTCCTTCATTATCTTCTTGTCTAATTAAAATAGGATTCAGTCCAATTACGACAGGGGATGAGGAAATTGCTGATGGGCTCAGTCAGGTTCTGAATACACTGGCAGAAGGCAACACTCTTTTACAGAGAGTCTGGGATACTTGAAAAACAAGACGTTTTGTGGGGGATGTTCAGAAGCTTAATGCCCTTCTGCCAAGAAAGGAGAATGAGAACAGAAACTTAAGAGAGGAAATGATATGGTGACTTGTACCATAGGTAGTGGACAGAATTGTGTTTACGGCATATTGATAACAAAATATGGAAGAAATCTCCAAGAGGGAAGCATCATAGATAAACTCATCCTCCTTTCTTTTCCCTTCACAGACTTGAAATGCAGTGTCCGTATTCCCCATCTCATCTTCGTAATGGAACCACATCGATGCGCTTGAATTCTTAAGTGGCTCTCGTTGAAAGAGGTGATCAGCCATCAACCATAAGCTGTATCAGATCAGAACATGTGCAGCAGCCACTGGCCTACAGCAAGATGGGCCAGTGAGCTGCCTAATAAGCAACAATAAACATTGGGCCTCAAAGGGCAGTGGGCCAGAAAGCCATCTCTTAATGGATTTGAGATGCGTATTATTGAGGCAGCAAAAAATTAGGAAGCTCTTCACCAGTTCTCAGGAGGGGGAAGAGGTGGTCTAAGTTAGGAGATTAAGCAGCCCAGTGGGGGAGAAGAATTAACACAACTGGATGGAGCTGGAGGATGCAAAATAAAGTATGGAGAGATGAGTTATTAATTTTTTAGAGCACAAACCTGCTTCCATTGGAAGTGGTTTCGACAGGACCAAAATTATGTTGTTAGTTCCATTTAATATAGCTCATTTAAATAGACCTTATATTACTGTATGGATGGACCACAATGCACCAGAACAAGCTAAATCTTTCTATATCTGGTTCTGCCATTGCAATGCCATAGAATTATTTTTCTCTCTTTTAATGAAACTCTAGTTTACTGTCGTCTGGTTTCTTCTGAGCCCAGGGTTCCTGATCCAAGCTAACCCACTAATTGGTTTTAGGGCAATAATTTTAGACGGGTCTCCAAGTAAACAATGAACAGCACTCATTTATCCTGTGGTCTTTATCCTGTGAATTTATGCTGTTGATATTTTCATCTCTTTGATTTCCCTTAAAGTAACTAAATTAGTCCACTTCCTTTATGCCACATGTAAAAGAACATTTTAGCTTTCTGTGTTCTAACAAAACTCTTCTTCATCATCAATGGAAAATACAAATTATCAAAAGCAAGTGTTAACTCCAAGCATGTTATTATTTTTTTAGTTCAGTTAGTTAACATTATAACATAGACAGAAGGGATGGAGAAGGGAAGGAGCACCCCAGTGAGCACTATGCTAAATGCCTTAATTTTTTTTTCGCATTTATTCATTTTTGAGAGACAGAGCATGAGTGGGGAAGGGACAGAGAGACAATGGAGACACAGAATCTGAAGGAGGCTCCAGGCTCTGAGCTGTCAGCACAGAGCCCGGTGCAGGTTGGGACCCAAGAACTGCAAGATCATGACCTGAGCCAAAGTCGGACGTTCAACTGACTGAGCCACCCAGGCACCCCAACACTATGCCAAATGCTGTAAAGCAAAATCTTTAAAGTCCTCACAGGGATCTTAACAGGTAGTTATTATGAGAAAATGACCATTCAGGAAAGTTAATTATTCAAAGTCACACAGCAAAAATATGTCTGTTCTGGATGGTAAAGTATAAATAGGAAAAGGCATTAAGTTGCTGTCTACTCAAGAAATATACATATCAATGGATGTTCCTTAACTTTGACTTTAGCTTAGAAAAAGTTCAATACAGAGAGGCATGGGTGGCTCAGTTGGTTAAGTGTTTAACTCTTGATTTTGGCTCAGGTCATGATCTGCACTGTTTGTGCAGAGCCTGCTTGGAATTCTCTCTATCCCCCTCTCTCTCTCTGTGCCTCTCTCTCTCTCTCTCTGTCTCTCTCTTTCTCTTTCTCAGAATAAATTAACAAAAATTAAAAATTAAAAATTAAAAAGTTCACTGCAGGGAATACTAAACAAGTCAGAGCTAAGGAGAAAACAAAAAAATCTGGAAACCACGAGAGGGAACATCTCAAGTAAATGGATAAGAAGAACAAAGTGGTACAAAGAAATAGAAGGAGAGAAAGAGCTGAAAGCTGAAATCCAAGTGCCAAAAAAAAAAAAAAAAAGCCACAGACAATCTGGGGTCATATCTTACAAGTAGAAGAAGACAACCCAATGGTCAATGGTCTAAAATTGGCACAGCCAATGGGAATCAAAAAAAGCCACAGACAATCTGGGGTCATATCTTACAAGAAGAAGAAGACAACCCAATGGTCAATGGTCTAAAATTGGCACAGCCAATGGGAATCTACAGATGATGACAACTACATATAATGTGGTATCCCAGATGGGATCCAGAACAGAAAAAGGACATTAGGGAAAAACTAAGGAGTTCTGAATTAAGTATGCACTTTAGTTAGTAATAATGCATCAATATTGTTCACTAACTGTGAAAAATATACCATGTTAATGTAAGATGTTAATACCAGAAAGAACTAGAAGCAGAGTATATGGGAACACTGTACTATGCTCACAACTTATCTTTAAACCTAAAAGTATTCTAAAATAAAGTTTTATTCTTTAAAAAGTCAACAGTCTAGAAAAGGTTTATTTGTGGTCACCTTGTCCCAAGGAAAATCCTAAAGGCATAGACCCAAGACTTCCAACTCCACCTGCAATAAGAAAACGAAATGAAGACCCTTATTGACAAAATACTGGCACAAGTTTTGATCCACTGATGTATATTCTTTTATTCCACATATAAATAATCTACCAGTTAAGAAATTAAGAGAACCGTGCCTTTAAAAAAATACACACACATTTTCTTAAAGTTACCAAAAATTAAAAACTGAACCTTGCTTAATTTTATGAAGGCAGAAAATCAAACATCCTTCTGTTTATTTAAACAAATTACCTGGAAAACGCAATCTTAATGAGGTAATACTAATTAAGTGTCTCCTTAAGCATACTAAACTTCTGTACCTAGAGAAAGCCAAGAACATCAGACGAAAAGTAATTAACTAGCATTTCACACTCCATAGATGGATGATCTTGCATCCAAAGGAAAAAAAAAGATAAAATAAAAGGAGCTCAGCGCCACGACTATTAATTCTGTCAAAAGAACTGCAATACTATCAAGCAGAAAAGAGTCTGGTAGCAACAGAATCTTTGCACATATAGCCCAGAATCGGCCACTAAACAATACGTAAACTGCTTCTCTAAAATAAAGGTATAAAGAGAGGCTTATTAGACGTTATTCTTACTATCTACCGCCACCTGGTCTTTCCACACCTGGAAATGTACTTCTTTCTGTCCTTTTGCAGCAATCTTACATCTCTCATCAGGCAACAGAGCCTGAAAAATTTGAAAGGGACCTAAGGCCTACTGTGGCCATTTGAGTTCACGTGAAATCAGGACACTTTCAAAGGGATTCTATTGAATGTCAGGTTTGAGTCAAGGTTTTAATTTCACAGTAGATTTAACCGAGGAGATTTAATTTTACCAAATTAAAAACGCATGCCTTACACCAACCCCCAAGCCCTCCAGTAGTGAAGTGAAGACAGAAAGTTTGATCAGAACCCCAACTAGAAAGAAAAAGGCAATGATGCCCGATGCCCTACTTTAAAACCTCGGAGGCTCAGAATGGAGGAAAATGGAGAATTAACATTCCGTAAAAAAAGATGCCTTTCTTCCATTCTTGCTGACTCGAGTCATTTTTTTTTTCAATCAAAGGGCACCCATCTGCCCTCAGCACACTCCTCCCCAGTCTGCATTTATACATGAGTAACACGAATTGTATCCAATACCTGGGAGGAGGAGATCGATGGCTAATATTGGTAATCAATCATATGCTAGTGTCTTCCATACCTGGGAACGTGAGTAAAACAGTGAGGGAATACAAAACACCTGTGAAAATATAATCATGTAAAGGGAAGAAGGTGGAGGGAGCAAGGGAGTAGGTACCAGCTCAGGAGAAAAATGCTCAGTAGAGAGTCGGCGAGTCGTGACTAACAGGAACACATCACTGGCATACGGCAGACAGTGCGATGGACCGCTGTGTACATTACCTCATCCTTACAGCGCTCCTGCAACCTAGACAGCGTTCGGATCATACAGTGGAAGAACTGAGGGTCACTGGGGTTTAATTGGCTTTTCCTACAAACATTTTAAAATTCCAGGCATAAGACAAAATCCAAGGCCTATTTATTTAACATTCTGAGCCTTTGCCTTTTCTACTATATCATCCCGCCTGTCCACAGAAGAAAGTCAGCATCCGGGCAACATAGTCTGCAACCTACCGTGAGTTCCAAACGCCTCACATTTGTGTGTAAACCTTAATTACCCATCCGGGTTGGGGATTCCTTAAGACAAGGGCCAACAAAGTTCGTGTGCACCTAGGGAAAATACTTTATATTTATATAAACCTAATGAAGCAAAAAAATATACTCCCATAAAAAATTGAGTTTGCAGGACCTGAACTGAGGCGTTCTATCAGTAAAATAAAATAAAATAGGTACACTGTTACATGGTAAAAAGTTGACCTACCATTCTATAGATCTAGACACTTGAGATTGTATATTTTATGGCAGGCAAACTATACATCAATTAAAATAACAAATAGGGGCGCCTAGGTGGCGCAGTTGGTTAAGCAGCCGACTCTTGATTTCAGCTCAGGTCATGATTTCACAGTTCGTGAGATCCGGTCCTGTGTCCAGCTCCCCACTGATGGCGTGGAGGCTGTTTGGAATTCTCTCTCTCCCTCTCTCTCTCTCTGCCCCTCCCTCTCTCTCTCAAGATAAATAAATAAACATTAAAAATAAATAAATACTAAAGAAAAAATTGCCGCCGACTTCCACTTCTGACTGCACTGGCTGTAGCAGACCTACACTGTTTAAGAGCAACGTGAACATTGAGTTAAAATATTTTTTAATTGTTTAAATCAATTGGATTGCTGCTAAGAAAATGGAAACCGGGGGTCACAATCCAAGAGAGAAGGGAATTCAGTGAGAGGAGTCAAATATTTTGTGTCTAGCTTCTCTCCTTGTGTTTTCTTGGTGATGGGGAGAGGCTGACAAGCCAGCTGCTGTGAAATCCTCAGAGAATTCCAAAGCCTTTCAGAGGCTGAGGAGATAAAAGCTGCAGACAGAGCTGCTGATTGGAGCAGGACTGGAGAGGCCAAGATTTCCTAAAGAATGAAGATGCAAAGTAGGAAGAACAACAAATAATGGCTTTTCCCTCAGTATATTTGCTCAATACTTAAGCTGCAGAGGCCAAGAAGTAGAAAGCTAACAAGACACAGCTGAAAAACAGAGTTTTTGTAGCCTTATGCTGCATAAAAATAGAAATTGGGCATCCATTCCCACCAACAGTGTTCCATGAAGTAACACTATATAGGAATGAGAACCTGGTACATACGATATTATGGATGAATCTCAAAAACGTAATGTTGAGGGGCACCTGGATGGCTCAGTTCGTAGAGCATGCAACTGATTTTGGCTCAGGTCAGGATCCCAGGGTCATAGGCTCGAGCCCCATATTGGGCTCCTTGCTGACCATGGAGTCTGCTTGAGATTCTCTCTCTCTCTCTCTCTCTCTCTCTCTCCCCCCCCCCCACTGCCCCTCTCCCTGCTCAAACTTTCTCTCTAAAATAAAAAATAATAAGAATAATTTAAAAACCAACTTTAAAAAATACATAATGTTGAGACACAAGCTAGTTACCAAAAAAGTACATATTCTATATTTCCATTTATATACACTTCGAGATAGTGTATTTTATCTATTATGATAAAAATCAAAATTGTTGTTATTTTGGGTAAGGTAGCAACTAGCAGAAGCTAAAGAAAAGGGGTTTTCCAGATAATAAGTTTTAGTTCTTAATACGGGTGCATTCACTTGAAAAAATACAATGAATCATATACCTATGATTTATGCACTTATTTCTACTAATGTTTTAACGAAATATAACTACTTACACATAAGAAATATGATTTATCTGCTACTCTTTGCCTGTTAACAGAAACTTAAAAATGACATAATGAACGCACATGTAATATATATACTGTTTTTTTTTTTAATTTAGAAATACAAGGTCTTTAAAATATTTTAGGCATTTAAAACTGCACAGATCTGCATATTCTTAAGACACTCACATTTTGAGCTACAAAATACAGTATTGGTGATAACGCTAAATTTTAGCAATAAACATTTTATGACGTCCTGCAAAGAACACCATGAAATTAAACTATTCCTATATCGGAACTCTATGCAATTTTCAGTGTGCTTCCACATGTAGATATCATTTAATGAGATAGCTCACTTAAAGAGCTCATTAATATCCTCATGAAGAAGAAAGAAAAAAATATTTTTTGCTCCGTTCAATAAGTGAAAAACCATAAAGTAGCCTCAGAGGACTTCATTTGTTCATGTTTACGTGGCCAGTACATGGCTGAAGTGAGTATCTATTGTTTTAGACTGCTCAAGACTGCTTCTCCTGTACTGTAATATCAGTATCCCCTTTCTCTCTTTGACATTTTGGTACTATAAATCAAGGTTCTTCACCCCCACCCCTTGCTGTGTCTAGTCACTCGAAATGAAAAGATGTATATCAATTTCTATCTCCTTGAAATCAGAATCTTGAATTGAGTAACTCATGAATTGCAGTTGGGTCTGAGTCATACTGCTGGCGGTTCCTTAAAAAAAAAAGACTGTCAATTCATTTCTGCTATCCAGATCCCTGGAAGCTTCCTAACATCTAATTCCCCATGACTTAATTGTTCAATTCTTACTTGGACACTGTAAATTGGTCAGTATCCTTTTAGATTAATTAGCCAGAGTTACTTTTTGTTGCTGACAACCAAGAATGCTAATATAAGCTTTGTAAATTATAGGGCCAGGTGTATAACCCAAACCTCCTCACTGCAAGGTCAGAGCCTTCTCCAGCCCACCAAGGAACATTCCATGTGTGCCACAAAAACAAAACAAAAACAAACAAAGAAAAAAAACACTACTGCTGTTCAATAAGATAACATACTAAAAGTCAAGCATACCTGCATTGACGCTGAAAGTTAATAAAGTTGAACAGGGAAATGACGATCTTGAAGGAAATTTAAACATCTAAGTGATATTTTCATTCAGTAATGACAAAGTTTTATGATAACTCTATGGTAAAGATTTGAGGTTTCCACAGATGACGATTTCATTATTAAATAGTCTAAGATTAGCACAAAATTATGCAGTGAAAATATCCTTACAGCTAAAACCAATAGGTCCAATGTAAAAGTTTTAACTTGTAGCTTTCCAAATTAGCCTATTTTTTCCAAAAAGAAAAGTCATATATTTGATTCAGAATGATGGCTTTACCTCACCTAAATCACGATTTTTCTCAAAAAAACTGAAGGAAAATGAAAATTGTAGAGATGATGGTATTCAATTATCCAGGATGCAGAAAGAAACAGCAGAAACTCAATGTCATGCACAGGATGGAACAAGGAGCAAGTGAGGAAGGGACAGGTGACTTTTTTTAATAGGATAAAATTTGCTAGTAAAACTAGTTTATGTGGGAAAAAAAGTCAAATATTTTTAAAAAGAGGCAAGGTCTAAAAACATAAAATCCACAGTAGAAGGTAAGAAAGCTGACAATACTGAGAGTTGTGACCCACTTGAGAAGAACCTCGGATAGGAAAAGTGGATTTTTTTTTGCTAAGAAAAATATGATCAATCACACAAAATATCCCAAGACAGCAGCCAAGAGACCAAAAAACATTGGAGAAATCTTCCATGGCATTCTTTGGAGACTCATAAAATTTCAAAAGCCTAAAAGAAAGGTATTTTTCATTGGAAACCAGTTTTCTCCACAGCAATGATTCAACAATGATTCATCTTTTCTTAAATGAATTGTTGGGCTAGATCAAATCATTAGCCAATAAACCAAGCCAAAAATGACTAAAATAATTCATCAAAAAGCAGCCTCCATTTCTGCAACCCTTTGACAAGAAACTGCAACTGACAGGAGACTTACCAACACTAACTCACCCAAGATACTGGCCAAGCGTACACAGAAGGTAGATCAGGTTTGAATTAAACATAAAAACAACTCATAGAAGATGCATAGGGAACTATGAAACCTTCTTAGGCACGTTTTCTCTTGTTTATACCGACCTCTTAAAATCCTTTCGATTCCCTTCACCTTGCGCATCCATGCTGATACTTCAGCTTTTTAAAGTATGAGCATAACCAAGAAATCCATAAACACTCACTGAGTGTCAAATATTTTTTTTTCTTTTCTCCTTGCCTGCACAGACCATTCTCAAGTTATCACCTGATACTTCCCTCCCATGTCAACTTATAACATTGGGAGCGTTTTAAGGTTTCTATGCCACATAGAATCAATACTCTGGTAAGAGTGATCTGATATTCTCTCAAATAAATCATGAAAAGAAGAAGGGGGTCTTATACCTGGGTCATTCAAAACTTGCTCAATAAATTTTTCTGAGCAGAGGACTCTCTCCCAACAAGATATCACTCACATCTGTTAAGATAGCTATCAAAAAGATGAGATAATAAGTGCTGATGAGGATGTAGAGAAAAGGGAACCCTGTGCCTTTTTGGTGGGAATGTAAATTGGTACAGCAAGTTGGAAAACAGTATGACGGTTCCTCAAAAAATTAAAAATCGAATCACCATTGTGCTCTAATAATCTCACTTCTAGGTATGTATCCAAAGGGGAAAAATTACTATCTCAAAAAGATATCTGTACACCCATGTTCATTGAAGCATCATTCACAAAAGCCAAGATATGGAAACAACCAAAGTGTCCATCAATGGATGAATGGACAAACAAAATACACACACACACACACACACACACACACACACACACACACACTGGAATGTTATTCAGCCATAAAAAATAAGAAAATCTTGCCGTTTACAACATGGATCGCCCTGGAGGGCATTATGCTAAGTGAAATAAGTCAAACAGAGAAAGACAAATACTACATGATCTCTCTTATATGTGGAATTTAAACACACACACACACACACACACTCAGAAAGAGAGCATAATGGTGACTTCCAGGGACTAGGGGATGGAGGAAATGGGAGATGTTTGTCAAAGGGTATCAACTTACAGTTATAGGGTAAATAAGTTCTGAGGATGACCATATTATACACTTGAAATTTGCCTAGAAAGTAAAATCTTGGAGAACCTGGGTGGCTCAGTTGGTTAAGCATCTGACTCTTGATTTTGGTTCAGGTCATAATCTCACGGTTCATGAGATTGAGCCCCAAATCGGGCTCTCCACTGACCATGTGGAGCCTCCTTGGGATTCTTTCTCTCCCACTGTCTCTGCCCTTCTGCAATTCGCATGTTCTCTCTCTCTCTCTCTCTCTGTCTCTCTCAATTTCTCTCTCTTTCTCAATCTCTCTCTCTCTTTCCTTTTCTCTCTCTCTTTCTCAAAATAAATAAATAAACTTTAAAAAAGTAAGATCTTGAATGCTCTTATCACAGAAATATCAGAATGTGAGGTGATGCATGTGTTGGCTAACTTTACCATGGTAATCATCTCACAGTATATACATGTGTATCAAATCATCATGCTGTACACTTTAAACTTACACAATATGGCATGTCAGTTATATCTCAATAAAGTTGGAAGAAAGAAACAGGCAAATCAATTTGACTCCAATTAAAATTCAGAATGTCTCTCTTCATCAAATGCAACATGAAGAGAAAGAAAAACAAGCCACACTGCGAGGGTGGGAGTTTTAGAAATGCATAAAGCTTAAAAGAGCTTTATTGTATTGTAGAGGTCTCCAATATTCATTAAGAAAAATCCAGGTCTACAGAAATATAGACAAAAGACTTAAATAGGAATTGTACAAAGTATAAATGACCATTATGTATGAAGTAATTGGCTTCATTGGTAATCAAAGAAATGTAAAATAAAACACAATAAGGAAATGTCACACAGCCAACACATTGCATGTTCCTAGATCTGATTTGCATGACCTCAAAATTGAGAACTCAGAGTTAAGCCTGAAGCCATTGTAGATGAGACTTCTGGGGGATCTTGAAAGAGGGTGAATATACTTTGATGTGGGAAGAACATGAAGAATTTGGGGACAGGGAGCAGACTGGTGGTGTTAAAAGTTGTCTGTAAATTCTTTGACATTTCTTTCATAAAATGGTGGAGTCTAATCCTCTTCCTGTTGAATATGGACTTGTCTTAGTGACTTGCTTCATAAAAATATTGAAAGGGGGCACCTGGGTGGCTCAGTAGGTTGAGAATCTGACCCTTGATTTCGGCTCAGGTCATGATTCCAGGGTTGTGGGACTGAGCCCCGTGTTGGGCATGGAACTTGCTTGGGATTCTCGCTCTCCTTCCCTCTACCCCTCCCCTGCTCGCTCATGCACGTTCTCTCTCTTTCACTAAATACACACACACACACACACACACACACACACACACACACACAGAAAGAAGCCGAAGTGACACTGCATGAGTTCTAAGACTGAGTCAGAAAAAGTAAATCAGCTTCCATCTGGCTTCCTTTCTCTCGAGGCACGCAGCCTGACGTCTAGCCATCCTGAAGCCCCCTGGTTAGAGAGGCATTGTGAACAGAACAGGTAAATACAAAAAGATATGTCTGAGGAGCCTCAGCTGATAAATCCGGGCATCAGACACATGAGCATGAGAAAGCCTTCAAGATGACCCCAAACTCAGGCACGGGTTGACAGCAACTTCATGTGAAAACCTATACCAGAATTTCTTAGCTAGAAAACTTCTAAATTCCTGAACCACAGAAACTCAGAGAGATGACAAATGATTTTTGTGGTTTCAAGCTATTAAGTCTTAGGGTGATTTGTCATGCAGCAATAATTAATTCAAGTAATTGCCTCACTGGGTTGTTGTGAAGGTTAAATTAGATTATACAGATAAAAGGTTTAGCATAATGCCTGCAACTTAGTAAGCATTAAATAAATACTAACTGCTGATGTTGGTTCTGAGCAAAACCGAGAAGAAAAGACGGCTGAGAGTCTGGTAAATCTGAGTAGAGTTCTGGCTGAATTCCCAAGATGGCCTGCCAATAGAGGGAGAGGGCTTTTTTTCCTCCATCTGGGGCAGGTAAGTGAATGGGACAGTTCAGTCCACTTACAGAAGCCTGGGTAGATATTTCAGAATTCCAATGGGTCAGTTATTAACAGAGTATCAGTCCTTGTTCAGCAAAATAGCAAATAAAACTGATTTTGAAGGAAGACATTTTTTGCCACTTTCAATTTTTTTGATACCTCCTGCCTATGGTAGACATGATTCACAGCTGATCTAAACGATGTTTGTATGTGTGGAGCAGCAGGTTAGGTTCTGAATAAACTATGTGCTTAGAGAACTATCACTCTTACTTCTGATTCTGATATTGTCCGCTGAGCACGTTTTATAAAGTGCTTGGGAGTTGGTAAGTCTCACGTGAAAATTGATGGAGCCAGAAGAAAAACAGTGTATTGATTTTAAAAGGAGAGTAAAATACAAGACTGAAATCTTAATAATGTCAGTAGATGAATACTACTTTCATTTCAGATTCCCCTAGTAAGAAAGGTAGTGAGAAACGGGAAAAATCCACTAGCAATGTAGGAAGTCAAAAGAGCAAAATCGCATTCACGTCAAGAGCTCAAAGGACTAGACTTTGTTCTAAATAAAACATGGGATCCTCAACAGGCAGGCACATTAGAAAAGACCACTGATCAATTAGCTAGGACCAAACACCAGAGCAAGTACATGAGTTCCCTAGGTATATCTGAATTTCAGAAATAAAAAGATGTTCTCAAGTTGAACTATAATTCAAAGTTATTTTTGAAGTTTTCATACTTGAAGATAATAGCCCACTATGATTGAGAAGATGAAACAATACTTTGAAACACACACCCGTCTCTCCTTTGAAGCATACTTTGATTGCGCATTGCTGGAAAAGATGCCATTGAAAATCATGGAATCAGTATAGAGATGAGTCCCCATTTGATGTCATTTTGTTAGCCTGCGAGACAGGTCACATTAAGCTCTGTAAGGATCAACTTTTTCCCTCACATATATGCCTTGCCTTTGCGCCTATTCTAGGTACACAAGGCAGTGCTTTTCAAGATTTGTTTACAATATTCACAGTAATAACTACCTTGTGACCCAGAATGCACACACATTCACATATATACGTACATATAACTGAAACTAAAGTTTTATGAAGTAATAACCATGTATCCTGCCCTCTCTTTACCTTGTTTCTATTCTGTTCAATTCTATTTCTTTCATTTTTAATGCTGGCTATGGCTCAGTAAATGGATTTTGTAACCCTTTCATGGATAGTTGACCAATGTTTTAATACCACTGCACTAAGGGTGCTGCCTGGTCCTTTCAAAGTTAACCTCATTGGCTTTCCTATAAAATGCTTACATTTTCACTCATTAAATCCATCTGACTTGAAACTTTTACCCGTTTGGAGATTTGTTTGAATTTCTATGCATTCATTCAACAATCTTTATTAGGTCAAATATAACTTTGATCTGTCAGATATTCCAGGCATAGGAATGAAGGACACAACGGAAAACCAAATAAACGCAGTGCTACTTTCAAGGAGTTTAATGTCGAAAAAAAAAAAAAAAAGATAGGAATTTTAAAAATAACCCCATAAAGTCAAAAAATTACAATTGTTATAAAGGAAACCTACAAAATTTAGTGATAAAGAAAAATATAAATAACATGAGACTTACATAGAGCGGTCAAAGAAGGATTTTCTGCAAAGAGGATATTTAAACAAAACCCTAAACCGGACTCTTAGTTGCTCCCCAATAATTGGATTCCTCCTTTTCCATTTTAATATGGTCTTTTTTTTAATTTTAATGACATATTTTATTTAATTCAGTATATTCTCATTCCAACATGAAATCAACAATAAAAAACTACAGAGTTGCTTTTTTTTTACAAATATCAGTTTTCTTTATTAATATTTTTTTCCTTTATAAACTCAGTTTCATTGACAAATGGGTTTTTTTCCATTTGTTTTCCTCCGCTGTTTGATGTATTCTTCATTGTGAAGTAGTCCCCATATTTTTTCTTTTTTAATTTTTCTGGTACTGGATCCACTTTAGTGTTTTTATACAATTATAATTATCTATCACCACTAATTTATTTACCACTTTGAAAATTCTCAAAATTCCTTTATGAATATGCATTTTTTAAATATCTTCACAATAACCATAGCCACTTGGGACTTGTTTAAAATGAGATCTTCTTAGCCTTTCTCTCAAGCAAATTGTTCATCTCATGGTTCCCCAACCAAATATTCCCTCACTTCCTTGGTAGCTAAGGGTAGCCGAGTAACTAAATTCTAGTCAATGGGGTGTGAGCAGAAGTGATCTGTGTCATTTCTGGGGATTGTGGTAGTAGTGTAAGAGCACCCAACGTGTCCTTACAATGTTCTACCTCTTGGAAGTCTACACGCGTAGAACAGTAGAGCGTACCACAGTGCCAGCTGGAAGGGTCATGGCACACGTTGGGAGCTGGACTCAGAAATATAAGTTATGTGTGACAGTTGTTGCTCTGCCTCCCAAGCCTGCATCAGCAAACTATCTTTGGCCTCTCACATGAAAAGGAAACAAACTTTCACATTATTAAGCTATAGTATTGCAGACTCTCTTTGTTCTGTCCCCAAAGTAAAATAGGGCGGGAGCTTAGAGATGAAAGGAACTAGCCATTTGAAGAGTGGGGTATAAGGTTTGACTGAGAGGTAAGGATGTGAAATACAGGGGAAACTGAGCCCCCAAGGAAGGGAAGATTTTCTAGCACTCCAGAGAACAAAAAAGAGGCTGATACGCCTGGAGTATAACAGATGAGTAAAGAATGGAACAAGGTGATATTGAACAAGATGAATGAAACAACAACAACAACAACAGCAGCCGCAGCAGTGGTTTGAGTAGGTACGATAAGAATTTTGTCAAGGCTGATTGGGGAGACTCCATGATACCATGTATTAAACATCATGAACCCTGCCTGCTGTATATTATGTACTTGATTCTTATTAGTTCTTTTTCTCTCCTTTCTTTGGTTTACTCTGACTCTGCAAACCATCTACAGCTTCTTCCCTTTTTAAAGACTCAAAGACTTAGCAGAGAATGTCTACAGCAGTTCCCACTTTGTCTAAGAACTGGTTTCTCTCTTGAATTGACTAAATAATCAACTTCCAAAACCATATGCGACAGGCACATGCCTTTGTCCTGGAGGAAGGTTAATGTTTTCCCTGATTCTATGTAAAGGACAGACCCATAGAGATGTTGTGCATTTTATCTGCACTGATTTTTGCAAGTAGTCACATCATGGCTTTACTGACTATTTAGGACAATTAATGTCAACGTTCGTTTTTGTTTTATTGTTAGGAAGTAAAATTAGTTCTCCCCCAGTCAGCTCAAACCGCAAACAATATAATCCAATTTACTTTCACTTTCATAGCTTATTTCAGCTGTCTTTTATGCTAAACCTGTCAGTAAATCAACTTTAATATTTAATACTTTACTTTAATATCTGCAAGCAAAATGTTCTGCTTTTATTTTAATGTCACTGTGTCCAGCTTGTATAGGTCTTTAAAATGATTTGCTGCACATCCTACTGGCATGCAGAGATGAAAAAAATTTTAATAATAATAAAACAAAATCTGTTTTCATTGATAGAAATTTCCAGCTGTTTTCTCAAAAACTATCAAATGTAATGAAAGGGGTATGAAGGATTTAAACACAAAGATGGCCTAATTAGCTGGATACATTTGAAATTATACTGCTATGTTTGTAGACATGAGGCAAAACAGGCTGCTATTTTCAATGAGGATGAAATTCTAGGAGCACTGTAATTTACCTTCCATTATTTTTAGCAGGGATTGTAGGAGAACTAACTGCAGGGCTCTAATTTATCATCATTCTAGGAAGATATTTTCACATTTTCTTTTAATGTACTAATGAAAATCTATAGCAAACACAATTAGATGCACTAAATAAATTCTTTGGGGAGGGAATGACAAAATAAAAATAGTTTAGGCCGTGTGGATGGAACTTGATCCTTAACTTGAAATGATGACCATTATTCCACTCAACTCAAAGAAAAAAACCCGGCACAACGCCCACTTCTCTCTGACAAACCACTCAGCTGAGCCATCTACTCTAAAGGTCTAACACAGCTCATAAATTCTATGAATAGGTGCGGGCAGAGAAAGCAGGATGTAGCATTTTGGATGACTGGACCATTGATTAAGACTCAAATTTAACCTTGTCACCTAAAACAAAACAAAACAAAAAAATCAGTCATTAAATACTTCTCCAGAGTAACAGCAGGAATATTTTTATGGAAATAACTTCTAGTAGTAGTATTCTTCCACACAGAACCTTCCAGAAATGAATCATTCTATATAAATGACCTTTCCTGATAAGTTTGTATTTAGCACATTTGATTTTGAACTTTATGATCTTTCTTCAAGAGAACATATAAACAAGAATTTGCTCTTCACTGATGATTCAAGGCCATCTTTTTGAAAACCAATCATCCTCCTCTGTTATAATATAGAAGTATTCTCAGAGGATATTCAGTTTGACCCACACGAAATAACATTGGATGACCCCGGGTTTTGTATTTTTGAGTCTCTGTGTACCGCAACCTCGTTATGTCCCTTCATTTGCCTACTGGTCTTGCTTTGCTGCTCTCTGAAAGACAGTTCAGTGTGGTTTTAGAGTCCTGAAAAACACATTTTGAATCCTTGCTCTGTGCCTTGGTAACAATAGGGCTTCAAACAACTGCCTTACTTTTCTGGGCTTAAGTTACGTCATATACAAAATAGAATATCATACCATTCATATGAAAAAATGAGATGAATACCTAGAAATAGCTCTTGCTCTATACTTTATTTTCCCATTTTTATACAGAGCTTCCATTCAGAACTTTGTAGTCACATGAGGTAGCGAAGATTAGCTCCACTAATAGTGCACTAATTTCAGCCAAAGGCAAAGAAATATGTTTTAGTTAGTCAAAGTAGTGTAACTGCATATAAAATTTAATTTTAAGTTAATCTATGAAATGCAAGAATGAAAGGGCCTGAGAAACTTAACAGTTTCTTTTTTTTTTTAAGTTTATTTATTTTTGAGAGAGAGAGAGAGAGAGAGAGAGAGAGAGAGAGCACAAGTGGGGGAGGGGCAGAGAGAGAGGAAGACAGAATCCAAAGCAGGCTCCAGGCTCTGAGCTGTCAGTACAGAGCCCAACGCAGGGCTCGCACTCACCTGACTGTGAGATCATGACCTGAGCCGAAGTCCAACGCCCAGCCGACTTGAGCTACCCAGGTGCCCAAAATTTAAAAGTTTCTTAAAGTCCAACAGCGAATGGCAGAATCTGCAGGCACCAGTTCTTTCCCCTAATCTAATTTCAGTACTTTTCCTCTAGATCATGCTTAATTCATAGCCTCAACATACCCCCAGGTTGTATGGGAAAGCCTAGATCTAAGGCTTGGCTCTTAGGTCCACTCTCAATGAGCCAATATAAAGAAATTAATTAGACACAAGGTCCTGGGAGAAAGCTGATACCATCAGATTCAGAGTCTTCTTTCCTTCCAACTAAGGCAGACTCTTTAAACTGAGTTCATAGATCTGAATTCTAGTCCGGGTTCTGCTGTTTACTCTCTGGGTGATCTAGGGCTGGTCGACTAATTGATCTGGGTTTCAATTTCCTCATCACCCATGAGTGGCCACTGAATTAGACACAAGGGTCCTTTCCAGTCCCAGAATCCTAGAATCCCAGAATTTTACTGTCATAGTCCACATGCTAGCGTTGTCTAAATGTCCATACCAATCTTCTTGGTGCCTCACTTCATCTCTAACACTGTCACCCGGTGAGTTTTAACAATTGAACATGTACGTTGCATGCAGTACTTCTTTGCCTAATGTCTTCAGAGAAGAGAATACAGAGGATAGCATCATATTATTGGTCTGATTATTTATGCTGAAAAGTTGTGCTACATATGTTACAAAGTGCCTATTTTTGGATCTACCAGGAGGCTTAATATCTACAACAATTAAGATCTAGTACAATTTCATTCATAAAGAGATCATCAACTCCTAATTTAACACTTGATATAACTCTGGAATATTCATACACTGTGATTAATGACAGAAGTGATTGGTATGCTTTGTTTCATGACTATCAAGTATGTTTGCCAGCATCCATACTCATGAACTTCATTTTTTAAAGATAGGAGTATTTGAGCAGCAATATTGATTATGTCTTTGAAGCTTAAGACACATACATGGCTATAATTTGCTGCATTTGTGTCTATCAGGGACATGATCAACAACTGTTTCAAGTAGACTCTCCTCAATAGGAAGGAAAATTCTTTTTTACTGAATTTAAGGATCTAGTGTTTGGGATCTACTTTTCAAAATATCGCTTCAGCATCCACAGACGTAAAGTAACAGACTTAGGTCAAAAGCCTAGCCTTATCTGGGTTTGACATGAGGCAAGTTACTCATACTTCATGTGCCTTGGTTTTTCCATCTGGAAAATGGAGATAATAGTACCTACCTCACCAGGATTTGAGGGTATTAAATACAAAAATGTGTATAGCAAGATGAGAAACGTACCTTGCAGGGGTGCAGCCACCCAGATGGCTCAGTTGGTTAAGCATCCAACTTTGGTTCAGGTCGTGATCTTGTAGCTCGTGAGTTTGAGCCCCGCATCTGGCTCCACACTAGTGGTGGGGAACCTGTTTGGGATTCTCTCTCTCTCCTTCTCTCTCTGCCCCTTCCCCCACCTATGTTCCCTCTCTCAAAATAAATAAATTAAATTTTAAAAAGTACCTTGCATAACATAGTGCTAAACATGTTCATTATAGTTGTTGTTGCTGTTTTTAGAGTCTTCTGCAACAAAAGAGTAACTTTCAATAGTAAACTTTCAATAGTGTCAGCTATTACAATTATTACCAGTGCTAGTATGAGGAAAGTACATAAATATTTGTCTCTGAAACTCGTGGATTTTACTAGACAGTCTTGATATAAAATTTCTGTCCCATTACCCTCTTAAATGTCATGCCAACTGTCATGATTTCCTGTTCAAAAAAATATGGGTGCTCTATTACCAGGTATTGTCCAACAGGAAATAGACTTTCTTCAGTCACACTGTAATTGGGCTGGGCAGCAAAGCTCACACTGGGACCCTCTAAGAAAGAATCCATTGACAAGCTTACTAGACCTCCTTGCCAGATAAAAAGCAAGTTTGTCACTAAAACACCAAGAGGAAGTCATTTTTCCTCACCCTGAGTTTATAATCCCAACTTCACTTGTCAAGACTACCAAATCCAACTTTTTTTAAATTTTTTTTAACGTTTATTCATTTTTGAGACAGAGAGAGACAGAGCATGAATGGGGGAAGGTCAGAGAGAGAGGGAGACACAGAACCTGAAACAGGCTCCAGGCTCTGAGCTGTCAGCACAGAGCCTGGCGCGGGGCTCGAACTCACGGACCGCGAGATCATGACCTGAGTCGAAGTTGGACACCCAGCCGACTGAGCCACCCAGGCGCCCCCCAAATCCAACTTTTAAAAATCCCCTTGGAACAGGAAATTTACCCAAGCTTTGGTGGGGAAAAAAAAAACTTAAAACTTAAAAAAACTTAAAGGTTAACGTTGTATCTCTGAAAGAAGGAGGCTGCCTTTCATTTCGACGAATGAGGAGCTGTAACTCAAGTACTGCGACTACTTACATCATCTCACATAGGGCACACAGCACCCATCACAGGCCACAAGGTAACATGCCCTCAGATCCAGAAAGAGAGAGATTAATAGACAGAATGTGAGGCTCATGTTTCTTGACCAACCTCAGAGCTGCTGACGAATCTCAAAGTCTCATGGGAGTTTGGGGAGTGAGTGTGTTGTAAACATAAAAATGTATTTGCTGCCTCCAGAGAAGAGGGCAAGAAGTAAATCAATTCATTAACCTGCTCTTACCTCTAATTCTGTCTGGAGGCAAGTTTCACTAGCACAATTAGGTGATTTGGGTTCTCATTTTCTACCTCACAGTGAAGAAATGTTGAGTATGTGCCCTTGACCCCACCTGCTGCTGTAGGGGGTTAGAAGTAACTGAAGGCACCTGGCCTTTCTCGTGGCCATATGGAGCTCCTAAGCCACTCTGCTGATCCACATTCAGGGAATGTTTCCCGACCTGACCGCAGCAGCTGGCTTTCCACACTTTCCTCCCTGAGTCTATAGCAAAGTTAGTGGGCCTGACTTTGTCTAATCCGTGCACACCCTTTGTGTTTAACTGCCATATTTTTCTGAGCACACATTTGGAATGCAAACTTTTAAAAACAAGATCAAACACTTCAATTCATTCTGCTAACATTTATTGAGCTACTCCTGTGTGTAAAGCACTTCATATAACGGAAAGCAAAATATAATGATTGCCATAGAGTAAGTCCAAACTATAACAAAAATCCCAAATGGAGACACTGTGATTTTATCTAGTTCTGATGTGCATTGTTAAGAAATGGTTGTCTAAGGTGCAGAGAGGCTCAGAGGACTTGTATAAGCTGCTTTGACTTCAAGTCCTGGTTCCACCACTTACTGGTTATGTGACCATAAAGAAGTTACTTAACCTCTCTGACCCCCCAGCCTCATTGCCTTAAATCTGGGGATGACATTACAAGCTAGCTCATAGGGTTACTGTGAGAATGGACTGCGATGATAATGAAAAACATTTAGCAGACATTCTTATCATTGCCAAATCAAGGAAGATCTAATTGTTCTAAACCAATAATCAGCATGGATCCACCACATAACCCCAGTGTGCTGTAGGCTTCTCCTCAGTCTGATGGGCTAAGGGCTTAGGATATTCGCCAACTGTTCATCTCTCAATTTACGTGTTTTTTTTTTTAATATAATCTATTGTCAGATTGGTTTCCATACAACATCCAGTCAATTTATATGTTTCATCCTTGTAATAATATTGGTGTTTTGGAAAGCCTGACCCATATTCAAATGAAAAGCGTTGTTTGTATCATTTCCTTGGGAAGGAAACCGGGCAAACTAACTCAATTCATGTCACAGAGTACCCTAAACCACATGCTTGTCAAACCATCCCTAGTGACTTGACAGAGAGAGGTAAGATCGTTACTTAGGGAAACTTGGAGTGTGTTTTTCATTAACCTGCTAATTGCATCTGATTAGCAAACAGTCATTGTGTTTCCCCATTGTTAATGGTTGGCTGAGGAAATGTGGCACCCCTGAATGCTGCCTTTTATTATATACGTTTAACATGACTCAGAGACTGGCGAGAAGTAAACCAAGCAATAGCAGGTGGTAACTCTCCCCTGGCTGTGAACCTAAACACATACAAGTAGCCATTTAGCTTTCACTAAATTTGAATGAAATCAAGCCCTTGTAGGTACAGAATTCGCATGTCCCCAGATTGTCCATAACATTCTCAATTTCAAATATTCTGTCCTCTTGCCCCCACGAGGTCATTCACATTTGTCCAACAACAGAACTGATTTTTGGTTCAGAAAATATGAGAGCTCTATTTCTAATACACACAGAGACACAGTTGGTCCTGTTTCATCCTCAGCCTTGAACACCAGTAATTTTCATTCACTGCTATACAGTTGATGTCCAAAAAAAGAAAAAGAAAAACCACCCACAAAGATTGAAATTTTAAAGCCTGGCCAAGCATGGATATAGCAATGGAGCAGAAACCTTTGTTTCTGTGACCTTTGGAACAGATGAAATGCACTTTCCAAAAGCTTTCTCAAGTATCTAGTGAGAGAGAAAATCAAAAAGAGGCAAGCACTATGCAAGAGCTTCTGTGAAGTGGCCACTTTTTAATTCTTGTGAACCGACTGGAGGTGAAAAGGCGACCCTTTGATTTTCTGTCAGCGAACCAGAGTTTCAAAGCTTCTGTCTTCTTGTGGACTTAAGGCCAGTGATGACACCAAAGAACCCAATCGGATGTAGCACTTTATTAGAGCTGTTAACCTCCAGATGACTCATCAGAAGGCTGTTTCTTTAAGCCACCTAGAGGGACAGCTGGTCATTTCCTGAGGCAGTGGGGAACCTGGCCAAACCCCAGCCATGACTGCATTCTGTACACACTGACTCCAAAGGCTTGGGTTCATCTAATGCCAAGCCAGTGAGAGCCACTGAAGAGCTAAGGAGATATATCTGCTTTTAAAGGAACGGAGAGCTGCCTGTTGTTGAAACAGATGTGGTATGCCAAGCTACACATTCTCTGGATATGGAAGGGCACAAAAAAATGTCATTATATTCTGAAGTAAGTGATTTTTGCAACTTTGATTAGGCTTCTCTGGCTTCTCTGACCCACAAGTCCTTGACTTCAGATGATCACTAATATTCACGTCTGTTCCAAACTGCACTACTCATTCACAGAAAAATGAAGCTGTTCAATTTCATCAACTTTTTTTTTTTCCATTTTTGGGAGACAGTAGGAAAAAAGACCCAATTTAGAATGACAAGACATATGTTTCTGAGCATGGTAAAGCGGTTTCTAATATCTTCAGAAGTGGGACATCATTGCTTAAGAATCTCCTAAAAATGGAATAAGAAGTTTAGTGTTCAGGAAATTTCTGTCTGCTGAGAAAATGAGGAACTGATGGTATTTGTGATAAACAGTTTTAATTGTGTGCTAAAAAGTTTGATTTTTTTTTAAAAGTGACTCCAATGCTAAAGAAGCTTAAAATGGAGTCAGTGAAGACTTCAGCATCTAATCGAGTTATTTCCAGTTTTGTTTTACATAATCCACAATTGGGCTAATTGAACGGCTACCCATTTTCCTATATTTGGGGTTACAGTAAAGGGGAAAGTCAGAATTCATATTAACGTGGGGAAAATTATTTGGGGAATACGTAAAGAAGGAATCTTCTGGAGGGTGGTTACTAAGACAATTTTTTACAGCAGTTTTAGGTTCACAATGAAAATGAGTAGGAGGTACAGAGATTTCCCTGTCACATGCACACGCACATCCCCTCCTCCAAACATGCATAGCCTCTGCCACCATCAACATCTCGCACCAGAGTGGTACATTTGTTACCAAATGAACCTGCATTGGCACATCACTATCACTATCTATAGTTCACATATGGTTCACTCTTGGTAGCATGCATTCTGTGGGTTTGGACACATGTATAACAATACATATCCATCATTATGGTATTGCACAAAATATTTTCACTACTCTAAAAATCCTCTGTGTTCCACCTATTCATCTGTCCCCCAGACGTCCAACTCCTGGCAACCACTGGTAGCTTTCCTGTCTCCATAGTTTTGCCACAAAGAAGGAATCTTGAAGATCCGGTTAGAATTTCTATGCAGACTACTAGTGAAATCATAAGCAAGTCATGTTGTTAATTCTTTTCAAAATTCTATGTCAGTTTTACTTCACTGAATCTATAGCTCCCGGATCATTCCATTTAGGAATTAATATCGTGACTCACCTACTATGTCTGCCATTGCAGCTGGTGAGTTGGCCACATCCCAGGCTGACAAATTCTGTTTCTAATCTGTTAGAATGCGAGAGAGCCTTCCTAGACCAGTAACTAAGCTGCCATTCCATTTACTGTTGGTTTTATTCTGACCTTGAATTTGAGTTCCTGTCATAGACTCTAAGTCTTAAGTTCTCTTTTGGCCAGCAAAAGAGTGGATGCAGGATTAAAGCAAGAGATGGCTAATGTCCGGGAAAAAGACAAGAGCCCTGAATAAGGGTCCTTGCCCCGTATTTATTCAGATCAGAAGGCTTACAAACATGATGGGCGTGTACAAAGAGACAAAGAAACTGTGAACATTAACTTGTGGACTTGAGGGAAAAGGGGGGTTTTGAAGATATACAGTGTTTGGGGTTTGGGTCAATATAAAACAAAATCCGGGCACCGGGCAGATGGGTAGATGGCTGTTAACAGCAGACAGGAGGCGTCATGCCTCTTTATCTTTGCCAGCATAGGGGATGAGACAGGTAGGGGGGAATAACCTCAGAGTTAATAAGGCAAATTTTCTTTTGTTAACCATCTCCGCTCTGGGCTGCTTTGCCTGCAGCGCAGCGGCCCATAGTCCAATTCACCAATTTACCTAATCTGGCCCTATTTTTCTGTAAAAGAAGCTTTTCTGCTATATACTAAACTTGAGGTGCTTTCACCCTGAATATCTAGTCTTGTTATTCCTATGTATTGGGCACCTTTGCACCGATTCTATTTCAGGCCTTTGCCTCTCTCTATATATTTTGGGGGCTCTGCACCCCCTCTCTATTTTGGGGTGCCTTTGCACCTCCCTATTCCTGGCACCTTTGTGTATCCCTATTCTTGGGGTGTCTTTGCACCCCCTATTCTTGGAGTGCCAATCTGGTTTATCCAAACTCGGGTGTGATCATTTTATGGCTTTGTATTTCTTTATGCCTTGTTAATCCATTGGTGTAAGCCCCAGAGATTCCTAAGCTTATCTTCCACAAGTCACTACAATTAGACTCTTGTGTTCTTTTCTCTGTGTCTGAGCCTTATCTGGACCTTTGTTTTTATAACCTGAGATTCAGTCCTATTTTTTACCAATATAGTGGGTTGGATAATGGACAAAAATGATATATCCAAGTCTGACAACCACCCCCCCAATACCTGTGAACTGACCTTATTTGGAAATAGCGTCCTTCCAGATGTAATCAAGAATCTCGAGATTAGATCATCCTGGATTTAGGGTGGGTCCTAAATCCAATGAGCGGTGTCTTTATAAGAGAAAGAAGAGAGAAATTTGAAACACAGAGAGACACAGGAAAAACACAGAGAGAAAGGCCATGTGAAGACAGAAACAGAGTTTAAAGCGATGTATTTACAAGCCAAAGAATGTCAAGGATTGCCAGCAGCCACTACCAGCTCAGAGAGAGATAAGGAGCAGTCTTCTCCAGAGCCTCCAAAAGGAACCAATCCTGCTGACAACTTCATTTCAGACTTCTGGCCTCCAGACTCTGAAAGAATACATTTCTGTTGTTTCAAGTCATCCTGTTTGTGGTAATCTGTTATGACAACCCTAGGAAATGAATAAAAGTAATCACTGTGAGGGTGAACTCTTTGCTTTGTAATTGGGACATGATAACGTATAGCACTGGATGCCAAGAGCTGCCTAATATTAACCACAGCATTTGTATCTTTTCATATTTCCTGCTCACACACTTGACCTGCTTTCCTCCACCACACACATCTGCTATGCTAGCCCATTCTGGGCCTCATAGATCAACATATCGATACTCTAGGCATCACATTCTGCCAGACAGCCAAGATTTCTGCTGGGTCTGTTGCCCAGTGGTTCAGTTCCGCTGTGGGGATAGTTTTGCCTCAAGGAATGAAAACACCACCTATCTATTAGGCAACTTCTGGAAGAATTTGAAAGTCATGGTATGATTTGGAAATTGGCCCCAAGGTTTTTGGAAAGGCACGGATATTAATAAAAAAAAAGGGGGGTGGGGTGGGTGAGGTTGACGACACCACTCTTATAGTGAGTTGAAAATGGGGTTCTTATAGTGAGTTGAAAATTGGCTTTTCACAAGCTTAGGTAAAAGAAAATGGAGCTCTTTCTGCTTCATATTTGTTCATCAGTAAACTGACTCCTTGTAGGAGGCTGATGCTCTTGAAGAGTTAATTGGCAACTGGCACTTCCACAGCACCCTGGAGTGAAAACGAAGAAGCATCTCATAGCTCACATTAGTCTAAAACTCATTGACTGGCTATTATAAGCCAGGCGTTGTTGTTAAACTGGAATAGAGCTTTGAATAAAAATGTCTAAAGACTCTATCTTCATGGAGTCTACACTCATAAGAAAGAAGATGTTCACAGCCATTTTCTTAGCAAGAATTGGCTCAATAAAGGATAGCATTTAAAAATGCTGCCCAGGATACAACAGCTTGTAGAGCCTGTGACGTGATGGAGCACCATTTACTTTCTTGAATATTTAGAAAACTGGTTGATTGCACTTAAATGGGATTTTAAAGCTTTGAAATTAGTGTTATCTTTTGAACTTGAAAAACCATAAAGCCATGTCTAAGTCACCAATTAAGTAGTTCAATTTTTTAAATGAACAAAAGATCAGATGCATTTCAATTTTATTCAGGCAAATTAAATTTCACCCAAACAAATGAAGTGTCATTCTCAATGGATCTTTCCTTTGCCTTAGGCTTTTAGCTAACAGACAGTCCTTTTGTTTGAAGGCATTGATTATTATAATATTAAGTGACTGCAAGTATACTGTCAATAGCTGATGGTAAGGGAAAGGGATAGAAGTTCAAAATCTATATATTTCATTTGTAGATTTCCCTAATAAGACAAATTCAGATTAGGTATAAATTTAGCTATGAGATTTTCCTAAGAGAAACCATTTCCAAAACTTGTTTGCCTGTGAATCTTTTGTTTTAAAAGCATCTTCATTTGGAGTCTCTTCTGATCACTCTCAATGAAGAGTTTGCAAAGTTATCCAAATTACTTAAATTCTTTCTAAACCCTTCAACTTCGTGACAGCATCTTGGAAGGGGAAGACTTATCCAGCTCTTAATTATTCAGGCTAATGGTGGCCTGCAGGGTGTGAAATGTGATGAAGCACACAGGGCAAATTCAATAACATCAGGCTAGATGTCGAGTGCCAGATGTCGTGACTGAGAACATCATTGGGATAAAGACAGGAACTGAGGCTCCATTGACCATCATGAGTAAACAAATTTTATATTCCCTAGGCAAGTATTGATTGTTTCTCTGTTGGTAAAGAAGAATGATCTTTGGAATAAAAGCTTGTGCTCTATTTTAAGCCCTTTTCTTAGAAAACTTCAAATCTCCTATGATCCTTTTGTTATAGACTTTGCTTACCAGGGAACTTCAAAATATTCAAGAACTGAAATAGACAAGGAAGTTTGACTTGATGGCCTGTGAGCCATCAAGGGATAAACTAATATAAATTATTAAAAACCACCCCACTGTATTGCTTTATTCACGTTTAATCCTAATGTACTCTCATTTTGCTACCTGATTGGACTATATCATGGCAGAAAAAATATCTAGAGGTGCAAAAGCTTGATAAATGAGTTGATGGCTATGTAAATTCATTTGTCACCCTTAAATTTCAAGATGGAGATAATAAAGGGCATCCTGGGAGCACATAGAAATAGGAATAGCTTCTAACTTGAAATGGCCTCTGAGCTCCAATTTGCAAGATAAATAGAGTATAGAGGAAAGTTTTCCAGGCAGGGGTGTTGTGTGTGTGTGTGTGTGTGTGTGTGTGTGTGTGTAATATACAGAACCCCACAAGTTGATGGTACATATATTGATGTATAAATGGTTTTGCTTGCAAGGGAGTAGGGCTCAAAGGACAAGAGACAGGAGTTGAAGCTGGAGATGGGGACAAAGGCAAGTCCTAAAGGGTTTTCTATACATGGAATGACATGGTATGCTAAGCAGCTCTTGCAATCTCATAGCCAAAGTGCCTGGTACATTTCTAACACAGAAGTAGGGACTAGAACGTGCTGACAAAGGAAAGACAAAGGCATAGCCAATACCTGATTCACACGAAAGTTGTACTGCTGGAAGAATGTGTGAAAGAACCCACATGCCATCTTTGGAATATTTCACACATGCCACCAAGAAAACCATAAGAGAGGGCAAGTCAACTGGTGATATGATCAGAAAATAATCTATAGCCTTAATATTCAAATTTTGCCCACAAATAGCTTTTGTTATCATCTGGGAGCTTGATAGAAATGCAGAACCTCAGGCCACAACCTAGATCTACTTAATCAGAATTTATAGCTAACAAGATCCGTAGGTGACTCGTGCACATTAGCATTGGTGAAACACTGGGTGAATCTCTCAACCTTGGATGCACATTAGAAATGCATAAGGAGAGTTTTTTAAAAATATCAAGGGAAGGTACCTTCTCCAGAGGTCCAAGTTAGTGGATCAAATACATCACCAGGTTTTTTAACTTGTGTGACTGGGTAAAGGGCATCTCCAGGCATCAGATTGAAAATAAAGGAGAAAAAGATAACATGTAAGGAGTTTGGTTTTGACACATTATTTTGCAATATTTGTGGGACATATAAAAAGTGATCATAAATTAACAAATAGACATATGGATTTATGTGAAAATTTTCAGTAACCCATGACTAGTTTCAGTAAACAACTCCAGAGAGCTGTAATGTAAGAGAGAAATCTAAGATACAGATATAAATTTATGTAGAAATTCTGGAGTCATCAATGGTGGAGGTGATCATTGAAGGTATGGGAAAAAATAAGAATGTGAATAAAATGAGAAAAATAAAGATCAAGAATAGAATCTCTTGCATCATCAATGTTTAAAGGGTAGGCCAAATAAGTTGAGCTCAATAAAGAGATGAAATTAGGGGCTCTAGAGAAGAAGGAAAATCAAGAGAAAAGAGAAACACGTATAGCAAGGGAAGAGATAGTTTCAAAAGGACATAGAAATAGTGTCAAATATTGCTACAACATCAGAAATACAAGAGTTCAGTAGTGCCCATTGGTTTTACCATCTAAGAGTTCAGGTATGACCTTGGCAAGAGGATGAATGGGATGAAAGCCAGCTTGTGATTCATTGAGGAATGAATGGAAAATCAGGCAGTCGAAATATATAGTTTCTATTTCTCTTTCAAAAAGCTTGGCGGTAAAAGGGAAATTATAAAATATGGTGATAGCTAGAAGAAGATGTAGAATTTTAAATCCTAAGCTGCATTTAAGGACTCCACAAATGTTTCAGAGGCTAGTGTGTTGGATCCACTAATGGCAGTGTTTCTAGAGTAAACACACATGGCTGATAAGCATAGGTATTTCTCATCATAAATGTTTACACGTCTGTTATATTGTTGTGGAACAAAGTTGCCTATTCAAAGATGGTAGGCATTGGTTCTATGTAGACACAGCTATCACAAATGTTCCACACAAGAGATTAGTGCAATGATGTAGTCCCGCATTTTTGGGTTTCTCTTACATTAGGTTGGCCAATTAAATATTTAGATGAAGAGAAACATGACACTCAGATGGTACCTTTATATAAACCCTGTGGTTTGTTCATAACTTTTTACTACTTACAGCTGTGGGACTTGGAAAACTATTCTTTTGGTGTATCCTACTCTATCACAATGGAAAAAATAGACAAAGAAAGTGAAAAGCAATCAAAAATTATTTAAAATCATCGATTCTAAATATTTAGTTCTAGTTAACTAACTGGAATTAAAATAAAAACTTAAAAAATAAGGTTGTAAAAAATCAAAAGTACACTTATCATGATGAGCACTGAGAATTGTAAAGAATTATTTAATCATTAGATTATAAACATGAAACTAATATAATACTGTATGATAATTACACATGAATTTAAAAAAATAAAGAGTACTTTTGGAGCACCTGGATGGCTCTTGATCTCATGGTTCATGAGTTCAAGCCCCGTCCAAGTTGGGCTCTGCACTGGTAGCACAGAATCTTCTTGGGATTCTCTCTCTCTGCACCCCTCCTACTCATGCTCACTCTCTCTCTTTCTCTCTCTCTCTCTCAAAATAAATAAATAAACTTAAAAAAATAAAAAAATAAAATACATTTTAGAAAACAAAAATGAAATAAATAAATGTTAGTATTTATTAAATATTAAAAATCAAATAAATAAATAATTAGCTGGATTTGGGTATTACTTTTATTTTTATTAATTAGTTTTTTAACAGTCACCTAATTTTAAACGGTGCTATAATCCTTTAAGGTAGGTAGAAAAGACATTACCACCAGACTTTTATGAATTTAGAAATCTAAGAGAAGGTCGACAATACCTAGAACACACATAACAACTTGAAGAATACTGAAAGGTTATTCCTTCCTTTTAGAAGACTCATCGCCTTTCAAACTCTCAGAATTGGCTCAATGCCCAATGAGATAAAGTATATTAAGGCACTATAAAAATGTAAAATATTATCTGAATTTAAGTCCCAGCATTATTGGGTCATCTTTTTAAGCACCTACATCAGTGCCTGACACACACATTCTCAGGGGCACCTGGGTGGCTCAGTCTGTTGAGCAACCGACTTCGGCTCAGGTCATGATCTCACGGTTTGTGAGTTCAAGCCCCCCATCGGGCTCTGTGCTGAGAGCTCAGAGCCCGGAGCTTGCTTTGGATTCTGTGTCTCCCTCTCTCTCTGCTCCTCCCCCACTCATGCTCTGTCTCTCTGTGTCTCAGAAATAAATAAACATTAAAAAAAATTGTTTAAATGAAAATACTTTCGGGGCGCCTGGGTGGCGCAGTCGGTTAAGCGTCCGACTTCAGCCAGGTCACGATCTCGCGGTCTGTGAGTTCGAGCCCCGCGTCAGGCTCTGGGCTGATGGCTCGGAGCCTGGAGCCTGTTTCCGATTCTGTGTCTCCCTCTCTCTGCCCCTCCCCGTTCATGCTCTGTCTCTCTCTGTCCCAAAAATAAATTAAAAAAAAAAAAAAAAACGTTGAAAAAAGAAGAAAAAAAAAAAAAGAAAATACTTTCTCAGTTAAATAGAAAGGACATATCTATGAAGAAAGTGTCTTGTGATGTTGGGCAAGGGATCACAGATATCTCCTAATTATTCCCTAGATTTCCCTCAGTAGTCTATTATACCTACATTTTTGTTTTCAGTGTGAGTAAACTCTGGGTAACTGCGTGGTCCATAGGGTGTAGACAAAGCCTCTTCCCAGATTAGGTTGGTTGAGACAGCTTTGCCTGGAAAAGACATTTTCTATTTCTGAATAGACAACACCTCCACTCTCCACCTGCACACAGGATTAGAACAATTTTCTAGATAGTTGTGTTTGGGTCAAGGAACCCTAATGAATTGTGCCCAGATCCAAAGCCTTACTCTCGAACATTACACCAGATTCCTTTGTGAGGAACGTGTTCATTAAACAACAAAACTAACAAGCAAAAACAAAAAAACCGTTGAGATGCTACTATGTTATCCCTTTTGCTGAGAGCCAAGGGGGCTGAGCCCACTGATCTTCCAACAGCCTCCTGAATCCCAAAGCACAGAACTGGTTCTAGAAGACTTGGCTCCAACAGCGTAAGAACTGTGAAGCAACTACCAAATGTCACCGTCACATAGTCTCCCTTGCCTCAGGCCACATTCATTCTCTTTGTGGTCTCTAAAATGACACCTGCGTTTCATTTAGAATCTTCATGAGAACGAATGCTACTAGGTCTCCCCTGTCATCAAAAATGAATACATCTGCACTTTGCTTCCTTTTCTTCTTCTACCATTCCACTTTTCCCCAAACTTACCACACGGAACCCCATGCCACATAAATTCCAAGTGTGTGTGTATGATAGTGTTTAAGAGCTTGGGCATTAGAGTCAGATCGAACTGGATTTGAATCCAGACTGTTACTTCACTAACAGACGTTGGCCAGTTATTTAATCTTTCTGAGTCTCAGTTTCCCTATGGGAAAAACAAAGGCAATGGCGTTGAGTTCTTGATTTTTTATCTGTGTGTAATGATTAAGTGAGACAACGCACATAGGGCACTTAGCACTGTGCCCAGCCTATGTGCCCAACACATATGGCCTCGGAGTCCTTTTCTGCACGCCATGCAGGTTGGTATCAGCAGCCTCATAAGCCCTCACCGTACCTTAGTTTTAACTTCCGGCAGCCGACTGCCAATTCTTGAGGTGTTCATCCCAGAACTCCCAAAATGCATTTTATGTCTGCCCCATAGGTTGTGTTTTAAATTGGACTGTACCTGACACCTACGTGTTTTCACAGGAGGAAGTAATAGACAGCCAGAAACTTCTTCTTAGTCATTTGGATTCTCATAAACTGACCAGCTTGGGCTGCGGCAGGGGTCCCCTTCAGACCAACTCGCAACACCATAGCGTCAAATTCCGTATCTCTGTATTGTGGCATGATAGTTGAAAGCATAGACACTGAAGTCCGATGGCCTGAGCTGAAATCACATTTCTGCCTTTGTGCATCTTGAGCAAGTTACTTGGCCTTGTTGTGCCTCAGTTTCTTCCATTGTAATATGGGATAATAGTAATAATGCCAATTTTGCAGCATTTTTTGAGACTAAAATGGGTTAATATACTACAAAGTACTTAGAATAATACCTAGAAGATAGTAAGCATTTTACAGCTATGTGTTCACTTTTACTAACTACCTATAAAGTAGGATATAATTCACTAATTCTACAGACATTTGCTAATTGGTGATTATGTGCCAACGCTACACTGAAAGCTAAAAGATAAAAGAGCTTCCAATAAAAAAGACTTTCATATTATATATATGTATATGTGTATATGTATACGTATATACACACATTATATACATATATATGCATATATCCATAGCACACATATATAATATGTAATATATTATATACATATACAAATATGCACAAACATATATCACATATGTTAGGCTACAACAACGCCTGACATTTTATGATCTGAGATTACCAATCTGTTCCTTTTCACTTCTTTTTTTTAACCAATAATTATATGTGGGTTTACATCTGGACACACCAGTTGGACCAGCCTTCTGTGGGATGGGTGCTAAGAAAGTATCACCTCTAAGTTTATCTCCCATCACTTGTTACCAAGATCCCGGCATCAAATAACATTTTTTACTAATCAAGCCACTGTCTGAAAACCAACAGTAACCGAAGCTGAAAAACTGAAGCCGTTTCCTAAATCTGTGACTGGAGACATGGAGAAGCAGCATCAAGTTGAGTAAACAAAGGATGAAACTATGGCTAATTTGACCTGAATTCATGAGTTCTAGTGTATAGAATATGATGGAAGTGATATTTTAATCTGGATCTCATTCGAATCACAACGAGTTAATGGACAGAGCTGGTGTTACACCATTTGTGAGACGGACGAAAACTCTCTTTACCAGGCACTTGTCGCCCCTCTTAACAGGTGGCTGAGCCCCCCACTGCTGGCAGTTAAGAGTGCCTTCCACTCCCTCTCCATAATGAAGCCTGACTTCACTTAGCTGGCCATGAGGCTTATGTTGTTCTCTTTGACTACAAGGGTGAGGTCCTTTGAAGACCAAGAAGTCATTGCCAATGAAGCAGCTGGTTCCCACTGCTCCTGACCAACTCCACACTGTGGGAGCTGGAGGCTTCATTTACCCGGTTCTCAGTTTGCACCCATGCCCTGCCCAGCCCCCGACCCTCTGCTCCCTGTGATTCCTCATCCTCTGGCTTCGTCTCTGGCTTTGTCCTGGTTTCAGGCCATTGATAGAGACGAGTTCCTGCTCCCCAGTGACAGTCCCGCTGCTTCTGAATCAAAGTCAGCTTCTGTCAACCCCTGGAGCTTGTCTCTGTCTCTCCGGAGATTCTGCTTTTTATTGTCAACAAGGGTTATCACAGTGACCAAACACTGAACTCTGCTGTGGGCCACTAACCAGCCTGAGGCTCTCCTCTGCTGCTGACTTCAAAGGATCATATAAGTGCATTTACTAGAAAAGTACAAGTCGGCTTGGGCTAAAGTGAAATACTTCCCAGAGGCATTTCCATCAGAAATGGTCCTTTCTAGAGCCGGCCACAGTTTAGGGGGGATAATTATTTGGATATAGTCATTTGTTTTTATTGAGCGCCTACTATATATATAGAATTCTTTTTATTTATTTCACTTTATCTAAGAATGACCTAAAATGAGAAATCTTTACCCCATTTTAAAGATGAGGAAATTGAGGTTCAGAGACTTTTTCTTAAACAGCACAATATCACACAAAGACTGTGTTCTCTTTGCCTTCTTGCAACAGGGAGCTTTCTTTCTGCTCCTTAATCACACCAATATCAGTGGCTTCTAACTTTACCCCAAGGGTAAGGCTGACCCTAGAAGCAACTATGATGAGCCAAGCACAGATACATTTTTATGCCTAAGCCGGAATCCCTGATCTATTGAAAACAGCCTGCAAAGGAGTCAGCAGCCTGAGTTGTCCCAAATTTCTTATAATTTAGAAAGGGAAAGAAGAAAAGCCAATTTACAGGGCTAAATATAAAATGACCCATCAGTGTGCATCACCAAAGTTGCTATCACTCTGCTGTATATGGTGACCTTCAAATGGGCAAATAGGTCGTTCCTTGACAACAGTATCTTTTCAAGTTAATTGATTTGACAAAATAGCGACAAATTAACCACTCAGTTGTGTTGTTTTTTTTTTTTAATTCCAACAAATGACCAAAGATATGTGCCCTTCTGCCATGCTAGTTTAACTTATTAAGCAGGCAGCAGGAATCCAAATCAGCAAAGACAATGCATTATACAAGTGACATTGAATTTATGTGACTAATTTCAGCACTCACGAAAAGGGTTTTCCTTACTTGCCTGCACTGTGCCATGCTACATTCTGGAAAATGGTGCTTCTTTTTGTTTTGGAATCCTGATTATAGAGTTACCTGCTAAGAAAAGACTTTCCATCTCTGTGGACAGTTTCCAGGAAGCTTCTCTGAAATAGGCTATTCCCAGATAACTGTTCAAAGGCCTGTGTCATTAGTTGGATACTGATTGTTGCTTCAATACAACATACTGACATGACTTTGAGAGACAGTTGAAAAACCCTTTAATTCTAGAAAATGAGTTGATGTTTTTTAGTTTGCTCTTAGAGCAGGTTCTGGTAATACGTGGTTTTTATGCATGATCAAGGGATAGTTATAAACATACGACATATATAGGTAAAATAGTAATCCACACATGGTCCTTTAGTTTGGTACTTGTGCTGTATGTCTTGGAAATTCAGGCAAGGAGTCGAATTTCTTAGTATTCAATCACCAGTTAGTCATTCAGCAGGCAATATCACATTTTAAATGTAAAACTACACGCAAAGATTATGTCCTTCAGGTTGTCTTCCCAGTTTACCTCTTTCCAACTCTGACAATAGTGTGATTCATTAGAGTCAAATATTCTTTATATTTCATTAAATGTATTGTCCCTCCTCTTTCCCACCCATGCTAATGGAACTTAGCAGTGGGCCTCACTTCTAGGAGTTACTACTGGGCTCTGTGAGTGGTATATGACATTTATTTTGGTTGTTACAAGGTAGGGTATTGGGTTAGGGTTTTCCAGAGAAACCAGACAGATAGGTGGATGGATGGATAGATAGATAGATAGATAGATAGATAGATAGATAGATATAGAGATATTGATATAGATATATAACATGATGATGATATTTGTTATAAGGAATTGGATCCTTAACTATGGAAGCTGAGAAATTCCACCACCCCCTGTCTGAAAGCTGGAGACCCAGGAAAGTAGGTGGAAATACCAATGCAAATCTGAAGTCCTGAGCACCAGGGGTAAGTTTCACTCCAAAGGACTCCCAAGACCAATGTCCTAGCTCAACAGTCAGGCCGAGTGAACAAAGTCAACCTTCCTCTGCCTTTTTATCCTGTTCAGGTCCTCAGTGGATTGGATGACACTCCCACATTGAGGAGGGCATCTTCTTTATTATTCAGTCTACCAATGCAAATGCTAATCTCTTCCAAAAATATCCTGACAGACACAACCAGAAATAATGTTTAACCAGACATCTGGACGTCCTGTGGCCTAGTCAAGTTGACACATGAAATTAGCCATCAGAAGTATACAATTATATATGCAATAAATTTTTTTAGCGCAAAATAACAGTGGGCACGCTCTATTCAGTAACATTTGAGGACCTAGAACATCTATCCATTTGTGCCAAAGGGTATATCCAAAGAGTATCTGAAGAGAATATTGGTTCTTCTTGAAATTGGCCTCTGGATCCCTTGATGCAGAAATGGGGCACAGGTGGGGCAGAGGCCTACTTGTCACCTGTTCTATCTCCAGCTCTGAAGTCTTTTAAGGAATATTGGTCTGATGATAGCTACACTCCCAGGACTCTGCAGGAAATGTGACCCCAAGCTCACCGCCACTTAGTAGTTATTGAAACTTAACCAAGAAAAAAAAATATTCAGTGCAATTGCTTAAAGAACAACTATTTTCCTGCTTTGGTTTCTGTGTCTCCCTCTCTCTCTCCCTTTCTTTCTCTCTCTCTCTCTAAAATAAACATTATTATTTTTTTTTAATGGGGCACCTGGGTGGCTCAGTCAAATAAGCATCTGACTTTGGCTCAGGTCATGATCTCATGGTTTGTGGGTTCGAGCCCTGTGTCAGGCTCTGTGCTGACAGCTCAGAGCCTGGAGCCTCCTTCAGATTCTGGGTCTCCCTCTCTCCCTGCCCCTCCCCTGCCCTCTCTCTCTCTCTCTCAAAAATAAACATAAAAAAAATTTTAATAAAAAATGAACAACAATTTTCCCCTTTTCTAGATAGCCTAAGACATGCCCCTAAAGCAGGTCCTGGCTAGTACTTTAAACATCATAAGAACTGAGATAATGGTGCCTCCTCCTGCCATAGGCAACCTGAAATAAATCATTCTTCAAAATTACATAAAACACAAGTGAATGCTAAAAATGAAAATATCCTTCTTCTTGGTTTTCCAATTGGATTAAGTTTGTCTTTCTTTTTTTCATGACAAATAATTTGCCACTGTCTTAAATACCAGCTTTGTCTGCCCATGTAGTAACCTAGCACTCTCTAGGAATTAAGCCAGATTAGCAAAGGGAGAGGTATCTACAGTGAAATATATTGACCCACACCATCTATCACTTCTGCCAGTAGAACCGATTTTCATGAATTATTTCTTGGTAAGAAACCATCAATCTCTGCCAAGGGATCATTTTTATGAAAAGCTTATCATCACATATATCATAAGTATGTTGTTTAGGACACCATCATACAGGGAATTTATATTTTATGAGTTTTGTGTATCATGGATTTTGTGAATCATGCAACCGCCCAAGTTCCTTTTTCCAACCACCCATGGCTAGCACACAGGTAATTATGACAGATGTCCTCTGTCTCCTCCATTTGGAGATCCCACCCCTAATTTTCTTCCATCTACTCACTCCACTTGTTGTCTTTTTATCTTTCTATGCAACTCTCTAACAACCTTAATCCTCCATAAGACAATGAGTTATATATAAATAGCCTTATTTCTAGCTCCATAACATGATATACTTGTGGCTCTCATACAGTGATTCCTCTCCTAGGCAGGCAGGAATCTTGTGACATGAACTGAAATAAAATATGCTGGATTAATTTTTAAATACTTTTTATAACATTCATTTCATCTAAATGGTTATGTGGGTGATTTTTTAATTATTTTTCTTTATATATTTCTTAATTTCCAAAATTTCTTTAGTAAATACATATTAATTTTATAATCTAAAAAAACTAGAAAAATCAGGGGCACCTGGGTGGCTCAGTCGGTTGAGCGTCCGACTTCAGCTCAGGTCAAGATCTCACGGTTTGTGGGTTCGAGCCCCGCATCGGGCTCTGTGCTGACAGCTCAGAGCCTGGAGCCTGCTTCAGATTCTGTGTCTCCTTCTCTCTCTGCCCCTCCCTGCTCATGCTTTGTCTCACTCTGTTTCCCAAAACCAAATAAATATAAAAAAAATGTATACTTTTTTAAAAAACTAGAAAAATCATTCACAATAGTTCTATGTTATGTAATTATATAATAAAAACATGAAAATTCTTCATTCAGATTTTAGGAAGCTAACATAAATCAGTGTGACATTTAAATTTCAGTGTAGGTTTACCTAATATGTTCAGCATTTCATACTTCCCAGTGACTCAGTATGAATAACCAAATGATTTTAAAATTATTCCTGAGATCCGTTTGTATTTTAATTTGAACAAATTATATTACAAACGTCCAGTTTTAAGCATGTTTTGAGTCCTAGATATTGCTTTATGGACACCTTATCTATGATAAGATTGATAAGCCTTGTTATGAAAAAAAAATCCAAATAGTCCAAGTGGGCTGTAATGCTGGGAGTACTACCCAGGGGAACACCTTTGATTCTTAGAGATTAGATGGAAAAAGTAAATGTCATCGGCCCCCACTGAATCCCACCATCAATCTGGGAGATGTCAAGGCACTAGGTAAGTAGAAAAAAATGTAAAATAAATATCTTCAGAAGTTCCAAAGGCTATGATGTAAATGTTTTCAAGACAGAAAAATCACACTTTCATATGAACTTCAGCATTCTGTCTGCTATAGTAAGTTTTAACATCCTATCCACCCAGTGGAAGTTTTGATTAGAGGGGCAACCACATGAAATCACAGTCTGGTGAGGATTCAGGATTCCAACTGTGAGTCTGTCTTAAGAGAAGAGACAACTGAGCATTCTGAGAAGCAACCTGAAGAAGCAGAAAGAACATCAGGAGGGAGTCAGGAGACCAAACTTGATGATTTGCCCAAGTAATTTCACCACTAGGAGCCTTGGTTTCCTTTTCTCTACTACGAGGAGATTGAATTGTGTGATCTTTGACGATCCTTCCATAACTGCAATCCAACAAATCCCTCAGTTGCGATAGTGTGTCCAGTAGCCATCAAATGGTCATTAACTCTGGTTACCAGTCATTGTGCTCCTACACAGAAAATTGACCTCATTCACGTCCCCTTGGATTTAAAATTGCTGGTGATAAAGTCCCTAGAAGTAATTATTCCTGCTACCCTGGTGTGCAGCTCCAATTTGTGGCAATTAGATACGATTAGTCATAGTTTTCTTATCCTTTCACTCTTTTGGCTTTAGCATTCAGAAAGGGCAGGCATTCCAGAAAGTCACTGTGTGTCAGAATATGTACATCTGGGCTTCCAATAAAGAATATCTCTCAATTTTTCTTGATAATTATGGAGAAGGGATGGGCCCTTGTTTTCTACATCACTAGTAAAATTGCCCACAACTCAGGCTGGCAGAATTTTTGCCAAAAATAGAGAAATAAATCAAAAGGAAATCCTAGAGGACCTTGAGATTAATTTTATGTATTTTATTTTAAAATTACCACTGATAAATATTGCTATTCTTTGAGGTTTCAGCTGTTATCCTATGGCTTGTCTTTCTGTTTTCATTTCAGCAGATAATTGCCTGCCTCAGGGTATTGTGGTTTGGTTTTGTTTTTTTTATAGACAGAGATTTCTCATATCAGATTTTAAGTGCTTTCTGAAATTAACTCTTGGGCTCCCGTTTTGGTAGAGCCAGGAATTAGGATCTAGTGAACCTGTACGGGAGTGTTATGGATGTCTCCTCTTTTCTGCTTTTTCCAAATATGAATATTTGTACTAGGTTCTTGATGTGCTGCAGTGCTTATTAGGAAAATAATACTGCATGTACAACATTGAAACATGCTGTCTAGTTGTACATTCTACAGACCTTGTCCCCTTCACGTGTACCAGCAAGTCTGTAGAAAAACATTAAGCTAGCACAGTTAAAGTGGCAAAAAATAGGTGCTACGTAAACATCTATTGATAGGATCAATGGATGAATGAACACATGAAGGTATTTTCATTGATATCTTCTTTTTTAATGTTTATTTTTGAGGGGTTGGGGAGGGGCAGAGAGAGAGGGAGACACAGAATCCGAAGCAGGCTCCAGGCTCTGAGCCGTCTGCACGGAGCCCGATGTGGGGCTTGAACACATGAACTGTGAGATCATGACCTGAGCCACAGTTGGATGCTTAACAGACCGAGCCACCCAGGCGCCCCTTCACTGCTAACTTTTAAGTGACGCACAGAACACTCTCACGGTGCAGAGAAGCTATAAAGCGAGCTGTTTGGTTGGTCAATAAAATAAACACATTTAGCCTTAGCTTTCAATATCCTCACCAGGATTGTTAGAGTGTCAAATTATAAATGAATGTGTAGCCTTTCTGGACCTTTTCATATTGGGTATCTGTGACTTTAGAGGGCCTTCATAGGGGAAAGTCACTAAAGAGTATTTAAACTAGCAGAAAAAGAAAGTGGCTGAAAGATATTTTTAGAGATCATTTTTGTCCCACAGTCCACAGGCCATTACAACAGAGCCTCAGGGTTGGACTCTGGTCCCCGGACATTTCAAATAAGCAACAATAGTTTGTTTTTCAAACAGCTACAGAAGAAGAGCTAAAAACTTGTGAACTGCCCTCTCATTTTAGTCCGCATGAGGGATAGATACTAGGTTTGAAAAACAGAGTTTATTTAACTGCTAAGGAAATTAGGCCCAGAGTAACTGGGACTTGCTTAAGATCACACGGCCACCAAGGGCAGAGTCACTAAACTATCCACCGTGCCCTGTTATCCAACACGTGTGACCACCAATGCCCTAAGGCCACAGTTCTCAGCTGGGAGTGACTTTGCCCTCCCAGAGGGTGTTTCACCATTGCTGGAGACATTTTTGGTTGTCACAGCTACAGGGTGGGTGCTGGCATTGAGTGGGTAGCGGTCTGGGATGCTGCTTAACACCCAGTAATGCACAAGACAGCCCCCCACCCCCAGCAAGCTCTCATCTGGCCCAAAATGGCAATCGTACAAAGCCAAGAAACCATAGTCTAGACAATAAAGCGAGGAACAACAAGAATTCTTTTTTGGAAGGCTGGAAAGGGCAGTGGGGTGTGACAAATGAGCCGATAGAAGTCTTCCTCGGTCTCTGTCCCTTGTTGTCTGTTACAGGACAGTCTCCTATTCGACACTTCGCAAGTGTGTAAAATGGAATTAATGGAAGAAAATGCATATTTGGGGGACAATCAGTCAAGGACGTGGTGGGAGCTGTCTGGACACCTAACCTTTCTCGTCTCGGAGCTTTCCCACACTTTTTCATCTGTAAATTCATAGGAGGATTAAATGACCAAGCACCCAGCTCATATATAGCATTTAGTAAGTGTTAGCTACGACCACTGTCTAATTTCATCTTCCCAGGAGAGAAGAACTAGTATCCTAGTTTTATAGATGAAATAAATGAAATTCAGAGACTGTCTTGTAGCGTCGTCAACAGCAGCAACTTCAGAACAGAAAAGGGCTGAGGCGGGGAGTGGGCGTATCTCCCCACCGTCTCCCCACCACGCCACCCTGGCTCTCTTCTCTTTTGCACACATGCCCGCCTCACAAGTAGAACATGACTACAGCATGAAAACTCTCCCTGGACACGCGGCTCACAGTTTGTATTTTAATTTTTACTTCTCTTTTAGCAACAACTACAAAAACCTGTAACATTTAAGCTATTTCAGAACAAATAAAACTTTGGCTTTTCTTTCATACTGTATGTCGCTTATTTCATGCATTGTAATGGCCAAAGTTTAGATGATAATGCAGCCCCACACTGAAGTGATGAACGGCAAAGGGAAACACAGTTAACTTCACTGTAAAGAAACCTGGTGTACATTCCCTTACTCAAGTGATCAAAGTTAACTTACCAATACTGGGCTAAACACCATTTGCCTCCTAGTATCATGCACTGAAAACACTTTGTCCCTTAAACTATATTCCCACCAAACAAAGCCTAAAATATCAGGCAAATCGAAATTGTTCTATTCCCTTCAAAAATACCAAGGTCATAAAGATGAAAACATGGAAGAGGCACTATTCCAATTTTTAAAACAATTATAAGAGACACGGCTACTAAATATAATGTGTGAGCCTGGATTGGATCCTGGACCAGGAGGGGCAATAGCTATAAAGGACTTTATTAGAACCATTGGTATAATTTAATACAGACTTGGATCATATAATGGCATTTTATCAGTGTTAATTTTTCTTATGTTGGTCTCTTTACTGTAGTTAGGTAAGAGAATGTCATTATTCCTAAGGACATGAAATATTTAGAGTTAAAGACAGTTGTAATATTGGTAAACCAGGTCTCTGGAAACAAATAATAGTAAGTCAAAACCCTAGTTTGTAGTGTCTGTTTATTTCTGTGGTGGAAATGCTCCCACCATGAATAATTTTAGAAGTCACCAAGTACAGAATTGGGAAGACAAATGCACTGTATATTATGTATATTATTATAATTATAATTATAATTATAATTATGTAAATTACATATATCATAAATTCTATTTATATATAAATGTATATGATTTAATACATGTAACCTACACATACATTACACTATGTATACTCACGTATATATTATACGTGTATATGTGCATCTATACATGTATTATATGTATAATCTATACATGTATTAAGTGAGATAAAGCAAATATGGAAATACACTAATAGAGATTATAAAGGGATTCATGATAATGAAGCAGAAAAAAAGAGGGAGATTAAGGCAAAAGAACACGATTTAAGAATTACAGAAGTCAGTGACTCATTGAAAAGGAACAACATAGGGGTCTCGTGATAATTCTTTGTCTTACACGTGAAACTTTTCTGTAAATTTAAAATTGTACCAAAATAGTAAAGTTCAAAACCTATAGATTGTTACAAAAAAATGTTTCTCCAGGTTATTGGGATGTTGGCACTGTTTTAGGGAAGCATTAAACACTGATTACAACCTACAGGAAGCACATTTTGATGCTAAGCTTTGGAGACATTGAGAAAATTACTTAAAGTCAGTAACATTTCATCTTATGTGGGGGGGTTAAATGTTAAAATCGATGATATGTTGTGGCTTTAAAAACACTCTTGGGATACCTTAAGTCTTCCATTAAGACAGTACAGTACTGGCCTTCACTGAGTCAAGCCCAGCCAGTATTTGCTTCTTTAATAAAACCCCAGATGGAGAAGTTTAAGGACCACATTTTAATTTAAAAAAACAAGCACTTCCGGGGTACCTGGGTGGCTCAGTCAGTTAAGCGTCTGACTTCGGCTCAGGTCATGATCTCACGGTTTGTGAGTTCAGGCCCCGCGCTCGGGCTCTGTGCTGACAGCTCAGAGCCTGGAGCCTGCTTCGGATTCTGTCTCCCTCTCTCTCTATCCCTCCCCGACTAGTGCTCTGTCTCTCTGTCTCTCAAAAATAAATAAATGTAAAAAAAAAAAAAAAATTTTTTTTTAAACAAACACTTCCTAACCCTCTGAATACTGGGACCACACTTAGCACTGAGAGATACTCACAACATAAGAGATGACTGATAGCCAACTAAAGAGATAACACATTCACTGCTCCCATACTCCCAGGCATATCCTTATGGAGAAGAATGGAACATGAACACAATTCAAATTCCTCTCTCTCTTTTTCTCTCTCCCTCCCTCCCTCCTTCCACTCCTTCTTTCCCTCCCTACCTCTCTTGTTCTCCCCCACCTGGCAATTATAAGTTTCAGAGCCAGAATTATTTGAACCCCTCTACCAAGGGTTATTCTCTTTTCCCACCTCACATCTGTCTCTAGAGGATGCCAGAATGGAGGACCACTTTCAGGAGACCCTACATTCAAAGGCTAAAGAGGAAGAGATAGCAACACCAGACAAAGATGGGAGGAGACTGAGATTCGTCCAACTTCCTGGAGCTAAGAGAGCAGAAGTTGTTAATGAACAGTACCAACCGGTGTAAGAAAAGTCTGGAAAGGGAAGACTGGAAAAGATCAGAGGACTGAGCCACTAGGTGATCACGTGGCCCATCAAAAACGAGATGTCAATAGAGTAACAGGAGCAAAAGCCAGTGGAGAGCAAAGGAAATAGGGTGGCCCCAGTTCAGAGGCCTAACAGATTCTGTGTGTTTGTTTTCCAGACCTTTCCCCCTTATTCCTCTGAGTTTACCGTGCACATCACAAAAAACGTGCTGCAGTGGTCTCTTCACCAGGGTAGCGGTGCCCCTAAGACATTCTTATAGTTATTTGGGTCCATTTGCGGTGTGAAGCTTTGCTCATGTGACTTGTGACTTTGGGGGGAAATAGGACTTGAAGGAAAGCCAGCAAGTCTGTGCAAACCAGTTTTTATTCGAAGAATGGGAAGTATAAGGCTCATGGGAAGCCTACTGTAGCGTCTCACAGGATCAGGGCAGAGCTCTCAGGACTGACTTGGCCCATCAGATAACATCTAAGGAGCACATTTCTCCCCCACTTTGTGGGATTTCCTCCCACAACACATGACACTCCAACTGGTTGTCATGGGCTGGTTCTTCTACATTCAGCAGAGAGCAGTTCCAAAAGTGGGACATTGTCCGCACGCGGTGTGCAGCCTTCAGTCTCCCACAGTGTGCCCCCTGTGACGCACTGTAACAAATAAACTCATTATCAGCTTGATAAAAGCCACCCCTCCCCCTCAACCCCATATTTCTATAATTATGAACATTTCATTAGTAAATTACCGGTTAGCTCGCTTAAGTCAGAAGAACTGTCAAGAGAGCATTTGTTGCCCTAGCTTTAAATCGCTCAAATAAGCAAACAAACAAGAAAACGGCAATATCTTTAGCAAAGATCACAATAATATGATAGAATATATACACTTCTGCTTTGGTAACTAAAACACAAAGCTGATGTTTTTAAAGAAGTAACAATGGTCAGGGGGCGCCTGAGTGGCTCAGACATTTAAGCGCCCGACTCTTGATTTCCGCTCAGGTCATGACTTCACGGTTCACGGGATCCAGCCCCGTGTTGGGCTTTGCGCTGACAGCATGGAGCCCACTTGGATTCTCTCCCTCTCTCTTTGCCCCTCCCATGCTCATGCTCTCTCTCTCTCTCTCTCTCTCTCTCTCAAAATAAATAAATAAATTTTTAAAAATAGAAGTAACAATGGTCACTTGTAGAAAAATCCTTTGTCCCTCTAAAAGACTACAGATAGCCCGTTCCCCACCCATCTGACAATCACCATGCTCATGATTTTTCTCTTCACTACTCTGTGCCTCACCACTCTGCTGCAATTCTTTAAATAGAAAACTTCCTTCTCATTACAGACAGTGTGACCAGATTTTTGGTTCAAGAAAATAACATCAAAATATTTGGATGCAGGCAAGCTGACTACCACACACCAGAAAACTGTAAACTGTCAATCAATTTTGCTCTTGCTGAATCTTTTTGCAAACCTGCGTTTTATTGAAATTCAGAATATTCTTCTCAAAGCACTATCCAGTATAATAATTAAATGTTGACACCATTTTCCAAAGTGGCTTGTGCATTAGCGCTCTTTCTCCCACTCTCTCTCTCTCTCTCTCTCTCCCCTGAGCATCTTTCCGGAAATATTATTAAGTATAATATTTGAATAAATGGTCATGCAATTCTGGCAATATAGGAGCTCTGCCTGGTCATGCTAATCTTTCTTCCTTTTCTCTCTGGCAATATATTTGGGTTTTGTTCTAGTTTCCTAGGACTGCCATAATAAAGTACCAAAAAGTGGTATATAAATAGAAAAAAAAAGTGGTTTTATATAAAAATTTTTTATCTTACCATTCTGGGCACTGGAAGTCCAAAATTAAGGTGTTGTCTGGGCCATTCTCACTGAAAGGCTCTAGTGGAGAACCTGTTCCGTGTCTGCCCCAGGTTCTGATGTCACCTGTCATCCTCGGCTTACAGCTGTGCAACTCCAATTTCTCCCATCTCCTTATAGAGTTCTCCCTGTGTGTCTCTCTCTGTGTCCAGATTTCCCTCTTCTCATGAGGACACCAGTGTGCAGCCACACCCCAGCAGACTCGAAGCCTAGGCTGGGTGATGGTTCAGTGAGGCCAAAGAAAAGATGTAGAGATAGCAATCAAGGCACAGGTTTATTGGGGGAACTTGCATACAGAGAGTCCAGGAGCGGCCGACTGGACAAAGCATCGAGTCGTGGGACTAACACGCAGCAAGTTTCTACATCATAGCCACTCAGCCTAGTGACTATCAGTGGCCTTCCCCTCCTTGAACGGCCACAATTTCCAAGAAGATCAAGGCCTGCCACCTGAACACTCTTCATTACAAGGGAGATGCTCCAGGGTCAGCCACCCCCCATGCTCCTAACCTTGAACATTGACCAGCATGTTCTTCTGCACATTCTGCTTGATGGGAGGGAGGACAGGATTGCTACATTCTCAAGGCAGTGATTTAACAAGCACATTCAGGATGTGCTTGCACAAACTAGCTACCCAGCGTGTACCACACGGCTACATCAGTTTAGGACCCACCCTAATGACCTTATCTCAACTTGATTCACATGCAAACACCCTATTTCCAAATAAGGTAACATGTGCAGGTGCTGCAAATTAGGACTTCGACATGTCTTTTTTTGGAGGGGACACAGGTCAACCTAGAACAGATCATCATCACAATACAGTTAATAACCCTTGTTAGAATGGTCACATCAATACTGCCCAGTTGAAACTTCAAACTACTAGCTAGTGGATCAACTTTCTCTTTTTTTTTTTTTTTTTATTCTACATAGTGTCCCAGGATGGTGGACATCATGTGGTATTCAGCCACTACATAAGTATCTCAGCTATGTGGAGTTCAGCACCGACATCTGGAAACATCTAGCGTTTAATTCTATTACTTCCATTAATTCCATCTTTTGGTCACCGTGTAGTCCTAATCTGTTTCACTTTGTAATACTTATAAGGACTCAAAGTCGTAGGAGTTCTCGGAAGCCTAATACATGTATGAAGCAAAATTATAACTAGCACCTTCATGCAGCTTCTGCTGTCCACCTGTTGTTTTCACTTTTTATTTCAAAAGTAATACATATTCATTGCAATAGATCAAACAATATAGAAGAATATAAAAGAGTTATTACTAATCTCTTTCTCCCGTGTTCAGCCCAGACCCGCGAAGTAACAAACAGAATCCTTCCACAGCTTTTCAATGCTCATAAATAAACATAAAAGGATATATGGTCGTATAGGATTTTTTCACATTTATCAATAAAAAGACTTGGTATGCAGATTAACCTACAGCTTGATTTTTCACTTGATATAATCACAAATGCATAGATTCATGCATAGATTTCATGCATTTTCATATCAATATAGTAATTCCTAGTATTGCTACACCATAATTTATCCAACCATTCTTAAGCTGAAAGTTCAGATATCAGATATTTCCTGCCACAAACCTGCTTGTCCTTACCTGCTACTACAGCTGTAAAATAAATCCTTACAAGTTGAACTCCTGGGTCAAAGGACATATGAGTTTTAAGTTTTTTATGAGATTACAGCAATTCACATTCCAACCAATAATGGGTCTTCTCCCCACACCCTTACCAGCACTGAAGTTATCGATACACTTTACTGAGTAAATGTTCTCATATTTTATTTTTCGTTAAGAGTCTTCAGTGCTTGCTTGTGGAAGTCACATAGCACACGACACAGCAAACGCACAGGTTTTCCCATTAAAGGCATCTATTCTCTCTGTAGACAGAGTCAGGTACTCTCGACCAAGTGTCGTCGACCCTACGCATCTGCTAAACACAGGACCTCCACTGCACCCAATGAAGTGTACTCCAGGCCAGTGTTGCTCCCCTGGCTAAAGAAAGTCTCAGTTCACACAACCTCCTATTAGAATGTAGTCCCGGAAATGACTGGAACTCTTTAGAAGTTGTATGCCTTTTGGGAGTCTCGTCCCACACTCTAAGTAGTTCATCCAAATACTTACCTTCCCAACCACAGTAGTACTTTCTCCATTTTATTACACACATATTAATTAATATCCTGCCTTGATTCAGAAGGTTAGACAATTTTCTACAACATTGTTGATACTGATATAAATCCTGATGAAAAGTTAAGAAACATTTCTGCTGCCCTTCAGAAAAATCAAATTGTCCTAAAATTTTTAAACTCTTTCACTGGCTTTCTACTTGTCCCATCCATCAATATAACTATGCCCTTGGTATACTTCCTGTTGAAAATTATTCTAGTAATGAGTTAGAGTTTGAAATTTTTTAACAAAGATTTCCAGATTTTCTAAACTAATCTGAAAACGGTTTATGAACATTTGCTTGTCATGTTTCAATCAAATATAAAATAGATATATAAGTAGACGTATTTGATATCATGTCAACTGAAAGTTTTTTTGAATATTAGGAAAGTAGCATGCTGAAAATTGTGGATTTATAACTTGCCTTGAAGTTAAAAGAGATATTTAACAATGTAAGTGAACTTATTGAATTTTGTATATGACTACAATTTCAAAGTAATTTAGGAAAGTAACAAAGAAATCCATAATTATTTTCCAAATAACAAGTTCTAGAAAATCTAATAAAAACATAGTTGAAATGTAAAATTTGCATATAAATTTAGACTTCATATTTCAAAGCTGGTAAATATATTGTAGAAAAGGAGATTTTTATTTCAATTTATGCATACCTACAAGGGCATGAAAGTTTAAGTGAACAGAATAGAGATGTTTCAACATTGGTTTGACTAATTATTAGCAAGCTACTTATTTCCAAGGTGTCCTCTGGCCATTTCATCAGTAATAGTATGTATATACTACAATTATTAAAGGAGCTAGACTTTATTTATAAAGGCATAAGGTTGAATCACACAGGACTGAATAATTTCATTATTTAGTTTGTCTCTAAGAATAGAGAGCCCAAGAATAGTAAATAGCTAAAGATACCATTCCTTTTAGCATGGGGCCCATTTAAGCAGATGCACTTTGTTTTTACAATGACTTGATCTTTCCAAATAATTTGATTGATCCTGAAATACATATAGATACAGTACTTAAGAGAAAAACTATTTCCTCCTCTCATTGATTCCCCCTGTCTGTTTGGGGCAAAGACAAGTGCCCAGTTTCTTCATAAGGAAAGGGTAAACTTGGTGCTTTAATGAATGATGTGTGAAGGATTGATGAGAGAACCCAGCAATGCCTTATAGAATCAAGTGCTGTATAAAGTAGAGCAACATTTATTAAGCTTTTGAAACTGCACTGTTTCCTTAAAAATGAATAGCAGATTTAATTGAAAAGCTAAATTGGAATAGTGACAGTAATAGCACCCAAAATAACAGTGAGCAAGTTTAGTCCCATCGCAGCCCCATTACCAGGGTATGTGGTTAAGCTAAAAAGAAAAAAGGGAGGAAAAAAAAAAAAGTCTACGTCCTGCTCTCAGCTCTCAGTCCCTCTGTGCATCAGCTTTATACTTAATGGGTGGCTGCCATCCAGGAAGCTGTTCCAGGCCTGACATGATCACCACAGCCTACAGAGAAAGAGCAAGTATCTCTCACAGGACATAGGTGAGGAAAGTAAGTTTCTTTCCTGGAATTACCATCAAACTTTTTCCTGCAACTGTCTGACCTGAATTGAGTCTCTTCACCCATTGCTGTGGCTAAGGAGATGAGCTGACATCAGCCAGCCCCCACCTCTGGAATTGGCTGTATAGGCAACTCTACCCAAACTGAAAGGCTGAGAATGAGGTAGCATTGGCCAATATGTGACCAAACTATGATTTCCGAGCTCGATATTGGATTTAAGCAATATTGTCTATGGTCCATTTAAAAGTGTATTCATATTCATTTCTACTCTTCATTCTGTCATTTGAATGTATTTCTTCCCTGAAATTAACACGTTATTTGGTTAATTCTCATCTTTCCTAATTCTCAGGTTTATTTGACCTTGGATGAGCTTTATGAAAAACAGAATTTTAAGATGAAAAGATGGTGCTGCGGTCTGAATGTGTTCCCCGACCCAACTGCCCTACTTATCCTCCAAATTCATATGTTGAGTTTCTGAACGCCAAAGGTGATAGTGTTAGAAAGAAGGGCTTTTGGGAAGTGACTTGGCCATGAGGGCAGCGCCCTTATGAATGGGATTAGTGATTTTACAAAAGAGGCTCCAGAGAGATCCCTAGCCTCTTCCACCATATGAAATCACAGGGAGAACAAGAGGTCCCTGACCAGAACACAATCATTCTGGCACCTCGATCTTGGACTTCCCAAACTCTAGACTGTGAGAAAAAAATTTCTGTTGCTTATGAGTTACAGTCTGCAGTATTTTGTTATAGCAGTCCAAAAGGAATAAGACAGATGGTATTAATGCATTTTCTAAATCAAGAAATTCACCAAGGATCTTCAGTTAGTTTAGGCACCAAAAAAATTTTTTATTGAAAATAAGAATTATTTGCATTTTTGTTTTTCAGGATTTAACATCATATCTCTGATTATGTGCCTGTGTGCCCACCTAAGGGACATAAATGAGTCCCAGTTATTAAAAAGAAATGCACTTATCTAGGTTCTGTAGTTCCTTTTAATTGTGTTTCTGTAAGCGTTTGTGTTTGGAGGGAACAGTGAATGCAAAGGATCTCAACAGCTGATGAAACCCCTTTTTCAATTTTTTCCAGAACTGCTGTTGCTTTTTGGAAAGCATTTGACCACCATCTGCCCTCTGCCACTAGGGCCCCAACAGCTGCATCTTGCAATGTTGCACAGCAGCAAAGACAAAGGTTTATACCACACACAACTGGCTGTCATAAAGGGAGCCTGTGGTCCAGTTATACAGTCCATTAAAAAATTCAAACATTTATACCCATATTAGACTTCCTGGCTATCTGGTTCATGCCAGCTCCTCCCTAGGGCAGCCCTGTTATGACACATCGCCTACCCCAGGGAGCCCAGCCTAATTTACTGCTTTACATCCCCAGCCTCATTCTTCCCGCAGACGTTCTCATCCAGATGCCACTGCTGGGCTGAAGGGGTAGGCTGGAGCTAAGGATGGAGATACCTTCGTGATCTCTCGTTCACTTAGAGCTAGTTGGGTTATGTTGGAGTAGGGGCCTTTCCCAAATCCCCAAGACATGCACGAGGGCAGTAAACTCCACTCATATTTCTCTGGTGTTTGCTCTTCTCAACAAAAAAATGGCGGTCATAAAGAGTATTGAACAAGCAGCATTGCAAGAGCCAGGGTGGAACCATCTAGTATCTTGTTTGTTCTCATTTTAATCATCTGCCCACTTAACATATGCATGAAAACTTAATCATTTCCAGCCTGAGGCTTTTAGACAGCAGCAATGGCAGACAGCAGGAGAGTCTTGAAAACTGTGAAGCCAATGTAAATTTAATGGGTCAAAACAAATTTCTTAGCACCTGTTGGTCTTTAAAGACTCTTAGCAAGCCATTCCTCTTCTTCCCAGGGGACTTGAAGACAGCCATTCCTGGATTATTTGGATTTTTCATGGTCTTTTAGCCACTATTCAACAAGTATAATAAAGCACCACATTCATTTATTCTAATAGTAATAAAAAGCATGGATCAGTGCCTCCTGAGACTTGAATTCCAAACAGAAATGTTTTGTAGAAATTCAATACTCATAAAGCTGATTTCTACATATTGATTTTATATGAACTTCAAAGTGTATAAAAAATAGAAAGTGGGATTTTAAAGAAGATACGCACAAGGTGGTATGAACCAATTTGAAAAGATTTGGAGGAAGCTTGCTGTTTTTGTTTTTGCCTTATTTGGTTTTGTTTTCCAGCATTCTAGGAGAAGGCATATTCCCCCAGAGCAGAAATTGTTTTTATCCCATTTAGGACACTCCATCCATGAGATATTGGAGTAGAATTGGATTTGGAAGGACCGTGGAAAGGAAGAATGTCTTACTGGTCATAGCAATGAGTTCCTTTTCCTCTGGTCCAGATTTTTGTTGTTGTTGCTGTTATCCTAATAACAACAGCAACAGCAATTATGATGTCAACAATAGCTAAGTGTTTTGAGCATTGAGGTTCATGCTGAGCATTGTGCCAGAATATATATCATCTTTATGTATACCTTCTGTCTTAAATCTCATCACAACCCTGTAATGCAGTTACTTCCATTATCCTCATTTTATAGAGGAGGTAATTTAGGCAAGGGGAGGCTAAATAACTTCCTCCAGTGCATACAGCTAGTAAGTGGCAAAGCAGGGATTTGGATCCAAGTCCCTCCCACTACCCCCTCTTCTGACCCAGAGTTCATTTTCATCCACTGGCAATTAATATCTCACACTAATATTTTTTCATCTTTCCCTGATGATAAACCTAGCATCAGGTATGTAAAGACCGTCTTTGGGAAGCAACAGATCTCATTCTTTTCAGCTTCCCCACTGTGTCTTACTTAAAAATTTCCCCAAAGTGTCAGAGAAAAAGCCCTTCCTGTCATTGGGTAGATTAAAATGGCAAGATGAAGCACCTGGGTCGCTCAGTCGGTTAAGCGTCTGACTTCAGCTCAGGTCATCATCTCACAGTCCGTGAGTTCGAGCCCCATGTCGGGCTCTGTGCTGACAGCTCAGAGCCTGGAGCCTGCTTCAAATTCTGTGTCTTCCTCTCTCTCTGCCCCTCTGCTGCTCATGCTCTCTCTCTGTCTCAAAAATAAATAAAAATATTTTTTAAAAAAAGCTAACAGTTTTAAAAAATAAATAAATAAAATAAAACGACAAGAGTGTTTGAGTACATTCCTTAGACCACTCCTTTTTTTTTCTTTCATCTAAGGACCATCTAAAATCATTGCCAAGTAAAAACAAATCATTAATACTGAGCTTGTCTTTCACTCATAATGAGATGACAGGTTTAATTGCTTGATACAGTCCCTGGTTGTCAATAGTAAGATTTCGTTCCCCATAGAGGAATAAAGGAGGGACAAGTTGTTTGTTTAAAGCTCCCAGAACATTTTTCATTTGTGGAGATGGATTTTAAATCTTTATTTCAAATCAGGTAATATGTTCACATACAGCATCTACTTATAAGTAAGCTAGAATGTGTACGTAGGTTAAGTTCCTCTCTTCTGAAATAAACAACTTTGAGTGAGGCATTTTAGACATGTAGATGTGTATTTCAACCAGAGATCGAAAGTAGGGGTATATTTGGAAGATCTATGATTTTCTGAGCCTTCCCCCACCCCAAATATGAATTTAGACTGGGGCACCCGGGTGGCTCAGTTGGTTGAGGGACCAACTCTTCATTTTTGCCTCAGGTCCTGATCTCTCAGTCATGGAACTGAGCCCTATGTTGGGCTCCTGCTGAGCGTGGGCCTGCTTGGGATTCTCTCTCTCCCTCTCTCTCTGTTCCTCCCCTGCTCACACACTCGCTCTCTCTCTCTCTCTCTCTCTCAAAATAAATAAATAAACATTTAAAAAATAAATTTAGATGGCCACACATTGCCATCTTTAAGACTGAATGATGCAGGTTTTGGAGAATGCACTGCCAAACACGGGACGCCCTACCTTACCTGTGAAGATGAGTATGCTTCCAGATGATATGCAGGTTTGTGTTCTAACTCGTCCTGGGAAACAGAAGTCTAAACTCCGAGGAGCAGTGGAGACATGATCAAAGCATCTCCTATCTGAGAGAGGGAAGCGAGACCTTTCTCCTAAGCCAAGGTTTAGGAGAGAGATGGCTTCTGGAGGACTCTTGTGAAGGGTCATATCAAATAAACCTTCCAGCTAGTGAATTTCATGTTTTCTTTTTGCAATTGCCTGATGTTACCCTCAAGTCTTATGATTAAGACATATTAATTTTGCTTTAGATTAATTTAACAAGAAAAAAAAGCTATTTCCTAGCTTGAGGAAAATGGAAATAAAAATCCTACAAAACCTACCAATCAGAGCTGCCTAGGGCAGTTGTCTGGGGCCAGGGAAGGCAAGCAACAGCAAGCTGAAATAGAACAGACAAATCCTGGGAATTGTCTAGATATGTTTCCTATGTGTCGCAGGGCTCTCATCTCCTAAGTGGGATATTTCCGAGGGAAGGAAACTGGGCAGAGCTGGAGACTATCCTGTCCAAATGGCTTGCCCAACTCTAGAAAGGAAATTGACTCTCGTCTGCTATAGACTGTCTTGCTTATAACAACAGAGTCTAAAGCTGGTTGGAGGAGAGGCCATGAAAGTGGAAGGGAGAGTAGAGTATTCTCATTTCCAGATGTGGGAGGCTGCCCCTACTGTTCTTAAAGGGAAGAACAATAATTCATCATTGAGTGTTAACAACATCTTGTATTTATATAAATCGTTAAGCTATATTTTTTTTTTAACCTAGCATTTGTTAGGAGTTACTATTCGTAGTTACCATATTAGATGCTTTTCACAAATTAAACTCCACATGGAGTAGATACCTCATGCAGTAGAGACTATCATTTTACAGGTGGGGGCCTGAGGCTCAGAGACATTCACCAATGTGCCCAAGGTCACACAGCCAAAAAGTAATGGAGTCAATTTGACTCCAGAGTACGATCTAATTTTCATTATACTCTACTAACTCTTGCTTCACTAAGCACTTCCCAACGTAGAAAATGTGTTTGATCTTCACACAGGCCCGTTAAAGTAAGCAGGAAATACGTGGTCATTCCCCATTTTTCATAAAAGGACATTGATGTTAGGGATGTCGCCCATCCCATCTTGCCTATTGAATTGTTGCCTAAGAAGGGAATACAGCCCTATTCTCTTGACTCCTGGTTTTTCCTGCCACTCACAACTGAATGCGACTGTATTAATGAGGCGTCTATGCAAACGCCACTCTGCTGGTTCATATAAAGGGGAATGGAACAAAACCCAGTCTTGACCCACCAGAAAACTAAAATCTGCACAGATACAAAATCATCTCTAACTTTTGTTCCACCAAGGATTATGAACGATCTGCTATATTGCACTGTTGTGGATGCCAGGGATGATTGATGATAAAAACAGCTGCTCCCCAGACCCAGCCCATGGGGTCAGAAAGGAGGTGGTCCTAAGAACACTTTCAATACCTCAGGACAGGGACTGTGGGGAGACGGAAGTTCTTCATTCTGCCTCGCTGGTATAGGAGGATACATACGGGTATCTGGGCAATCGTCACAAAAGAGGTAACACACAGGTGCATTTAAATGAGTACCTGGGAATTTGCTGGCTGGGCATGGCACAAAAGACATCCTAGAGTACAGACTGCACCTGTCAAGGCCCTGAGAAGGCAAGAACAGTGCAGCTCATTTGGAGAGAGCTTCAATCTAGTGGAGCATGGCCTGTTTTGGACCAGGTGGGGAGAGGTAGGACCGGCAAAGGTGGACAGATGTCAGGACCGGAAGAGCCTCGTTCATCTGTTCCAAAGGCCAGTGAGGAGTAGGTTGTTGCCAAGAAGAGACAATGCAAGTGCCAGAAAGGAGGAGGCGTGTGGGGCTTGCGGCAAAGTCTCCTTTCTAGTCTTCAGAGCCACCTTTCATTCCCAAAAGACAAAGTTGCTAATGTTTTTGTCGCTGTCACAAGGCAAACCATTTCACTCTGACCCGAACCAACTGACCCATGGGTCAGGGTCATCAGAATTGTCATAATCCACATCTGTGAGTGTTTGCCAGGATCACTTTGTGATGTCTACATTTGGACTCATTTTCTACTGCACCATCTGTTTAAAACTGATCCTTGCAGGTGGCTGGCTGCCTGTCAGATGCCTCACATTTTGTCATGTGCGCTGCGAGTTAAAAGGAAAAAGAAGCTTTTAAGAGCATGTACTCCTGTGTCTTTATAAACCAGGGTGAAAACAACTATTCACAAAGTCAATTACTTTCTGCAGGGCTTGCACATACACAATACTTTTGTGCATGTGTGGAATGATCTGGGGAGGAGTGCACCGGTGGTGAGGTGGGTGGGCAGGTGAAGGAGTATGCAGGGACAATCACAATTAAGAAAGGACAGGAGGGCACGTGGGTGGCTCAGTCGGTTAAGCATCTGACTCTTGATTTCGGCTCAGGTCATGATCTCCTGGTTCATGAGTTCAAACCCCACATTGGACTCTGAGCAGACAGTGCAGAGCCTGCTTGGGATTCTCTCTCTCTGTCCCCCAACACTGCTTTGCTCTCTCTCTCAAAATAAATAAACTTAAAAAAATAAGAAATAGGGGCGCCTGGGTGGCGCAGTCGGTTAAGCGTCCGACTTCAGCCAGGTCACGATCTCGCGGCCCGTGAGTTCGAGCCCCGCGTCAGGCTCTGGGCTGATGGCTCGGAGCCTGGAGCCTGTTTCCGATTCTGTGTCTCCCTCTCTCTCTGCCCCTCCCCCGTTCATGCTCTGTCTCTCTCTGTCCCAAAAATAAATAAAAAAAAAAACGTTGAAAAAAAAAAATTAAAAAAAAAAAAAAATAAGAAATAAAATAAAAAGAAAGGACAGGAAAATTCACATTCTATAATCTGATTGCTACAATGCTTTACCTACCCTCATTTTCAATTGGCTCAGAAAATCAATTAGAAGCCTGGATATTAGTAAGTATTGTGTATTATTTTGGCTCTTCTGTGTGATATGAAGGAGTCAAGAGGATTGTGTGCAAGCATGCATGCTTACTGATGTGTGTGTGTGTGTGTGTGTGTGTGTATGTGTAGACAGTTAAAAGCGCTGACCTGAAAATTCCACCAGCCAACAGATTTTTGTAGAATTTTTCTGCCCACCCAGACAGCTAATTATCCAAAAGCTAATTAGGATGTTAAATTTAACAAAACGCACCACTTCCAGAAAAAAGGACGGGTACGACAACCTAACACTTATTATATGTAATGACTGGTGAGGGGGAAAAACAAAACATAACAAAATATGTCAGTGAAGAAGTCTTAGTTTGCAGACTGAGGCAGAGGAATCCGATGTGACTATTTCTAGAATACGAACTAACCCGCGAGTGGCGACCCTATTCCCTGATTTAGGGTTTTCCATGGTCAGTCTCCACTGTGACCTCATAGACAATAACTGATCTTTGTTTTCTTCTGAGAAGAACAAGTAGGTGGTTGATTTAGAGGCTGTTGGGCTGGTTCAATTTTCAGAACAAGTGATTTATTGTGGCTCTTCCAGACTTGCTCTTTTAATAAGTTTTGTTTTGTTTTTAAGGAAGAGCAATGACAACTGGGACTTCTGGTCCTTTGACGAAGTAGATGTCCTATTCTCACTTGTGCCTGGAAGAAGAAAAATATTGGATCCTGCTGAAACCTAACAAGGACACAGAGCTGCGGTGTTGTGTTTGTTCCCGTTGAAGGTCAGCTTGCAAAAAGCTTGGCATCCAGGAAGCAATTCAATTCTGTTTAGGGATTGTATCTGGTAATTACACTCTCCTTAAATCTATGCCTGAGTTGTAAATCGAGAAGAAAACCTTCCAGCAACCACCCCGTGATCCTTTTTAAAAGGGCAATTTCAAAAAAGTTCAAGAACCTTCAAGGTGCAGGTAATTCTTTGATATTTAGAAGGATTGCAATGAAAAGTCATTAGATTTCATTACGTGGAAATAAGGATTCGTCCTTTAAAAAAAAAGAAAGAAAGAAACTGAGCACTATCATTCTTAGTATGTACTTTGTTCTGAATGGACATATGTGGATATGTATAAAACAGGGTGGCCGTACCAAATGTTTTTCCCCACAGTCTATGTCTTACTATCTCTACGAAAGAAAATGAAACCAAGTGGGCTTTAGGGATACATAAATGCATTTTTAAATGTTTTTACCTTGGGGGTTAAAAATTAAATAAGCAAAATTCAACCTCCCTACATTTTTAACAAGCGTTGAAACATACTGAGGAAAGATATATTTAAATTCTACAAGAAAGAACAATATCAAGTATATGCTCTCAAAGGACTTTGCTGTTTCTTCCCATGGCACTCAAACTCCAAACATGGTACCCTGAACCAAGCATAATAAATACTTTCATGCATAACATCTCTCCACCGTCCTCCACTCATACGGATATTGTTGGCCACACAGTACTCATTTATCGTGAGTCTGGACACTACTTACGAATTCTTAACGCAAACTTTACAACTGTTGCTATGAAGTCACTGGGGCTAAAACTTGTGATAAAACAAATGTGTCTCTCTGTATTAGACCCTTCATGAACTTGACTCCCTTCCTGTATTGCAAATGAGAAAGTACAAGAAAAGCTTAGAGTAGTCACGGTGGTGGTAAAACAGACCTTCTGACGGAGCGCAGAATGGTTGTTTCTCTGCAGGTACCAAACATACCTCTGTTCTTTGGTTCTGTCCCATCCAGGACAAGCCCCTTATTTCACTAGCCACTTCTGTGTCCTTCCTTTTGGCTGTTCTTCATCTCACATCAATTTTTTACTGAAGAACCTAAAATTCCTTCTCATCATTTTTTTACTGAAGAACCTACAATTCCAAGGTCTTCCATTCGTTAACGGCATAGATGAGTACAGTCAGAACAAAATAAAAGAAATGAAAAGTATTTCACATTTTCATAGCATAAAAGCTTAGCTGGAGCCGCTTGGTGTTCTTCTCGAAGTTGATAATATCATAATATGATTTAGGGACTTGGACTTCTTGACAAAGGCAAGTGCAAACATCCTGTAACATTGTTTTCAACATATTTTCCAATAGATATTTCCTTTAACACTTTGAAGATGGCAAAATCTCTCCTAGTTGAACAGTAGGTGTCTGAAAAATTGAGTTTCATACTTAGGGCGTCTCTAGGCAATGGAAAAGAGAATAGCACTTCACTGGTGCCATTTATGTATTATATTGATTATCTGGTAAAGCTGTCAAAATGCCTTCTTGAAAATCTCAAGAGGGCAGTTGTGCTTCCTCAAGTCTGTATAAGAAGAGAAGGTTGAATCGTTGCAAGGGGTTCAAAAATTCTGTGTGTCCTCCCCTGATTGCACTGCATGGCACAACGAGAAGAAATTGAATTTTGGCAAAAACAGAAAGAAAAAATAGTCTCCAAAGCACTTCTAGGACATAACCAATATGGAAGTTAAATTTGTTTTATTGTTTTTTCTACATTACAAATTTACGATGAACTACAAGGGCATTTGCTAGAGAGCTTCACCTTTCTTCACCTGAAACCTCGTGTTTGCCAGGTCTTTTAATGCAATGTATCATTTGTAACCATAATAATTCAAAAGAAGTCATGCATCTCCCTAGAAAGACTGCATGAAAAGCTTCTTTAAATCATTTTCTGTCCTATAATAGTGCTTAAATCATTTAAAAGTAAACTCTTTTGGCACTTTAAAAAAATCCCCTTTAAAAAATCTCCTAGTTAAAGATTGTTTGCTGAGAGTTAAATTGCTGGTATGAGTAAGTAGTGGGCACTCAATTTCATTTGCCAGTTGGTTCCAGTAACCAAGAAATATTTGATGAGTATGAGAGAAAGTGCTAAGGTAAAAGGGATATTGGGGGCACGTGGGTGGCTCAGTCAGTTAAGCGACCGACTCTTGACCTTGGCTTAGGTCATGATCTCACAGGTTCATGATGGAGCCCTGTGTTGGGCTCTGCACTGACAGTGTGGAGCCTGCTTAGGATTCTCTCTCCCTCTCTCTCTGCCTCTCTTTCTTTCTCTCTCTCTCTCAAAATAAATAAATAAACTTTTTAAAAAAGGGGATATTGCTCTCGTTCTCAAAGAGTTTGGAGTCTTCTAGTGAGCACCATTTATCAGGGTAAGTCCTAGAATATAAACTTATGGGTAGGTCTAGAACAGATAATACTTACTTGCTAGGAATAGGCGTTTATGAATTTCAAAAGTTGTTCTCTAATGGGAAATATTTTTAAAATAAAGTTTAAGATACAATGTTTTTATTTTAACATTAAATAAAGTCACCAGGCTTTTAATTTTAGTACTGCAAATACTGCTTTTTCACTAAAGCAGAAAGTAAAACACATTGAATTTCGTTCCCATATACAGTAGCCTCCATTTTTTTTCTTTGTTCATAGTCTGTGTTAAAAATTCAGTGCAAGTAAGTGGGAGGACATCTTGTGTTCATGAATTGAAAGACTCAATATAATTAAGATTCAATAATATCCAAAGCAATCTATGGATTTAGTGTAATCCCTATCAAAATCTCAACAGTGTTGGCAGAAATAGAAAAAAAATCCATCCTAAAATTCCCATGGAATCTAAAGGGATCCCAAATAACCAAAACAATATATTTTTTAAAGATTTTATTAAGTAATGTCTATACCCAAGGTGGGGCTCAAACCCACAACCCCAAGATCAAGAGTCACATGCTCTATGAACTGTGCCAGCCAGGCTCTCCAAAACAATCTTAAGAAGAAAATTGGAAGCCTCACACTTACTGATTTCAGAGCTTAGCACAAAGAAAGTTACAGTAATCAAAATAGTATGATATCACTACAAAGATCTGTAAGCCAATGGAATAGAATAGAACGCCCAGAAATAAACCTGTACAAATATGGTCAAATGATCCTCAACAAGGGTGCCAAGACCATTCAATGGGGAAAGGACAATCTCTTCAACAAATAATTCTGGGAAAACTAAATATCCACATGCAAAAGAATAAAGATGAACACTTACACAGTATACAAAAATTAACTCAAAATGGTATGAAAGACCTAAATAAAAAGTTAAAACTACAAAACTCTTAGAAGAAAACTGTAGAAGTGCTGACAACACTGACTCCATCCATCTTTGGCCCTCTATCTTGTTTATGACCGCACAATGACCTCTCTCAAGGTTGCGTGTTCCAGGCCCCTTGGTAGTTAATGTTTATCCTGACTGGAATGTAGGAAGGTTTTTTTCTGATCTTCCCTAAGGGGCTCAGAGAAGGCACCACTTTAGATGACAAGGACATATAACTGGTGCACAGGTGTCACCACTTTAGACCTCACCACAATGCTCTTTGCTCTATAAAAGCTGTGGATTAAGGTCCAGACTTGGTGGAGAATAGCTGGGTAGCATCCGGACCATCCATCTGCTCGATCCACCCCAGTCAGTAAGTTAGTCTGAAATAAAACTCTCTGTAAATGATATGGAGTGTCTTGCTGCATTTTTCCATCTCAAAGTGTTCTCTCAGTCTGGAGGATATCTTACTGCCCTCCTCCACCTTCTAACAAAAACATAGGAGGAAAGCTTCATGAAATTGGATTTGAAAATAACTTCTTGGATATGACACCAAAAGTACAAGCAAAACAAATAAAAATAGGTAAATCGGAATATATCAAATTTTAAAACTTCTGTGCATCAGAGAACAGAATCAACAGTGAAAAAAGTTAACATAAAGAATAGAAGAAATATTTTCAAACCATATTACTGATAAGAGGTTAATATCCAGGATGTATAAAGAACTACAACTCAACAACAACAAACAGTCCAATTAAAAAATGGGCAAAGAACTCGAGTAGACATTTCTCCAAAGAAGACATACAAATGGTCAACAAGCCATGAAAAGATGCTCAACATCACTAATCATGCAAATTAAAGAGAGAGAATAGAGAGAGAGAATAACAAGTAACGGACAAGATGTGGAATAATTGGAGCCTTTGGTAGGAATGTGAAGTAATACAGTATGGTTCCACTATGGAACACAGTATGACAAGTCCTAAAAAAATTAAAAATACAACTGCCATATGATCCAACCATCTTACTTCTAGGCATATATTCAAAGGAACTGAAAGCAGGATCTCAAAGAGATATTTGTACACTCATTATTCACAATAACCAAAAGCTGAAAAGAAAGTAACTTAAGGTGTCCATTGAAGGATGAACAGATAAACAAAATGTGGTATATACATACAATGGAATATTGTTCAGCCTTAAAAAGGAAAGAAACTCAGACATATGCTATAATATTTAGGAACCTTGGGGGCATTATGCTAAGTGAAATGAGACAGTCACAACACAGTAAATACTGTATGATTCCAGTTATATGAGATACCTAGAGTAGTCAAATTCATAGAGACAGAAAGTAAAAGAGTGTTTGCCAGGGACAGGGGGAGGGGAAATGGGGAATTGCTGTTTAATGAATATAGAGTTTCAGTTTCATAAGATGAAAAGAGTGCTGGGGGCGCCTGGTTGGCTCAGTCAGTTAAGCATCCAACTTCAGCTCAGGTCATGATATCGCGGTTCATGGGTTCAAGCCCCAAGTTGGGCTCTGTACTGACAGCTCTGAGCCTGGAGCTTGCTTCAGATTCTGTGTCACCCTCTCTCTGCCCCTCCCCCACTCATGCTCACTCTCTCTCGCTCGCTCTCTCTCTCTCAAAAATAAAAATATTTTTAAAAATTAACAAAATACAATTTTCTTTAAGCCTAGAGCAAGAGGTCCATATTATCCAACTCCCTCGCTGGCCAAGTATGTTCCTGAGTTTTTGGAGGACACGTGGTATGTGTTTCATCATTAATGGATGATGCGGGCAGCAAACTCTTTCACAGTCCTCCCATGGAGAGGTGGAGTCTGTTTCCTCTCCACTTGAATCTGGGCTGATTTCTGATGGCTTTGACCAATGGAATATGGCAGAAGTTATGCCATGAAAGATTCTAGGTTAGGCTGCAAGAGAACAGGCATTTCCACCTTGATCTCTTGGAGCTCTGAGCTGCCATGTAAGCAATCCAGCTACCCCACTAGAAAGACCACAGAGAGAGACCCTAAGTTTGCATGGAGGGGAAGAGCAGCCAGCTGGGCACTGCCTTCCAGACATCCTGCCGAGGTACGTGGGTGGACCTATCCTAGACCCTCCAGATCAAACCGGCCTTTCCAGTCGACATCACACAGAGCACAAAAAATTCGTCCAGCTAAGCCCTGCCAAAATTACGGGCTCACAAAGCAATGAAATAAAGTATTATTGGTATAGTTTCTTATAAAGCAATAGACAACTAGAAAAAACGCTTTAAGAATTTAGTCTTTGAAACTTCTTCCCTCCTTCCTAAAGACTGAAATGAAATGATAAAAGGACAAAGAGAAATGTAATTGCAGATTGATGTCAAGATGAAAATGAACTTAGAAAAGTGAAGATCTCATTTTAGCATAAAATTATATGCTTATGTTATTGAAAGTGAAGATCACATGGGAAAGGGCCAGATAAGCACTAATCGTACACAATAATTCATTTCATACAGGGATGAAAAATCATATCAGTGAGGACATGGGAGCATCTTTGCTATTGCTAGCTTTATCTTCTAATTACATACCCCGTGCTGATATTTTGCCTGTAATACCGAACACACCCGCCCACTGTTCACTGAATCTTCTCACAAAGCCGAACTAAGAAATGGTAGGTGGATGTCGGAATGGAGCACAGAGGAGGAGGACAGTGCGTTAGAATTGGCTGAGGGGCGCCTGGGTGGCTCAGTCGGTTCAGCATTCATTTCTTGATCTAAGCTCAGGTCATGACCTCACAGTTCATAAGACTGAGCCCAGCATCAGGCTTTATGCTGATGGTGTGAAACCTGCTTGGGATTCTCTCTCTCCCTTCCTCTCTCTCTCTCTGCCCCTCCCCCACTCATGCGCTCACTCGCTCTCTTAAAATAAATAAATAAACATGAAAAATTTTTGATTGAGGCAGAACTGTCTGATACTGCTCTCTGCTCCGACAGACAATAAAGTCTCACAGACACTGAACGTCAGCGAACACCTATGTTTCAACCTGTTGCCCAGGTGGTTGCTCCTCAAGCAGTTGGTGAAGGTGATGGAAAAGTAGCAAATTTCTGACACTATGCTGAGAAATGAAGAAAGGAAAATGTACTTCTGCTTCTGATCCTTTTTCTGGGTTTGACATAAGGCAGAAGAAAATATTCTGTCCAAATTAAAGACCACCTCTCACTTCATATATTAACTCAGGGTGTTGTATATCATCACTTCTAATCATGACTTACAAGTATTTGTTTTTGGCATTTTCAGAGGTCAGTCCCCAGCAGACCTATTATACAAGCAATTTCATTCAGCTTGGAAATTGTACTCTGTAATTACACTATCCTTCAATAGTCACCCTGACTAGAATGTAAATAACCCAGGGAATTATATGGCTTAACATACTTTTACATTCAAAATAAAGTTGGCTGTGAAATTTAAAGCAGGGGATATAGGCTGATTCCCAAGCTTGTCTTCTCTATAATCTCCAAAGCCCATATCCAGGCATTTCAATTATTTTGGTATATATAACTTTTAAGCTCACAGTGTTTACTAGGTTTTTCTTTTCAAAGTAACATTGGTTTGGGGAGAATCCTACCTGGGTGTGGCTCTTCAAGCCCTCACAGGAGGTAAGAGAAAGATATTCTTTTATGCACAATAAATATTTGGGTTTGACTTTAGGTTGCTTTCCAGCATCTAATATCAGTTACTTAACAATTTACATCCTCTGCTACCTATTCTTACTTGTAAATAAGACTACATATTAAACACTTATTTTGTAGGGTTGTTATAAAAGTTGGAGATGAGGTATCTAAAGATATGGAGCCAAGGGGCGCCTGGGCAGCTCAGTCAGTTGAGTGTCCGACTTCAGCTCAGGTCACGATCTCACAGTTCGTGAATTCGAACCCCAAGTCGGGATCTGTGCTGACAGTTCAGAGTCTGGAGCCTGTTTCGGATTCTATGTCTCCCTCTCTCCCTGCCCCTCTCCCGCTCACATTCTGTCTCTCTCTCTGTCAAAAATACATAAACATTTAAAAATTTTTAAAGATATAGAGCCAAAAAATAATAATAATAGAGATATGGAGCCAGAACTGTATACTCATTAACTATGTAACCCTGGATGAGTAGCTTTGATTTTCCATGACTGTTTTGTCATCTATAAATAAAAAGGAAGAGGTGGGCACCTGGGTGGCTCAGTCAGTTAAGCATCCAACTTCAGCTCAGGTCATGATCTCACAGTTCGTGAGTCAGGCCCGCTTCAGGCTCTGTACTGACAGCTCAGATCCTGGAGCCTGCTTCAGATTCTGTCCCCTTCTCTCTCTCTCTGCCCCTCCCCTGCTTTCTCTCTGTCTCTCTCTCAGAAAATAAATATGCATTAAAATTTTTTTTTGATAAGAGGAAAATTATATGCTTAGAGCATAGAGTTTTGTGAGAAGGATAAAATTATGTATGGAATATCTTAGCAAGCACTTACTAAGTGTTAGCATTGATGATGATATGGTGATGACACAATAATGATACCTACACATAGTAGTTGCTCAATAAATTATAGCTATTAAAAAAATTTAATGTTTATTCATTTTTGAGAGACAAAGAGAGACAGAGCATGAGCAGGGAAGGGGCAGAGAGAGGGAGACACAGAATCTCAAAAAGGCTCCAGGCTCCGAGCTGTCAGCACAGAGCCTGACGCAAGACTCGAACTCACAAACTGCGAGATCTTGACCTGAGCCGAAGTCGGACGCTCAACCGACTGAGCCACCCAGGTGCTCCTATAGCTATTTTTAATGTTATTGAATTTAAAGAAAATGGGGTAAATCCTATGCCACATGTATTCAGAATAGGAAAACTAGAACACATGGTCTAGTGTGCATTCTATCTATGTGAAAATAATCCAGGTTTATGATTTGTTCAGGGCCTGAACCCATAAATATGACAAGAACAAAAAGACCGATTTTCAATAGCTTTATTCAGCTATTCTCATCCCAACTGTGCATTGGCATCAACTCTTGATTTTTCTAAAATGACAGACATGCAGGCCATACCTTTTACCCCAATAATTCTGGTCTACAGGTGACTGATATACAGACTATCTTGAAAGTCACATAGTCATCTGATGCATTTCCTAGATTATGTATGCCACAGCTAGTCCTAGCCTGACGAGAGGCCTCGCCAAGGAAAACCAAGTAAATTCAAAACCCATGTATCGTGTCCTTTACTACTAAAACTTCTATTAACTCAAGACCCTATAACTTGATTTTAGAAAGTAGAATTGGCTCACTCTGGGTCTCTGAATAAAATGCCAGCTAAGGAAATTCAAATATTCACAGAAATATTGAAACACTTCTAGAAGTTAGTCATGAATTCTATTTTCAAAAGCTACATATTTTAGTAAGAATGAGTAGTCTTGAGATAAAAGTGTATGTGATCCTCTAGCCTAAGCCAGCAGCCACCAATCAGAGCTGTGATCATTTTTTGGGAGTCAGGGTTTGAACCTGGGTCTGTGTGACTTGATAGTCTGTGTTTTTTCCAGTGTATCCTTCTATCTCAGGGGTATATGCCCACAGTAAGAAGGATGAGACGAGGCCCCGGGTTTCCATCCCACATTCAATCCAGGGATGCAACCCTAATGTAAAAAGTGTCAATTTTACATTTTGGCTTGCCTTTAAGGAAAGATAAGCAGTAAGAAAAGAATTGTACAAATCCCAGGTAACTAATTTATTCCTTCTCTTCTTTGTTACGGAATGCCAGAATCTTTACACGTTCGTATAACAAGGTAAACTAGTGACTCAGCAATCATCCGATTAATTTGCATCATGCTAATAACGCTTCTGGGTAAAATGGGCCAAATGAAAATAGTGCTGAGATAATCTGATTTCACTTGGACAGACCAGATGACCTAGGTAATTGCGAAAACCCCACTTAGTTTTAAAGTGTGTAAACACAGTCAGAGCATGAGGTTTGCTATATTTGATTTCGTCTTCACTATAGAAAACCAAATCCTCACTAAGACTTCCAATAGACCGGTAATGACGGTGGGGAATTGCAGGTCTCAACCTCTCCTTTGCGGGGAGGGAGACAGCTTGGGTAAGACCGAACACCAAACATTTACAAGCTTTGAAGAAATGGCTGATTGGAAATTGCTCCTGAGAGAAGATCAAAGGTTGGGGCTTTGTGGAGAGAGGAACAGGATGGGTTTTAAATCAGTTTTTAAATCATAATGCTTTGTCAGTCAGCTGAGCACAAAGCATCAAGGCCTTTGCTGGGCAGAGAACAATTTTGACACAGAATGAAAGGGGAAAATAGGATGTAAGAGGGAAGCTTAATGAACAACTTTGTGTCGATTTTTAAAACTGGATTTGGTTTGCTTTAAGGAAACTTTAAACATAAAGAACAGCCAACGATGTCAAAAGAAAAAGCAAGAGCAGTAAAACCGTCCAGATGTGACCGGCACAAGGTACATTGGAAAAAACATGGGCTGTCAAGCCAGACACAGCAAGGTGCAATGTCTGACTCCACGGCTTACTAGCCCTGACAAGTTACTTTCCCCGAAACTTTGCTTCCTCATCTGTAAAAGGGGGGCCTTCGTAAGCTTCTCACGGAATTGTTACAGCAATGAAACGAAACACTTCCTGTCATGCGGCAGGAATAGTGTCTCCAGTCGAACAATAGTATCAATTCCTTCCTCTCCCTCACCTCCAGACATCTACATGGAATAGTCTTTGATTATATTAGAAGCCATCCCTATCCTGGGCTTCCAAAAAGGAATGATACCATAAAGACTATAAATGACAAAGGAAAATACATGAGTGGTGTTTGGCTCACCAAAATCGGTAGTCTGCCCTTGCTACTAAGAGTGTGGTCGGTTGGGTGTGCCTGGATGGCTCGGTCGGTGAAGCGTCTGACTTGATTTTGGCTCCGGTCATGAACTCACAGTTTCAGAAGTTCAAGCCCCACATCAGGCTCCACACTGACAGTGCGGAGCCTGCTTGGGGTTCTCTGTCTCCCACTTTCTCTGGGCCTCCCCCATTCACATGGTCTCTGTCCCTAAATAAATTAATTAATTAAAGTTAAAAAAAATTAAAAAGCGTGGTCACTTAACAGCAGTGTGGGTACCCTCCGTGAGCTTGTTTGAAATACAGAATCTCAGATCTCATCTCAAACCTACTGAATTGGGATCCACATTCTGAAAACATCCCTAGATGGTTTCTACGGACATGAAATTTTGAGAGGCACAGGTCTGACTTCATACCATCCAAGGAATTGTTTTACTTTCTATATCAACTGGTTGTAGACTTGACTTCTAGAATAAAATGTTTAACATTCAAAGTCCTTCCGGAAAATGGGCTTAGTTTGTACTTCGAATGTTGTTCAGATACACTTAGCTTTCAGATGTTTTTGTGCACAGGTGTAGGGTTTATGTGTGATTTTTGTCTTTGTGTTTCTGTGATGGATATTATGAAGTGTTCTAGCAACCCAACATTCAAAACTGTTTTTATTTAAGGTGCGCCTGGGTGGCTCAGTCAGTTAAGCATCTGACTCTTGATTTCGGCTCAGGTCATGGTCTCGGGGTTCATGAGTTTGGAGCCACATAGGGCTCTGCCCTGGTGGCAGGGAGTCTACTTGGGATTCTCTCTCTCCCTCTCTCTGCCCCTCCCCCACTCGCACTCACTCTCTCACTCTCTCTTGCTCTCTCAAAACAAACTTAAAAAATGTTTTTAATTAATATTCAAAAATTAACTATTTCTTTTCTAAATATGGAATAATACTTTCCATGGCACCTCAAACTTAGCTAAATGGTTTTAAATAATTTTAGTTTACAAGAAAGAATGTTTTTAATTGTTCTAATTGTATGAAAGGAGATTTTTTTTTCAAAAGAGATTTTTTTTTTTTGAATTCTCTTTTCTTTCTCTTCTACATCCATGAATTGACTCAAAAAATTCAAATTTGCTTTAACCATTTTTTAAGAAGGAAGCTGAACTGGAGCTACCACCAAAAAAAAAGTCTAACATTGAATACAAAGGACAAAGATCTTCCCCAGAGGGGTCTAGCATCCTGAATCTGATGTTTAGGGGAGAACTCAGGTTTCTCATTTTCCAGACCAATGAAGCCAAGGTAACATTGGAGGGACTGAGCTGGGAAAGGAGATGACCTCTCTGTCTGGACAAAAGTCGAGGCAGCACAGAGGAGTAGTTGAGAGAGTGGGATTTAGAATAAGAAAACCCGGAGTTCTTATTCAGGCCCTGCGATGGGCTATTTGGGTGCTTCTGGGCGTGATACGTATTTTTCTGAATCCCAATTCCGGCTTCATAGAATGAGGAATCACAAACCTCAGTGGATTATTGTGTGACTCAAACCATACAAGTAAATGCATGTAAGGTATCCAGAAGAGTACCAGCCAGGTAGTAAGGGCTCAGTGACTCAGAGCTGGTAGTGTCATTGTTTGCATGTGCAAAGTAAAGGCCTTTTGTTATGGATGCAAACCACAATGCAGGCGTTTCACCCTCCAGTACCCTACCCCCTGGGCAGCTGGGTATATGAGCTGTGAGAAGTATTCTATTGCAATGTTTAGATAAGAAATTATAGCACCTCAGGGCCCCCGAGAGGCTCAGTCAAAGTGTCCAACTTCGGCTCAGGTCACGATCTTGCGGTTCATGAATTCAAGCCCCACAGGGGGCTCTCTGCTGTCAGCACAGATCCCACTTCGGATCTTTTGTCCCCTTCTCTCTCTGCCCTTCTCCCACTGGTTTTTTTCTCTCTCTCTCTCTCTGTCTCTGTCTCTCTCTCTTTCACTGTCTCAATAAATAAATAAACGTTAAAAAAAAAAGAAATGAAAAGAAATTATAGCACCTTAATTTATTGAGTGCTGGTTCCAAGCACTTCTGTAAGGGCTTTACATATACTGTATCTTTACCCTTCACAACAATCATCTGTGTTGTTGCTATTATTATCCCCATTTTACAGAACTAGAATCAGAAACACAGAGAAAAATGCCTTGCCAAAGGTCACACAGTAAAGTGGCTATAGTGGGCAACTGTAATTTTTTTTTTCCATCTCCCTACTGAGCACTTTAGGTAGAGCACATTTAGGAAATGTTTGAAGGGGGATCCTGCTGTGAACACTGAATGGTGGGATGATTAAATTTGCACGTCGCTTGGTAAGGCTGTGGTGCCCAGCTGTTCAGTCAAATACTAGTGTAGATGTCCCTGTGAAGGTAATTTTTTTTTTTTTTGTAATTGACATTTTAATCAGTAGGCTTTGAGTAAAGCAGATTCCCCCTATTGTAGGTAACCTTCATGAGTCAGCTGGAGGCCTTCAGAGCAAAGGCAAGATTTCCCAAAGAAGGAATTGAGTCTCACAACTGCAACATAGAAATGCTGCCTGAGCTCCCAGCCTACCTGGCCTGCCCTGTAGAATTCACACTCAAGACTGCAACATCTCCTCTCACCTGAATTTCCAGCCTGCGGGCCTGCCTGATAGATTTCAGACTTTCCAACTCCCGTAATCACTTGAGCTTAAAATAAAGTATCTTAAAATAAAATAAAATGTTGCTTCTATTTCTTTGGGGAACTCGAATACAAATGGGGACATAAATCTCCTCTCCTCCTCTCTTGAGACTTAAGAGCACAACACAACCAGTCACAAAGACAGAGGGGGAGTTGAGCAATTATTGACGATGATAACGACATCAAGTATGTACTGGGGGCCGATATCCCATGGCAATGGCACCAGTGGCAGCTTCCCCATCAGGTTGTTCCTTCCCCATCAGGCTGACCTCCCCACCGCCAGGCCTCTTTGGTTTTCTGCCCATTCTTTGAGACTGGCTTTCCAGCTTCACTATATACTCTATTATTCATTATCCTTCTTGTAATTTCCTTTATGTTTAAGGAAGCCCGATTGTCCTCTGTTGCTTACAACCAGAGCACCCTGATAACACAGTGGTGGAACAGTGATATGCATCTGGGCGTCTAACTGCTGTGCCTCCAGCCCTTTCAGCCTATTTCCTGCCACGACAGAACTTCTGATTGGAAAAGGACCTTAGCAGTCAAGTCCAATTTTAAAGATGTGGAAACTAAGACACAAACCATTGATTCTGGACTCTAAAACTCAGTGGGAACTATGAGAAATGACTCCAGGTGACAAAGGGTTATATAAAGAAAATCAAGGGTTATAAAAGGATTATATAAAAAAAGTTATACCTATCTATTCACAAATCCCAATATATCTAAATTAGGGGTTGAAGCTACAAATAGACAAACTAAGAATGAATTAAAATTCCAAAAAAAAAAAAAAGGAAGACCTTTCTTATATTTCAGGAAAAGAAGCACTTACATACCTCATACAATCCAGCAGAAGAGAGAAGGTTTCGAATAAGGATAAATTGAATCAGAGATGCTCGGGAGCTCAGGACCAAGAGACACTGGCCACAAAGAAAGATGGGAGTGAAGAGCTCCAGTGGAAATGAGAGGGATTACCTGGGTATCTACAAACCAAGCCAGGAGTCCAGCTTCACCCAGCTCCAGCTAGTTTCTCCCAGCTCAGATCCTTAAGAACCGTGGCCAACAAACATATTATCCTCGGGCAAGAAATTGGAAGATTCCTCTTCGGGGATGGTATGGCCCAGGGGAAAGAGCTACAGAGATTGGTACCTGGGAGTACCCCCATAAAACGACAAATCTCTCTCCAATCCTGATGATAGTTTTAGGTTTACCAGTTGACAAGCCACCCTTATATGCACAAGACTCCCAGATGGTTTCTCAGTACCCGGCTCTTAAATATGAACAGAAAGCCAAGCATCTCCAGATACTCGAGAAAAGTCTCTACCATAATAGTGAGGAGCCAATCCCCAAAACCCAAAAGGGAACCCCCTTACAAAATATATCTAGTGACTCCTGATGGAAAAGCCCAGGAAATCTTGAAACAAGTTGTATCACCACAATGATAATGCTAATTGACAGACTTGAGGAAGAAAATTTCATGAGATGACTTTATTTATTTTGGGGCAATTAACCCAAAGATGGTCATTTAGTAACATAACCTGAATGAATTTCTGCCCTAGCTTCCCTTGGAAGAGCAAAGCCGGGGCACTTTAGAAAACTGAATACTTGCCTAGAGATTGACATTCATATGAGAAGGCTTTGGAGATGGAATTTATTTCTGAGGTCCAACAGTGTAGCCCAAAAATTGAACAGTTATCATATTCAAAAAACTTTTAGAAACTGAAGCATGAAGGAAATACTCAAAGCAAACAAACAAAACAAAACAAAAACAGTAATACAGAATCCCTTGCCAAAAGCTAATTTTGGAAGTTTAGTATCAGGAAAGAATTTTCCCAGTAGACCTATCAATCCAAACAATCTAGGCTGAGGAAATTGTTTCTGATTTGGAATGCAGAAAAAATAGACAAATATCTGTTAAATCTCCATGGGCTTGGCCTCTTGATGCACTTAACAGAGAATGGTCATAAGAATGTGTTATACGGTGCTTTGTAATAACCTCTCTAGCCAAATATTTTAATAATTCTCTTTTCACTTGGTCCATTGTGCCTAAAAAGAGCACTCTAAAATGTCTCTCTTGCCTTCTTTCTTTTTTATCTCTTTTGTTTTGTTTTGTTTTGTTTTTAGGTATGACAATGGTATTATAGTAATTTTTTAAAAGACTACGTTTAAAGCAGTTTTAAATTTTTTTAATTTTATTTATTTATTTTAAGAGAGAGATGGAGAGAGTAAGTGGGGGAGGGGTAGAAAGAGAGGGAGAGGGAGAATCCCAAGCAGGCTGTGACTGTCAGCGCAGAGCCTGATGTGGGGCTCGAACTCACGAACAGTGAGAATACGACCTGAACCGAAACCAAGAGTTGGACGCTTAACTGACTGGGCTACCCAGGCACCCCATACAGCAGTTTTAGGTTTACAATAAAATTAAAAGGAAAATACAGAGATTTCCATGTACTCCCCTCCCCCACACATACATGGCCTCCTCCATTATCAATTCCACTCACAAGAGCAGTATATTTTTTACCAAGGATGAATGTACAATGACACATAACCATCACCCGAAATCTATAATTTACCTTGGGGTTCACTCTTGGTGATGTATGAAGAGTACAATGACATGTCTTCGTTATTATGATATACAGATTATTTTCACTGCCCTAAAAATCATCTGTGATCTGCCTATTCATCTCCACCCGCCCCCCATTCTATACTATTTGGTAACCCCTGACCTTTTTTCTCATCTCTGTAAGTCTGCCTTTCCAGACTGTCATATAGTTGGAATCATACAGTATGTAGCCTTCCCATATTGGCTTCTTTCACTTGATAATATGCATTTCCATTTCCTCCATGTCTTTTCATGGCTTGATAGCTCATTTCTTCCTGGCAATGAATAATATTCCATGTTCTAGATGTGCCACAGTTTATCCATTCACCTAATGAAGGGCATCTTGGTTGCGTTTAAGGTTTTTGCACTTATGAATAAAGCTATTATAAATACCCATGTGCAGATTTTTGTATAGATATAAGTTTTCAACTCCTCTGGGTAAATACCAAAGAGTGTGATTTCTAGAGCATACGGTGAGAGTATGTTTAGTTTTATCTTCTTTTCTTTAAATTCTCCACTTTTGTTATTGTTGTGGAGTCATGATATCCCTGGTGATAGGTTTAGATAGCTCCAAAGAACAAGTCTATTACATTAGTAAAAGTAAATTTTAATATAATTTTCCCTAATAATTACTTTTCAATTATAAAGGTAATGATAAATATCAGCAATTGAAATGTTTAATAAGCATTGTTTTGGATTAGAAAATAATAGAGGATATTTAAGAGACAAAACAGATGAACATAAGGGAAGGGAAACAAAAATAATATAAAAACAGAGACGGAGACAAATCATAAGAGACTCTTAAATACAGAGAACAAACTTAGGGTTGCTGGAGGGGGAGGTGGGCAGGGGGATGGGCTAACTGGGTGTGGGCATTAAGGAGGGCACTTGTCGGGATGAGCACTGGGTGTTACATGTAAGTGATGAATCACTAAATTCTATTCCTGAAATCATTATTACACTATATATTAACTAACTTGGATTTAAATTTAAAAAATAAAGGGGCACCTGGGTGGCTCAGTCAGTTAAGGTCTGACTTCAGCTCAGGTCATGATCTCATGGTTAGTGAGTTCAAGCCCCACATAGGGCTCTGTGCATATACTCTAAATAAATAAATAAATAAATAAATAAACAAACAAACAAACAAACTTTAAATTTAAAAAATAAATAAAGTCAAAAGAAAGAAAGAAAAAAAGAAAGAAAGAAAACTCTAACCTTTCCCAAGAACCCAGTGGAACCCAATATCCACTGCGAGCAGTATTACCAAGGAAATGGAAAAAAGGAGAAGATGTTTATAACCCCTTAATGCTGTCACACTGGGAGGATCCAGATTTCTGTTTCCATTCTTTAAAAACCATGGGAATAAGGAATGGATTTCCCCATGCTATTGTCCTGATATATGGAAAAATAAAACAAAGTGTGGGGAAGACATTTTATCTTTGCAAAACTTTAAGGTCCTTTTCTTCTGTAGCTCTTTGGACTGAGTTTAGGTGAAATTGCCCAGCAGCAGGGGTCAGGAATAGAAGCTGAGGAGTATGCTTGCCTTTACCCAAAAGAGTGAAAAGGGAGTGCTCTGTGGAAGGGACGTCATGGGGCTGGGGTGATGAGAAGAATGTGGACAACAAGACCTCAAGTAAGTAAAGCGAGGAACCAGGAGAAATGTCCTTGTTGGGGATAGTCAAAAGCATTCTAAAATCTGAGTAGATTTTAGGGTCTGCTTTGAAGTTACTTTTCTCTACCTCACAAACACCACCTTCAGGAGCACCACGTGCAGCATCCATGAGTGGGAGCATGTGTGTGTGGCCAACGAGGGGCTAAATTTCACATGTGGGAACACACACGGCAGACAGATGCAGATAACGGGAATAGAAAAGCCCTGAGGTAGACGAGACACAAGGATATAGGTGGTTGGCGGTTCTTAAGAGTGTGCTTTGAACTTTGAAACAAGGATCAGAGAGATTCTTGGGAAACTCTGCCAAAAAACAAATTCCATTTAATTAAACAGACTAAGTGCAATTTCTAGTTTGACATACTGAGCTTTTATCAACCCAAAGCATTAGGCTTCTCTTTTGTTTTTGGAGGAAATCAGACAGAGCAGAGAACTTTTATAGAACAAGCTGACTGTTATTGTTCTGGTTTCAACCCACCTGAAGCACAATTCTCCTTTTAAAAAACTTGGCATTTTTAGGAAGCTTATTTTTTTTGCAACTGGGTGTTTTGGGGGAGGCGCTTAATATAACTTAAGAAAGTCTAGGTTAAGCCTATAGATTTTTTGTTTTGCATCATCATTCATACCCCCTTACATTTGAAAACAAGACTTAAACAATTCAAGTATTTATTCCTGTTCTGTTACATCCATGCCATTCATTCCTTTTCCTTGGAAATACTTTATTTCCACTATCTCAATGGAGTTGAAGTTCTATCTTCTGACTTTTGAAAGTTTGTCTTTAAAAAATAGATTACTATTTCTCCTGAACTGAAGGGGGGGGGGGGAACCTCCTTTCATTAGGTTATTATTCACTCTTTATGTTTGCCTTTTCTTCTCTCCTGTCAGTACATTCCATTAAAAAAATCTCGTTCCATAACTAGCTGGCTGAGTTCATTTCCACATAAATGTATTCATATCCCAGCAGCTACTTGGCAAAGAATTTTACAAAATTCACTGACCTTGAAAAACAGATAGGTATGAGGGATGCTCTAACTCTACATACCAAATGGAGGAATATTTACAACATGATGGTTTTTAAACATTGGTGGTTTCAGTGTACAAAACAGTACCATAACTGTTTATTAAGACCACCAACTTTATTCCCTTTGGACCATGGGTTTATTATTTTGATGACAACCTGCCAGTACTCATTTGCTGCAAGACGGTTGTGTGTTGCCCAGTAACGTGGGCAGAGGTTCCTGAACAGACTGCCTTCGTCATTATGATCCATATGGCCAAGCACAAATGAATGGGTGGGGAAGGAGTGGTTCTCACTCTGTCACAGTCACTCAGACTGTCCCAATGAAAGAGACAGGAAAGAGCCCAACCATGTGATTTTTTTTAAGAGCATTTCCATTCTCTTCATCTGCTGATTCATTGAATATCACCTCTCCAAGTCTCTTCTAAGCACTTATCCTATACATCACACTTTTGATCTTCAAGATGATTTTAAAGAAAAAGAAACATCATACAGGAAGAAAGTGCAAGGAGATTCAGAAATCTTACAGTCAAGCCAATTTATGGATCCAATATAAAGGAAATAATACTACCTTTATCATTTCTGTGCTCTTAATGGGAGCCACCATTATTATGAGAAAAATAATAACTATCCTTTATCCCACAGAAATGGAGAAAGAAGAAAAAGTTCAGTAATTCTATGACCCTGCAACAATCACTATTAACATTTTAATGGCTATCTTTTTATATACCTCCATAGGTACACACCCATAATTTTAAGTACACATGCTGATACGCAACAAAGTGTCTTTTTTTTTAATGTTTCTTTTTGAGAGAGAGAGACGGAGTGTGACTGGGGGAGAGCAGAGAGAGGGAGACACAGAATCTGAAGCAAGCTCCAGGCTCCAAGCTGCCAGCACAGATCTCGACACGGGGCTCGAACTCACAAACCACAAGATCATGACCTGAGCCAAAGTTGGGCGCTTAACCAACTGAGCCTCCCAGGTGCCCCACAAAGTGTCTTTATCTGGGTAGCTAGCACTTTTTGTCTCTCTCGCACATCTCTTATCCACCGTGTATTTTTCTCCACACACATATGGGTATGTGTAACATACACACACATGACCCAGTTCTAGTCCAGTCAACAGGGTGAAAAGAAATCAAGAGTTTACTGTCAGCCAGGACTCATATTTGCCCTTGTTCAACACCCAGTGATTTCTGTCCAGATTCTTGGGAGCGAGACCTGGAATGAAAATCCAAAAGAGGGGCTTCCCTAAAAACTCTGCCAAACCTGGGGCTCAGGCCATGAGTGCTGTTTGAGAAAGCCTCCAACAGAGTGAGGTAGAGCACCGAGGAAGGCTTTTTTCCTGCTGTGCCACGAGCACAGTGCAGCTCTGGGTAAGTGGAGGTCATGGCACCCGGTGGGAGACTGTGGGAGAAGCGACGTGTACAGTGCGAAGGCAGTGAGAAGACTGAAAAGAGCTAAGAAACGAAAGGTCATAAACTAAAAAAGAGACAAGAGGCACTTTAGTATAATGGGTGAAAACACAGATACTGGAGCCAGAGTGTGTGAGTTTAAATCACTTACCAGCTGTGCAAATCCCTTCATTCCGCTGTGCCTCAGTTTCCTCATCTGCAAAATGGGAACAATTAATAGTGCCTCCTTCATTGAATGTATTCATTTCCTAGGGCTGCCATAACAAAGTATCAGAAACTGGATGGCTTAATTTCGGGAATTTATCACCTCACAGTTCTGGAGGCTAGAGTACCAAAACTGAGGTATTGCCAACGTTGGTTCCTTCCAGGCCTCCTGGTTCTGGTGGCTGTTGGCACTCTCTGGCTTGCAGATGCATCACTCCAATCTCTGTCTTCATCTTCACGTGGCCTTCACATCATCTTCCCTCCGTGTGTGTCTGTCCCTGTGTCCAAATTTCCCAATATTTATAAAGACACCAGCCATATTGGATTAGCACCCATTTCAGTAACTACATTTGAACTTGTTTAATAGGGCAAAGAGACTATTTCCGAATAAAGTCACATTCGGAGGTACCAGGGCTAGGACTCCAGCATATTTATTCAGGAGGACACAATTCAACCTAGTGTTTTTGAGAGAAGTAAACAAACTCATGTGCATAGGTGCTTACTGCATTGCCTGGCATATAATAATCACTACCCAACCATTAACTAGCATTAATAATAGTAGTGTGTTGGGGCACCTGGGTGGCTCAGTCGATTAAGTGACCGACTTTTGATCTTGGCTTAGGTCATGATCTCACAGGTTTGTGAGACTGAGCCCCGCATTGGGCTCTGTGCTGACAGCATGGAGCCTGCTTAGGATTCTCTCTCTCTCTCTCTCTCTCTCTCTCTCTCTCTCTCTCTTTCTCTCTCTGCCTTGTCCACAATTATGCATGTGCTTGCATGTACCCTCTCTCTCTCAAAATAAATAAACTTAAAAAAAATAAAAGTAGTATGTTTTGTATAAATTAAAAGCCAAACAATATATTTAGTGATGTACCTAGCAAGAGAAGCAGCTTGGTAGATGCCATGTTGTAACTGACTGGATGATTTATAAAATCATTTGAGATAGCTAGAAATTTCCAAAAACCTTGGGAAACAGATAGAAGGGAGACTAAAGTCGTGAGTGAGCAGGTGGGAGCAAAAGCCAGCAAATGTTGGTATAAGGAGATTCACATGATACACACACAAAATACAGGCTTTTTAAAAATCCCTGATCTGACCTTTACTTGTATAAGAAATCGATTCAATAGCCACTCTAGTTTGGTCTACCTGGTACTCCATAGAAATCCATGTGTAGGCTCCTGGCTTTCTCCTGAATTACATTTTAGCCCACAAGATCAAGGATTGACAGAGAAAATCAGGAATGTGAATACGTGAGTGTCGAGGGAGCTTATAATATAAATAAAGTAGAAAGCCAACATATTCATTTTTTTGAGAGATAGTCCACAAGTGAGTGATGGGCAGAGGGAGGGAGAGAGAGAGAGAGAGAGAGAGAGAGAGACAGAGAAAGTGGGGCTTGTATTTACTCGAAGCAGGGCTCGAGCTCACCCAATGTGGAATTCAAACTCACAAACCATGAGATAATGGCCTGAACTGAAGTCAGATGTTTAACCGACTGAGCCACCAGGCACCTGCCATCATATTCATTTTAAATAAGAACCGTATCCGGCAGGTGGGGCATATACTTACAAAGTTCTGACTAGCTCACCATCTCCCTGAAAACAAGGTATATGGAAAGTGAAATTGTCTGTGGCTTACTTGTCATGGTAAAACCAGAAAAGGGTGAGATTGCTTTGCAGTTTAAATGGTTAATAGCAGCAGGTTCAGAGAGAATGTTGCACCTGTCACTATAATAAAGATATAACTGCTCAGGGACCCGAATATTGGTCTCATGAAGTGAGTCCTTTAGATCTTTGTCTTCCTTCCATGCAGTCCTTCCACAGCCAACCCCAGACACCTGCCTTTCCCACCACCTCCACACCACACCAACCCACTGACATGTTTACACCAGTGACAAGATAGTATTTTGAAATGTTAGTAAGGGAATTTTTCCCCAACATTCTCTGGCGTCCCTTAAACCTTCCTCCATTCAGGAACTTAGGTATTTTGTTGTCACTGCCTCAGGATGGAATGGCAGAGGAGAAGTCCAGAGAAAAGGAATCTTCTTGGTTTCTGAGTTTCAATAGTTTAGGCTCCTTCGAGAGAGGGAAGAATCCCACCAAGACAACAGATTGGGAGGAATATGATACTCTAAGAGCAAGACTTCCTGTCCCAGACGTTACATAAGTCTCCCAATCTGGGGACAAGGAAAGAATCAAAGAATAAATCCGGGAGATATCAGACGCCTGTCTGTCCTCAAGGGGATTCTGGCCTGTCCCTGGGTCCCTAGGAAAGAAAGAGAGGTAGACACCTGAACTGATTGAGATTCAAGTTCTACCAATTGGGAGAAATGGGAGCTCAAATCAGAAGGCAATTAGAATTATAGGAAAACAATGCCTTGTATTAGTTGCAAACATGAGTTTACAAACAGTTTCTCATGTCACATTAATAACCTCTATCAAATAATAATCTAGTGTCCCTCCAGCCATATAGCCACTATACCTCCATAAGGAGACCACATCTCTCTGCTCTGATTTATTAGATTTTCATTTATAGTTGAAAGCTCAGAAGGCAAATTTCTTTCCCATTTTCTTTTTTTTCCCCCTTAATTTTCAGTTGACCATGATATGTTGCCTCTGTCATAATCCAATAAATACTAGTTTATCTATGGGGACAACTAAGCAGAATAATTGAAATTGAAACAATGTCAGAAAACACAGGATATGTTGTCTGTGTTTTGAAGATAATACATTATTACTCATGTTCTATACAAATACAAAACATAGAACTACTACTTGAATGCACACATGTTTAAGTTCAGAAATTTTCTCATGTTATTTTCTATATCAGTTTACATACATGTATCTGTAGACCATCTGTACAAGTTTTGCTTATGATTCTAAATTAACAACCAAAATATTGAATTCCCATAAGCTTTACATTGAGATATTTCTAATTTGGTTTCAATTAAGCATTCCATTCCAGAGAAACCAGACTCCTGTGCCATGCAGTAGTCTGGCAGAAGGCTCTCCAAGTGCAGGAAGAATATTTAGCATTGATGTTCAGTGCCTAATTTTGAAATTTTAATTATTTGGCTTAAGCATAAGGTCACTTATTTTTTAATAAGTCTCCCCTCTTTGAAATTTTTAACTGGCTCACTCAGTCATCTTGACTAGCCTGAAAATAATTGAGAGAGAGAAGTATATATCTTCTCAGTTGCTACCTGCCTTCATCCTGCCCACACACAAACCCACACCAATTAAGTATGTGCAATGCAGGAATGAGTCAAGACTTAAAGGTTAAGAGCCACACTATTGATCAAAAGTCAGAATTTTGTAGCTGAGAAGAGACCTTCAGAATATGACAGAAGACTGTAAACATGGGAATTTTCCCACAAGCAAAACTGTAGCATGGGCCCACATTACATGACTTCTCAGCGTACACCCCTAAAGTTAACCAAAAAGTTTTGAACTGCCACCCGAGCAATGACACCATAGGCCTCAAGGCCAAGCTGCGGGATCTAATGATTTTAAAATAATGGCGGAAATTCTCCTGGTATCCACAGTTCATTTTCCTTTAAGCATTTTGGAAGAGACTATAATACGGGCTTCCCTATTGCCTCAACATGTGAAATCTATTTCTTTCAACAGAGAAAAGGGAGGTTGGCGGTATGGATAAGGGAGTATTTGTTGTTTAAGGAAAAGACCCCGTTGAGTTCAAAGAGAAGCTGAGACAAAAAAAAAAAAAAGAGGGGGTCAGAAAAGGAGAGGGAAAATAACATCTTTCTATTCTTTCTAATGCATTATTCTCCCTCCAGGGAGATAGATATAGATTTTTTTTTCTTCTAAAAATCAGATTTTTCTTCACTTTGGCAGGAGATAGAATTGGTTTGTGAACACTTTGTGCTGTAAAACTTTGCCTGGAGCGGAGTTTCTGTAGTACAGAAGGGTCATGACAAATCTAGGTACAAAGAGAATAAAAAAGGAAGAAGAAACCATGTGTTCAGCACAGATGATATAACAAAATTGTTCTCCCATTTGAAGGGGTCTCAGTTAAACGAAATCTAAAACTAGTGTATCCCTTCCAAACTGTTAGAGAATTCTGATAAATATACATGCACCCCATATCCAAACAATACATTCATTCTGTAGAACACACAAATATTCTGCCCTTCAGTTAAGCTGCACTGACAGACTGCTCCAAATGCACCTTAAAAACTACTGACAGTTTTAACTATCTAGTGCTGTCTTACACTATTTTCCTTTCTTTCTCCATTTAGAACAACCAAAATAGTCCCTAAATGAATATTGAGAAATAATAACGTATATTCAAGACATATTTTCCAAAAACAACAACAAAAAAGAAACCTCAGTCTTGTTTCAGTAAGATTGAAATAATAACAACAGCTCATATATCAATCATTATTATCTCATGTGCTCCTCAGAATGAGCTTGTAAGTTCGGGAGAACAGATATTTGCTGCGGGAAAGAACTCTGAACAATTAACCTAGGACTTATAGGACCTCACCCTATCATGACTTCGTATAGTACCAGATAAATGTTTTCTCATAGGAGGGTACATAAGGCCACTTAAGTTTCAAAATAAACGAAGTTTTTGGTTCACAAGAAACTGGAGTCTTTAGCTTCAGTAGGTAAAGCCTGGCATACATCATTTGTCACCCAAAAAACGCAAATTAAAATCTCTATGAGATGCTATTACATACCCTACACAACAGCTATAATTAAAAAGACTGCCAACGTCAACTTGAAGAAGATGTAGAGGGGTTGAGTATAAAACTGTACAACCACCTTGGGAAAAGTTCTAGAAGTTTCTCACAAAACTAAACTAAACTTGCCAGCAGTTTCCTCCTAGATATCTACCAAAGAAAATGAGAACATATGTCCATAAAAAGACTTACACGACGATGCTCATATCATCTGTATTCATATTAACCAAAACCTGGAAACAGCCTAGGCATCCATCTTTGGGGAATGTGGATATTCATGTAATGAAATAGTACTGAGGAATAAAAAGGAACAAACTACTGATACAAGAACAGGAATAAACCTCAAAACATTATTCTGGGAGAAAGTAGCCTTACGTAAAGGAATACATACTGCATAGTTCCATTAGTATAAAGTTCTAGAAGAAGCAAAAAGTAAGAACAAGGGTTATCCGGGGACCCTTTATTGGGGAGACACAGAGGGAACTTCCTGGAACGATGGTTACATCCCTATCTCCATGGGGGTTTGGGTTGTTGCACAGATGTAAGCATTTCTTGGAACTGGTGATAAAGTACACTTAACATTTGTTCATTTCACTGTATGTTAATTCTACCTCAATAGAAAGAGAAACTATCAACAGATATTGAACTCTTAATTGATGAGAGGCACATTAAAATATTAATAGGAGAGGGGTAATGGTTTCTCAAGCTAACTTCCAAATATATAAAACATTTCATTTATTTTATTTTTTAAAAAAAATTTTAATATCTATTTATTTTTGAGACATAAAGAGACAGAGCATGAACGGGGGAAGATTAGAGAAAAGGAGACACAGAATCCGAAGCAGGCTCCAGACTCCAAGCTGTCAGCACAGAGCCCGACACGGGGCTCGAACCCACGAGCCGTGAGATCATGACCTGAGCTGAAGTTGGATGGTTAACTGACTGAGCCACCCAGGCACCCCTTTAAAGCATTTTAAAAGGTGGATTGCTGGATGGCTGGTTGGTGTATTGGTTTCTTATTGCTGCTGTAAGAAATTTAGCAACTTAATACCATACGAATTTATTATCTTACTGGGAATCAGAAGTCTGAAATGAGTTTCACTGGGGTAAAATCGAGGTGTGGGCAGGGCTGTGCTCCTTCTGAGGCTCTAGAGGAGAATCCATTTCCTTGACTTTTCCAGCTTCTACATGTTGCCCACATTCCTTGGCTCGTGGGTTTTTCTGCCATCCTCCAACACAGGAGCATCTGACCCTGCATAGACTGTCACATTGCCTTCTCTGACTTAAGGATCCTTATGATCCCACTGAACCCAAATAGATAATGCAGAATAATACCCCCATCTCACGGTCCTTAACAAAATCACGTCTGTAAGGTGCCTTTTGCCGCGTAAAGTAACATCTTTAGGGGCTCCTGGGTGGCTCAGTTGGTTAAGCATCTGAGTCTTGATTTTGGCTTAGGTCATGATCTCAGAGTTTGTGGGTTCAAGCCCTGCATTGGGCTCTCTACTGACATCAAACAGCCTACTTGAGATTCTCTCTCTCCCTCTCTCTCTCTCTCTCTCTGTCTCTCTCTCTCTCTGTCTCTCTCTCTCTCAAGTGAATAAACATTAAAAAATTTTAACTTTAGGATTTATTAAAAAAATAAGTAACATCTTCACAGATCCCAGAGTTTAGGACATGGACATCTTCAAGCAGGCTAATATTCTCCCAACCACAGAGGAACAGAGAAAAGGATAAACAGTTGACAGACCAAGTATAGTGAAATGTTAATTAAAGAATCCGAGTGGTAGGTACATGAGTGTTCAATGTGAAACCCTTTTAATTTTATTTGTTTGTTAGAAATTTTACACAATGAAACATTGGAAGAAAAAGGCCAAAGCTTAAATTCTAACCATGACCGGTAGCTTGACAAGACCTTTCTGTGTCCCCAGAAGGGGCCAAGACAGTGAGTGGAACCAAAGAGAGCTCCTGGTCAAGATGAGGAGGAAGTGGGCACAGATGCCAGAGTAGACTGGGAGTCAGAGAGGAGGCAGGCCAAGGCCATGGAAGTCTGACCAAGAGTTGTCTGGACACCAGTGATCAAGGACAGGCAGGATGAGCAAACACCTCCCCAGAGCTGGTAGGTACACTCTCCCTGAACTCCTCCTAATGCCTGAGGGCACATAAGCACACCTGCCCCACCGCCAACACTGAGAAGAGGAGGCAGAGGGCTAAAACCCCAAATTCATTATTTATAAACATAAAATGACAGAAGAAAAAGACTGAAGAACTTCCAAGGGCAGAATTAAATTTTCTCAACCACGTGGTATTAGGAAGTGGAAAGTAACCTTTTTTTAATAGGAAAAAGAAATTATATTTGATGCAATCTGAACTGCAGTCTATAAAATCCTTATCTGTAACATTCACACCCATTTAATGGATGAAGAAACTAAGGCCCAGAGAAGCAAATTTTCTTGTTTTCAAGCTCAGGGTCCTTCCCAATAGAAAGGAGTGTGGAGAACTGGTGAATAGGAGCGGAAGGGAGACTGAGAGAATAAAGAGAGGTTTTACTGACAGAGCAAAATAAGACAACCTGATCTGACTAAGGAAATAGTAGTAGAGGAAGTTTTCCAACTTATTTTTTCCCACTGTGATATTTTATATTTCTTCTGAATATTCAAAACTTACGGCTGCCCTAAATGTTTCAAATTGCCCTTAAAAGAAATTTCCTGAAATAAAACAGGACTGCCTTCTAGTAACAGTGGCCCAAAAGCCTTTCAAATATTCTTATACCTCTCCCAATAAAAGAAAAAAATGATACATAGTAGGGATGATATCCAAAATACACAACATTCTATATGGCAGGAGAATTCCCCAAATTTGACACAACTGTGAACTATCCACATAACTATACAAGTGCAAACCAGTCAAATATCAGCTCTGTATCCAGGTTATTTCATCCCTTGCCATTAGGAGGCAGGTACATAAACTGACTGTTACTTAAACAATGGGAAACCATTCTAAACAATAAGGCAAAGTCTTGTAATAACTTGAGATTTATTATAATACTTGGGCCATTTAGTCAAGTCTTCCATTCAAACACTCTCCTATGCTAATCACATCACAAATGTGCATAGTTGGAAAGGAAAATTTGAGGTAAATTGGGTTGGTATAAAATACTTTTGTTTTAATGCTGTATTATGCTTAGCATATGATGAGGCCTTCAATAAATAGGTGTTGAAGGAGTTCCTGGCTGTCTCAGTCGGTAGAGCATACAACTCTCAATATCAGGGTCACGAGTTCAAGCTCCTTGTTGGTCATAAAGCTTACTTAAAATTTTTTTTAAAGAAGAACTAAAACAAAATAGGTATTCAATAAATACTGTTGAATAAATTTTAAACATGAATGAACCAAAATACAAATTTCTTCTTATTGCCTCTGATGAATGTACTAAATTCACTAAATACACTCACCTTGAGAAAAAACTTCATGGCAACAAGGTTCCATCTATCATACAGGTGCAAATGTGAGGTAGATAGGAGCCATAGTGTCTCCCAAAATGGAATAAGCTTCACATGTAAGATTAAGTTCATTCATGCAGAGAAAGTTGATTAGCCTTCTGAGACTGCTGAAAATCTGTCTTGCACAAGAAAAGAAAAGTTAAAAAAAATTAAGAGTTATCACACTAAAATATGTTCTGAGATGGAATGTTTAGAAGATAATCATAGGTTTGCAGCCTGGGAAAAAGAATGGCTATGTCATTACTTATACAGCTAAACAAGATTTCGATGCTTCTATGTTTAGTGCTTAACAAAACACGACAGTTGCCAAACACATTAATCCACTTCATTAGCTATTAAGTTAATGAAGTTATAAAATCAAAAGACCTTTGTTACCTGGATGTCAAGGTTCTAGTACAGTAAGATAATAAATACCAGGGGTATCTTAGGTCTCAAAAGAAAAGCCTACTCACCTGCTATTATGCTCCAAACAGTTCTGCTTTATGTTTTGAGAGGGAAAAAAAAACAAGAGAGATATAGAACCTATAGTCTTGCATTATTTCTCCACACTTTTGATAAGTATCCCCCTCCCAATATGGGATAGGATTTGTAACAATGATATACAATGAAGAATTTTCACTCATAATTTTTTAAGTAAGGGAGGAGTTAGGTTATTATACAAAACAGGAACCCAGTTCATATCTTGAATGTTGAGAAATTTGCTAGCATTTTTAATTCTTTAACATTTAGATAAAAATGACCCTAAATGATACAGGGGAAAGTTTTGAGTTTTTTTGGAGACTTTTGTTTTCATTTCCTTCATTTTATTTTCAAAATTTAGACATAAAACACATACACGTATTTCAAGACTCAATCAATACCTTGACATTTCCTACCTGAGTTTCCTTTGGTTTTCAATATGTCAGGTTTTAGCTACTCAGCTGTTGGCTCTTTCTGGTGAACACATCTCAGGAGAATTTGACCAGCCCTTGAAGAGCAAGATATAAAATTGGGATCCAACTTATGTTCTAACATCAGCAGAACATGTTGTCCAGGGGGTTCCAAACTTATTTTTAGACTCTAGCCAGTTGCAAATAAATAAATAAGTAAGTAAAAAAGAACAAGAGTCTATCTAAACTATAGGAAAGGAAGATTCCCCTCACCAACAGATAGTTGAATCATTGATACTTTTCTTCAAAACCAGTGTGTTTTGCTGGACATTAAGTTTTCCACAGAGTCCTTCAGGAACTACTGCAAGAATAGAAAGGTGAGGATACTAGAAAAGGGGGCTCCCGGATCTGGATCATCAACCCCACTCCAGCCAGAGCATATGTCTCTGGAATACAGGGGGCTTCATTTAAAAAACAGAAGATGGGAAGGACATCAGGAGTTAAATAAGAATGAATTTGAAAACCACAGTGTCAGAATAAGAAGATACAGGGGGGAAAAAGTAGGTATCTTTGATTAAATGAAGTGAAGACTTTCTTAGGTCGTTAAACCAAATAAGGAAGAATTCAGAATGTGCTTCTGTGACATAATAATAAATATTTATTGGTCTCCACCCTTGGTTCCTGACACAGAGCTCCTAAATCCCTTTGAATTTCTTGGGTGAGAGGAGCATCTTTTGTCTTAATGGCAACTCTTGGTGGGTTTCTGGGTAGCTTCAAGATGGGGGCTGGTACCCAGAAACACTAAGCCATAATTAGAAGCTGGGAAATGTCAGCCCCACCCTATCCCAGCCTCCAAGGAGAGAAGAGGGGCTGGAGATTGAGTTAATAATCAATCATGCCTATATGTGATGAAAGGATTCCAAAAACCTTAAACTATGAGGTTCAGAATGCTTCTGGATTGGTGAGCACATCCATATAACAGGAGGGTGGTCCATTCCAACTCCACAGGGACAAAAGCCCCAGTGCTCAGGACACTTCTGAACCTCATTCTATGAACGCTTTCATCTGGCTGTTCATTAGTATTCTTTATAATATCTTTTATAATAAACAAATAAACACAAGTATTTCTTTGAGTTCTGTGAGCCATTGCAACAGATTATTGAAACTGATGAGGGAGACATGGGAACCCCCAATTTGTAGCCAAGTCAGAAAACAGTATAGGTAACTTGGAGACCCACTACTCACAATCTGTATGTGAAGTAGGGACCAGTCTTATACTACTAAGCCCTATCTAACATTGGCTCCAAGTAATTAGTGCCATAACTGAATTATATTGCAGGACACCTGGTTGGTGGTTGCAGCACCAGGCCCTGGCCACTATCTGACCTCTTCTTCATAAGGCCATTACTTTCAGGAGTGGAAGACATAACTGGCTTTTCTAATACAGAGAGGAAGGCAGAGACTTAGACAAAATGCCAAGATGGAAGAATTTATCCCAAGTGAAAGAACAAGATAAGGCCACAGCCAGAGATCTAAGTGAAGCAGAGATAAGTAATATGCCTGATGGAGAATTTAAAGGAACATCATAAGGATACTCACTGGGTTTGAGAAAAGAATAGACAACATCAGTGAAACCCTTACAACAGAGATAAAAGAGTTAACAGAACCAACCAGAGATGAAGAGTGCAATAAACAAGACTGGATATAGGCTTGATACAATGAACAGCAGGCTGGAAAAAGCGGAAGTATGAATTAGTGATCGAGAAAACAAAATAATGGAAAATAATGAAGATGAATGTAAGAAAGAAGAATATGCAACACAAGAATAGACTTAGGGAACTCAGTGATTCCATCAAACATAATAACATTTGTATTATGGGAGTTCCTGAAGAAGAAAAGAGAAAAAAGAGGGAAGAAAATTTATTTCAAGAAATAATAGCAGAAAACTTCCCTAATCTGGGTAAGGAAACAGACATCCAGATCCTGGAGGCAACAGAGAACTCCCGTTAAAATCAACAAAAGCAGGCCAACACCAAGACATATTGTAAAGTTGCAAAATGTAGTGACAAAGAAAAAATCTTAAAAGCAGAAAGACAAAAGTTCTTAACTTCCAAGGGAAAACCCATAAGGCTACCTGGAGATTTCTCAACAGAAACGTGGCAAGCCAGAAAGGAGTGTCATGATATATTCACATGCTGAATGGGTAAAATCTGCACCCAAGAATACTCTATCCAACAAGGCTATCATTCAGAATAGAAGGAGAGAGAAAGAATTTCCCAAACAAAAACTAAAGGAGTTCATAACCACTAAACCAGCCCTGCAAGAAATATTCAAAGGGAACTCTGAGTGCAAAGGAGAGACCAAGAGTGACAAAGACAAGAAAGGATCAAAGAAAATCTCCAGAAACAATGACAAAACAAATAATAAAGTGGAATAAACACATACCTATCAATTATTACTTTGAATGTAAATGCACATTTACATAAACACTCCAATCAAAAGACAAGGTATCAGAATGGACAAAAAAAAATAAGACCCATCTATATGCTACCTACAAGAGACTCATTTTAGACCTAAAGACACCTGCAGACTGAAAGTGAGGGAGTAGAGAAACATTTATCATGCAAATGGATGTCCAAAAAAAGTTGGAGTAGCAATACTTATATCAGACAAACTAGACTTTTTTGTTATTGTATTGTCTTTATCCTGCTTTGGCATCAGGGTACTACTTGGCCTCATGAAACGATTTTGAATATGTTTCTTCTACTCCATTATTTGTAAGATTTTGATAAAGAATGTCATTATTTCCTTAAATGTTTGGTAGAATTCACCAATGAAACCATGTGTTCTTAAACTTTTCTGTGCTGGGAGATTTTTGATTCCTATTTTAACTTTCAGTCTTGTTATTGGTCTAAGAGGATTTCTTGTTTCTTGGGCTCAAGATTTATGATTCAATAATGGTAACTTGTGCATTGTTAGGAATTATCTGGGTTTTTTTCCTAAGTTATCTGAGTCATTAGTATGTAATTTTTTATAATCATCTGTTACCACATTATATATTTCTGTGGTGATCTCGTATCGTTTTCTCTTCCATTTCTCATTTTGGTTTTGAGTCTTCTCTCTTTTTTTCCTAGTTAATGTAGTTAAGGCACTACCAATTTTGATTTTGTTTTTCTGTTTTGGAAAAACTAGTCATTACTTTCAATGTTATGTTATTGTTTATTCTGGTCTCCTTTTTTTTTATTTCTGATTTTTCTTTGTTATTTCCTTCCTCTACTAAATTTCAGCTAAGTTTCTTCTTTTTCTGGTTCCTTGTGGTGTAAGATTATGCTGTTTATTTGAACTTTTTTTTCTATTTTTTTATTTTAGAGAGAGTATGAGCTGGGCAGAGGGGTAGAGAGAGAGAGAGAGAGAGAATCTTTTATCATGTGTACTTATTTATTTTGAGAGAGAGTATGTGCACAAGTAGGGAAGGGGCAGAGAGAGAGAGAGAGAGAGAGAATTGTAAGCAGACTCCATACTCAGAAAGGAGCTCGACCCCCATGACCACAAGACCACCACCTCAGCAGGTATCAAGAATCAAACGCTCAACCAACTGAGCCACACAGATGCCCCTGAATTTTTTTATTAATACAAGCATTTATAGCATAAAAACAGAAAGTTCCTAATGGCAATTTCCCATCAGCCTTATCTTCAGCGTGTCAGTGCAGTGCAGTTCAAACAACAGCTTTAAAGTCAGCTTTTTGTAAATGTCCCCATTTATTAGGTGCATGGACTCAGACAATTCTCAAAGTCTCAGTTTTCAATGAGCAATAATGATAATCCCTTCATCTATGATGAAGATGATGTGAAAAGACATATGGAAAAGGACATATATAAAGAACTAGCACAGTTTCTGACCCATAACAATACTCAATAAATGTATTTTCACTCTTCCTCTGCTTCCATTTCCTTTCCTTTCCCTCTCTCAAACTTATGAAATCTTTATTGAAATAAATTGTATTAATCATTAAAAGATAAATGAAAATAAATAAATTGTAGGACACCCAGGTGGTGGGTGCAGAGAGTTGGAAAATTTCTTGGTATGGAAAACCCCTATATTAGGTGTCAGAAGTGTTGTGACTAGAGGGATAATTCTCCTTTACCTTCTCTGATACTATTAATACTATCAAGTGATTGAGGTACTGCCTGGCTGAAAATAGGTTTTATATCTTAAGATCACTTATGGCAAGACACAGAGGTTGACCAGAACTCCTTTATATGCTAGTTTCCAAGTTGTACCTTTATTCTGAAAGCATAGCAGTTGGGGTCTGGATTTTTCTTTCTGAACCGATATCAGATTCTCTCCACCCCCTGGTGAAATAAAGACTATGATTAGTTGGGTTGGGTGCCACAGCTTCTCTTCAAGCAAGCCCATTAGGTGTCCATCAACTGGCCAAGTCAATTGACAAATGTTGTGTAGAAGGTGTGAGTAATACATTATTGACCATTTTCTTACCTAGAAAGTGGAGGGAGTCTGAGCAGTGGCTTATTAAAGTTTGTCTCATCCACCCCATGGTTTCAATTTAAGTTTTCTAGTTTATGCATTATGTGAGGGGTCGAAAATTATTGCACTCAGCCAAACCAAAGGCATCTGAGTTTATATTTATTGGTGTAAATAGCAATTTATCAGGGTGATGGTATTTGTTACATACACGTAATTTGAATTCGGTCAATTTTCTTTGCAAAATTCAGATTACAGCCAGTATTAAATTCTCCACAAGAAATCAAACAAACAGAAGCAATATGTGCTATGAAATGAAAGAAACCCAAACAAGCTCACAGGCGGTTTGGCTCTGCCAGGTGATGTTATTGAATTTGGCATTGTGAGAAAAGGGTTCAAAGAACACAGCCACCCAGGACTATTGGATTTCAACAGAGCGTAGTTGGAAGGATTAAGGGATCTAGCCAAGACACAGAGGGACAGCCCGCAGCTATTCTCCAGCACAAGTAGTAAGTGCTATTCCCAGCAGGTTCAGAGGGCCCCCTGAGTAAAACCTCAGTGGATTGGAATTTCTCTAAAAGGAACATGAATCTTTAGATGGATTCACCAAAGGGGGTATAATTCAAAGACCTGGGCAGAATATCATGCTAACTACAGAGGGAAGTAAGGGGAGAAAGAGAGAAACAAGGGAGGGTTACAGGAAGGAAACAGGCAAGCAGTCCAGGGCTGAATACATTCTAGGAAGCAAAATCAGAAAAAGCGTACGCACACAGATTCTCACAGACTTATGAGAGAAAGTGGGGAATGAACACAGTCTGCAGGAGTAACAAGCCCAAGAAATGAGCAAGAAGGTGAAAAATACCCCAATGAATCAAACACAGTAAATGGCTAGTAAATTTCCTTTTTTTTCCCCTGTGTTTTCTATATTCTATTTGTACTGGTGTTTCCTTGGTTCCTGAATATAACATTAAGTTTCTCTGATTGTGGCTGACCCTTTAATCTTTTCTCTGCCCACAGAATTCTCCCATTCTAACGTTGGGGACTAGCTAATAATTCTCACTCATTGGAGTGCAGTTTAAATATGATCAGTCCATCTGTTATAGGTTCCAACAGCACTTTTGCTTTTGAGACCCTTAATATACTTGCAATTAATTATTTAATAGCTGAGTTCCCTGAGAGACAATCTATGAGAGCAAGGACTATTATCTACCTTCTTGACAATGATGTCCTCAGTACCCAGAAAGTTATTGGAATGGTGTTTAACGTTTTCTGGATGAATATAAAGTAAAATTCATTTGGCAAGTTGTACAGTTGACCCTTGAATAACACAAGTTTGAACTGCATGGTCCACTCATATGTAGATTTTTTCACTAAATACTGTACAGTACAGTACTATAAATGTGTTTTTTCTTCTATATGATTTTCTTAGTAACATTTTCTTTTCTCCAGCTTACTGTGTTATAAGAATATAATACATACTTGACTATGTTATCAGTAAGTCTTCCAGTCTTACTTGAAGTCAAAAGACTCTTAGTAGTTAAGTTTGGAGGCAGTCAAAATTATCTGTGGTTTTTCGACTGCACGGGGCAAGGGCTGGGGTTGGTGCCCTTAACCCCTGTGTGGTTCAAGGATCAACCGTAGTATATTCAACTATATGGTAGACAGCTAGGCTCACAGTAATGTCATGGTTGTCCTGTCTCGGGCTATGTATATCTTCATGCCCTCCTCACTTTAACACGTGGTTTAATTAACTCCGTGGCCCACCTTTCACAAACACTCTAAGTGGGCTCACATATTACCTATTTCCAAACTTTTTTTCCTTTCTCTTGATTTCTGTATTAGTCAGGATAGTAAGTTATGCTGTGATCACAAATAACCCCAAATATCAGTGATTTACATAAAAAAGCTTTATTTCCCACCTATGCAGGTCCTCTATGGGGCCAGGCAACTGCCCAGAACAGCTGTTCCCAACACTAGGGCTCAGTGACCCAAGTTGCTGTGGTCTTGTGTCAACCCCATAGTAACATGCTTGCTCTGGTGTGGAAGGGAGCATGGAGACTCACACAAAGGCCCTTGAATGGTTTGGCCCGAAAGTGACACATGCTGTAGATGCCAAGTTGGGAAAACTACCCCCAGGCCCACATTTCACCTCATGGGATGAGAAAGTGTTCCTGGAAGTAGAGGAGAATTGGATAATAGTAGATGCTGGTAATGTCAATGACATCTTCTAATCTAGAGCCTGAAAAGCTACACACTCATTTCCCAACCTCCCTTGCATCTCGACGTAGCCATGTGAGACGGAGGGATATTTTTTCTTTACCAGCCCATTTTCAAAAGTCCCTGGAGAACTCTGTCTAACCTGTCTTGTCTATAGTGCCCACGCCTTGACCAATTCCTGTAGTCCTTCAGTTGATCTGCTTATTAAGTCAGGAGTGACATTATTTCAGTTCCAAATAACAAAAAATAATCACCAGCTTTAAACAAATTCAGGTATGAATCACTGAAATTCTTTTGTTAACATCTCAGAGCTCTGCGTCAACTCTAGCATTTGCCTACATCTTTAGTCCTTGTCATGTGAGACAAATAAGCCTCTAAATTTGTTTAAGCCAATTCTTCAGTGTGGAAAGTTGAGAATAAATGAGCTCAGGATTTACTTGCTGCTATAGTGCCAATCTCATTGAGATATCCAGTCTGAAAGAAAGAAAAAAATCCCACAGAGAGAAGCAAAGAGTAATAATGAAGAGAAAAACAGAGTGAAAGACACCTGAGAGCTTTCAACCTCAGGGATCCAAATGATATTGTAGAGCACATTACACCCTTCAAATCACTTTCCTAGCTATTGTCTGATTTCAAACAATAATTCCAATAAGACAGGCAGGGCAGATATCATTGGCAGAGCATATGGAAGTCTGGAAAGTTGAGGGCTATTACCAGATTTGTCAACCATTCACTGTTCAAGCTTAAGCATGTCTATAAGATAAGGAGCTTGAACTAGTCTGGTATGGTAAATATGAACTCAACCTTTGACCTCAGAAACATTTTAAAGCCTACCTCATCCACTCATAGTCTGTGTAACTCATAGTAAATTTAATTAGCCCACCTAAGTCTCCATTACTTCATCTGAAAAAGATGGGGACAATGACATGTACTCCACTTTGTTGTAACAATTAAACAAAATAAAGATCAAGCATCTAGCATGATGCTTGATCCAGAGTACATCCTCAATAAACACAATTTCTCTGCTACTACATCTGTCTTCTCCCAAGGTTTCCTTTCAATCATGAAATCATATTCTCATTTTACACACAAGTTTACTGAGTCACTGAAGGTTTAAGGACTTGCTCAGATCAATCTACCTATCAGGTTTTGAAATGGGACCCAGTTCTGATATGGAATCATAATCTGGTTCTCTAGCTAACAGTCTTGTATTACTCCCAAATTCCCACAATCCCTTTGACTCATACAGCATTCATCAAGCAAATACTATGCAAAAGTAAATTGTTCACCAACCCTTAAGGCACCATGATCCTCCCATTGCTATAGTGTCCCTACAGACACAGGATGTTTATAGTACCATACAATTTGAGAATTGAAAGAGATCTTAACAGCAATTTACTTTAACTTCCTACTCAGTTCTGGAATTCCTTTTCTAACATCCCTGATTTTGTGGCCATATAGCTTCTGTCAGAACATTCCAACACAGATGACACTAATGGTGAAAATGCTGTGGCTCTGGTAACATGATTTTAGAAGTCAGCCCTCATTTAGGGCACCTGGGTGGCTCAGTTGGCTAAGTGTCTGACTTAAGCTCAGGTCATGAACTCATGGTTCATGGGTTCAAACCCTTCATCAGGCTCTACACTGACTGCTCAGAGCCTGGAAGCTGCTTCGGATTCTGTGTCTGTCTGTCTGTCTGTCTCTCTCTCTCTCTCTCTCTCTCTTTCTCTCTCTTCCCTCCCCTAATTGTGCTCTCTCTCTCTCTCTCAAAAATAAAGAAATAAACATAAAAAAATAAGTCAGCTGTCTTTTGAATACTGGTGTCAGAAATTTAACTCAAACTACCCATACCAAAAAGAATATATCTTCTCATACACTAATTTATGTATTTAGGCCAGGCTTCAGGCATTTTCCCAATAAAGGGACTTGACTACTACCATCAGGATCTGAACTTATTCTCCCTCTATTTCTTAGTTCTATCTCTGAACCAGTCACAATACCAGAGAAATGCAAAAGTCTGATTTGCCAAGCTCAAGCCTCACATCCAATCCTATTGTCAGGGATAGAGTCAGTACCACTAAACCCTAAGATCTGAGGATGAGAGAGAGACAGCTCTCCAGAAGAAATCAGGATAGTCACTAAGAAAAAGGAAAAATGAAAATTAAGCAATAAAGTTCACTACATGCTATCTCCTTTCATATCCTGAACCAGAAAAGGTAGTTAAGGCCTTTTTACCCAAAACCTTGAAGGTTAAAATATAGCCAACATTTGCAACATGCCCTGCAATGTACTGTATCTATTAAGAATTCTTTTGACTGCAAGTAAATAAATAACCAACAAACACTGGCTTAAATAATATAAGATTCATTTTTCTCACAGAGAAAATGAATGATTTTTAGCCCTTATTCCAAGCTTAATAGTGTCGGGTCTCTGGGTTGACAACTCTGAGGCTCGGGTAGTATTTCCTGATGGCAGCAAGTTGGTCACACAAACTCTAAGTAATGTGCCTTCAAAGGCAAGAAGCAAAAGGCATCTTAGAACAATTAGTATTCTTCTTTCTGATCTAGAAGAGAAATCTCTTTCCCAGACACCTTCAGAAAACCTCTCTTTACCTCTCACTGGCCATAACTGGGTCACATGGCCACATTCAGCAGTAGGGCATATCGGTACCTGATTCTTCAGGCTCTAGAGCGGAAGACAGACCAAAGGGTCATGGCTTTGTGTAGCAGCATTGTCTACCATAAGTATGTTATCAAATGTGGTTTTGATCCCTCTTCCTTCCACTCAACCAAATAAGGAAACTTGCCCTTTTAGATCTAAATAAGAAGAGGTCTTGGGTGCCTAGTGGCTTAGTCAGTTACGCATTGGACTCTTGATTTTGGCTCAGGTCATGATCTCCATGTCAGTGAGATCAAGCCCTGCATCAGGCTCTGCACTGACAGCTCAGAGATTCTTGGGATTCCCTCTCTCCCTCTTTCTCTGCTCTCACTTATGCTCTCTCCCTCTCTCTTTCTCAAAAATAAATATTTTTTTAAAAGACTTTAGAAAGAATAGGTCTTGACCCCATAACCTCAGGACCTCCATATTATTCCAAAAGAGTAATCAGACCTTTTTGAAATTGGAACTGAATTGTAAAGTCCACAGAAAGAAAAATCAAAGATTATGTGTATATTCCATAGAAACTAACACAGTGCATGGCAAATTACAGACAATAAATATTTCAAACTAAACCAGCATATCCTACTCAGAGACGGTCACATTTGCATTAATTGGCAATATTAATCACAGATCAAAGTTTACCTATTTACTCTTTTAATGTTTTTCCTTTTAGTAGCAATTGGTATTAGTTCACACGTTGGGAACCATTTTACTGGGTTTCAGTATGTTGGTTTGCTTGTTGATTCCCTATTCAACAATCATGTGATCTGTAAGGAGAGCAAATTATATTAGCCACATGCTCTAATCCAGTGGTTCCCAAACTTTCCATGGAGAGACTATGTCAAAATCCCTCAGGAAGATTTTACTTACAGATTCCAGGTCACCAGCCTGAGAATTTCTGATTCCGTGGGCTCCAGGTGAAGTCTTGGTAACAGCATTTTTAAAAAGTTTCCAATTCAGCTGAGTTTGGAAATACTGGTAAAATCAATCAAACTGATCAACAGGTCTGTTTCCATTTGTACTTTCCAGTCTAGTAGGCATCCTGTTGTCAAAGGTCTGCCCAGCAACCCAGTGACTACCTTGTGTAACTATTGAGAGACCTCAAAGAGTTGAAATCCTTCCAACAAGATAGGGAATGTCTCATTCACGGGGCCTTTTTGAGAAGCTAATTTTAATGCCTGCCCTGCAGATGGTAACACTTGCCAAGCTCCACATCTTCCCAGAACCAGCCCAAAGACAATTCATAATCCAAAGTCATCAACCACTTCTGCCTCCCTGGCAGGAATCTCTCCCTCCCACTCCCCAGACACATGACCCATATCAGTGACGAACACTAAAACATCATCCTGCCTATATTTACGCTCAGCCAGATTCATGAAGATTCCTCTTTGTTCTTATGCACTTAGATTTAATATTTTGCCCAATTTCCCCCAGCTCAATGGTCTGCAAAATCTTTGAGATTTACCCCCCACTCCACCTCATAGCTCTTTGCTCCACTTTAAATTGGAGGCCTAGTGACCCAGAATGTCAAAGCAAACCAAGGATCACAATATCATTCACTTATCCAGCCAACAGAAGGAATGATCTGCCTCAAGGTGCATTACTTTTCCATCTACCCAGTAAGTGCAGTTATGTACAGCAAGAAAAGCAAATGTTTATTGCAACCTATCTCTAAACCCCTGAGCACTAAGATATAACATTGCTCCTCCTTTAGAATTAGGTTGTTTTAATCTAAGCACAATTGTCTGTATATAACATCTATCCCACTGAAAAGTTGGTATGTGACTCTATCTTTCTATGAAACACACAAGTAACATACAAAAAGGAATCTCCACCCAAGCAAGACAGGCAAATCCCCAGGTTGTTAGGGCAATAGCCAGTGTTTGCAGCCTTTGATACTTCCTCTTGAAGAGGGAACAAAAAGACAGATTGATTTCCCCACTGAACATATGGTAGGCCTCCACCCAGGGACTTTCAGTCCTAAGAAAAAGGAGATTGTCAATCAAGAGGTAAATTCTGGCTCTTGACTGCTCTGTTCACTCGTCCTCCCTCCCTCCCTCCCTCTCTCATCTCCTCCCTCCCTCCCACTTTCAGTTAACTGGAACATCAAAAGAATAACAAACAATTCAGCAACAGAGTATGGTTAACAAAATCTGATGTAAATACTTACCAGTCTCAGACCAAGGAAACAATTTCCCCACTGTATTTAATATTCCTCGTATCTTCCTGGATATGTTATAGTTTCCCTTGGGCTACATGTTGAAAGAATAAAGAATCTAGATGCGAGTGTAACAATTAGAGTTCAGGATCTATTAAGGAAAACAGCCTAATGTTTCATGATTTGAAGCATCTAGGAAGCTGGAGGGGGGTGGGGGAGTCAGTGTGACAAAGTAACACTTTCTAAATATATGAAAAGCTACCAAAGTGATACACATTGAGTACTGAGCACAACGAAATAAGCTAAATTATAATAAGAGATGTGGCAATTAGACATAGAAGAAATATTACGTTAATCAATGATAGCTATTGAGCACAGTTACAACTCTCTGAGAAAATAGTCTCAGAGACTTGCCCAAATTCTCACAGGATTTGAGCCCAGGTCTCAGAGACTCCACAGAGGGTTGGATAGGTTTGTGGAGAGACATGGAAAGAAATAGTAAAAGAAAAACCTCACTTGATTCTCTCATCCTCATTAATGAAACTGACATTATGACCTTATTTCAGTCCCCACCCTTCTCCAATAAGGATGGCCATGTTTTGCCACTATTTATAACAAAGCTTTAGGATAGAATATCTAGGGCCACCATGGCCAGGCAAGGGAAACGTATGTAGATTGTATTATTGTAAGACTGTATTACTGTAAAAAAAAAAAAAAAAAAAAAAAAAGATTTGCTTCTGCCCCTGGGGACTACCTCCCTGAGGGAAGATTATACACCTTGCTCTATTGGCTTTAGGTTTGGTCATGTGGCTTATGTTACCTCTTCTTGCTGTGGGGTTTGTACGTCTTCACCCTGTTGAACTCAAGAGTGTCCACATGAATTTCTCTGGCCAGTGTAATATGGGCAGAAGTAATGCATGTCAATGTATTCTCACTTCCAAATAAGAACTTTCAGAGCCAGTTCATGTCCAGCGTGTCTCGTTTCCTTTTGCAGCAGGCTGTCGATGACACAAACAGAAGCTGCTCTGTCAGCCTGAGTGGAAGAGCAATGACAACATCAAGCGGAATCATAGCCACCTATGATGAGCATTCAGCATGAGCACAAAGTAAATGTTGTTGTGACCGTTAAGATTTCAGGGTCATTTGTTACCGCAGTGTAAGACGGTGTAGGCTGACTGATAAAAGAAAGTGATCCTGATGTCTGCATTCCAAGGCTTCCTAAGGGACAGTCCCAAATACAGGATGGGTGGCTTCTTTATCATAACTTCTTCATCCAAACCACTTGATCTAAACTATTTCAACCAAACCCCTTCCTCCAAGTCCTACAAATTTAGATTGGGAGTAAAAAACATAATTTTTTAATCTACATATAGAATGATTCCGTTGGTTCTGTTTAAAAAAGCAACAACAACAATGAAAACACTGCCTAGAATTGGACATAGTTCTTAAGAGCAACCCTTTGTAGTCAATCAGACATGGGTTCTAATTCATTAGTTACCTTGGGACATATTATTTCCTATTTCTTCAAACCATGGTTTACTTATTGGTAAAAACAAGAACAATAATGGTGTTGTGGGGAGTGTGGATTCAGAGAGGTATTGTAGCAATATCACTAATTATCAGGAAAATTCAAATCAAAACCACAATGAGATATTACCTCAACTTGCTAAGATGTCTATTACCAAAAGCAAGAGATAACAACAGTTGGTGAAGCAGGAGAGAAAAGGGAACTCTTACACACTGTTGGTAGGAATGTATATTGGTGCAGCCACTATGGAAAACAGTATGGAGTCTCCTTAAAAAATTAAAAATAGAGGTGTGCCTGGATGGCTCAGTTGGTTAAGCATCCGACTTTGGCTCAGGTCATAATCTCATGGTTGGTGAGTTCAGGCCCCACGTCAGGCTCTGTGCTGACAGCTCAGAGCCTGGAGCTGCTTCGGATTCTGTGTCCCCCTCTCTCTGCCCCTCCCCTGCACGTGCTCTGTCTCTGTCTGTCTCTGTCTCTCAAAAATAAATAAACATTAAAAAAAAGAATTAAAAAAACAAAAATAGAACTACCATATGATTCAGCAATTCCATTTCTGGGTATATATGCAAAGGAAACTACCTCAAAGAAATATCTGTGACCCCATGTTTATTGTAGCATTATATATAATAACCAACATGTGGAAACAATCTAAGTGGCTATCAGTGGATAAATGGATAAAGAAGATATTATATGTGTAGATATATAATACACATGTGTATTACATATATATATATACATATCATATATTGATATATAATGGAATATTATTCAACTATTAAAAATATGGATATCCTGCCATTTGCAACAATATGAATGGACCTTGAGAGTATTGTGCTAAGTAAACTAAGTCAGATAAAAACATATACTATCTGATCTCATTTACATGTGGTGCCTAAAAAAAAAAAAACTGACCCCATAGAAAGAACAGATAAGTGGTACCATTTTCAGGGGTGAGGAGTGGGGGAAATTAGTGAAGGTGGTCAAAAGGCACAAATTTTATTTATAAAACAAATTCTAGGAATGTATTGTACAGCATAGTGACTATAGTTAACAATACTGTATTCTATATTTGAAAATTGCTAAGGGAATAGATCATAAAAGTTCTCATTATAAGAAAAACAACTGCAACCTAATGAGGTGATGGATGTTAACTAAAGTTATTGTAGTAATCATTTCCCAATATGTACATGTATCAAATCATTACAATGTACAACTTAAGCATCTATAATATTTTATGTCAGTTATATCTCAATAAAACTGGGGGGAAACAAACACTCTAAAATGCATAGAATAAAAGATGGGTATTGTGGGGATAAAATGAGGCAAAGTACGTAAAACCCTTGCCTGCTTCTGCCACACGGTTAAAGCACTCAACAAATGTTAATTACTTTTATGAACAAGGACACCGCAGGGTATAAGAGGATAAATCAGAATCTAATAGGGCGAACAAAACATAATCATAAATAACTATAATAAAAGCAAAATGTTTTAAATGCTTTAAGAGTAACACAGATAAAATGCTGTAGAAGAACAGAGGAGGAAACACAAAACAAGTATAACTGGAAAGGAAGGGGAGAGAAATCAGAGAAGACTTCATGGAAAAGGTGGCATTTGAATTAGACCCCGTATCAAAATCCTTTAACTATAGGTCTATGCTTTAAAATTTTCCTAGATTTTAGCTGCAAGAAAATTCTTCTCTTCTTGAAAACTTGTAATCCTTCCCTTTAATAGCTAGTAAACTGTGGCCTATCATGCTTCCTTCTCTGCACTTGAATGAAAGATCTGGACAAATACAATATTTGATTTCGGAGATCATCTCAGACATTGCTCTCCCCTTTCTTCCTTTATGGCTTCTGATTTTGCTCTTGGTCACTTTTTACTACCTTATGTTAAACCCTGTGTCTATATTTTTATCACAAGCTTCCTCAAGTCCATTCTTGCACATTAATAAGGTATGTATTTTAAAAAAATACAATATGCTTTTTCTTCCTTCCGATCTTTTTTTTAATTTTTTTTTTTTTTTGAGAGAGAGAGAGAGAGTGAGTGAGCATGAGTGAGGGAGGGGCAGAGAGAGAGGGAGACACAGAATCTGAAGCAGGCTCCAGGCTCTGAGCTGTCAGCACAGAGCCCGACACGGGGCTCAAACTCACAAGCTGTGAGATCATGACCTGAGCCAAAGTCAGATGCTTAACCAACTGAGCCATCAAGGCACCCCTCCTTCTTGTCTTTCTTCGCCTTTTATTTTGGTAACTTGTTCAAGGATGGAGAGACTACTCACTCCTTTGTGGTTTGTACAGAACTTAATAGAATGGGGAGTAAGAATGCTCAAGCCAGGTGGGTACCATACACTGAGGCATTAGTAAAGTATTAAGTGTTAATTTTCAGGTTAGATCCAATTAGCACTATTTCTCACTTTAGCAAAAAAGAAAACCAGCATAACCAAGAGGAAGGTCACTATTATTCAGCTGAATCGTAGTGTGAAGTGGCACGTTTTTAGGTTGGGAGAGTTACCACCTTAGTTCTCTAAAGAACAAAAATTTTTTCAAGTCAAACCAGTGAAATGATGTCATGTATCCCAACTACAAAACAACTTGGTCCTTTTCAATAAAACTCCAGCTCTCTTTTCTATACAAAAGTAAGGGAGAAATCAAGGACTTACAGAAGACTGCATAAGAATGAGTTAGAATTCAAAAGTTTTGTGCTAAAATATCCAGGAAAAGTACTGATTTCTTCCAAGGGGTATAATTAAATAGATTTTACATCATCTAAGTAGTAAAAGTGAGGCCATAAGGTATGGATACCAACATCATTAGCATTTTTGTTGGTGGATAAGAAAGCAATTCATATGAAAACATGTTACCAGGAAAACAAGAAACCAACAGACTTATTTATATGAAATGACCATTTGAATCTCTGAATTACCAATTTCACTGGTCATGGATATAAATGCCGTTTCATAAAACCTAAAGGAAATATCTGAAAGGATTTTGAAAACTAAAATGGCCAACCTGCTAATCCCATCCATGAATAATTGTTAACAGAGTGGCAAAATAATACATCCCTGTCAAAATTAAACTTTCATTCAGAGCAAGGAGTAAAGAATTGCAGAGAAAACTTTCTGTTCATTAAAACACATTGTTTACTGCATAATGAGGAATTCTCTCTGGCAAAAAGAGATCAGGAAACAGTTCACTGGTAACTTGTAGCTCAGTTTTTCAGAAATTTTTGCAGGAACTAACATATCTTTCTTACATAACTTAAGGTTTGCAGTAATATAATAGCATGTCCATTTCATAGCACATTTTCACTAATGCTTGTTTATAAAGAAAAAGTAGAAATGGGGAAATGCCCGTCTCCCAAAGATATAACCTCTGTTGATCTTTGGCTTATCATTCTGGCTTATTGTCATCCTCAGACACACTGTTCTACAAGCTACCTAAACTGTACTGACTAAAAATTATATTATGAATCTGTTCCCATATCAATACATCACCATCTTTCATTACTACATGGAATTCTATCATTTAAATTTAACATAATATATTTAATAAATCACCATTACTAGGGATTTGGGACAGTTCACTTGCTGTGAGTATTGTAATACAATTATCTTCACACATATATAATTGTTTCTTTCTGATAATTTCCTCTAGTGGAATTTTCTATGTCAAAGAAAAAGCACATGTTTAAGGCTTTTGATACAATATCCCAATACCTATTTATATGCTATACACAGTATAAGAAATGATTGACATTCCTTTGTGCTCTCCAGGACCAAATATTATTACTCCTTTTTAAATGTTGGTTCTTATAACATATATGTTTTAATTTCTGTCTTAAAGATTAGGGTGGCTCCATAGCATGATATTCATCTAAGAACTCTCTCAGACCTAGCAGCTTATGGTGTAATCATAATCATATTTTTTCCAAAAGTGAGAGAGTACAGTCTCCATCCTTCATCATGGGCTTATTAACCTGACAGAGTTACGTTAACCGGGCCGAGTTGCCCAACCTATTTCTGACAAAGCACGTCACCTGCAGTTTGAACAGACTGGTGGAGTCACGCTCTCCCCAGCCTCTTGGGTAAAGAGCCACTTCACTAAACTAAATGATACACAGGTACCCGCAGTTTACGCAGTGGTATCCTAGTGTGTCAAAAGGATTGAAGCACTCTTCATCATAAAGCTCTGTGGAGGAAGAATCTTGCTCATTCCTGAGATTTAGAAGGAAGAACTTAACCTTTATGCATAAGTATTTCCGATGTATAAATTAAAAGGAAGCCGGTAGCAATTATAAATGAGCATTGTGAAACACAAATCGTGAATGTCAGGGCTGAATACCATTTAAATCAACCATGAATATTTCCATATCTCTACAGGGTCTGTATTAAAACCTTTCTTTCCTCATGATTAGAGGTTATCGGGCAAAGGTATTTACCTTGATTCTGTAATTCTGAAACAACAAAAAGCCTCACTAGGTTTTTGTGATAAAGAAAATGGGAAATGGGAAGCATGCCCTTTAAATACCAACTTCTAATTGCAAAGATGTGAATATGTAAATCCAATTACATACATTTAAGGATTAGATATTAATTGGATCTGCCTTGATATAAATTGCACACTCAATTCTTTTATTAGAAATGATCATCACTTTCCATTTTGGCATTTGGTAATAACTGACAAAATATCACAGGTTCTTTCTCGCTCTGAGATTTGTTGAGGCGACATTATAGCTCACACAGATTAAATATCTTTGTACTGAACCCTAGAGCCATTAGAATATGTGCTAACACTTGACTTGAAAGGAACAAAAAAGTGATCATACTACCATGACCTCATAATCACTGGGCAGTTAGACTCTGCCACACATCCTAATTGGCTGACAGGTAGTAAGAAATGGTCAGATGGTAGGAGACAGGGTTCTCGCATGTTCTCTGGGGACAGGACATCTTTGCTTCTGCCTCACTGATACCACACAAGCATTTGAGACTCATTGGCATCCTTCCACATTCTTTTCTACCTGTTTTTGTAGTAATTTGTTGATACCAATGTGATGGCTAAGAGATGTCCTGATAGCTGGTAAACACTATTTCTGGACGTGTCTGTAAAAGCATTTCTGGGAGAGATTAACATTTGAATTGGTGAACTGAGTAAAGCAGATGACTCTCCGCAGGGTGGATGGGCAGCATCCATTCACGGAGAGACCAATCAGAACAAAAAGGAGGGGAAAGAGCAAGTTCACTTTCTCTCTGTTTGAGCTAGAGCATTCACCTTCTGCCCTCAAACGTTGGCACTCCTGGTTCTCAGGTCTTGGTACTTGGCCTTAATTACACCAACAGCTTTCCTGTCTCTCCAGCTTACAGAGAGTAGGTTGAGAACTTCTTGGCTATCATAATAACATGAGCGTATTTCTCTGATAAATATCTTTCTAGGTAGATAGACAGACAGATGCAGACATAGAAATAGCAGAATGTATATCACCGAGATCACAGAGACATGATTAGACTCTTCTGGTCATTTGAGCATTGTACTAACATCTACTCACCTTTATAGTCCTTATTCCAATATCATATATGTACAGCATCTTATTGTATACCCTGTTTCATGTACACACACACACACACACACACACACACTATAATACTACATACTAAATACTAAAATACTATAATATATATTTCATTACGTATGTATTATATGTCTATTATACTATAAATAGATATCTCATATTATCTATTATATACTATAAGAGATATCTATATCTATTATATAATATGTGCCAAGAAGTGAGGAGCAGTTGACAAGACCCTGAGGACCATGTTTGGTGTGTTCTAGAAACAGAAAAGAGACCAATATGTCCTTTTAGGGCATGTGGAGGAGGCAGAGAGTAAAAGGAAATAGCCTCAGAGTGGTAACTAGAGGGAAAACAGTATATAGGTGGTGGTAAGGATCTTCATCCAGGTGATATGTCCATTTAGAAAGTTTGAGCAGATTTGACTTATATTTTTTTAAAATCACTCTAGATTCTGAGTAGATAAGAGACATCCAAGAGGCTAGCATTGTAAACTAGAAAGCATTTAAGTGACAGCTGAAATTATCCTGCCAAGAAATGCTGGTTTGGGACCTGCATTTGTTTATCTGGAAGGGGAAAGACAGAAGTTGAGATGACTTCTAGCTTTTTGGCCTGAGCAACTAGACGAATGAGTTGTCATTTACTGAGAAAGAAGACTAAGAGACAAGCAGGTTGTGATATTCATTTTTTTAGCCATTTTATTTGAGATAACTACTTAATATAAAACAGAGATTTTGAGTGGGCAGGTAGCTGACATATAAAGTTCAAAGGTTAAGGCAGGACTTACCTGTTTGGGAGTCATAGATGGTATTTAAAGTATAGGAGTAGGGGCACCTGGGTGGCTCAGTCAGTTAAGCGTCCGACTTTGGCTCAGGTCATGATCTCATAGTACGTGGGTTTGAGCCCCACGTCAGGCTCTGTGCTGACAGCTCAGAGCCTGGAGCCTGCTTTGGATTCTATGTCTCACTCCCTCTCTGCCCCTCTCCCGCTCATGCTCTGTCTCTCTCTGTCTCAAAAATAAGTAAAACATTAAAAAAATAAATAAAATAAATAAAGTATAAGAGTAGATGAGATCACAAAGGGAATGAGTTAAAGAAGTAAAGATCAAAATCCTATACCCAGGGCCATTCCAATTTATAGAGATATGAAAGATGAGGAGAAATTAGCAGAGGATACTAAGAAATAGTGCCCAGTGAAGTATGAGTAAGAAAGCTCTCAGTATAAATAAAAATATAATATTAGACCTATAATTAGTCATTAGTCATTACGGAGAATTTATTCTGCCTGGGCTCTGTGACAACATGTGAATTAATTAGAAAGTTATTGCTCTCTAAGGGAGCACAATGAATAGATACACTAGTTAGCCTCCTAAAATGGCTATAAATGAGTCTTTCCTCCTAATATTCACACCCTGTGTAATCCCCTCTCCTTGAGTCTTGACTGCACCTAATGACTTGCTTCTAATGAATAAAATATGATAAAAAGTGATGAGAGGTCACCCTTGAGATTAAGCTATAAAACACTGAGAATTTCACCTTGCTAACATTCTCTAGATCTTCTTACATGCTTCCCATGATGAAGAGGACTATTGGGCAGAGACCTGAGGGCAATCTCCAACCAACCAGTCAGAGGAAGTAAGACCTTCAGTCCAACAACCCTTGAGTAAACTGAATTCTTCCAACAACTATTTGAGTGAGCTTGGAAGCAAGTCCCTCCCCAGTAGAACCTTCAGATGAGACCACAGACTCAAGGTCAGCACCTTGATTATAGTCTATGAAAGGCTACAAAGCATAGAATCCAGCTAAGCCATGACTGGATTCCTGACCCACAGAAACCATGAAATGATAAATGTAGTTTTAAGCCATGACTAGATTCCTGATCTTCAGAAACTGAAATCATGGGGCTCCTGGGTGGCTCAGTCGGTTAAGCCTCTGACTTCGGCTCAGATCATGATCTCACAGTTCATGAGTTTAAGCCCCGTGTCAGACTCTGCACTGACAGCTCAGAGCCTGGAGCCTGCTTCAGATTCTGTGTCTCCCTCTCTCTCTGCCCCCCTCCCCCACTCGCACTCTGTCTCTCTCTCAAAAATAAATAAACATTTAAAAAATTTTAAAAAGAAACTGTGACAGCACAAATGTTGTTTTAGGCCACTAAATTTTGAGTAATCTGTTTTTCAGCAATATACAGCAAATGCAGTAAGGAAAATGAGACAATTCAGAGATCACTATAATACAAAGCAGCATTTATTGGGGCTCCCTTCCCCCATTCTTATTTCAGCTATCTAACACTCTATGATAATAGTTATAATAATCTTAGTATGAATTATTGCTCTCGAGTCAACTTTCCTCCAGTATAGTTGCAGTTTTGGTCTTATCTAAAATTGAAGAATGAAAATAATCAGTGAACAAGTCAGAAAAAAAATGTGAATAAAAATAGTTTCCTAGCACCTCTGAATTAATACTGCAGAAGATAGTCAGATTCTGGCCCTGATTTAAACACTTTAAAGCATCTCGTTTGTTTTGAAACTTCTCTCTCCTCTCCTGCTGACTCTTGAGCTAGTCCAGCCCCACCTTGGTGACATAACTCTAATTTAAGCTTCTTTCCAAACCCGTTATGATTTCCACTTCACTGCCCTTGAATGCCGTTGAATTAAGATATGAGCATAATTAATGGACCACCTTGCTAACACGATTTCTTCTTCACATCTCAGAGGAAATGTCAAGTCACATTTCCTTTGGAAATCAAGACTAGCAACAGATTCACTGTCATTTATAAATTAGTTAACAAATAGAAAGGCAAAGACCTACAGAAATAGTTAAAATATGTATTCACACAATAATCACATGGGCTTCTAAATCGTTTTCTTTTAAAAATCAGGGCACCTGGGTGGCTCAGTCGGTTAAGCGTCCAACTTTGGCTCAGGTCACGATCTTACATTTGTGAGTTCAAGCCCCATGCTGGGCTCTCCACTCTCAGTGAGGAGCCTGCTTCAGATCCTCTGTCTCCCTCTCTCTCTTCCCCTCCTCCCTTCTCTCTCTCTCTTTCTCTCTCTCTCTCTTCACCTCTCTCTCAAAAATAAATAAACATTAAAAAATAAGGGGACCATGATGATTAATTTTATGTGTCAATTTGACTGAGCCAAGGGATGCCCAAATAGCTGATAAAAGGTTATTTCTGAGTGTCTAGGAGGAAGTATCTGGAAAATACTTGGCATCTGAACCGGTAAACTGAGTAAAGAAGATAACCTTCACCAGCGCAGGTGGACATCATCCAATCTAACGAGGAACCAAAGAGTACGAAAAGGTGGGGAAAGGACAAATTTGATCTTTATGCTTGACCTAGGCCACCCATCCTCTCCTCCCCTAGTACACTGACTCTCCTGACCTCTCATGCTTTCACACTCAGACTGAATTACACCACTGGCTTTCCTGTTTCTCCAGCCTGCAGATGGCAGGTCATAGGACTTCTTGGCAGATAGTGATTCTGTTTCTCTAGAGAACCCTGACTGACACAGGGACTTCTTGTTTCCAAAAAATAGTAGACTGAGTTAATGCAAATCAATTACTCACTACAAATAACCATAGAAACTCCAGATGAAATACAGCAAAAAACTAGCGTAAGCAAGTAGCTGGGTGCAAGACAAAATAAGGCAAAGTCTTCTTTTTTCCTGGTTAAAACAAGGGGAAATATAAATCCAAAGTGGAAGGGTAGCAGGTTGCTCAACTTCAGGGAGATCTTATTCTAGATAAATGGCATTCCTGGAATTAAACTGATAGGTGTCGACAGGAGTGATACCATGCTGGCACATAGATCTTAGAAGCCGCAGGCTGAGGTTTTCCAGCTCTAGAGGGAGCAGAAGCTATGTGTATTCATTTTCTGTGGCGGCTGTGACACACCTGATAACTGAAAACAACAAAAAATGTATTCGCTCATCATTCTGAAGCCAGAAGCCTGAAATCAGGGTGCCAGCAGGCCACGCCCCCTCAGAAGGCTCTGAGTGGAAATCTGCTCTTGGCCTCTTCCAGCTTCTGGTGACTGCAGGCAGTACTTAGCTTATAGATGTATCACTCCAGTCTCTGCCTGTGTCTGCACAGTACCTCCTCCTCTCTGCGTCTTCTACTGTTCCATCTGTCTCAAGTCTCCCCCTGTTTCTCTCTTATAAGGAAACTTATCAATGGATGGAGAGCCCGCCTAATTATCCAAGGTGATCACCTCAAGATCCTTAACTTAATCACAAATGCAGGGACAGTTTTCCACATAAGGCAATAGTCACAGGTTCCAGGGATTAGGACAGATATATCTTTGGTATATCTTCGGGCCGATCACTTAGCCAATTATACTACAGTCTTAACCTAAGACACAGGAGCTGGGAAGTCACCTCCACATAAGGCGAGAAGCCTCAAAGCATCACCCAGTCTGTGGGGGCAGGGGAGGGGGTGGGCAAAAAGAATTAGAAAAACTCTACACAGCAAGTTAAAAACTGACAAGAAATTTTGCTGTCTACTCCAGGTTCTAGGTGGGGAAGAAATAAACACCTACTAAGAAAAATATGAAAAATAGACATGCCAAGGCCACATCACATGTGGGTGTAATATACAAATGTATGCTTAGAGGTGGTATGAATCACAAAGCTAGAAGTTGACATAATTTTTCCAGAACCCAGGAAAACCATTATTCACTACAGAAGCAACTGTAAAAATCACTCTATAAGGACACATACACAGTTCAGGGAACACAGAAGTCCCGCAGAAGTTATTTTGCTTCAAGAAAACCGGACGACCTAGGTCCCAGTTTTAAATGTCCACCTGGTCTGTGACATTACAAAGCAGTGTGGGCCCTGGTTCCCTATTTTTATAATACAGCCTCTGCCATGCCCCAGGATAGGCATCCTAGGTATATCATGCAAAATTAAAAGGCTATGTATAGAAAGATGCCATTTATAGGGGCACCTGGGTGACACAGTTGGTTAAGCATCCAACTCTTGATTTCTCCTCAGGTCATGATTTCACGGTTCATGAGTTCGCGTCCCACATCAGGCTCAGTGCTGACAATGCACAGCCTGCTTGGGATGCTCTGTCCCCCTCTCTCTCTGTCCTTCCCTTGCTAGTGTGTGCTCACTCTCTCTTTCTCTCTCTCTCTCTCTCTCTCTCCTCAAAATAAATAGAGATTTTTTTAAAAAGAAAGATACCATGTATAGATATACATACAAAAATACAAACCGCATATAATGATTACATTTCTGTGCACATTATCCCTTTAACACAACATGTACAACTGTAAAAGTTGAAAGGTTCTTCTGAGTAACTTATCTGGTTCGGATACATTTGGAAGAGATTGTTCTGTGCCATAGGACACAAGAACAGCAATATAAATGTGAGCATTTGTCACCTTTAAACATCAAATGAAAAGATTTTTCATATTCAGAAACTCACTGACATTCCCCCTAGAAAGTCATTTCCAAATACCCTTTAAAAAGTGAATGTGTAATGGAAAATTTAACTTCCCTGTTCACAGCTTCATGCCACTGTATTTCCTTACTTTTGAAAATCAATAGATGTTATTAATCATTTCTTTCAATAAACAGCAACTTCAGATGTCTTAAAGGTGAACTACAAAGTTTGGGAAGTGTACTCAAGGAAGAACGCACCCACTTGTGTGGAAAAACTATCCCATGAGTTACAGATAATCACAGGCATTTTTAGTTATTCAAAGATTATTACCATGTCTCCTGGGGCTCCAGTTAGAGACCTCAGTCTGCAGATGTATAACAATAAACCAACATAACCCTCGAATAACAGATAATAAAATCATTGTAAGTCAGGCTCTTTCTTTTCTTTAGGTTTGAGACACAGGGAGAGAGCACAAGCTGAAGAGGGGCAGAGAGAGGGAGAGAGAGAGAATCCCAAGTGGGGCATGCACCGTCAGCACGGAGCCTGACGCAGGGCTTGAACTCACCCATGAACTGTGAGATCATGACCTGAGCCAAAATCGAGAATTGGATGCTTAACCAACTGAGCCACCCAGGTGTCCCATTTGTAAGCCAAACTCTTGAACAAGGACTTTGCTCTCTGAACCATAGCCCAGGGACAGGAATATTTGGGGGGTTATTACTACTATGCTTAATATCTTTCTCCTTTTTGTTTTGTTCACATCCTCATAGTTAATGTGGTAATGCCGTAGTCAGGAGGGCAGACACGTGCCACTAAAAGAAGAGGTGCTCTTTTCCCAGAGCGAGAGGATCAGAAAGTGGATCGCAGGAGAACTTCTGCAAGACAGTACCCACTTTAGAGAGTCCCTGTCTTGTCCACACCGAGACTGCAATTTATTTAGAAGCATCAAAGATTAATTTCAGCAGAAGAATTTGCAATGGTTCTCAAACTGTAGCATGCATCAGAACCCTCTAAAGAGCATGTTAACAAAACACAGCTGGTTAAAACCCACCCCCAGAGTTTCTGAGTCAGTCTGGGGCAAGGCTTGATCATTTGCATTTTTTTAAGTTTCTTTATTTATTTTTGAGAGGGAAAGAGTGTGCGAGCGAGGGGAGGGGAGAGACACAAAGAGAAGGAAAATCCCAAGCAGGCTCCGTGCTGTCAGCACAGAGCCTGGCGTGGGGTTCGATCCCACAAACCATGAGCCAAAAATCAAGAGTCAGACACTTCACCAACCGAGCCACCAGGTGCCCTGATAATGTGCATTTTTGACAATCCCCAAAGTTTCTGATTCAGTAGGTCCGGGCTGGGGTGACAATTTGCACTTCTTTCAAGTTCTCAGGTGACGTTCATGCTATTAATGCAAGGACTCCACTTTGAGAATGACTAATTTCAAGCAAGAAGCTTTTGACTAGTCATCAATAACTCTTTAGAGCAAATGCCCCTTTTTTGTCGTGGTCCTCAGTAAAACCACCATTGGAATGAAGACTGCAGGCGATCCCCGGTACCAAAATGCTAAAGAGCAAATGTAGACACGTATTGTAAAGACAATAATGACGGCAGTGATGACGACTAGCCCTGTTATTACAAAGCAGGCACTCTCTCGAATCCTCCTAGCAACACTTTAAGGTATCTATTATTTTTATCCCGTTTTTCAGAGAAAGAAACTGAAGCCTGGCTCTTTCTGAGCACAAAACCTGTATTTTTTCCACTCTACCTGACTCGTAAAAAAATAACAAGATTATGACCAGCATCCCTAGTGAAAGTTTTTAAAAATCAGCTTCCAAGTGACAAGGTATTACTGGTGTATCCTAGAATAGCACAAAAAAGGATACCGGTGTATTATAACTAGTATTGACTGATGACCGGTGAAAACAAATAGTTCAGTATACCTGTATAAAGTTGCCCCCAATGTTATTGTAGCTCTCTCCTCTAATTCTTTTAGTTATTATACTTCTCAGACCCCAAGTTAAAGAATTCTCCCAGATAATATTAAAGGTCTAGACAATACAACAGGCTCGATCCCAGGGCCCTATGAAAGATTAGCTTTGTTGGGGTAAACCAAATTATCAGGTCTTTATAGAATGTGTGCCCGGCAGAGCTCGGTGCCATCTGAGTGGATTATAAAAGCCCTGCTTGTGTCTATTGGAAGCAGCATCTGTAGCTTGGGGAAGTGAAGTGAAGTCAGTTCTAATCAAAACAAAGCTTCTTCTTTCCTCTCATTTATGTTCGTGGGCAGAAGCAATCGGAATTATTGAACGCAAGCCAGATTACGGTTGACTAAAGACAGCTGTCTTTCTCTAGTGCTAATCGGTAGAGATAAGTGTACTGTCAGCTCAGGACATGTGGATGGGGCAGTTGAACAATTCTGAAGAAAATGCCGTGGCACCAGTCACATGTGACTTATGTATGGAGAAGGTAGGAAGAAACAAAGAAAGCGCAAAGGGCGTGTGCAATAGAGCTCCCGTTTAATTAGAAATTCTTTGCAGCCTGGGTTAACATTTTGGGGTAACCTTTAAGAAGTAGCCAGTGCTAAAATGAGGCACCATCTTTCGGTAGATGGAAGGAAAACAACTTGAGAGCAGAAATAGACTCTTCAGTGTGCATTAATTTATTCAGCTCAGGAGGAGGCGGAATCACCTCCAACTAGGGCAACTCCAAGTTGTAATTAAGAGTAACTCTCCATGCTGTGGGCTGAGTGGCATCTGGTGCCTATCCTGGAATCCAAACGAGTCATGAGTAAGACACTTTAATTAGTGCACAAACTCCATACTCCATTTTGCATTGCTGGATCTCCAGAATAGGGCAAGAGGCCAAGTTTTGACACTTACCCTTTTTTCCAACTTAAAAAAGCATGCTTCTCTTTCTCCAAAAAGATGTGATATTCCCCTTTCTCTTTGGGTGGCATGCCAAAGAAAGGCTTTCACATTTCAAATACTTATTGATTGAACTGATTTATGAATAAAAGGAGATAGAGGCAAATTATTAGATGGGGTTTCCCCCTGCTGCTCACGATTTGATTTGAAAATGTTTTTGCATCTAAGCCAAAACAGCCCAAGTCTGCCGTCTAGAGCCGGTCTCTTCCCCCACAGAAAAATCTAGCAGTTTCCTCTGAGCCCCTGTCACACTATGGCTCTAGTCAGAAAATGGAGACTAGCTCCCTGTGCAACAGCCAGGTGAAGAAATCAGGGCAGAGTGACACTTTTCAGATGGAGCTGAGTCCCACTCCTGGGGAAATTTTCATACTCAAAACTGAAAAGACACCATAAACCCTGTTGAGATATGCTACACAGGGCTAGGAGTAAAGGCACCTGGGTTTTAGGGGCAACTCTGCCCCTTACTATTTACTCTAAGCTAATTTATACTGAGCATACTTTGCAAAGGATTTGAGGCAGCAGCCAAACATTCACTGCATGTCTTGGACAATGCTTTTCAGCTCTCTGGGCCACGAGGCTCTTTATCAGTCCCTGTGACTAGACGGGGCATGCTCTACGGACACTTCCAACATTAAATCTCTCTGATCAATTATCACCATCGTCAAAGATGATTTATATTTGCTCAGCAATTTGGAACTTAACTTTCACACACATCATCCTTTCACTGACCCTTACAAGTATCCCAGGTGGCCGTCATGACAGGTGAGAAAAGAGATCATCAAAAAGGTCAATAACAACTAATTATTATTTGTCAGAGTCATACTCCAGGTTTTCTTCTGGTTTCTTTCCACAACACCCCTGAAAGTGTGAAAGATATAACAGACGACGGATGATTCTATGAGAAGGTAAGTTCTAGTAATCTTCGCCTCATCACTTACTGACTGAACTTGGTATCCTCATTAGCTTAATAAGAATGCCGGACTAGAATATTTTAGTGTCCTTTCCAGTTTCACCACAAAATCTATGAAGCACAGAGCAAGTGACTCAGCATCATATCAACCCCTGATGTGGTCCTTGCCTTGATAAACTGCCTGCTACAAAATTCCAAATCTGCACAAAATGGGGACCACTCTTCGCTCTCACCGGAATAATAGCTGTTACATCTACCACTGAGTCTGTGACTCTCTGTAATCTAAGTTACTTAGTATCTTAGCATCTGAGACACTAAGTTGCACCTTCTAGAAGAGGCTTCCTCCACTTACCTACCTCTCCCCACCCCAGTTCCCGGTGTCTGTGCTACACTTTCTAAGCACCTGCCCATCTCAACCTCAGCTTCACGCCATCACTCAAAGCTAGTTGCTCCCCTTCCCCACCATCCAAATAACATTTTTTTCCCTCTCTTTTACAACCTGTGAGTTTGGCAGAGTTGGTGAAGGTCTATTTTGCTGTCACTCTGGCACATATGAAACCGGAAAGTTCAGATGTGAGCTGGCTAATGGAACCCAGGTAACAAATGCTGGTGTTAACATTAAAAAAACACTTCTACGCAGTGACTAACGCCTCAGACACTGTAGATTTGTTCCGGAGAGATCTAAGGCCTCTTCTTCACTTCTCCATGTCTCCAACAAAAGAGTTTTATGGGTTACCTGAAGGCAAGTCAGATTATTCAAGGGGAAACAAAAGAAAACAAGAGGGGGAGAAAAACAAAAACAAAACAAAACAAAAACAGGGTAATGGGGCATTACTGCCTTTACTTATCACAGTGATTTCCCATATCCTGACACTTGGACCCACTGACACCCACCCCAGGAGTTTTCTGATATTTACAAAAACAAGGCAAATGCTGGGACTCTCGATTATTGGAATATTCTTTTCCAGCATTTTAGTCATCTGAGAAAGCCCCAAATTTACCAATAAGTAGGCCTACTCTTGGATTCCCGCCACTTACGTACACACACACAGACATACAATGACAGCTTTTAACCAAACCCTCAGTACCAATCACTGCCATGTACCTTGTGTATGCACAGCCATAACCAGCCACATCTTGCCTATAGCTTAGTAATGGGACGGAACTGCTGGGATGTCAGGGTCTGGCCTGGCCGAGAGCAGCACTTCTCACCTTCAGCACCTGAGATATTCTTTGAACATCTCCCAGCCAAGGGCTTAAATTGATACCAAATCCTCAGGGATCATTTACAACCTAAGAATAAAACCTTGCACTGACATTTCCCTGGCCCATCTCTGCTTATATCCAGAGTGCACCGCCACGTAGATACAACCACCCTTTCTCTTCCTCCCTCCATAGCAATGGTCTCTTCTCAGAAAACTTAGTCCAGGCCAAATCACAATTTTTGTAACTTTGAGCAAGATTCTAATCCATTCCCCCAAATCACCACCACCTACACTTCCACGCAGCTGGCAAATTGCTAAAACTCAGCCCCCATTTGCTACTTCCTACCTCAAACACTGTCAGAGTCTGATAAAATAAACCCAGCCACCTCCACCTGGCATTTAATTTTCTCTATGATCTTCCCAAACCAATCTCGTCTCCCACTCAATGCCCTGCTGCTTTCCAAACTCCAAGCCTTGCTCATTACAGTCCCCGGGGCATAAGCTTTTCTCAGCTCTACTTGGAAAAGCCTCCTGTTTGTGAAGCCTCCGCTCAAATGCCTTCTCCTCTAAGAAACTTTCCATAACTGCCCTGTCATCCAGCACTCTTAGTTTATGCAAAATTAATACCTCCCTCTTTTTTTGTTACCGTTTCTAAATCTCTTGTCGTCTGCTACACACAGTATAATTATTTGAGAATCTGCTATGTCACTTTTTGCTAGATTTGGTGGTATAACTGCTGGCGTTCACATTTTCCACGGGACCTAGGACCATACCTTACACATAGTCTGTGTTAATAAACAGGTACTGAGTTAGACTATTCTCTCCTGGATATCCATTATTCTACATGACGAGCCTTATTTTTCCTCACATGAATAACGAGTTCTTGTAAAGATGGACAACGTTTTTCAAAAATAGAAAGGGGTTGGGTGCTCTGCTCACTTTACTAGGTTATATCAGGAACACATTGTCATGAATGGCTTCAAGAAAAGCATCAACAGAGATACCCTAGGACCCAAATATTACTAGTTTCCAAGTCCAATCTCTGACACAGTACAGAAATTTCATTTCATCATCCCTTAATATTCTCAGTGATGGGACACACTATCTCATACTGCTACTTTAGAAAGTGAAACTGTAAGTGACCCAAACAATTTTCCTTCATTGGAGGCAAAGGGTAAAAGTGGCTCCTCTCTGAACAGTTAGCCTGAGAATAATTTATGGAAGTTAATTAAACCCAAGCCTGATATTTTCTATTTTTAAAGGGGCAACCAATTATTTACTCATTCATTTCCTTTGATGTGCATTGCAGCACTTTTAAGTACATTGTCAAATGTCAAGCAGAGGTGAGTGGCAGCCTGGAATTAAAGCGGTCCCTCTATGCCTCAGGCTTAGCTTCGCGTGGTCTGCTGGGCACCGTGACTTAGAAATGGAGCTCTGTTATGCTCTGATGCTCTACATTTTTTTTTCAGATTTCATTTTAATAACTTTATTGACACGTCAAGGTAGACAAAATTGTCAAAGGTGATATCAAATGGCCAAATAAATCAAAGCTTGATCTAGCCTCATTTCCCATTACTTTACCGTCTATTTCTAACATAACCAGGGTCCATTCACAAATCTCTGATGCTTTGCAAATGTCAGACAGACTTTCAGTGTCTCCTTGAAGATTCTTCCTATCAAGTTATGGAACATATGCCTCTATTATTTCATATCTGGGAGTTTGGTCTTTAAACACTAGCCTGTAAGGAAATATATTCACAACTGTGGCTCTGCTTCTCACATCGTTGTGCATGGAAATTTTACAGGGTTAGAAAATGTGAGTGACCACTTTCCACTCCTACCACCATGGCAGACATCGCTCATTAGCCACAGCCCATATATTGAGTGTCTTCAGAGAAACAGAACCAATGGAAGCTATATACATAATGAGATTTATTATAAGGAATCGGCTCATGTGATTATGGAGGCGAGAAGTCCCAAGATCTGTAGGGTGAGCCCCAGAGAGCCAGTGGTTCACCTCCCATCTGATTCCAAAGGCCTGGGAACCAAGAAAGCTGATGGAGTAGCTCCAGTACTAAGGCAGGCAATCTTGACACCCAGGAAGAGCCAGTGTTTCAGGCCAAGTCCAAAAGCAGGAAAAAGCTGATGTCCCAGTTCAAAGACAGTCAGGCAGGAGGAATTCTCTCTTACTCAAGGGAGGCTCAGCACTTTTGTTCTATTCAGGCCTTCAACTAATTGAATGAGGCTTACTTACATTAGGGAGAGCATCCTGCTTCACCCAGTCTGCCAATTTAAATGTTAATTTCATCCAAAAACACCCTCACAGAAACCCCTGGAATAATGTTTAACCAAATATCTGGACACCCCATTGCCCAGTCAAGTTGACACATGAAATCAACCATCACAGCCCTCTTTCCCAATGAGCCCAGACAAGCTTCAGCATTCATCAGGACTGGGCCCCACTCAGTCACTCCCAATCAACCAGAGTTGGAACAAGAGCTAAAGCTATTTGCTATTTCAGAGTCTAGTAAAAAGTCATACTAGGTCACTGAAAAGAATCATAAGAGCACTAGAGCTGGTCAGATCTATGGTTCATTAAGCTCAATATCCTATTATAGAGGCAACTACAAAGGAAGGACCGAGGGAGGGATCAGTGTCCTCGCTAACATCAACCTTAAAAGCTATCTCCCCTTGGTACTTCTAATGGATCTGCAGCTCATAAAATTTAGCCAAGGCCATTTTGAATTCTAGTTCGCAAATGAGTAATAACTAAGCCAGCAGAAGTCTACAGGACTGATAGATACTGCATGGAGACTTCTTAACACCCTCGATGTACAAGTTTGAGGTGCATGGTGCTTGCATTTTGTTTTTTTGCATTTTTATTTACAAATCCATTCTTTCCAGATTCATAATTCCCCTTGCAGAACCTATAGACACATAATATTTTTGCCCCTTCAGAGCCAAACCATAAGAGACTCTTAAAAACTGAGACTAAACTGAGGGTTGGTGGGGGGGGGGGGGGGAACTGGGTGATGGGCATTGAGGAGGGAACCTGTTGGGATGAGCACTGGGTGTTGTATGGAAATCAGTTTGACAATAAATTTCATATAAAAAAATAAAATTGAGAGATTTCTTAAAGAAAAAAATATTTTTTTCCCCTTCATGGTTACGACCAGGTACTGAGTACCTACTGTGAGTGATATAAGTTATTTCATTTGCAATTTCCCAATTACACACCACACACACGTGTGCACACAAACACACACACACGTGGGATGCTTTTGTCTCATGATAGCCTTGTGACTCCCTGTCTTAGGTACTTTGGTCTTTAGTCTTTATTAAGTAGCCACTTTCCAATGAAGCCTTCTGAACCACCCTATCTAAAGGGACAAATCATCCCTCCCATTCCTAATAGTCATTTTCCCTTTCCTGCTTTATTCTCTTTAGCACTTAAAGCAATCTAACAGTCTGTATTGGACTTCTTTTTCCTATTTACTATTTTTATCCATCACTAGAATGTAAGTGGATGGAGACTTTTGTCTGTTTTGTTCATCGCTGAACTCCCAGCAACTAAAACAATGCCCACTACACAGTAGGCATTCAGCAGATCTGTGAAATAAATCAATGGATAAACAATCTGAGATAAGTATCATTCTTACCATTTTACTGATGATAAGGACACACAAGTGCAGAAAGATCAAGAAACTTGCTCGAGGTCATAAATACGTCCCCAAAAATGAAATGACAGGAAAGAGAGGGAGGGAGAGAGAGAGAAATTACCCTAAAAATCTTTCTGTGACTTTGGAAAACAGTTGCAGTCGGTGGACCATAGACGTACTTTTCATGCATCTCATGCGCGTGTGTGGGCTTAGCGTGTGTCCCCAGGCCTTTGTTAACTCTCTAGGGACCAGCAGGTCTCCTCCCAGAGTCTATCTCTAAAGTGCGCCTTAACCAAAGGCAGCAGCAAATCTATTCCAGGCAGGTAAAAATCAGGTTAATTTCATTCAACTCCATAACGCAAAGATTTGCCTTTGTACAGTTCCTAACTCTTTTCTTAGTGTGCTTTCACACAGACTTAATTTAACATCACCTCTGTGGAGCGGACTGGACCGGTACTATCGTATCTCCATTTCACAATACAGAAAACGATATCCAAGCAGCCATGCGTTCTGCTCACGATCATACATCAGGTGGCAAGACGTCCCCACTGGCCTCTCTGAAAAGCCATTTTTGCCGCCTTCCGGGTCCCGACCCAGGTCGCCTTGCCACCAACCGCCTCCGCCACCACAGCTTTAGGGCCAGAGCCCTCCAGCTCTCGCTTTCTCTTTAATCCGCGTGCCCCGCGGTGTCAGGCGCGGCCGTGGGCACCAGCTCGGAGATGACCACCGCGCACTTAAGGGAGAGGGAGGTTGTGCGGGAGGCAGAGCAGAAGAGAAGGACCTGCCGGTGGGAGCGCTCAGAGGAAGGTGGGCGCAGGAGGCCTGCAGTGAGGGAGACGCGGGAGCAAGAGGATGGAGGGGAAGACGAGGCGGCCGAGGCAGCTACGCGCACAGGGCAGCGGAGGATGACGAGAAGGTGACGTCCACCCCGAGAAGCAGAAGGCCGGCGAGGATGACTAGACAGCAAAAAAGGAAAAGTTGGATTTAACAAAAACAGAGGCCACCGTGACCTATTTGCCCTCCGCCTCCCGTGTCAGACTCTCAACGCGGTCACCTGCGGGACCATCCACCTGCCACCCTGCCACCCAAAGCCACCACGAGAATCTGCGGGGGGGGGGGGGGGGGGGGGGGGGGGGATCAAAACTTCCAAGGCCCTGCTTTCTCCCTTAAAAGTACTTTACAAGTGAGGAAAATGTGTTTGTATTTTTTATTTACATTTTGCATTTTGGTCCATACTGTCAGGGGTCAGTCATTTTTAATGATCTCGGATGATCAAACCAGGCTCATGAGCCTTCTCTGTGCTGCTTCTGACTCTCATGGTGTGCCCCTGTTCATTATAATCTCAAAGGAGAAAAGAAAAACGGGGTAAAAAAAAAAAGCAAAAAAACAAACAAATACAACAACAAAATCTTATTCCAAGAATTCCACTTTTTTGGTGAATGTACTTAGCTGCACTATAGGAGCTGGTTTGTAGGAGATGGTTAAAAAGGCCAAGATAAAAGGTTTCTTTTTTTTTTTTCTTTTTCGTCTGTGAAGTTGCTGTTTGTTTATTTATTTGGCGTGTTTGATGTATGTGTGAAACAAAGTTGGCCAATAATAAACCAGAATTTTTTTTGCGGAGGTGTTCTAAAACAAACAGCAACCAAAAAAATGACAGGACAGCACTGAAGCTGGAATCAGACAAGGCATGTACTTGAATCCGACAGTATTAAACCCATACTTTGCTGCTTCTAGCTGTGAAGCTGAGAGAGGTTAATTAACCTCTCGGAATCTCCATTTCTCTATCTACAAAATAGGGACGCTACCCCATCACAAGGCAGTTGTAAGACATAAATGACATGATGTAGCCAACTCAGTAAGCCCAGTGGCAGGGACATAATCCCTGAATGTCACCTCTCATTCCTGTCCCTGCCCTGATCCCCTGCTTTTCCCCCTGCTTCCTAGCCCAATATGCTTCCAACTGGAACAATTATATAACTCTGAAAGGAGACACATTTTTTTTTTTTTTTTACGGACTTATTTTAAAGGCTGGTACACATTTCGGTCAATTTATCAGTAACTCAGTCAGAGAACTCAAGACCCAGTAGGGTACTTCAGAGTCTAAATGCCAGATGTACTTCTCGGAGGCCAAAGCATGTGTGATTAGAGGTGGGAGCAGCTACTGACTTTCCCAAATAAAATCTAAGATGCTGTGGTTTCGTGGAGGGCCCCCTGTGACAAGTATTTTTCACTATAAAAATGCAGTTCCTTGCTAGCAGGATTCCAGTACCCTCAATGTGCTGCAAAAGAACGGCCAGTTTTATAGTTCATTGAACAGACCCATTTTGATATTAATTGGCGTCCTCTCCTCCTCTGTCTGCAGTGTTTATATGGACAGTATACCCTTCAATAAAACATGCTTAACAACAGGGATCCAGTGCTACAGCACTGGTGACAATGTTTAGGTGAAAGCATGGAGTTGGTTACAAGCACATAACATTGCTGGGTGGTAAAATTTGAGGCCATGTTGAAAAGCCAAAGGACTCCAATTATGGTTTCCCAAATCAGACTCCACTGCTCGATTCTTGGGAAAGCTGTTGTTTCTCTGGTGCGGTGGAGATGGGAGTTCTCATCGCTAGGCACACCACCCAGTATACTCAGTGTGCATTTGACATCCACTGACACCATCTAAAGGGACTTTGCTAGATTGGTAACCTAGTCAACAGATATAATAGGCAGACTAGTATTTTTACTGTTTCTGATCACCATAATACATCACTCTTATTTTAATTTTTTTTAATGTTTATCTATTTTTGAGAGAAAGAGAGCACAAGTGGAGGAGGGGCAGAGAGAGAGGGAGACACAGAATCCGAAGCAGGGCCCAGGCTCTGAGTTGTCAGCACAGACCCCGATGAGGGGCTCGAACTCACGAACCCTGAGATCATGACCTGAGCTGAAGCCAGACGTTTAACCGACTGAGCCACCCAGGTGCCCCGGTATCTTACTCTTAATACAACAGCAAAAATAACCCCAAAGAAGGGCGCCTGGGTGGCTCAGTTGGTGAAGCATGCGACTCTTGATTTCAGCTCAAGTCATGATCACAGGGTCATGGGACTGAGCCCCACATCAGGCTCTGAACTGAGCATGGAGACTGCTTGGGATTCTTTCTCCCCCTCTTCCCCTCCCAAGCTCCTCCTCCTCCTCCTCCTCCTTCTTCTTCTCTCTCTCTCTCTCTCTCTCTCTATATATATATATATATATATCCATATATACATATATCTTTTTAAACAATCCCAAAGGGAACAATTATATTAAGAAAAGAAACGTAAGCCATCAATTGCTTTATGGTTAAACCTTAACTTTTGCTTATGAACACTGACAAAGCTAATCAAGCTTTGTGCTTGACATGACTTTAGGCCAGTTTGCCTAGGACAGCCGGGCCCAGAACTCCCTCTCTGTCACTGCCTGCTCCAACTCAGGCCCACACCCCATCCCATGTGCCTGACCACAAACATTTCCTGCCATAACTTGCCTGTTATTGCCATATCTGGGCAGTTTATTAAGTTGTAAGACCTTCCCTGGCAGTTTTTGGCACTCCTCTTCCTCTTTCCATAGTCATCTTTTCCAGGCTATGAATATAAAGGCTTTTACTCACCTACCCCATCCCTGGGAAGCATCTGGCTGGGGCTCTGAGCATCTTCTTATTACAGGAGATCACCCCCCTCCCCCAGTCAGTAAAGTATTTCCCTACTAACATGTGTCCAGACTCTTTTTTCCTTTTTTTTTTCCTTTGACAACAGTAATACTTGACTAGTGTCTCCTTCCGTGATTCAAAATCTCACACTGACAGTTTCATCAAATATAAGCACAAAAACAAACAGGCGCACTCACTCCCCTGGTTATTGGGTTAATTCACTCTGATTCACCACCAGGCTCTAAGCTGAGAAAAGAAACTATATCTTGACTTTCTTCTTCATTTTATCTCAGCATTTAGCAAAAGGCCAAGTACAAAGTAGATATTCAGTGTATGCCTCTTGAATGAATTAGCAAATTCCTTTCAATCAATGTTACTTGTTCACCATTGGTCATGTACCAGGCATTGTTCTTTGTGCCAGAGATGTGTCATAAACCAAACAAGCAGAGACCCCTGCCCCGGTGGAACTCACACTATAATAAATACAATGAATACAATTATAAAGGATATTAAATGAGACAAGCCAAGGGCTCAGGGGGACAGGATGAGAAGGATCAGGAACTGGGACATACAGATAGAATAGTCGCCATTTTAAATAGGATGGTGGGGCAGCTGGGTGGCTCAGTTAAGCTTCCGACTTTGGCTCAGGTCGTGATCTCACAGTTCAGGAGTTCCAGCCCCATGTCAAGCTTTGTGCTGACAGCTGCAGAGCCTACTTGGGATTATCTGTCTCCCTCTCTCTCTGTCCCTCCCCCACTCACTCTCTGCCTCTCTCTCAAAATAAATAAATAAACATTTTTTTTTAATAAAAAGTGAAATAAACAGGATGGATAGGGTAGCCTGGAGGGAAAAGAGACAATTACACAAAGACTGTAAGGAGGTGGGGAAGGTAGCTATCCAAAAATCTGGTAGAAGATTGTTCCAGAAAGGAGGAACAGGTGGTGCAGAGGCCCTAAGGCGAGAGTGTCCCCACCGTATTTGAAGAACAGGAAGGAGACTGACTCATGAGGCTGAGGCTAAGTGGGTGGGGAGCGTAGGGGGTGAGATGCAACAAAAGGGTAGATCACAGAAGGCTGCATAGATCATTGTAAGACTCTGGCTTTTACTCTGAATGAAATAAAGCTCTAGTGCAGGCTTTGTGCAGAGGAATGACGTGATTCACTTGCATTTTCAAAGGACCACCCTGGCTGCTATGTTGAGAATAAACTAGAGGGAGAAACGGCAGTAGCAGCAGGGAGACTACGTGGGAGGCTCTTGTAATAACCCAAGCGAGATACGGTGGTGGCTCTGGCCAAGGTGACGGCTGGAGAGGTGCAGAAACATGGTTAGATTCTAGAGATAGTTTGAAGATAAAAACAAGCAGATTTTTGGAAGTGCACAGGCACCTATTAATATTTGCATACAGGAACAGATTCAAGTTATCACTCTAATGACATGCTTTTCGTTTGTATTCCAACTTGAGAAAGGGATAGCATGAATTGGCATAAAATCCTGGTTCTACCTACGGGAATGTATTGAGTATGTAAATATCATCCAAGATACAAGTCAAAGTGGAAAGGAGAATTTTTTTAAAGGTTGAAAACTTCACTACTGAGCAATGCACTAAAAGCTCTAGGCATTTGGGCTGAGCCAAGCTTCCACTCTAGCGGGCAAATTAGTGGATTTCCCTAGGCAATGTCCCCCTTTGGATAGGGGTCTTAGCCGGAACCACATTTTAACTAATCAGAGCCTTAACTCTTTCTCTTCTGTCTCTTACTTGGTGGCCTCCCCTTCTTTGGGGCCCCTCAACATACTCTGAGCATTTATAAGCCCTTATTTGGGATCCAGGTGTTGGTTTCATTTCCAATGTTCTGTATAAAGGAGCTCCTACTTGGAAAATCCAGGCATATATACTTTTTTTTAATAAATATCACAGGCAATTGGAAATGCATTCAAGGAAATGGAGGCCGAGTTCAATGGATTGGCCATGTGGAAGGGGAGTATAGAAGGTTAAGTACTACAGAGAAAATCGCTTCTGTGATACATCTCTCCAGACGCCCTTGCACCGGGGCCATTCTGTGTCAGGCTCCACCTTCATCCATGCTTGGACCTTTCTGGCTGGGAGGGCCACTGGAGAGCAGCCTCCTGGAGTCTATTCATTCTGAGACACTTCTTTAGGAAATAAGCTGACAAAAGATCTCCAGTTCTAAGATTTATGCTGGTGGGAAACAGTAATGCATTTCAATGAGGAATGATATATCCCAAAACATCATTTTTTTTCATTACACTGAGGTACAAAGTTACTATATTTATTAGATTTTTTAAAAGTCATAAACCATTTAGAGCCATTATCTTACAGACAGATTTGGAAATGTCATACAAGGCTTCCATAGGTATAAATTAATACACAATCTTCACTTCAAGTGAAACCTTTAGGCTCCCCAGTGAGAAGCAAAATCATATTTTAACAGAACGCCACATAGATTTCGAAGTGTCTTAGGTTTTGCTCACTAGAATTGCAATTCTTCACCAAGAATAAAGCATAATTCTTTGACAATAGAGAGGCAGAAAGCACAGTCTCTCTGCATATTCTTCTATAATGTGTGAATACAAAATATTCCTACTTATATTCTTTAACTGAATCCTTGTGACAACTCTGTCATACAGGGGTTATCACTCCCATTTTACAGCTAAAGAAACTGAGGCTGAGAGAATTTAAGTGACTTCCTCAAAAGTGCAAAAGAGATAGAGTAGAACCCAAGTATGTCAGACTCTGTATCTTTGCCATCAACTTCTCTAAGGTGGTCCAGGGGTCCATAAATGTAGTTTTGTGATACCTATCTGGCAATATATCCCTTGAGAGACTTCAACACGCTTGCTATGCTACACCTGGGACCTAAGAGCCTCTAAGAGAGGGAACAGAGTATATTCCATTTGTCCCTCCAGATTTACTCCCCACCCTCTTCACTCTGCTGTGTTCATGAGAACACATATTTGTGTAGACTCCATCACCAGGCTCCCTTGCCCCCTAGTTTTGCACTGGGTTTGGTCAAAGGCAAGGAAGGAAGAAGAATGAGCTGGGGTATTTGTCCCTTTGGCTCCTTCCCTGCAGGGTCACCACAGATGGTCTTCATCCTTCAAATAGAGACTACAGCTCCTGTCAGAAAACTCCCCGTGTTTCCAGATACTGATAACCTCTCCACCCTCTCTCTTTTTCAAGGTTAGGGGTGGGAAGAGTAAGAGGCAGTTACTAGCCCCATGGTTCTGCACTACCCCTCATAATTTTCTACCTCCCCACCCCACTTTTCTAAATAATTCTCTTATTAAATTCTCCATAAATTATCCAATTTAAGTGTGCCATCTGTTGCCTGCTGAGACCCTAAGTGACACAGAGGGTTTCTTGGTGATTTTGCTATCATAAAAAGGATTAGTGGCTAAATTCCTCTGGACAATAATTCCTAAGCAAATGCTCCATTAATGAGAAAAGGCCGGTGTTGATACAGAGGAAACAAAGACAAATGGCGTGCAGTGATGTAAGTTTCACAAATGTGGTGGATCATGCCAGGGTCTGACTGACGGGGCGTGGTAGTCACCTGTGAGGTAACAAACTCGAACAAGGGCAGAGTGACTAGCCGACCCATATCTACTTCTCAGGCTGGCCTCCCCACGTGCCCAGGACAACTGGTCAATGTCTCCTGTTCGGAGAAGCAGAGGACCACACAGTGATAATATTAAAATAAACAGTTACTATGCCAGCTCTCTCATGCACCTCATGACAGAACTTATACATAGTTGAACTTGAGGATCAGAGAGCATAAGTAACTCAGTCATGATCACACAGCTAGCAAGTGTAAGAGCCAAAGTGTGAAAGTGTAAAAGTTCTCTTCCTACTACAAAGTAGGAATGAGCTTTCCTGCTACAAAGCTCATTAGATTGCTCATCCCAGAACTCTGGTTTCACAGCTTGACTCGTATATAAAACTTGTTTCTGACACTGCTTCCCACTCTGGTTGGGTTCCTTGCCCACATTTGCTACTTCCGTTTCCCTTATCTTACAATATAGCTTCGGTTCTCCATTTCCATCATTAGAGTCAATGATTAGTCCATCAAGCCACCATTTTCATCACTGGACACACACCCCTCACTCAGAGGGGTTCTACAATGGCTCTCAAATACAGTATCTGCTTCCTATAGGTTTTGTTTTGGTTTGGGTTTGGTTTTTTTTTTTTTTTTTTCCTAAGTCAACATTGTTGAAACCAAAACCCCTGTCAGACACAGGTTATATTCTTTAAAACATTTTTTATTGTTCATTTTTTATTTTTAAGAGAGAGAGAAGAGAGAGAGCATAAGTGGGGGAAGGGCAGGGTGGATGGACAGAGAATCCAAAGTGGGCTCCATGCGGACAGCAGAGAGCCGGATGTAGGATTCAAAATGACCAACCATAGATCAGGGCCTGAGCTGAAGTCGGGCACTCAACCGACTGAGCCACCCAGACACCCCACAAATTATATTCTTTAAAGATCCGTTTTCTTTCCAAGTAATTATCCAGAAAAGGATTACACCAAGGAAGAGTCCTAGATAACCAACAGCTTTCAGTACCGAAAGCTGAAGCCCTTAAAAAGCCAACTTAGTGGGCCAGAATTTAGCTGAACTCCTTAAAAACCACCAGCCCCTGAAAGTTATGTACAATGGTTAAATCCCAGAATTTACAGAGTGTCAAAAATTTAGGGAAGGGTTCATATAAGAAATAAGTAAATTCCCAAAGCATCCAAATCCAAATTATCACTTTTCTTACTAACCTGCTCATCTCTGGAAAAGTACCATTGCTATTTTGTTCCGTATTCATTTTCTTTTTGAAACTTTCAAATTATCACTAAAACTTCCAAAGTTGGCAAATAACAATTTTCTGATATTTATCAAATAGGTTGTAAGCTCCTTACTGGGGCCTAGAATCACTAGGACCTAGAAATTTGTGAGTGAATAATGAGCCCTAGGCTCTCGGCTAAATCATCACAAACGACATTGTCTATCGGTTATCTGACTTATTTCACTTAGCACAATGCCCTCCAGGTGGAGAAAGTGGAAAAGTGGTTTGCAGGGGCTGAAGGTGGGGAAAAGAGGGAGAGGTTGGTAAAGCGGTGAAAACATTCAGCTGTAAGGTGAATACAGTCTGAGGATCTAATGTACAACATGGTGAATATAGTTGATAACACCATATTGTGTAACTGGAATTTGCTAAAAGAGTAGAACTGAAATGTAAAATAAATAAATAAATAAAATAAAAGGATAAATCTGTGAGGTGATGAATGTGTTCATTAACAAGATGGGAAAATCTTTTCATGATGTATGTGTACAAGAAAATCATCGTAACATCCGCTTTAAAATAGCTTACAAACTTGTCCATCATACCCCAAGGAAACTGAGAAAAAGACACTGCCTCCGAGGTTACACCCCTGCCCCAGAATGAGAGGGGGATATTAACATTAAAAGGGTACAAACACTTCTCGGGAGTTTCATGCAACCATTGTATTTTCTTCCTTTGATGACGTACAGACAAGTTGTATTTCCTTTCATCGCGATTTGTCTGATAGCAGATTCACCTGTGGCGCTAATTGAAAGGATAAATTTCGAGACTCCACTCCTGGCCCTCCGCCAGAATCCCTCATGGGTTATTCTAATCCCAGTCCGCTAATCAAAGTGACGTGAGCACCTTTCAAAGCAAGGAGGCCCTTCTCCCCAAAGACCCCCCACAATCACTTTCATTGAGTTGTGACCGCCTTGGCTGGCAAATTAAGCCCCCTAGAAAGTAGGCACAAAACATCCCACCTTGGTCCACACAGCCACAGCCTGGAAGAGAAGTTATACTCAAGAAGTCATTATGAACAACAGCATCTTCCTCCATCTCTGGCTTTACCCTCTTCCCGGCTCTCATACCTGTGGATTCACCTGATCCTCACGATAACCCTGGCTGCCTGAGAGACATCTGCACTCATTGTTTCCTCCCTGGGGATTAGCTGCCAATGTCAGAGGAGAAGGGAAGTGCCACCCACAGTCAAAAGTGCCTTGGGAGGCTCACTTGAAGAAGACATTTCGTTAAGCCCAGCGGACCATCTTTCCAGAAGTGTGACACCACGTTCAAAGAGGTGAAACCTCCAATTGAGCAGCTTAGGGGCCACGTGTCGAGGAAAATGGATATGCAGACATTTAATACTGACACCACATGTGAGCATCAACCACATAGGTATTTGCGCGAGTGTGTACTTCTGTACCAGGCTCATAACTGCGCGTGGCGGGCTATTCACACCATGTGGGGCTGCCCCCAGCGAGACCCAGTGGAGATTCACCCGATTCAGACCTCCCGCGTCACACTTAACTCCGCGGTGGATGCTCACCGAGTGGGAACATGAGTAGCAGCCACGCACACTATTTAAATCATCTCTCTTCCCCATGCTCCCTCGCTCTTTCTCTCGGCCAGGTTCCTACACTTATGTATAGAATACGGTTCCACTCTGTCTCCACGTTTCGTGGGAGGAATCTGACGCCATTAATGCCAAGTATTTAGCAGCTGACCTCTTACTACCAGGGAAGAGGGGTGACCATTGGCACCAGGACCTGGTCTTTCCTGATCTGGAAAAAAAAAAAAAAAAAAAAGAGGACTTAGCACGGAAGGGCCTTCCTCTGTGCCATGCACGTTGGCATGGATGGCTATGTCACTTCCTCCTCAGAGCAGCCAAATGAGAACCGTGTTATTTCTACCATTTGAGCGAGGAGCAAATCGGGAGTGCAGAAACATGAACAGTAGAACTAGGAGTGGCGTGAGTGCCTCTCCGAACTCTTCACCATGGTGAATTGCCGAGCCTAGAGGGTCTCCTAGAAACGTACCGTAGCATATCTACTAACGTCCAGGCCGCTGTCTGACAAGGTGAGAATGGTTCCAGAACTGCCAGTCAGCCAGCTGGGACGATTTCCATCACTCTTTGGTGGTTCAAGTCCCTCGCTACATGCTGGGAGGTTCCCTAGCCCAGCAGCCATCTCCCGACAGTTACCCCTAATGTCAGGGATTTAAAAATCATGCTCTTGTCTTTCCACCTATGAGAGAAGAAATGGAAAATTGTCTCACCACGTCCCTCCTTCAGAGAAGTCTGCCTAACTGCGTACACACTGAAGTTCATAAACAGATTCAGAAGTAAACCAGTTTCGCACAGTGTGTACGTACTGCACAATTCATAAATGGCATTTTGACAAAGTGCCAAGTTTCCAGGGCTTCTCATTTTATTCCCGTGACAAAACTAAGCTATGCTCAGTGCCCTCTGATGTATTATTCCCATGAATAAAAGATGTTCCTTGACACTAATTCAGCCTGCCTCTTTGACTGCCCATCGTGCCCTCTGCATTTGTCTACAGAGTTTGTGAGTTTCAGAGGAGATACGGTGCTCCACCCTGAACTCCCTATTGATTGCACAGTACAGGGGTGCTTTATTAAGCAGTTGGTGTCACCCGCTAATGCAGCATCCAGGGTTCCAGTTAATGGCTGTGGATTTGGTGGAGGGAGGGGCGGGGATTGGAAAGTGTGGCATTAGGGGATTCTGGCTATCTCTCACACTCAAAGCACCAAAAGAGTCTCTGAGAATATTTATGCTACTAAACAAAGAACATCCATGCGAGTAAGAGAAATCCATGACTCCCTGTAAGACGACGATTTCCCAAAGCTTGCTAATTAACCAGTTCATGAAGGGAGGTGGTCACCCACTTGATCATTCTGCTTCCCCTACTAAAGTTCAAAAGAAGAAGTGGAAAGATAACTGGATTGAAGAGTGAGGATCCTTGGGTTTCTACTCAGCATTGCCTCTAGCTGTGTGTGGAGGGGGTGGGGGGGAGCACAATATACTTCATGTCTCTAGTCCTTGGTTTCTCATTTATAAAAGTAGATGAGCATATGAAATAATTTTTGAGTAGCCACACAGCTCTATGATTTATGCCCTCTCCTGGGCTTCATCTTTATGCTGTCCTTTAAAACATCCTTGTTAAGATGGTACTAGGGGTCAAATGAAACTCCAGTAAGATACTTTTGGTTCAAGACATATCATCTCTCCGACAGCATAGATTTCAAATTGTTGAAGTTCCAGCTATATTGAAAATACACTTAAAAATCCTTCCAATCACTACTGTGGATAAACTGTGGTCACAGTTTGGGTATTGATCATCAGGGTCAGCCAGAGAGTCAATCAGATGAGAAATACCTAAGTACACAGAATTTTTTTTTGCTAACCATGCTAACGTATTTTAAAACTGGAACATTGCTGGCTTTTATTCATTGCCCTAAAAACAGTCTTGGGAATAGAGTAAGAAATCTGTGGTGTCATCACATTGGGTGGATACTTGCCTTCAAAAGGTAACTGTCTATTCCCTCTCACGCACCTGCTTCATCTCATAATTCCTTCCTGCTTATTCCCTCCCAATTTACAGTCAATTTACCAAAAAATTCACTCACAAGATAATATTTTTTTCAAGATGGCAGAACTGCCAAATCACATAAGCAAGACATAAAAAGGTCTGGCCCAGCAACTAGTCCCATGCTGAGCCAAGAATGTACACTCACTGAATCCCGATCAGTTGACTGATTGATCTAGTGCTGGGGATCTGCCTTTCATTCCTATCCCACTGTGCTGAAAGGCTAAGCACTTGATGTTTCCCATTCAAATGATCTGGGCCTCTCTCCCCCCAGTTGTAAAGTCCAGGTGACAGCCTCTGCCTCTAACACACTCCCCAGAATTTTGCACGAACCGATGGGATCATGCCTGTGAACTGTTCTGAGCCCTTCAGAAAAATCCATACCACCCACAGAAGGCCATGTGATTATGCATGCAATGGATGGCAGCGGTTCCCAAGGATAACCTCGGGAAATTGGAGAGCCAAACACACACACGAGCAAGAGTACACCAGAGGAGGTTCATGCATAATGGATTTCTGACCAGCCATGAATAATACATTGCTCAAATTTTAAAATGCAATAAGTAAACTACTAGGTGCTATTAGTGTTACGTACATAAATGTTTTAAAAGTTCCATGTAAATATCCCATAGTGACTTCACTTAATTGTGATCAAAGGAACATATGTCCTCAAATCTACACTAAGCCACTGGAGGTGGTTTGGGAAAATGTAGGTCTGAATGAATTGAAGAGTAATTGCAAGCCCTTCTTAGAGAATCTCAGATCAATTGTACTTTTCTAATCTACCACTGCTTTGGATGACTGCAAAAGAAACTGACTACATTTGAATATTTTCAAAAGAAAGAAGAAAGATTACAAAAAAGAAGAGGGCTAACTATATCAATTCAGACTCTTCAGCATAGTTTATAGTACTAAAGCAAGTAGTTGAAAAGTTGAAAAATGTAGCTGTAGACCTTAGGAGAAAGGCCAGAAGTTCCTAGAGAGTAGCCATTCAGAGAATGCGAGGCGGCATCCCTCCCATAGGTCTCCAAGAAGAGACACGGGATTGATGGATTTATCTAAGGCCTTGGTATCATCATCAACTTCATACTCAGAAACTTAGTTGTTCGTGTTCCAGAGATGATCCTCCTCCAGATTAGGTTAGGTCTCAGGCTAACAAAGCTCCCAAGAAACTACTGTACACAACCAGAATGACAACATATGATTTTTTGATGAGAAATGTAACTATTAAACAGATTGGACACATGCATTGGCCTAACCAGGACATTCTACCGTTGTTTGAAAACTCAAAACATTAGAAAGTTTCTTGATGATCTAGAATAGGGAGGTAACTTTTTTTATATAGGGCCAAAAAGTAAACATTTTAGCCTTTGTGGGCCATACATTCTGTGTTATAGCTACTCAATTACAAGCCAAGTTTGGCCTACAGGCCACGGTTGGCCGACTCTTACCTAGAACAGAGGAAGTTGATCATGTGATTTAATACTAAAGACTCAAATAGTTTTCTATAGGGATGTTACTCACTTGAAAAAAAGTTCAGATGGGCCCTGGGATATTTCTGTGTTTCTTGTTTGAGATATATGCGGCTGGCAACTTCCTCTTGGAATGTTCTATTCTTTCCTTAGCAACACTAGTATTTCTTGTCTTGTAATTAAATTAACTAAGGAACACATACTTTTTTTAATCTTATAAACAAAATTTAAAAACAATACAAAAAATAAGAAATAGCTATGACTTTCTTAACAATGAAATAATACCTGGACCCTTGGTAAAACCATCCATAGGAAAATATCAAAGGCCTCAAATGCAATCCAAGAAGCATTGGCTCAGGCTTCATTTAGTTTTACTGGGGCTCAGACAACTCATTTCTTCTCATTTTACTGTGGCCCAAGTGCTAAGGAAACACTTCCATGGTCTTCCTTCCCCCATATGTCACAGCAAAACACTCGTGGTCCTAAAGATGGAACTTGGTGGATGACAGGCTACAGCAGGCTTTTATTTTGTTTTGCTTTTGGCTGCAGAAATGAGGTGACTGCTAGATCATGCCTGTCCAGACTTCCTGGGATTCAACTTCCCCTCGCACTTGGGGTCCCTGGCACCGTGCTGCTTCTCAGGTCTTCAGAGCTGCCAATGTGCTTTAACCCCTACTTCTCCGCTGCTCTAGCTCCTGTCATTGCTGAGGCGCTTTATCTGTTCCCTGAAGTCTCGCTGAGCCAAATGCAAAAAAGCTTTTTCCTTCTCTTGACGTGACACCACTCTCAGCCCTGGAGTCTACAAATGAGCCACGGATGCCCTGAAATTGTATACCAGATTTTGTTTATGTAGCTGCAAAGGTACATTTTTCTCAGGAAAAGGCACACAGCTTTCCACAAATTCTCAAAGGGGTCACTGACTGCCGAAAAAATGGAACCGATGATCACATGGTAATTGATTAAAGTGGAATGCGTCCAATACAGATTTAGTTGTGCAAATCCAACTGTACACACTTAGCAGAGAGAGACATCAGGAGAGAAATCACAATTTAAATAATGCAGGCAAATCCATCTGCCTTTGTACTCAATGAGCACATAACTGAGACTGAGCCTGAGATGTGGACCTAAACCTGCAGTCCTTGATTGGGAATAAATGCTCAACGCAACTGTAATATTTCTTCTAAGACCTACAAGAAGTGCATTAAAGAACATTATTCAAGAAAGATATTCTGAGACCATGTTCACGACAGTCCGGGAAAGAGAAAAATAATATACACTTCCTCCCAGAAGCGTGTATATGCCTCCTTCCCCCTCCCTAGCCTCTTTTATTTCCTTCTCCCTTCCCACTGTCATGCTAACACCCTCCTCTTCTACCGTCTCATTAGAAATACTGCATTTGACTTGGGATGAGCACTGGGTGTTGTATGGAAACCAATTTGACAATAAATTATATTAAAAAATAATAATAATTTTTAAAAAAATACTGCCTTTGAGAGGAGCCTAGGCAGCTCAGTCAGTTAAGCATGGATTTCAGGGTCATGAGTTCAAGCCCCATGTTGGGCTTTTCTCTGGGCATGAAGCCAAATTAAAAAAAAAAAAAAAAATACTGGCTTTGGAAATCCATAGAAAACATTGTTCACATCACTCCTGGCTGGAATATATGCAATGGTTTTACTTTTTTCAGATTCTAGGATAAAGCTAGAGTGAACATGTTGGAAGGGGGACAAGATAGGGTAGAAAGACAGGTAGCCTAACTGTCCATGTCAGCTCAAGCTCTCCATCAGCTGCCTCATATCCTCACAGATTCACCAACACTTCCCCATACAATGGAGTTTTCACAGAACCCAAAGCATCCACTCAGGCAAAGCCCAGGGCTCCGGCAGCCCACTCAGAAATAGCACTTGAATAGTACTTGGCAGACTAGCAATGGTGAGTTTCCAGAGGGAATAACTACTCTGGAATCTCTCTTCCCAGAGCCATGTCAAGTTTTTAGAGAGAAGCCACTGATATTATTATATGTATAATTTGAAGCAGCCTAGAATCCAAATCCTTCCATCCTCAAAGCTAAATCCAGTTCTCATCTCTTCCCTGTAACCTTTCCTGAAACTTCGAGCCCAAAGTATTTCCCCCTATTCTCTGAACTCCACCAGCAGAGAAAATTGGAAGCGCACAGAAGTATTGTTCTCCAGTGAAATGGAAAATTAAACGGTGCCAGTTTAGGACAAGCCAGGGGACTACAAAGGCAAAACAATGTCCTCTACTCCCAAATTTCACTAATCCTCAAGTCTTACCTTCTGACCTGGGAAATAGAAAACTGAATAAAAGGTCAGTTGGTAAAGAAATACACACAGCCCCTGTCTGCTGCTCTGTTGATAAGACACAAGAATACTATTCCAGAGCAAAAAAAAAGGCAAGGATATAAATCTTTTTTAAAAAAATTATAGAGAGAGATATATACATATTTTTTTTAAAATGAGTCCCCAGGAGTAAAAAGACAACAAATGTGCATGCAGGATGACAGAGGTGGTGAATCCGAATGGTCTGTGGACCTAGGAAGATACTCTCCAGCACTAGGAGAAGATACGCTGCTCCCCTAAGGGGTGGGGGTGCAAACAGGGCAGGAGCAGGCGAAGAGGTTGACATGCTGGGAGGGTCCAGCCGTATAGCACAAGGCAGCCCCAACCACCCATTCCAGTGACAGAAGACTGAAACAACCAGGAACAGCACTCAGAGTCACTACAGGGGGCACAAAGTGGGCCTCACCAATATGACCTCAGCTGTGGAAGTGGAAGACATAAGGGCATGGCTAGACTGAGAAGGGCCCCAGAGGCAACATTAGTGAGGCCACGAAAGAGAGCGTGAGTACCCCAGCCTTCTTCCCAGATGGGGCCAGGGGAGCTCGAGGCAGAGTCTTTTGCCTCTAGGATCTAGCACAATGTCTGGCTCATAGTAAATGCTTAATAAATATTCTCGAGGAAGGAGAGAGGGAGTTTGGCTGATGGAGCTCAAAATCAAATGGTGTCAGTGGTCATGACGGTTACCCATAAGCCTCCCACACCTGCCTCAGACCTAGAAATGCCTGTTACACTGCCACAGAAACACAGATAATCACAGGACCCAAGGAATTATACCTGGGGAAATAAATAGCAAAACAATCAATAAATACCTTCTCAGTATGTGTAGTCATTAAAGCCAAAAAGCTATGCTAACCCAACCTGATGTGGAAAATTCAGGCATAATAAACAGCGGGGAAATTGAGGATCTTTGAATCAGCCCATGATGACTCATGTGTTTTTTAGGAAAAATCTCTCTCCATCCCGGGGATAGTCAGCGTGTTTGCAAGCAGTCTTTTCAAGCCTCTTAGACCGGGAAGAGAAGCAGGCATTGAACTGTGTCACATGAGTCACCTGAGTGGGTTGTTTTCTTTTTTTCCAGTGGGAGGCTTTCAAATGCTAAAACCAATCCATTAGTGTTTACAAGGCGAAAGGATAGGAAGTTCTATAAAGAGCTAATCACTTCCCCTGCACCACCACAAACACTTCACTCCTCTCACCCCTGCCCCAGAGAGCATTAGGCTGTTATGTATCTTTTCAGACCTTTATCCTCATTTATCTAAATACACTCATGCATGTGTATACATATCTAAGGTTTAGTCACTTGATTGTCCCTCAGCAGACTCATACTCTTAATAGGAAACCCGCTTTTTTCACCAAACAATAGGTCATAAGCAACCTTACAGTGCAGACTACAATCCTTTGTCTTTTCTCCTAATTATGTATGTGCCACATATGAAGACACAGTTTTACACAAATGGTATCATATCATGTACGTTGTGGTATACAACCCTGCTTAGCATTTGTTCCTTTGTTTTTAAATCCTTGCCTCTTCCTTTTTGTCTTTTCCCTCACCCCACCACCAGTCACAAAGATATTCCCTGCTCTCCCATGGTTCAAGGAGAAATACTTAGTGGGTGGAAAGTGGGCTTTCATGTCCAGTTTGCCTCTTTTGCTTCACTCTTGGAACTAAAGGCCAGGTCCAAAGGGCGCCTGTCAGGCACGGACAAAGTCACACGCACTCTCTGATCCTGTGAGTTGTGAAGACCTGGGTCACTGCCCACATCAGCAGGGACAGACCTGTGCACAAAGAACTCAAGGTCGAGGTCAAGTTCAGTAGAGTAGTCCAGCATTAGCGTTAGGACACACTCGGGTTCCAAATGAAGCTGGACGCCAACTGATGCGATGTAACCAATAAGGCACCATCAAAAGGAAGGTAATCCATGCACAGAGAGGGCCTGTGGTCTCCAACAAAAAGGAAAGGTTATTGGCCCCAAATAATGAAAGGTCTGTTTAAAAGGCATGTCGGGGAGGTTCTCAGACCACAGCCTTCTTTCACCACTTTTGACCACAAGAATGAGAGGAGAAATGATAAAGTAATGCCAATTGTAGTTCAAAAATAAAGATCCAATTTACTCATTACTTAGTGCAATTATTTCCTTACCATTAATATACCTTGAAAAGTAATTTGAATTGCACAGAACATTTTTTCCAAGTCTCTGCTGCCACCCACAGTTTGAGGTGGGAACCGTGAGACAAAATCCTCCGCAGCATGCATGAAAATTGTGCTCTAAATTGACTTGTATGTGTATTGTTATACTCTGTATGTACAGTTCTTAATATATGATTACTTATCTTTACACACACACACGGCCATCTGGTAGGTGATGGATAAACAGGGTAACACTTGAATTCCATTAAACTCACTCCAGGTTTGGCCCTTTTCCCACACCAAGGAAATCAGTATCATCAAAATTGAACTTGTCATTTAATTAAGCCTGGGCATTAATAGCCCCATGGCCTAAAGAGACATCTCGGTGTCTCACTGAACGGGTTTGGACTGTCAGGGTCAAGAGACAGTATTTGGGATGGAGATGCTGTGAATGAGAGCACATTACAAAGCCTTCCGCCTAGAATGAAAACGTTGCAATATTCTTCCAATTGTGGAGGGAGATTCTTTTCAGTTGAAGGCCATCCAGAGATCAAACACTCCCAATAATTCATGAGGGGGTATCATTACCACCATTGTCCAGATGAGAAATGGAAACTCCAACAAATGAATTTGTCACTTCTCCAAAGTCTTCCACCAACTAGCAACCAGCAGTCATGTAGAGGTTTACAACCTGCTTTCCTATTTTAAACATAATAATAGCAGTGTTTTAAATTCAGTCAAAAGATAAAAGATATCCCCAAAAAGAATTCCTCTTTTCCTGTTGCGGGAGTCTTGACTCTCAGACCCTTAACCCTCTGATAGCAGGTTTCACGTGAACTAGGTTCTGGCAACTCCAACAACGGCCTGTGAATTCCATCTCGGTGACTGAGTGAGCTAAACCCAGCCACCCCCATCAGTCCCCTTCTGCCACTCCCAAATCATTCAGAGAAAGAAAGACTTGTTACCACTAGTTTGGGAAATAAACAGTGTCAGCCTGACATCAATAGAAAATATTCCAGGGCCCCAGTCTCTAAATTAATGGGAAGTCCAATCTTCCCCCTGGGCTTTCCACCCTTGATAGGCAGCCCCTAAGGCTGTTTGCTAGTATTCTAGACCTAGTCCTGATTGTTCTTGCCACTTCAGGTGGAGCAGGAACCCAACAAGAGAAGACTCCTTTATGACCATGGCCACTGGGGATGCTGGTCGCACAAGACACGGGCTCCCAGCGGGCTGTCACTGCCAGTTCCCTCTACCAGCACCTGCATGAAGGGGCGGCTTCACCAGGCAAGCAGTTCTCTGCCCATGACCAAAGCTACTGTCATCACTTTGACCTCGAGGAAGAAAACAATAATGTTTCCTGTTTACTTCACTCCAAGTATAGCATTGATCCTACCCCTTAGTTACCAACAGGACAAACAGAATGATACACACAGAGAATATTTAATAACTATTGCAGAGATGCAGGCCCATCTTGGAATCCCTCATTTGACTTTCCTTAGAGGCAACTCACTCAGCAACCTCTGAAACGCTCCTGGAGAAGTTTCTTCTCACCCTTGTCTAAAGAACCAATGTTACCCCTCTTTGGGATGCCTAACAGTGAGAATTTCTGTTCTTTTGGGTCCAGTCCTAACTCCACCAAAGGGTATGAGGACAAGGGTGACGGCAGCTAATGTCAGTTAAGACCCCTATGAGACAATCACACAATAGTCTCATTGCAATTCTTTGCCGAAGATGGGGTTATTTGGTCTTAAATGGCATCCTCTATGGGACACTTGTATCCCAGGCTTGGAAGCAATATGCCAACTCAGGCCAGACACTTTCCAGCCTGTCACCTCCAAGGTTTCAAAAAAAAAACCACAGAGTCCAAACTGACCCTGGCCACCAGGTTTCACTGCACGTCCTTAGCAGGAGAAACCACACAGTGATGGACAGTTCCGGGACAGGCTCAACACGGAGACTCCAGAGCCAGTCCCCCTGGGTCCAGATTCTGGCATCCACCTTCCCAGCTCTTTATGACTTTAGAAAAATTACTTCACCTGTCTGTGGCTATCAGTACACTCAGCTGCTGAGTGGAGAAAAGAATGTGACTCACAGGGTAGCTCTGAAGATTGAAATCCTTTCATACACCTCTTTCTAGAACCATGCCCAATGCATAGAAAGCAATCTATGAATGTTAGTTATTATTATTATCACCCAAAGGCAGCAAATTGAAAAAAATAAAAAATAAATTTTAAAAAAAAGAGCTAAAACTAAGCATGGGAAATTCAGGGCAGGGAAAAAAACCCACAGAATGATATTGACTGAAATAATTTCCTGCCTTACAGTCACGTAACCCTTTTGCATTAGCCAAGGTTACAAGCAGGGCAGGCTGAAGACAGTTCTGCGGGAGGCCGGTGCCCACAGAAGTTGTGGAAATTGGCTCCGGCCCTGAGGAACTTAGCCTGCCACATTTCAAGCGCTGAGGTTCATTGTCATTTTTTTCTTTAAGTTAAACTTTTAAATTGGTCCCTGTCACGTTAACCTAAGTCAAAACCTCTACTTTAAAGTTCAGAATTCAATTAGCAGGAACAAGTAATTACTTTTACCTCACTGGCAGGCAATATTCTTTAGGGAGAGGAAGTTCATACTTCACCTCTGGCAACAGTTCCAAGATCTGCTGCCGCCGACATGACTCCCACACAACCGACCAGATGGCCAGACCGAGCCCGGCCTGGACCCTAGCTGCTGCCACCTAAACACATCTCACTGGGGAACAAAAACCTAGATCTGTTATCCCAAGCTCTGGTAAGAGCCCCCCTTAAAATGCTGGCTGGCAAAACACGCAGAATTTCTTGCTAGCAACCTCATTGAAACCCTCAGAGACAGCCGCTCATTAAACGTTCCTATTGATAAGTCCACGTGTGTGTGTGCATGTGTGTACAGATGGTTGTGTTTGACAGCCGAGCCCTGGGACCGCGCAGTGTGTTGCAAGTGCAGCAGACCTGGAGTTAGGGGTCCTGAGTGTGAGTCCTGACTCTGCCACTCACTAACAGTGCAACGTGAAGTGATTCACGTCATTTATGGGAGGCTTGACTTCCCCCACGTGCAAGCGGTGCTCCCTCCCGGGTGTGCTCCCTCCCGGGTGTGCTCAGTGATTAAATGAGATCTTGTGTGTGAGAAGACTCGGAGAAGCATAGGCGTGTATTCTAGTATTTTGTAGGGTCAGTCCCAAACAAATCTCTACAAGAGTAACTTTTTAAACTCTACCTACTCCCTGACTCTGACATAGGCACCATACCGCATGCTTTTTCATAACAAGTCATGCTTTTCATCTCCACAGACCCAGCGTCTAGCACAGTAATTGAGACATGGTGAGAGTCGAACACAAGTTTACTGAATGAATGAAATGGCAAACAATTGTTCAGAAACAAGTCACCGGGGCAGATGCCCGACAATTACGTGCCTTTTCCCAAATCTTGATTTGGCATCAACGAAGGCCTCAGCCTGAAAAGTATTGACAGGATGTGGGTAAGTGGAGCCTGTTGTTTTTAAAGAGGCGAGGCACAGAAATGTACAAAATGGAGCAAAGGTTTTGTATTTAAGTCATGTTTTAACATAGCAGAGTACCTGAAAGCAATGGGGACAATAAAAAAAAGAATTTCTTGATTGTGTTTAATGTCAATTTTAAATATTATGGGGACTCACAACCCAAGGCAAACTAACTCCCTTAAAGGATAGAAACTGAGACTCAGAGAGGTCAAGTGCTCATCTAACATCTCCCAACCAGATGTCTACACTGATGTTAGCTCTACCAGACATCAGGACCTTGGACTCTGTGTCAGTGCTCTGGATCTTAGGGGCGCACTAGGGTGACTTCAAATTCAGGCTGCCACACAGCAGCAGCCAACTATCCTGACTTTCCCCCGCTCAGAGCAGCTAGAGACTCCTGGCAGCAGAAAGGTTCAAATGCCCTCGGCCTTAAGCTACCAAGAAGGGAGTCGGGCAGCAACGGAGGGGCCCCAGCCCCTGGGGCAGAGGCAGTGTGGGATTTGTCTATAGTCCTAAGCCCAGACAATCCTAGGTATGTGTCAGTCGCATGGCCACAGAGCATACCCCTGGCCATCCCACCCCTGATATTCATTGCCTTGGCTTCTGTTCCAGCTCCCAGAAACTTGGTCCTGACCAGTCCCATGTCCCCAAGAGATCAGGTGAGCTGTTCTCGGAGCACACACAGCACCGGGGATGTCGTGGTTCTCCGTGGGCCCCACACCAGGTCCCTGGCCGTCACAGGAGCCAGATGAGTCTGGGCATCCTACTATGAGGACTGGAATCCAAGTGTCTTGCCTCTTCATAGGGACTTTCTGGCAGCTCAGTGCAGGGCTTCTCAAGCGTGGCAGCACAACACCCAATCACATGACAATCACACGTCTGATAGGGGAGTCCTAGAGCAAAGGCTCTGACTAAATCTGCTTAGGGTGCAGCCAGGGGATCAGAAGTCTCAAAATCTCCCCCCAGGGTTATTCTAATAAGCATCCAGGGACACAAACGACTGAATTCAATGGGCTCCACACACTCCCCTCTAGCACTTGTTTAAACTGTAGATTCCTCAGGGACTAGAGAGCACAGTTCCGTAAGCTAAGACTGGGGCTGGGAAACACATGTATTTTTGACTAGCACAAGCCCCTGAGGCAGGCACGGGGCACATACACACTAGTGAAAGTCTTGATTAAACCAAGGGGCAGAGATGGAACTATTGGTAATACCGTCTTTACCAAGAAAAGGAAAATCTAGGTCAGTCCATCAGCTAAAGAGCACCTAACTGTCTGCAGAACATTTCATTTGTGCAAGGGCCCACAGACTGTGGACCTGTTTCCTGAATTAAATATTTGTTACTTTTGTTTAAAAGCTAAATTTCTGGAGTAGCTCTACATATGACGACAGCAAGTCCGTACTTAAACACCGTTAAAGCTCTAATCCAGTCTTGTGCCGAAATGTCCGTCTCGGCACCGTTGCTTCCGGATTCCCAAGGAGAGGGAGTCCCTTTACAGCACTGTCATTGTCAGATCCAGATCGCTCGGGGCACCTGCTGCAGGAAGCAGATAGGCCTCAGTTCCTCCTCTTGCAAGGCGGTGCTATAGTCAAGGGGAAAATCTCAATTTCAAAGTAATTGGGGAGGAAATCCTCTTGGTGCAGAATACGTGCAAGAGAGATCATTGGGGGAAAATGAAGAAGAAGAAGAAGAAGAAGAAGAAGAAGAAGAAGAAGCAGCTGCCGAATGTCCCTGGCTAACAAGGGGCCTCATTTGGTGTAAAGCAATTGGCTAAATCTGTCTCTATATTTCCTAGTAATATGATAAATGTAAGGAGAAGCGAATTTGTCCTGGTATTCCACAATGTGATAAATGACAGGAAACGTAATTGTGCAATGCCAATAGCACCAGAAAATTGCAAATCTCCAAATGAAATGTTCCTTTCAATCACATAATCAAGTGACTGACAGGGCATTCGAGATATTACCTAAATTATAGCTAATTTCCTGTAGCAGCTTTCTGCACCTTGCTCTGCCGCACTGGGAAAAAGGTAGGCAGAAACAAAAGTCATTAATTGCATAAAAAGGAGCTGCAACGGCCTGGTTCCTTCCCTGATGCTTTCTGACAGCATTAATTCAGCACACTGCACACCTTTGGTCATGGACGTTGCGTGGCCCTCCCCAAGCAGAAACGGAAAACCGGGAGGGGGCTCCTGATCACCATGGAGACCGAGGTCGGGTTTGGGGATGTTTGTTACCTTGAGAGAGAGTAAGAGACAGTGGTGTAACTAGAAATTCTGGGCTCCTGATCAAAACTGTCAGAAACAAACCCACTATTCCTTGTTCCTTTTAAAATACGGAAATCTCGGGGGGCCAGGGTGGCTCAGTCGCTTAAGTGTCCGACTTCCTTCAGCTTGGGTTCGTGAGTTCAAGCCCCTGACAGCTCAGAGCCAGGAACCGCTTTGGATTCTGTGTCTCCTTCTCTCTCTGCCCCTTCCCTACTCGAGCGCTCTCTCTCTCTCTTTCAAAAATAAATAAACACTTTAAAAATAATAAAATAAAATACAGAAATCTCCTATGAGGTAGAGGAGCTCTCAAGCGATACCTAAACCTATGGGTAAAAATTTTTATATTAGGAAATGCATCACAAAATCCTTTTGTGCTTTGACTGAAGGAAGCAAAACCCAACTTGGGTTGGCTGAGGCATAAAATGGGAGTTTATTTTAAGGATACAGAAATGTTTCAGACTCCCCAATGGCAAAGAAGCAGCGGGGTCTCTGGCACCCAGAGAGAAATTGTGCATCATTTTGACTCTCTGATTCTTTTTACACATCTGTTTCTTTCCTATTTCTTAGAAAACCAACACTTTCTGCTCCCCGGTTATTATCTGGCTGGAAGAACATGGCTGCTCTCATATCTTGGGTTTTTAAGTTAGTCCCTCAGACAATGGAGACTGATGCCCTCATGCCCATCTCCAAATTCCCAGGGCAGAGATTCAGAGTGGCCCAAGTTAGGTCAAGTGCTCACTGCTAATCCAGTTCCTTATTTTCAAGAAGGTTTCGGGTTGCATTATATAAACATGACAGACAGAGACCCATCCCTGTGAGTGGAGAGCTGGGGCTGGCAGCTGAGGGGGTCAGTTTAAGCTGGGAAAACACTGTCATAAGGCAACTGCTACACAATTATCATGTCATCTGAGTCTCACAACAACCCTCTGAGGTCGGTAGGAAACTCAATTGTTAATTATGCTTATTTAATAGATAAGGAAATTGAGGTTCAAAGAGGGAGCTGGTAAATATTAGAGCCCTAGCTTGAATCTAGGTCTGCTGCCTCCAAATGTTGTGTGGAAAGAAAACAAACACAGGCAATTTTCTGTCCTATTTTGCCTGTATATTTTATTTTGTTTATTGCACTTTTCCTGCCCAGAGCATATCCCAGTTCCTTCCTTCAACCAATTCTTATTACATACATGCTCTATGCAAGGTATTATGCTAAACCTTATGGGGAATATGGGGCCTGTCCTCAAGATGCTTAGAATCTATCACATCAGACATTTAACAAACTTATCTGCCAAGACTCCAGGCACTAGGGCTATCACATATCACAACTCCAGTGGGCACCACTCACATTTGAGTCTGGAGAATGCCACCCGTTAGAGTAGTGCCGTGAATGGTATGAAGTCCACCGATGGCCACAGCTAAACACGCTTGTTCTTTCCACATGCCTTTTAGCAGCCGGTTAATTTCCTACAACCTGGAGTCCAGCTGATTTGTAACGTTAGCATTTTCCAGATCCTGGAAGGTCTCTAATACTAAGAATCCCTGCATTAATTTGCTCAGGCTACCGTAACAAAATACCACAGGCCGGGTAGCTTATAAACAACAGAAATTTATTTCTCAAAGCTCTGGAGGCTGGGAAGTCCAAGATCAAGGCACCAGCATGATCACGTTCTGGTGAGAGTCCTCTTCATGGTTCCCAAGGAGGAACCTTCTTGCTGTGTCCTCACATGGTGAGAAGAGCTGGGGATCTCTCTTTTGTAAGTCACTAATCCCATTCAGGAGGGTTTCACCCTCAGGACCTAATCACCTCCCAAAGGCCCTACCTCCTAATACTGTTGCCTTTGGTGGGGGTTAGGATTTTAACATATGAATTTGGGGAGCACAAACATTAAGACCGCAGCAATCCCTTACTGAAGTGACTGAAGTAGCTGGATTTCTGGGGCGGGGGCAGGGTGGTGGGGGGTGAAGGTGGAAAGGAAGGTGCAGGAAATGACTTGAACTAAATAGGTGCGAGTCTCAGCTGTGATGTCTATATTGAGTTCTGGGCAATTCAAAGCCCTGGGGACACCTCCAGTCTTCCAGAAAGTGCCTAAACAGTAACTCCTCCTCTGGGGAGAAACCGGCCTGGGTTGATTGAGACAACCATCTAGGGTTGTGAAAAGGGTGAAAAATAAGAATTGTCAGAAGATTACATGCAGGTCTAGGGACTAAAGGAAGCAGAGGCAGAGCCAGAGGGAGGGCACAGAGTCACAAAAGACAAATGCTCCACAGGGCTGGAAGGTGGGGCCCACACTCTGGGCTGGTAGGGAAAGGAAACAGACAAGGGCACTTCAACTTTTCCTTCTTCTCCTGGTGACTCGTGGTCTGACCACTGATGTTTCAGTCTAGCATAAGCAGACGGATCCTTGTGTTGGCACATCTTTCTCCAAAGCCTTTTTCTCATTGTCTTAATAACCATCATCTCAATAAGTTACCTTAGGGAAAATTGTCAAAAAAGCACTGCCTGTGGGTAAGAAGCTCTAGAGAGCATTTGTCCCAGAAATTCCCCCACCCTGTGATAATCCAAACAGACACTAATCAAGTCTAACAAATCATTTCCAAGGTCACAAGGGATTAGCTGTTTTTTTTTTCTACTACATGTTGAAAATCTGACTACAATATGTACCTCTTCCATGTACCACCTGTTCTACCAGGATCACACTAAAGTACCAAGGCATGAAAGGGTCCCTTTAACATTACACTTGAATTTGAAATCAAACATGCCTGCAGACACTCAAGGAGGACCTGTCTTCATTAAGCAATGCACAACAGCAAATCTCTCATTTTATAGTTTTCCCATGAAAAACAGAAAACTGCAGGCACTTAACTCAGGCCCCAAAGTGCACAGCTAAGGAACACCTGGCAACATGAATAAATTGCAAAATGTATCTGTTTTCCTTAAAAAAATTTTTTTCATTAGATAGTGCACTTCCAAATGTGCTGCTGATAGCGACTGCCTTGCTAAAGACCAACAGAGCTCATTACCAGGCAATGCAAGAGCCCAAGGGAAGTGAATGAATTGGTTTTTCAAACCATTGACAGACTCCAGAAAGTCTGCAATGTTTGCTATTTTAAAATTAAACATCTGGTTGAAAGATCTGTTATTTTATGATTTTTATAACAATTCAGAAGTCACGTTTAATTTCGTTCTTTCTCCGTCAGAGATTCAAGCAACTTCACTTGTGATCACAATAGTTCCACAAGCCTTGGGCTCAGAAAAAAGAAAAAAAGAAAAAAAAAAGTCCCCTTAGAATATCCATGGTCAGTTCAGCCCTTACCTTCCTCCTAGGAAGCAAAACAAACCAGCTATATGGTTTGCCTTCCAACAGTCTGTGGCAGTTGAGCGTGACTATGGGTTTATAGTGCCTCCAAAGATTAAAAACAATCCCACTTAAAATGTTCAAATCAAATTCACAAGCAACCTAATGAGCTGTGAATGTAAATGTAAATGCTTTCCTAAGCGAGCACCCATAAAAGAATTATGTGCCCTAAGTAATTATGTGCAGATGCCGACTCTCAGGAGTTCAGTTTGGGACGTTCCTCAACCATGGGGGGTCCTATGTTTATCCCTTAGTGTGAGCGCCAATATTAAGAAAAGGCACATCTCTTCCAGAGGAGAATGTGAGCTGCAACTTGTTCAATGTGTGAACCCCTTCACATTCCTGGTTCCCGGCAGGGTCCCTGCCTTTACCATTCCATGTGGGACTCTTCCATGGAGAAAGTAGTTCATTTGGGCGGGCAAAGTTGAACCTCGGAGCATGGCTCCCACAGAGTTGGACAGAGCTGGAAACAGAGAACACCTATGTTTCAGGGTCACATGATAATGATGGGAAATAGTATCCACAACAGGAAAATTGTAATGTCATCAGAGTTCCCAGCTCCAGACTCCACACCCAACTCCCGTGGATTCCCACTGGGATGCCACACAGCCAGCCCTATGCTCTCTTTACTAAGCAAGCAAGGACTTTCTGTCTCTGTTTACACTTCTATGAAAACCCATCCTCCTTAGCCATGTCTCCTGGACACAGCTGCCTTTGTCAAATCTTTTAACTTTGTTTTTAATGTTAATTTATTTAGTATTTGTTTGTTTGTTATGGGGCAGGGGCAGAAAGAGGGGGAGAGAGAGAATCCCAAGCAGGCTCCACGCTGTCAGGGAAGAACCCAATACGGGGCTTGATCTCATGAACCATGAGGTCATGACCTGAGCCAAAATCAAGAGTCAGAGGCTTAACCAACTGAGCCACCAGGCACCTCACAAATCTTTTAACTTTGATCAAATAATTAATGCTTAGCTCAATCAAAATAATTTCATCTTTTCAGCCAGTTTGCAGGGAAAATTAGAGGGCAGGGTGAAAAAGGGACTTAATTATTCCTTAAGTCAGTCTACTCCTCAACTTGTCCTAAAGATTGATAAGACTTGGACCCTTTAGGACTGGGTGAAAAATGATGTTGATCTTCCTCTTTACTGGAGATCCTCCTACTCGCCCAAGTTTAATGAACTTCCAGCTGTAACTGCAGAAGACCTACTTCCTACCTACTAAATCAATCAGATTTACCCAAGGGTCACTGGCTTTTTTTGTATGTTTACTGCCAATGGACATCCCTTCCTGCTAATCTCTCTAATTTCTCACCACCAATCTCTCCTTATTCCAAGGCATTTCAGATAAAATCTCACTTGTTCATCAGACCAATCATCAAGATATTCCTTTGGCATTGAATTCAATTCCTTTGTGACAAGATTTTTTTTTAACGTTTATTTATTTTTGAGAAAGAGAGTGCGAGTGGAGGAGAGGCAAAGAGAGAGCAGGACACAGGATCCGAAGCTGACTCCAGGCTCTGCGCTGTCACCACAGAGCCTGACATGGGGCTCTAACTCACCAACCTTTAGACCATGAGCTGAGCTGAAGTTGGATTCCCAACCGACTAAGCCACCCAGGCACACCTGTGACAAGGATCTATATGTGTTCGCTGGATCATGCTACTCCGGAAGCTTCAAGTGGTTATTTCACTTGAAACACACACACACACACACACACATACACCACAACACAGACAGAGGCCCCAAATTTCAGCCTCCTCCACCAGAATTGTGATTATAATCATAATGAGGAATTCCCATCATGCCCTACTATTAGCTCATTTTCTACAGGGCATTGGAATATTGCTATTCTTCCTCCGTGGGAGAAGTTTAGTGTATGAGCCATCATCCTAGCTATTTGAATGGTAAATTAACCCTAGGGACTTTCAAAAATTGCTATTCAAATTCTTAAAACAGCTCTTCTTCTTTCAGAATAGTTTTGATCATTGAAATAGAGCTTACCTATCTGCTGAAAAACCCTTAGCGCCTCCCTCTTATGGCATTCCAAATAAAGTCCAAATCCTTAAATCTGTAGCTAAGGTGCTATAAAATCTAATTCCTATCTAATCTACCTTTCCAGTATTCCCTGCTTTCATTCCTCCCCCACATGAATCCTTTCATCCAATGACTGATCTACATCCCACAGAGACACGTTTCCATTCCTTCCTTTGTTGAACAACAATTTATTCCTGTCTCCGCACCTTTGCTTGTATTTGCCCTCCCAACAGAATATCTTCTCCAAACCATTCTACTTTCACTTAAAACTCAGCTCAGGGCACGCAAGTGGCTCAGTTGGCTAAGAGTCTGACTTTGGCTCAGGTCATGATCTCACAGTGCTTAGGGTTCTCTGTCTTCCTCTCGCTGCCCCTCCCTCGCTCGCGCATGCCGAGATTTCTCTCTCTCTCTCTCTCTCTCTCAAAAATAAACTCAGTTAAAAAAAAAAAAAACACGTCAGCTCAGGTCTCACTTCCCCCGGAGCTTTCTCAAACACATCAGTCCACGATGCTCATTTTACTAATTAAATCAGCGTGCTACATCATACCAAGAGTTAGAAAACAGAGGACTAAGCTCTGCCCCTTGCCAGCCGTGTGAACAAAGGCAATTCACTTACCTTCTCTGAGCCTAAATTCTCTTCATCTAATACAAAGGGTTTTAAATGATCTCAAAGGGCCATTCCGGTTCCAATATCAATAAAGTCTTTGCACCTTTATAATAAACTCCCAGTTATCCATCCATGAGTAAAAGTGCCAGATTTGGCAAATAAAAATATAGGACCCCCAGCATGCTCCGTGCAATATTTGGGGCACTGTTATGCTAAAAAAATTGCTCCTTGTTTATCTAAAATTCAAATTTACCTGCATATCCTATATTTTATCTGGCAATCCTATGCATAAGTCCATGTTTTTTAATCACCTATTCCTTTCAGCTATCTGGAGATGGGGGCTTCTGACATAGTGCCCCTAAAGTTTCTGACAAAGTGCCATGCACAGTGTATGCTCACAAGTACCTTGTGATAAATGGACACCAACTCCCTCAAACTAAAGCTAACTGAGTGAGCATAAGCTCATAAAAAGTGCTTCACCCTCTTCTCAGATTAATTTAAAAAAAAAAAAACTATTCCTCTCCAACTGCCTTAGTCCCACCTGCTGCTGCCTTACCTTACTTAAGACGCCCCATGAACGTGCCTATAACGTAGCTCAGTAACCAGTCCACATAAATCCTTTACTGCTTACCCTTCCCTCCAGCCATATATACACAGGGAGCAAAAGCACTTTCTTTATTACTCGTGCTCAGTGTGTTTATGAGACGCTATATCTCTGGCTACTGTATAATACTCCTCATCCTCACTCCCACGTTCCTCTCCTCACTTAGTCAAATGGCATGCCCTATTTCTCCTTCCCGTAGAAATTAGCACCTCTCTCCTTCTCTGTGGAAGGAAGAATATCTTTGCTTTGTTCTGTCAGGAGAGAAAGCTTTTTATGTCTTGAAATTAAGTCTTGTGGGACCTCTGTCTATGTAAAATAGAAAGAAGATGGCAACAGTGCATCAGAAGACTGGTGGGCGCTGGGTGGCAAACAGAAGCTAGACTGTTAAGAGCCCAGAGCAGGAGTCAGGAGGTAGGAGTTAACTTTAGCTCCGCCCCAACCCCATTACCTCAGTTTCCCTTTCTGAGCATGAGAAAGCCCAGCCTGAGAATTTGCAAGGCCCCTTCAGCTTTCACGTTCTATGGCTTTAAGCAAGATTTACGTGGAGGCCAACTGAGGATTTAAACTCAACCGGAGGAAGTGAGATAAATACACCATTTATAGCAAATCGCTCTGATGTATAATGAACACTGCTTCCTCTACAAATGTAATGGAAAAGTGCTGCAGAGTCACCCAAATCACTTATTTACCTCGGCAACAGCACTGCACAGAGGAGCAGAGACTCTAATTGTATTTTATTTCCCTCTTGTTTTGATCCAAGGCTGAGGTGTGGCAATTAGAAAGACACAGAAATAAGAAAAAGAGACTTAAGCAGATAAAAGAGTAAACTCACTTACTTGGTGGTAGCCATTGATGTTTCCCTTCAACTTTATATTTGCTGGTGTCTGCTGGCCTCCCAGACAAGTCATTTCCCAAGAGTTAGACCAACATGCCTTGCATCCCAACAGGGATGTCACAGGACAGAAATCCCAGACAAGGAGGTGAACATAGTTGGAAAAGTGCTAATCAAAAAGTAGTTATCAAAATTTTCTTGGGGCTCCTGGGTGGCTCAGTCGGTTAAGTGGCCGACTTCGGCTCAGGTCATGATCTCGCGGTCCGTGAGTTCTAGCCCCGCGTCGGGCTCTGTGCTGACAGCTCAGAGCCTGGAGCCTGCTTCAGATTCTGTGTCTCCCTCTCTCTGACCCTCCCCTGTTCATGTTGTGTCTCTCCCTGTCTCAAAAATAAATAAGCGTTAAAAAAAAATTAAAAAAAAACAAAATTTTCTCTGGCTCTACCAATGGAGAGAATTTTAAAAGAATCAGGACACTGTCCTGCATCCGAAAAAAAAAAAATCAGGAAAGAATCCATGTGCACATTTAAGGTAAGGACACATGTAGTCAAAATAATTGGATGAGTGGTGGAAAATTCAGCCTACTACCCAAGTATCGGGCCGAATAAACTCAAAACTTCTCATAACATATAGATGTAGTACAGAATTTTTCCACTTTTTCCTTGGGTGCTCTGGGAGGGACCACGTTAATGAAACAGCACTTGGCAAACTCTCACAGATATTAGGGTTTCCAAATAAGCATTTTATGAAGTGAGAATCAATAGGATCTCACAGCTCTCCAGAGAAGTTGTAGGTCATCATCAGCTAAATATGTACTGCAATTGTTTTCCCCACTGAGCATTTGGTAAATACATTCAATTCTCTTGCAGTTATAATGCCATCATTAAATGCCAGACAGGGACCTCTGGGAGCCATATTGTCTACCCCTTTACCCCCAGGAAAGCTCACACTTAACTGTTTACAATAACAGTCATGTCGAATCCTAGCCTAAATGATCCCTCAGGAAAGAAACACAAATTCTCAGAAATATTGACATAAAAGTACTACGTGGACTCTGGGGTCACTTGCACGGATATATTTCTTGGTGTACACGTGCTCACTATATTCCAGAGTTCCGTTATAGCTAAGGACCCCCTTGGTCCCTTGCAGGACCATAGTCCCCACCTTACCAGGTTATTCTACTCAGATTTTGGATCTCAGATCAAATGCCCCTCCTTCAGGAAAATCTTTCCTAACTCCCTGAGCAAGGTTTGGCAAACTACAGCCTGTGGACCAAATGAAGCCCACAACCTATTTTGTACAGACCACAAACTAAAAACAGTTTTGCATTTTTAAGTGGTTGAAAAGAAAATTCAAACAAAGACTACTATTTTATGACTTATAATCCTTACATGAGAATCAAATCTCAATGTCCATAATAAAGTTTTATTGGAACATAGCACGCTCCTTTGTTTACGTGTCATCTAAGACCTCTTTCATACTGCAACAGCAGAATTGCACGTAGTTAGATCAAAGGCCATTTGGCCCTCAAAACCAAAAAAAAAAAAAAAAAATTACCACCTAGCCCCTTACAGAAAAAAAGTTACCAATCCCTACCCTCGACTCTATGCTTTTGCAGCACAACACACGTTTTTGTATCTATGAAACTTACCTCATATGAAAATTTCACACGTCATTGATCACTTCCTTAATAGCTGTCTCTTCACTAGATGGTGAGCTCCCTGAAAGGAAAGCCTATGGCTCTCTTTTCTCACCATTTAGCTCAGAATCTGACACACAGTAGTAGATGTTAACTACCTATGTGTTAATGCATGAATAAGTCAATAACTCCTGAAAGTGATATTCCACAAAGCTCAACTTGGGAAATGCTACTCTATGTACGTATCCTCCAACTAGGAGGCAGAGTAAAGAAACAGACTCTGCTCACAGAATATTTCTGCAAACTGATATTATGGAGGGGCTAAAATTAGCAAAAGAAAGGCTTTTTTGTCTTGAGGCTGCTCCGCCCTGGAGAATCTGAAGGAACTACAGCCAAACTCATTAGAGACCTATAGGAATCATTCAGAGAATTTCAAGGGGTTTGGAACTATCCAGGAGAAAGCTGGATCCCTTGGGGCAGCTGAGGGATAGAAAGTGTATGTAAGAAGAGGAAGGGGGCATGAGAAAAATGAGACCACCAGACCCCCTTCTGAGGTACAATCTATTAGGACTAAAGGGGACTCAGTGAGACAAAAAGAGTTGTGCTTCCTCTGGACACCACAGGTTTTGCCCAATAGTGAAATTGTTCGATGGGCTAACAGTGTGCATTGTAGCCTGTCTAGACATAGCAGTCCTCAAGGAAGAGCTACGTGATTTCCTTCACGTTCTGGAAACTGACCTCTGACTCCTTTCCCGTTTTGATCCAAAATCACTACTTTCCTCATCAGACACTATTTATGAAGTTTAATGGACTTCAGCATTACCAAGAGCTCAGAGACTTGTGTCAGCAAGACGTTGTTTCCCTGAGTTTCCGACCAGCTGCACTGGGTAGTTATCTGCTGGCCTGTCTTCATGATTATAAATGAGAAGACAGTCCTTCCAAGGAAGCATAGAGTAAAACCACCAGACCTTTCCTGGTTTCAAGAGAATCAGCTCCATCTGTAGTTCTTCACCAACAAAAGAGTATTTCTCTTCACTAATTTACTATTCAACAAAACTTTAGTGAGTAACTACTACATACCAGACACTACTAAGCAAAATCATCCCTGACATGGAAGAGTTCACAGTATAGTTGAGAAAGCAGACCTTAACCAGACAACTGCACAAATTGACAAATATATCCAAATTCTGAGGAAAACTATGAAGGAAAACTACAGGGCACCATGACCGTGTGTGATAGGGGGCATGACTTAATTGGGAGGTCACGGAGAATTTCTAAAAGATGTGACATTAGAACTACTACTTAAATCATTTTCTTGAGCACCGGCTCCCCAGAAACGGTCTTGAGCCCTCAATCCTAGATTTCACCTAGAAATCTTCTATCATTGATGCATTCCAAACCAACTAATCCAGAACTAAAAGTAACTACTAAGGCAGACGGGCAACAATGCCCTAAGTCACTAATGTTAAGAATCGGGCCCTCTGTGGGGCGCCTGGATGGCTCAGTTGGTTGAGCATCCGGCTTCGGCTCAGGTCACGATCTCACGGTTTGTGAGTTCAAGCCCCGCGTTGGGCTCTGTGCTGACAGCTCAGAGCCTGGAGCCTGTTTCAGATTCTGTGTCTCCCTCTCTCTCTGCTCCTCCCCCACTCATGCTCTGTCTCTCTCACACACTCTCAAAAACAAACATTAAAAAAAAAAAAGAATTGGGCCCTCTGTCACAGGGTGCCATGGCCAGACTGATAGGTAGAAATGTTCCCAGGCTTCTTGTAAACTTACTAGGGTCCTTATGATCCCAATTTTATAGATGGAAAGATCAAGGAAGAAAGAGGACAGGTCTCAGTAAAGGAACCCTCCTTCTGAAAAGATCACAGAGATGAGCTATTTGCTCTAGAGCCATTTTGGCTGAATCAAAAGGAAATCAATTGGTGGATTAGGTACCTCCTCATGTAAGGTATTAGCCAACAAAGAGGTATTCATTTGGTTTATCTGGAGCTCCCTCTGTGCATAGAGCCTTCCTCTGAGCATTAAGGGAGGAACAGGTGTGTATTTTAAGAAAGATCCTTTTTTAAGTCAACAGAATAAAACAGAGAGAAAATTATAAGGGATCAGGGAGGACAGGACTCTCCATTCCAATAGGTCACCAAGAATTAAGGGAACCACATGCTTGGTGCTGGACTGTGCCATATGGAAAGCCAAAAGTAAGTGCAAGCTGTCAGGGAATTTGATCCGTTTGAGAGAATATAGCACAGACACACAGACACACACACTGATCACTACAGCTAAGTGGATGAGACAGAAATCAGAAACGCCATAGGAGAGCACAGAAAGGTACAAAAAGGTTCAGAAAAGTCTTCATGACAGCGGTTGACTTTTACTGAGCGTCTACTATGCATGTACCAACACTCACACTAAGCCGTAACTCCTGCTTAAGACACTGTGCTAAGTGCTTTAACACGTTATCTCACAGGGGTCATGGGGAGGTGCTGAAGAAATTAGACTTGAGAAATAAAGCAATTTGGCCAAGGTTTCTTAGCTAGCATGTAGCAGAGCAGCAAACAGAACCTGAGGTCCCTTCTTAACCTATAAAAGACCCTTCATATCTGTAGATTTGCAACAAAGAGACTAGGATGTGCCTGGTTTTCATGCCTCTCTCAAGACACCAAGCCTTCTTCACCTCATTTAGCATTGTAACTGTTATCAATAAAGGTATTTTCAGGTCAACACCTGGATTCAGTCTGAACTATCTGACACCATGGCCTGTGCTGTGTTATTTATGCTATTCTGTCTTTACAAAATGGAGAGAGAACAGTTAATACTTAGGTAGAAGAACAAAGGGAAGACTTTTTTTTTTTTTAACTTATTCCATGTCTGGAACTGTTCTCAGTGCTTGAGATATGATATATGAACAAGTCTACCAAAGTTCCTTTTCTCACAGAGCTTACAATTCTGCTGAGAGAGAAAATAAATATATATAAATACATAATTAAATTACATAAATAAAGCAAGGACACCTCAGTGCATGATACATGCTAGATGAGTAATGCTGGATAAGGGAATAATGAGTGTCAGGGGCGGGACGTTTAAATAGTGTAGAAATGTAAGCATAACATGTATAGAAAGGCTTGCTTATAGGAAGGGACAATTGCATTGTGTGCTCAAGAAAGTAAGGAAGTCATGTAGATGCTGAGAGGTCATTCCAGACAAAAGGAGTATCAACTGTTGGTATTTTAACCCCATTATCGCCTTTTGGAAATTAAGGATGATCTCCCTCCAGCTCTTGGAACTGGGAGAAGTCCCTGGCTGAAGGCCCTGGAAAGTTCCTTTTGAAGAGAAGCCATGTCTTTGTGACTCTAGGTAAATTGGATTGTCACTATTCTCCAGACTTGACAGGAGGAATTCCTTATGTGCTTCAGATATCCAAGGCAGCCTTGAAGGTTCTTTCTGCATTCCTCCCGAGTCACTTCATATTTGGGGAATTCTTGTACATGAGCTCCCTGTAGAGAGATTTGGGGGTTTTGTTTTTTGTTTTTTGTTTTTTGTTTGGCTTAGTTATCTCTTTGAGAATCTTATTCTCTCCCCAAACCTCCAAAAAACAAAACAAAACAAAACAAAACAAAACAAAAACATGTGCCTTAAGAATTATGCATAACATTACAGAAGGCTATTCCTTTAAACATATCTGTGAATGCCTCCCAGGTCTCTACACCTTAAGTTAAGAACCCGTATCAGAGAGCTTCGTTTGAGGGTCACTCGGCTATTCCTACTCCCAGCAATAAAGCCCTGCATGATCTACAAAGCCATCATCCTTCACTAAATGGCATTCCTTGAGGGCAGGGGCTGTGCTTCATTTATCCTTATATTCCAAGTGACCAGCAGGAGACTAAAAGCCACCTTGAATTAGTGAAACACAGAAAGGAACAGTTATAGGTTCACATAGCCAAGCCAAAAAAATTTACAAATAGGGCTGGAATTAGTAACTACCAGAATTGGGCCCTTAAATATTTTCTTCTTTCATGTCTTTCTGTCTCTCTCTCTGTCTCTCTGTCTCTCTCTCTCTCTCTCTCTGTCTCTCTCTCTCCACACACACACGCACGCACACACGTCTTTGGATGTTTTTTTCCACATTTCAGCTTTATTGTCCTTAGGTCACCTGTCCCCACAGGATAAAAATATGGCCACAGACAGCTCTGGGCTTGTATCTTAACAACTTATATCCAGAGGCAAAAAAGGAAGCTTGGCTTCCAGCTTCTGTTTGAAAAACGCCAGTTAAGGATTTTTCTTCACCCAGTTTGAGTCACCAAGCTCTGTGACAAGAGAGATGTGAGATGATGCACTATGATTGGCTAGTCACCCATGAGGTGTGACTGCAAAAGAGAAGAGATTTGTGTCCTTAACGTAGAGATACTGTCCCTAGAGGAAGGAGGGTAGTGGATTGATGCTTAGCAGACAAAAGCAATCACTTTCTCAAATAAAAATAATGTTAGTAAAACCTAACTATCTTCTACTATGTTCTAGACGTTGTGGTTAAGTATGTTTCATGGATTATCTCATTCATCTTTCTACAAGTAATTGTTGACCAGGTAGCATGAGGCCACATGATGAGCAAGCTTGAAATCCAGGCTAAGGAATTTAATAACATATGGTAAGAAGTGGAGAACGAGTAAGGATCCTGAGGGACAAAGTTACATGACAAAAGTAGCATTTAAGGGTGGTTAGTGCAGTAGTTTTCCATTTCTGTCTCCAGTTTCCAGTGATCTGATTGGCGGCGAGGGAGGCAGTGCACAAACCCTGAGTTTTTAAACTCTGGATGGGATTGGAGAATTTTCCTACCAAACAGTTCTCTATGTCTTTATGCCCAAGTTCCCTATGAAGAGTCTTCATTTTCCTGGCCATTAATCCCTAGCAATGAAAAGAAATAATGATACTGTTGAACTGAGCAGTATTTGGAGAAACATCACCTGTTAATTCCAGGACTCACCTACCAGCTCAGGGGAAAGACAAACATTTCCTGCTGGCAGATAAATGCAAGCTTCAAAGTAAATTTGAAAGCAGTGAGAACATTCTGTTATTTTCCCTCTTAACAAGGCTTGATGAAAGCAATCTCCACAGAGGCTGCCTAATTGGGCGGGGAGCTCATCTCTGAGCAGTGCTGGCAGAAGGAACCCAGGGCTGGTTAGTACATTCTGTCTGAAGACTGTCCTTTTTCCAGAGGAGGTAGGGGCACTTTTACCCACAGTGCCCGCTGCCACACACCTCCAGGGCCCTCCAAGAGCCACCCGTCAAGTGGCCGTTCTGAGTGCTTTCTAAACAACTGGCTCCCTACTTTTTTCATGGCACGGACTCTGGTTTTCTAATTATCCTGCAGGGGAATGTACACTGTTTATTTACTGCTCTGAAAATATGCAAACTTTGCTCCCTGCTGCTAAGATGCCCTGAGAAACCAATATCAGTAATTGTACCCCCTCTGGGCCACATGAGGAAGACTGGGAGGCCAGCCACATTCCCTGCCCACCCAGAGCACTGTGTGGAGAGGGGACTGAGGGCCGTGGAGCCAAGTGAACCGTCCTTAGTTCTGGGTTCAACCTCCGCTAGGCAACTCCCCCACCCCAACCCCTATAACAAGTCCCTCTGCTGTCCTCCTCATTGCCCTGACACTTCCCAGGTCCCTCCAAACCTGACTAGCCACCACGTCAACCAGGACCTACACTAGAGGAACAGTAGGAATAATGATGATAATAATAATGGCTAATATCTGTGGGACATTTTTTGTGCCAGATGCTCTACGTAGATAGTTAATTTTATGCCCCAAACATTTCTATGATTTTCTGCATTTTAGAGATGAGCACCTGAGGCTTAGAGAGTTTGTGTAACTTTACCCAAAGTTCACCTACTAAGGAGCAAAGCTACTGTCTCCCCGGTGGGAGGGAGAAGGAACACGTGTTCTGAACCCCTCCACCACATTGCTGCCCTGGTAGGGATGTGTGCCCTCCAGCAGGCTCCACTGTTCTTTCAATCCATTGATCAACATTTACCGAGCGCCATCATGAGGCAAGCGCTGGGCTAAAATATTTGTCATGCTCCCCTCTGTTCAAAAACTTCCACTCCAGCTAGGAGACAAGATGCATACATTTGACAACATGACAAAAATATACTGAATAACAATATAGAAAAGATCGTCAAACACTAGAATAAGCATAGGTTCTTATCCTGGGATTCTTGTGGACACGAGGACAAACTTCTCCATGTTCCTGACAACAAACTTCCCTACCTGGGCAACAGTACGTTGGACGGGTTCAGAGCAGGTACCACCATTGCCCTCCTAACAGAGAGACAGTAGCTTTGCTCCTTATTAGCTGTGTCAACTATGAGTAAACTCCTATGTTTCAGGGAGCTCTATGAATACCCTTAAATTATTTGCAGATTTTTCTTCATGTGCACATTTTACTGGCTTCCCTTGGATCAGTGTTTCTTAACCAAAAGGGATTTTGCCCACTAAAGGCATCTGACAATGTCCGGATACAATTTGGGTTGTCCCAAATCCAGCATCCTGCTGGATTCTAGTGGGTAAAGGCCAGGTATGGTGTTGAACACCCTACAATGCACAGGTCAGCCCCCACAACAAAGAATTATCTGGCTCAAAATGTCAACAGTGCTAAGGTTGAGAAAGTTTGCATTAGATTCCCCAAGGCATCTCAGTCAGCTCCAAAACAACTGAAAACTGCTAATCCAGGGGCGTCTGGGTAGCTCAGTCAGTTAAGGGTCTGACTCCTGGTTTCGGCTCAGGTTATGATCTCTCAGTTGGTGAGTTCAAGCCCCACGTCGGGCCCTGCATTGACAATGCAGAGCCTGCTTGGGATTCTTTCTCTCTCCCTCTCTCTCTGCCCCTCCACCCCTCAAAATAAATAAATAAACTTAAAAAAAAAAACTGCTATTCCAGAGCTTTATTTGCCCAATGAAGGGTGTGAGCAAAAAGTATTTTTACAGCTGAACACTTTCCAGCATCTGATGGCCCATGCATGCTGCAGGGTTGTCCTCCTAAGGCTCCAGGATCCCTCAACATCTTGTTAGGTGTTTTTGTGCAAAATCTGAGCATTTGATTCCATTGTCAAGGCCCAATGGATTGTAACATGCCAGTGTACTATGCTTACATTTCCACAAAGTCATTCAACACTGAACAAAAGTCACCTAAAAATGATGAGCATATCGACCAAGCCATGCCTGGTTGGACATAATTGGGGGCATGGAATGATGAGACGGGAGTCCTTTATGTATTATGCCTAAGTCCTTGTGTCCATATTTCCAACTGGAACCCAAGTAATGGAAATGGGGAGCTGTGGGGAGTTCACAAGCCTGGGAGCCAGGGTACCCAGATCTCCTATGAATGAACTCTGGGGACCTGACCTGGTTGTTTTTGTTTTTATTTTTGTTTTTGTTTTTGTTTTTATAAAAATGCAGGGCTTGGAGTCTGTATCAGTAAGGGCTCTACCAGAGAAACAGAACCAGCAGGAGATATATATTAAGAGATGCATTGTAAGGGATTGGCTTACAAGATTATGGGGCCCTGCTGGGCAAGTCTGAAATCCATAGGGCAGGCCATCACGAGGGGGAGGCTGGAACTCTCAGGCACAAACTAAAGCAACAGCCTGTAGGAGGAATTTCTTCTCCTTCCAGGAAATGGGTTTTGCCCATAATGCCTTTCAACTATTTGTTTCATGTCCACCCAGATCATCCAAAATAACTTCCTTTAATTCAAGTCAACTAATTGTGACCATAAATCACATCCACAAAATCCCTTCACAGCAACCCCTAGGTTGGTGTTTCATTGAAAAATGGGATTATAGCCTAGCCTAACCAAGCCAAGCTGACATATAAAACTGACCATCAGAGGGGCGCCTGGGTGGCTCAGTCAGCTGAGTGTTCGACTTCAGCTCAGGTCATGATCTCATGGTCCCTGAGCTCGAGCCCCACATCGGGTTCACTGCTGTCAGTGCAGAGCCTGCTTCACTTCAGATCTTCTGTACCCCCACCCCCCACCTTCCCCAGCTTCCCCTTTCTCTCAAAAATAAACATTTTTATAAATAAACAAATAAATAAATAAATAAGACCATCAGAGACTCTGTGGTCTCTGTTCCTTTGCAGCTTTTAGAACCTGTGATTCCACTATTAATCACCCTGAGCAACAACATGTCATTTAAAGGCTCTTGGACCACAGATATACCAAAAGGAGCACCTCTGAGCAGTTGGCTCAGAGGTTACTAGGTTCTGTGGATGCTGGCCTCAGAGACAAGATGCAAAGATGTTGGTCTGGCCAGAGTCAGGGCCTCCCTCCCTCATGCCAACTGAGGAAGACTGAGAGGAAATGTGGCTAAACAGGAGCTTTTCTTCTACGACGACACTGGCAAACTGTCCGTCTGGCATGATTAAATGGTAGGCAAGAACTTTGAAGGAGCCAATTATTTGCTTGAGAAAAACTGGGGGGAGAAACACAATATTAATGCAGAGACCACTGTGATTCATGGCATTTACCCAAAACTTAGAATCACAGAATTTTCAAGCCAGAGAAGATCATAAAGTTAACCTTGTCCGACTCACTCATTTTACAGAAGATGGGACTGAGAAGCAGAGATTCATGAGCTGCAGGGTCAGAAGCTACTCAGTGTCACAGACAAGACAGATGAAGTGTCCTGATTCCCAGGCCAAAGCTCTTTCCCCACACCAGCCTCCAGCCCACCAGGAAAATGTGCACAGACCTCAAACACAAGCCTCCTACCTCCTCAACGAAGCCTGTGGCTGAGCTCTTTACTGCTGGCATTTACTCTGACAGATATCAGTAACTATGAAAGGGGATGCTGTTAACACAAGATGACAAATTCTAAAATTGGGTTGTTTTCACAACCGTCACTTTTTAAGGGGTGAACGACCTTTCTCTGGCTCTTTAAAAACCTCTGGATTCCCGCCAGCTCAACATCCCCGCACTTCCTCCCACAATCGCTTGTTATGAAAATGTCATTATTCTATTTTGAAGAGGATAGAGCAGTTGCACTTCCTTTGTAATAGCTATGTTTTCTGAAAGAGGGGAGAAAAGTCACGAAAGCCAGGGATGGAAAAGCTTTCACGGATCAATCATGTTCCCCTCACGCACCAAGAAGACATAAAGGTAAAACTACGAAGTCAAATCCCATGTCAAAGATAGAATCCCCCCACCTCTGTGACTTTACTTTGACCCAGACTGAGAGAAATGTCTTGTCGCCCATTTTCAAAGACTGCATCCAACAGCCCTTCACCTGAAGAACCACCTGTTCTGAGGGACAGAAACACCCAGCTCCAAATTCTCTTTCCTGAACCTGATTAGTTAGGAATCTTTGGTCAACAAGACACAGAACTCTGCAGTGAGATTAGGCAAACAAAGAGGTACCACACTGGGTTTAAATTTCAAAAATCTTGGGGCACCTGGGTGGCTCAGTCAGTTAAGCAGTCAACTTAGGCTCAGGTCATGATCTCATGGTTTGTGAGTTCGAGCCCTGCGTCGGACTCTGTGCTGACAGCTCAGGGCCTGGAGCCTGCTTCAGATTCTGTGTTTGTCTCTCTCTCTGTCCCTCCCCCACTTGTGTTCTGTCTCTCGAAACTGAATAAACATTAAAAAAATTTTTTTGAATTTTTTTTCAAAAATCCTAAATAAGTGACCATATATTATCTCTGTAACAGTTTTGCCCTGAGGACTAAGAGCCATTAATAAAACATACTGTCTCTTTCCCTAGGAAATGACTCAGAGAAAGACAGACAGAGACAGAGAAAGAGAAGAGAAAGGGGTGTGTGTGTGTGTGTGCGTGTTTTGTTCTTCTTCCTGTTCTTGGCTCACATAAAGTAGAGGACCCCACAGAGGATGTGGCCAGTCCAGATAGTTTCAATGTAATAAAAGGCCTTTTGGGCCAGTCTCATTTTCTCCACAAGGAGCATGGCTAGTTGACTAATGGAGCTCTCCGAGGACAAATAATCACCAACTGTTGACAACTGTCATCAGCTAATGGTATCAAGAATAAGTACTGCTCTAGCTGCACTTCCTGATACCAAGTAGCCCCATTTTGACTATCAGCAGCCTATTTAACAGGGAAAGAAGCAAGGTAATCACCTTGCCAGAGATGAGGGAAAATCAATTAACTTTTCATTACTTAATGTCCATATAGTATCATTCATTTCAATGTTGGCATAGCCCATCCTCTAGGTAGCAAGCCAATTGCCCCAAGAAGAATATATTACATGAATCGAGCAATTGAGGCAAAAACTAGTAATATCCCTGTGTGGAGCTTTTTTCTCCCCATGGGCCGTGGTGCCTGTCAGCAGATCTTCTTGGTAAGGGAGGCACAGAGAGTTGTACTTCAAAGCACGGCATTCGGCATCTACACCCAAACGACCGGAGTTTTTGTCTCCACTCCATAGCCCTATCAGGTGTGTGGCTTGTGCAAATTACTTACCATATGGACTTCTTATTCTTCTTATGTGTGAAAAGGAAATAGTAAGGCAACCCATCTCATGAAGCTTTTATGAAATTTAAATAAGGTAAAAAATGCAAAGCACATAACAAACAATAAATGCTAATGATTACTCTGAGTCAGAGATTCCCAACCTTCTTCATATCATAAACAGACATTGTGAAACAAAAGTTAATGTATGAATGGTGAACCAGGAAAGGTGAGATTGCTCATAACCAAAAAGAGAGGCCTCCCGGGGGCTAAGGGTTCTATTTCTTATTACACCTGCAACTCACGCACTATTGGCCAGCTGACAAACTCTCCTCTCCACACTGGATGTTGCCTTCATTTTACAGACAACATGTCTCTCGGAAGGCTGTCTCAGCCCCCAACTTAAACATTCCACACTTTCAGCCAACACTATTCTGTCTCTTCTTCACAGATAGTTGTAAGCCATTATATTTCTGATTGGCATAAATAGAATTCTTCTTTGAATTATTTACCCCACACAATATTCCCAAACATGGAGTCATCCCCAAGTCATGGTTAGAAACAGTAAGATGAAGGGGTGCCTGGGTGGCTCAGTCGGTTAAGCATCCGACTTCAGCTCAGGTCATGATGTCACAGTTCATGTGTTTGAGTCCCACGGTGGGCTCTGTGCTGACAGCTCAGAGCCTGGAACGTGCTTCGAATTCTGTGTCTCCTTTTCTCTCTACCCTTCCCCCAGCTCACATTCTCTCTCTCTCTCTCTCTCTTTCTCTTTCTCAAAACACATAAAAAAAAGAAAGAAACAAAGAAACAAAGAAAGAATTTTTAAATTTTTTTTTAAAAGAAAAGAAATAGTAAGATAAAGGACAATTCTGAAACTGAGGCTTCCATCACCTAAACCATTTTTTTTAATGTTTATTTATTTTTGAGAGTGGGAGTGAGGGAGGGGCAGGTAGAGAGGGAGACAGAATCTGAAGCAGGCTCCAGGCTCTGAACTGTCAACACAGAGCCTGATGTGGGTCTCAAACCCACAAACCACGAGATCACGACCTGAGTCGAAGTCGAATGCTTAACTGACTGAGCCACCCAGGTGCCCCTCACCTAAACCATTTTAAAGTGTATCACGCTGGCAAAGGCTGAAGCCAGGAAGGCCTGGGGACCAGGTAAACCCATCAGGCCTCCATGCTGTCGTCATTCTGGGCCCCCCTCTGTCCAGGTATTGCATCATCTTTCTTTATGCTGGCTTCCCCATCCCATCAATCACTTGGCAGGCATGGCTGCCCCTCGTCTTTCAAGGTCACATAATAAAGTTGCAGCCCTCTCTTGATTCTAGTTACTGGAGAGAGAATCTGACTGAACCAGCTGAACTCAGTTGCCCACATGGTGTATTCGGCAAAACCAAGACAGCAGTCAAGCCCAGTACAGCCCAGTAGCCAGAGGCCATTCTTAAGACATAGTGCAGACAATTGGGAGAAAGGTCAGTCCACAAAGAAAAAGAAAGTCATAGACACAAGGACTGAATCCATTACGTTGTCCATTACATTGACTACCTTGTCTTCAGACCCGAAATTCCCATCACACGTCACTTCTTTGACACTCTAAAGATCCTCGTTAAAAGTATGTTGGTTATCTAGCAACATAATATTCCAAGATATTTTCAGTCATTAACATCTAGAAATGAATATGCATATTTGACACAGAACAGAAATGTTTTGACAGAGGTAGGGGGTTTGGTTGTTTGTGGAATAAAAGGCAATGTGTAGGGAGCAGTTCTCTCGTGCAGAGCATCCTGGGAAAATGAGATGCTCTCTGGATACATGTAGGGAAGCTGGCAGGTAGAACATAGAAAAGGGAGAACGGTAGTACTGAGAAAGATGACAACGAAAATGAACATGTAAACCGTCCTTATAATTTCACCCACAGCCAGGGCTGTTAAAGGGCCATGGCACTAAAAGGAATTTTAAAACCAGCATTAACTAGTGACCCCAGTTCTATCCAAAACCAAGCCAGAGTGAAAAATCAGAGCTCGGTAGAGGGTAAAATTGTTCTGTCCTGCACAAAGAGGAATTTAACTACAGGCCCATAATTTCCAAATGAAAAACTAGAACACAAAGTCTGACAAAGAATTTGTGTGCTATTTCAGAGTGAATGAGGCAGCCTGAAAAATGTTCTCTGGACACTTAACTATTGGATGTTACTAGATATTTCAATGGCATATGGGAAAAGGAATAAATTATGCAGAAGAGAGCATCAATTTGGTAGCTGGAAAGGGAATATTTAACCCATTTTCAATTTTAAGGAACAATATAACAAACAGCAACACATTAAGCCAGAGAAATCTTTCAGGGGACTGATTGAGGTTATGGTCTATGGAATTGGAATTCACCTCAGACTATTAGTCAATGAGCCAATATTAATTAAGAGGTCATAAGGTGCTTTCCAATGGGTTTTTTTTTTCTTTTTGCTGCAATCAAATAACATTAATTTGACTTATGATGAGTTAAATGAGTTGCTTTCAAGGTCGTCTTAGTTTCTCACATCTTCCAACACAATCTCAAACAAGGGAACTTGCCCTCCATCTCCTGACAACCCCCTTAAAAAAAATGTTAAAAAACAAAAAAAAAAAACTGTCATTTCACATCCACTCCCTTGAAAAACACTCACTTAACATTTGCATAAGACTCATGACACTCACTTTATCAGTTGGGATTTGGATGTAAGTAACAGAAAACAACTTCAGCAAACAGGAAGGGAATAATAGGCCACTGGGCTGTCCCAAGGAAGCCAATGACAGGTGGTTCAGTCCACCACCACCGAAGGGAGTAAGTTTCTCTCGCCATATCCTGTGTTGATCTCTTTCTGCAAACAGGTTTCACCTACAAGAGTTGGGAGATGGCTGTTCCACAGCCACTATGCTTACATTCAAAAGATCTCCTTATGATGGGGCACCTGGGTGTCTCAGTCCGTTAAGTGTCCAACTTCAATTCATGGGTTGGAGCCCCACATCAGGCTCTGTGCTGACAGCATGGAGCCTGGAGCCTGCTTTGGATTCTGTGCCTCCCTCTCTCTCTGCCCCTCCCCCATTTGCATGCTTTCTCTTTCTCTCTTGCTCTCTCGCTTTCTTGCTCTCTTGCTCTCTCTCTCAAAGGTGGATAAACATTAAAAAAAAATTTCAAAAGATCTGTTCATGTTGAACTAAAATGCCTTAGTCTGACTTCCAAATTTCTAGGAGAGAGAACCTGATTGACTTATCTTGACCCAACTCTGGTTTAGTCACCGTGACCATCTCCCAATTTTTCCGACCTCCATAGTAATCCTGTCTCCTATTCATACTTGGGTTATAGGTTCCTCTGATCTCCTTTTCCCACCTAGTGGATGACTCTGCTTTCTATCTTCCTGAAATATCTCACAAGTTTCTATTCCACTGACAGCACTCTTCCTTGTTTTTCATAGCTTTTATGGAAATACTCCCATTATACCATTTCAAAAGAATTCCATCAGGAGGAAGTGGTTTTCGGTAATCTGCCTGCTGTCTTAACACAATAACCCTATTTTTTTCTAGATATTTCTCCTTCCTCTTCTTTATAACCCTTCCTTTAATATCATACTGTATCAGAGAGTAACTTTAATGATGTCACTCCCCAGATCAGAAGTCTCCAAAGACTTCCAATGGCTGAGAGTCCAATTCCTTATTCTAATATGTGGCCCAAATGATTCTTTCTGGAAAACTCTAACCATTTGCCTCTTGAACCTAACTCTCCCCTCCAGATAAAGGCCCCATTTGTTATTCTTCCCCCAAACAGTCACTACATTCAAGTTTTCTGCCAACTCCAGGCCAACAATCATAATCCTGATTCTATAAGTCTGAAAAAAACAAGACTGACCTTCTCTTGAAGCCTTCTTACCCACTCAGATCCATATCATACCTCCTTTCTGAAAAATTCATACACCTGTGAACAAATCTTTCTTCTGACTTTATCTCCTCATGGCTGTCCCTTCGTTCCTGATTAATACATTCTCTCTCTCATTAAATTATAAGCAAATGATAGGGAATTTCTTATTCATCTTTTATATCCCCTGTAACACTAATACATTATATTGTACAGAGTATTTACCCAAAAGGAATTTTTAAAAGATGGAAGGAGGAATTAAGTCTTCATTTGGACTTTATTCCCTCCTTTCTTAAATAACTTCATTACTTCTATTATAGTGCAGGACCAAATAACTCGTGTAAGCTACACTTCGTTGAATTGGTTTTACATATTTGTAATCTTTGTTGCAACCTAGTTAAAACTAGAATCCGGAGGGCTTACTCTTAAAATAGTTTCATATCCCCAAAGAAATATAATCCAGCAAGCAAAAATAAACTTAATCCCAAATCCTCAATTACATTACTCATAAAGCACAAAAGGGGTTCAAATAGTCCATAGCACCATATTAAAATATGAAAATGTCTCTTCTGTTCAATCTATTTCCATCAAACCTTGCAGCCACTCCAGAGTATCACTCTCTATAATCCCCACCTCCTTTTCATGTTATTTCACTGCTCAGCTCAGTACTGCTTTGTTTCCCTTATTTTTCTCTACCTTGAACCAGAGTTGGGCCAAGATGGGTTAGTCAGATTCCTTCTCCTAGAAATTCAGAAGACTAAGGTATTTTAGTTCAATAGGAGTAGATGTTTTGAATATGAATACATTCCACCTGTCATGGGAGAAGACTATTTGACAAAAAAGAATTCTCCTCCAGTAGGAAAGAATGATTCCTCAGAAGGCAAGGACCAAGGGGGCAGGGAGATGAAATGATAATTACAAAATTCTCTTAGCCTAGGTAGCTTGCAATCTTATGACAGCATGCATCTAACATTTAAACTAAGACAGCTGTCTAAAAGCCTGCCACATACTTCCTCTCCAACCATTCACCTTTTAGGAAGAACTTAAAAATACACAAATAAAATAAGAGAATATGAAAACACGTAAACAAGCACTGAATATCAGAGTTCATGTGTGTTTCTTTTTTTTTAATTTTTTCTTTTTAATGTTTATTTTTGACAGAGAGAGAGAGAGCATGAGCAGGGGAGGGGCAGAGAGAGAGGGAGACACAGAATCCGAAGCAGGCTCCAGGCTCCGAGCTGTCAGCACAGAGCTCGACGCGGGGCTTGAACTCATGAACCTTGAGATCATGACCTGAGCCGAAGTCGGACACTCAACCGACCAAGCCACCCAGGCGCCCCCATGTGTGTTTCAATGCAAGCTGATGAAGATGATGAAGGCATTTGAAAAGAGATAGAAAAAAGACTGGAAGTATTTCAGGTGTCTTCAGCAGCTCCCCTGATAAGCACTCGAGAGGAAAGCCTGGCTTATTCTGCGTATCCAAAGGTGTCTGACTCTTGGTCCAGAAGTGCCATAGACAAAGGTCCAAGATGCTGTGGGGAAGGTCCTGGGACTGAAGTCGCTCCATGGCTTGTGTCCCTGGGCCAGGGCTCCTCTTCCACTGTGGACTCACCCCTGCAGGAAGCCAGTTTCTCAGTCCTTGTTTGCCCTTATGCAAGGGACCTTTTTCATTTAGACCATTTAGTTGTCTAATACTCAGGCATTTGGTTTTGATTTTCTTTTAAATTATACCCCCCAAATCGTTTTTATTCTTATGCATTTTTACTTTTAAGCATGTTAGTTATTTCCTATGCTTAATTTTTAATCTCATCTACTTTTAGGCTTTTAACTTTTTATCCTATCCCCTACATCCTAATCTTTTCTCTCTCTTACTGTCCTGGTTTTAACCTTTAATCTCATTGGCATCTAGCCTTTTTTCATTTATTTTAAGTTTCATCCACTTTACCTTTTCAATATGTTTAAACTTTACTCTTTACTTGGAGTTTCATTCTTCTATATTTTTAACTTCTATGTCCTCTATATTCATTTTTTCCTCTGATCTTACTCTCAAATTTTTAATTGTGTCTTCTAAATACCTACTCTTCTTCATAAAATGAGAAAAGTTCCCTCTTCTTCCTTTTCCCTTATAATTTTCTATGCTTCAATTTTTTTATTTTCACTGTGACTGGTAAGAGGTAAAGCCAAAGGGGTGTTGAGACCACACACAGAGGAGGTTAGAGACTTTCTATTTATTCTTCACCTTCAGATCCCCCTGCTATTGCTGTTGTTTGGTGGAGGAAGTGAGGCTTTTCATTGTTTTTAAATTCATGGAAATGTACAGAGTGCTAAAATAGAGATACATAGAGAAAATGATGGGCAAAAGAGGTGAGTGGGGCAATAAAGTGGAAGCGAGAGAGGGAAAAATATCTTTATTAGATTTAGCGCAAAGCATGTCGAGAGTAGCCCACACATGAGTAGACGTAATGGCAAGTAACAACCTACCTAGGAAGAATTCACCATTCAATGCCCTGCACTGCTTTAGTGAGGCCAGAGGCCTCACTAAACAAACTGATATGTTCAACAACTGATATGTTCCTAACAAACTGATATGTTGAAAAGGAGACCCGCTGGGAGGATTGTCAGGAGACTAGCCTCAAATGAATTATCTCCATGTTCATCCATCTTTTATCTTACCAGCATCATCAGATGACCTCCTAGGTCTCCACTTCCTTAGTACACTTATTAAGGAAAAGCTGATCTCAACTGTCATTTTCACAAATAGGGTACTTTGTAAAAAGGGACTATTAATCTTCTAGGACCCATATGGGGAAAATAGGTCCCCTGAATATCAAAATCTATGAGAAGAGTGAGGCCCAGATTTTTCCCACATCATGGGCCATGTGTCTTCCTCTAGGGCAACTATTGGGACATAAGGATATGTCTGTCATTGGTCTTCAGGTATCTTTCTTTTGCTTCCTCAGAGAAGAACAGGATGCAGTTCTGGAAATGATTTACCTCACTTTAGGTCTCAATAAAAATGGCAACATTCTTGGCGTGTCTGGCTGACTCCGTTTGGTAGAGCATGTGACTGGATCTCCGGGTTGTGAGTCTAAACCCCATATTGGGCATTATGAGTAATTAAAAAAAAAAATTTTTTTAGGGGTGCCTGGGTGGCTCAGTCAGCTAGGCATCCGCCTTCAGCTCAGGTCGTGATCTTACCGTTCATGAGTTGGAGCCCCACATCAGGCTCTCTGTTGTGTGCACAAAGCCTGCTTCAGACCCTCTGTCCCCCCCCTCCCCCACTCCTCCCCTGCTTATGTGTGCTCTCTCATAAATAAATAAATAAATAAATAAATAAATAAATAATGGCAATATTCTTCATTTCGTGTACTTCCTTTCTATTATAATTCTTGCTTGGTACAGACCACTGAAGGGGAATTTACCCATCAATGGGCCCTACCTCATTGGTGCACATTGATTGATGATAATGTTTAACAAGCCTCATAAATTCACATTCCCAGCCCTTTCCTGAGAATCTGGACTCCCTAGCTATATCATCAATTGCTTAACACCATTCTCCATAGTCCTTGAAAATGCTTGATTGGCCACCTCCCTCATATAAAGCCTCAACCCAGAAAACTAATAGGCAACTTTATTTCCAGAACCTCGTTAGCCGTATTCTGCCTTGGCCAAGATGATCTTGGCTTGTAAGAGAAGCAACTTTCATCAGTAGCATTCAGCATATACTAAGACATACTTCCTTACATCTGGAGTGTGCCCTATGATAACTCAAATTCATCTCCTGAAACATAATCTATTGGAATCCCAAAAGCAGGAACACTGAAATGTTGACATTTGAGGCATTTGAATATCATTTGCCCATAAAATATGTGGATTTAAAAACATTTATTTACCTATATTTATTGCTTTGCAAGTTTTATCTTTCCAACTATAGAGACAAATGTTTGACAAAGTGAAACTTTGGGTGACTTGTTGAGTCCACTAATCCAAAGGATCATAAATTCTTCCTTTCAACCTGAATTTGCTTTCCTATCTTGAGGTTCACTATGAGATGTGGTGTTTCTTTGATTAACTGTGTGGTATTTACTTGACCTGACCCAGTTAGGGAAGGAAAGAATACCAATACTTGCAAGAAGTCCAATGTAACCCCACAAGAAGCATTGGAAAATAAATATGTTTCTTTTGGACTTTATTTTGAAGGTGATACATTAACCTAAATGGAAAACTCCCTCGCCAGATTTATTTATGAACAGAAGCCAATTTACCCATCTCTGCTCTAGAAATAAGCATCACAGATTGTATCAGAGTCAGCCTTCTTTTTACTACCCTCTTTAACAGTGATGCTACAACCAGATTATCAATTCATAATGTAAATATCTGTAAAGCCAGTATGCATTTTGGTAGCAAATGTGTAGGGATTTGTTCCCTCCTGCCTTCATGTACTTTTTCAATATGACCATTTTCTGCTGTGCTTATTTTTTTACCTATGTATTTAGTAGTTACTTTTATCTTGCATTATTTATGGGGAAAAAACAAATCTAGAACAAGTTAGACAATAAATAAATACAGAGACATTCTTTAAAAGTTATGGGAGTGTAATTAGTTGTGGTGTGTAAACACCAGGATGTCAGTAAGTATTTTGGAGCATGAGAGTTATAGGAGTTATATCACTGACATAGATTTTGCTATAGTGTCAGTGCATTGGCTGAGATGGACTGATTATAGGAATACCAGCTATGAAATGATTGCCTTCCCATAAACAGTGGGCAACAACAAATAAGGAAGGAGAAAAGAGACCACACCATGGAAGAACCCACCAGGTTTGGTGAAAGAACATTACATATACAGAGAACTGGCTCAAATTCTAGATCAGACTTGGCCAGGTTATGAAACCCCTCAAAACTTTAGTTGCCTCATCTACAAAATTAGAGCAACAACACTTACTTCATAGGGTTTTTCTGAGAATTTAAATGAGATAATACAATGAAGCTGTTTAGCACAGTGCTTTCACACAGTATATGTTAAATAAATGTTAGTTATTATTAGAATATAAACACAGGAAACCAATGAGTTAAAAATACCTTCCAGGATTTGAGCCCAGTAACTGAGGAAATGGTGTTGTCACTGACAAAACTGATAGTTATTCTGGGAAAGAGAAAGTCTGTATCATATTGGGATAGAGTTCTATTCTCAGAGACTATGGTCATAAATTTTAAAATAAAACAAGAGGGAAATGTTTCATATTACCTCTCAGGTTATAATTGTTTCCAACCATTTCCCCCAGTATTTCCCCCACCCATTTCTCTGAACATGCTCTTAGAAGGGCATCCCATTTGCCTTGATTTAAAAGCTACATAAGGCCCATTTCCACAGCTCCCTCCCTCATTGGTATCAACCCACTTAGACACATCTGCCTGCTTTATTTACATGCTGTTGATTTCCTTTCCCAGATTATTAATGAAAATGTTAACTAAACCCATCCCCTGTGGCTTACCACCAGACACCTTTTCCCAAACGGGAGTATGCCATAATTCATCATCAACCTTTTATTTTTCTCTGCTCAAGTCAGTTTTGTGAATCACAAGTGGCTTTTTAAACAAAACAATTGGAACTAATTCACACAGTACATTATAATCACATCTGCCACATCTATAAATGGCAATTGATATGCATTAGCTGTAAATCCCCAAATACAAAAGACCAAGAGGGAATAAGATGGTCAAAAAGGAATTTATAGGAAAAGGTCTGGGATATTCTGTACCTCTCCAGTGGTAGAAAAACATCTGAATCATACTCCTACCCCCCAAAGCAAGACAATTAAAGTTTTCACCTTGTGACATAACTGTAGATCTTTATTTTAACATATTGAATATCTTATTTCTTTTTTTTTTAGTTTTGTGAAGCTTTCTTGAAAGGTTTTTATTTTGTTCTTATTCTTAATGGTTTATGCTAGTAAAAGATATTGTTTAAACTAGAAATCATCAAGTCACATCCAAGATTTGTGGATCAAAGTATGCTGTCCTCTAAAAAGAGTATGTACAACCACAGAAGTCTTCTCCAGCTTGGGGAGAGAGAGATACAGAACTCGTAAAATAGTATAAGCAGAAAAAGATCTTGAGGAAGAAAATAATACATTGAGTCCAATTAGAAGCTCACATTTTGTTAGCCCTCCCCTGCCCCTAAGGATGGTTGTGGCCCCACAATTACAGACTAAGTTGAGTAGCCAAGATAGGAAACAACAACCATTTTATTCCTCTCCCAGGCATGGGTATCCTCTGTTGGGTGCCTGTTGTGGGCACACAGTCCCCCAATCCTGTCCTCTGCTCAGATTCACAGGGCTCCACAGCTTTAACTTCTTCATATTCATCACTGGAAGGTAACCAGGTGTCAAGAATGGCTTCCATATCTGGGCTCCATTGTTTACTGACTCTCTGAGCCTCAACCTCCTCATCCCCAAGAAGTGATGACAGAGCAGAAGGCAAGCTTGCAAACTGCCCTCCCCCACCCTGCAAGGTGGGTGAGCTATGTGTGACATTCCTCAGGCACTCCTGGCTGCCCAAGAGCAAAGGAAAAGATAAAAACAATGGTTAACTGATACAGGTCACAGCCATGCAGGTCATGAGTCTCCATCAGTTTACAAATGTCTTAGTGAATTATAAGAAAAAGTCAGTCTTATCAATAGCCTAACCTCCAAAAACTAATAGGCTCAATTTCCTGGAGCCCTCACATCATCCTCCCCTCCTTAGTGATGTGGGGAACAAAGACAAGAAGAAAATGTAAAAAACATTGAATTTTTTTTTATAACCTGCACTCCATTGACAAATACTTGAGGCAAATAGAGTATAACATCTCTCCAGGAACTCCCTACTGTCTTCAGTGTTGATGCCTTACTAGAGAAAAAACAACCTTAGCTCGACAACAGCAAGGCCTCTGGTATCTTAGGAGTCTTTCTTAGCATATGAAAGTCCTTCTGGAGGCCTCCCTTTTGTCTTTACTTCCCCCAGCTCCCTAGTATATAACCAGTCACTCTTCACAACCCCTGTGCAGCTCTTTCTGCTCAAGGGTCCTGTCCCCATGATGAAGTTTTGGGGTGATGGGGGGTCCGTGGGGTCTAGAGACAATGGCTGAGAAAGAATTCTTAGAGATGTCTTTGGTGCAAACAGGTGACTTTACGAAAGCATAGTGACAGGATCCATGGGCAGAAAGAGCTGCACTGGGGTTGTGACAAGTAACTCATTATATACCCTCAGGTTGGGAGGGGGTCAGGGACAGAGTAAGTCTCTAAGGTATTTTTGAAGCCAGGTTTCCAGGGCCTTGAGAGGCTAGGTGTTGCTAGGGAAATGCCACTTAATACTTTTTAATAAAACCCCAGTCATGAGACCCTTCAGATGTATATCAGGGGGCCTTAAGCTGGGAGTATGATTGCCAGCATATATCTTGGGGCAGTTGAGACAAAGGAAGTAGATTTACAGGATCCTCAAGGTTGGGATAATGTTTGCCCCTAGCAAAGTGTCATCATTGAGGCAGCTGAGCTCCTAGAGGGAGGCTACTCTGCCAGTTTCAAGGACTTATCAATGGGCTGTAGGCAGTAAGAGAATTTAATTTTTCTTTTGCCTTGGTTTCCCACATTACCATGGCAAGCACTTAAACCCCTTTCCTTTGTTTTTGGGTAGCCAGGCGTGTCCAAGGGATATCACACATATTCCATCGGGGGGCAGGGGAGGGGGGTTGCCAGCCTGTATTTTGCCCTCAGCTTGCCCCACATTCCCTCATCACCCATGCTTTAATAAAATCACCTTCTTGCACCAAAGACGTCTCAAGAATTCTTTCTTGGCCATCAGCTCCAGACCCCCACCACTCCAAAACCACATCAGAAGTAAATGTCTACTTGACAATACTGTTCAAAGGATTCAGTAAGACCCCTGGCACAAAGCATATCCCAAAGCAGCTGATAGGAAATACAGATGAGAGGTTGGCCATCTGCTCCCACCGGGAACAATCTGGTGAAAGAAAAGAGCCTTACCTTTTTTAAGTCATAAATGTTGACGTGTAATGTCTCAAAGTCTCGGGCTACCTGTTACAAGAAAAACTGCCATTTAGGCAGCAAACTAAAGAGACCTGATAGAATTTAAAAGTGAATCATGGGTCCCACAACTGGTGCGATTCTGCCTTCGTGTTAGTCTAATGAGCACCTAATGACTCCCTGCAACCCAGCCAGGGAGAAAGAAGGAAGGATGAGCTATCACGCACACCATCAAGCCTAGGTTTTCAGGGTAAAATGAAAACTGGAAAAATGAAACAAATATTTCTTTCCGGGACCGTCGAACAGTCACTTGGTTCGGTGTTGTTTTCCCAGGAAGGCAATTGAGTTGAACTTCCTTCAGGAGATTCTGAGGCAGGAAAAAAAAACACCGTGGAAGCATGATGCAATGAGCTCTATCAGTCAACCCGAGGAGACCTGGAATCACTGAAACGAGCTGCAAGAACCTGAACACGGACAGAAATGAGGCTCTGCTTCTGCATACATTGCCCTAAATCTTGATGTGTCTCTCCTTACAGCCCCGCTCTGTTCCTGTGCAGCATCTTTTGGAAGAGGCAGCAAGCTAAACAGAGTTTATAAATCTTTGCACCTCAGATGAGGCTCACTTAAGTTCCTGCGACCCATCTGTTACATATTCAACATTTCCCTTCACTTCCTTTTAAGCAATTTTGGCGCTATTGTATTGCAAAAGTGACCTTCCAGGAACAGGAAAATAGTACCTCTGAGTTAGTAATCACCTGATACATCCCTTTAAAATGGCCAAACAGGTTCTGTAGATTAAGAAAAGATAAGCTCCCTGCCCCATTAAAAGTGCCAACAATACCCGGAAGGTGGTTCTGTTCAGAGGGAAAGAGGTATTACAAAGACTTGACCCCTTCCTGTCCACCCCAGGGTGAGAAATTAAACTATTCAACAGGGAGGCTTAAGGGACCTCTTTTCTCTCTTTCTCATAGAATACACTGAAGCAAAATAAATCTGGGGAGGGGCAGCTCCTGCTGACAGCAAAGATTCCTGACACACGAAGAAAGCATTCTCCCCACAGGACAGAGCTCCAAAGCAGATGAAAGGCACCGTCTTGGTTCTAGCTCTAAAAACACAAAAATCATCACAATAAATCATTTCTCCATGGAAGAACTTCGTATATATGAAGCTGTCAGAAGCCTCCCTTGTACACGGAAAAGGGTACTGCATTATACACCAAAAAGGAGTACTATAAAACTAACTCACAAGCAGGAAAGATAAATGAGCACCTACACAGAGGTTGGGCCATTCCTAAATAGCAAAGGTCAGGAGAAATTCCTGGAGTAGGACTTTGATGCATTTCTATTCTCTTCATGACTGAGTGTGTCCCAATAACAGCCATCAATAAATGTCCATCAGTGTTTTATGACCATCTCACGTTTGCCAATTTCAGTTTCCATCAGTTTTTCAGATAGAATACCGACCTGTCGCTGTTCCATAAGATGGAACCACGAAGCCCCGTTTGTTTTGGCACCGGTAACTTTTTATCTATTTATTTATTTTCAGTGTTCCACAGTTGATATGAGCATCCCCTCCCTAATTGGTATTTTCAATTTTTGTTCTGCCTGGGATGGTCTCACTTCATAAATCTGTAATTAAGGAAACCACTGGAGAATGTGGTAACCCCAAGGTTGAGGTGTTTTTTGACATGGGTCATATCTCTGCTCCTTCTGCCAAACGATTATGAAATATTCATGTTAAATTAGCATAAAGCACATCCTGTTTTATGAGGAAATATTGCAGAACAATACCTATAACTGATGCATAAAATATAAGTTTTCTATTTTCACACACAAGAACAGACTCAGATATATTCCCGAGTCACTGAAATTTTCCCTGTGGTGTCTAGAACACAACAAATGTAATTAAGGGTTCTGTGGTTTAAACATTTTAGGTCTTAAAATTTGGATAGAATATCCCTTAAAAAGCATTTTGTCATTATGCAATTTGGGGAGATAGGACATTAAAAAGGGGATGCTAAAGGAATCATCATCTTCAGAGGTTTTTTTCTTTCCTGTTGACCAGGGTAGAGGGTAGGGTTACAGTGATGCAGGCAGGCCAGGTCTGAGGACCCAGAGGGGGTCCCGCAAGGATCAGCCAAGCAGGTCCTTGGCTTTGCACAGGATAGAAATCAAACTTGAGCCAATAGGAAGTGAGAGCAGAGTTTACTGAAGACAGAGCAAATACAGACAGAGCATCTGGAAGACTCAGAAAGGAAAAGGAGCATGAATCTCATCTTTGCTTGTGGTCTAGGATTTTTACTGAGGACTGTGGTCTGGTGTACGTGTCCTCTCAGGCATCCAGGAAGTGGCCGAACATGGACGAGTGCTCAGGTGTCCATAAATCACCTGTGCCCTGAAGCCAAGCGTCTTGGCATCTAGGTGTCTGGAATCAGTGGTCTTGGAAAACGTACATGACTGTACATGATGACCTCGCCTGTCACTGCTCAGGTGTTATCTATTGTGCTGGGAGACTCCAAAGAAATCATTAACTCCTTGACTTTTACGAGGAGGACATACATTAAGACAAGTGAAAGATGGGGGGGTGGGGCGGGGAGGCAGGTCCTAGCAAGACCAGAAGCAGGAAAAAAAAGCAAAAAAAAAAAAAATTTTTTTAAACTCGTTTTTTTCTTCATGGGGTTCAGTTTTCCTATCCCAACAGGTAGCAGAGTTATGTAAACACTCAAGGTTTAGAGAGTCTCTTTTGGTTCCATATATATCATGAATATGAATGGTGTGTGTGATATTGTGACTTATAAGAAATATGTATTTGGTGTTATTCCCAATTCCTGGCACAAATCGCCAAAAACCCTTCAAATTTCTTAAGTGGGGACAGCAGTAAAGGTGTCTTGTTATGTTAATGAGGTGACTGGGGAAACAACTGAGAATGGATGGGAGCTGGTTGCCAGAGGAGCAAAGCCTATGATTGGAGGGTCGGAACTTTCAGTCCCATCCCCTAACCTCTGAGGAAGGAAAAAGGGGCTGAATCAATCATCAAGGGCCAACAACTTCATCATTCATGCCTATGTAATAAGTTTCTATAAAAAACCAAAAGGAATGGGTTCAGGGAGTGTCCACATTGGTGATAACTGAGCACATCCCTGTGCTGCCATTTCTGGTCTCATACTCCAGGGGACCAGAAGCTCCTTTGTTTATCTCTTCATTTAGCTTTGTATTTGCATCCTTGCATATCTTTTATTCATATATTCATATACTCATATCCCACATACTAGATTTCATATCCTGATAATCTAGGGAGCAAACTGGTTTCCTGAGTGTGTGAGCCACTCTAGTAAATTAATTGAACCCAAGGAGGAGGCTCTGGGAACCTGGGATTGCTCGCCAGTGGATCAGAAGCACAGGCAACCATCTGAACTTGCCAAGGACATCAGAAGTGGTGGGCAGTCTTGTGGGACTGAGCCCATAACCCGTGAAATCTGATGATATCTCCGGGTAAATAAATAATGTCAGAACTGGATTAATTATAGGGCACCAAGCTGGTGGTGGGGAATTGCTGGGCAGTGTGGATAAAAACCCACACATTATAATTGGAATCAGAATCAGAGTGTGTAATCATCAAAAAAATATGAGAGAAAAATATTTTGATTTATTAAACCTTCTTACTCAGACAAAGTGGTTGAGCTAAAGACAATGAAACTCACATGGTTTCATAACTGGGTCTTAGGGAAGTAAATTAACATAAGAACAAAACCTGTAATCCCTATCAAAATAACACTAGCAGGGGAGCATTTGTGGTTCAGTCTGTTAAGCATCCGACTTCGGCTCAGGTCATGATCTCACAGTTCCTGTATTTGAGCCCCGAGTTGGGCTCTGTGCTGACAGCTCAGAGCCTGGAGCCTGCTTTGGATTCTGTGTCTCCCTTTCTCTCTGCCCCTGCTCTCCTCGCACTCTGTCTCTGTCTCTCAAAAAGTGAATAAACGTTAAAAAAAGTTTTTTTAATAGAAAAATAACACCAGCATTCTTCATAGAGCTACAACAAACAATCCTAAAATTTGTGTGGAACCAGAAAAGACACTGAATAGCCAAAGTAATGTTGGAAAAGAAAGCCAAAGCTAGAGGCACCATAATTCCAGATTTCAGGTTGTATTACAAAGCTGTAATCAAGACAGTATGTTACCGGCACAAGAACATACACTCAGATCATTGGAACAGAATGGAGAACCCAGAAGTGGACCTACAAATGTATGTATGGCCAACTAATCTTTGACAAAGCAGGAAAGGATATCCAATGGAATAAAGACAGTCTTCAGCAGCAAATGGTGCTGGGAAAACTGGATAGCGATGTGCAGAAGAATGAACCTGGAGCATTTTCTTACACCATACACAAAAACAAACTCAAAATGGAAGAAAGACCTAATCCTAAAACAGGAAGCCATCAAAATCCTAGAGGAAAAAGCAGGCAAAAACCTCTTTGACCTTGGCTGCAGCAACCTCTTACTTGAGATGTCTCCAGAGGCAAGGGAAACAAAAGCAAAAATGAACAATTAGGACCTCATCAAGATAAAAATCTTCTGCACAGCGAAGGAAACAATCAGCAAAACTAAAAGGCAAACCCAACACCCAAAAAACAAATAATCCAGTGAAGAAATGGGCAAAAGACATGAATAGATACTTTTTCAAAGAAGACATCCAGATGGCCAACAGACACATGACACCTGAAAACATGTTCAACATCGTTCATCATCAGTGGGTGAAATACAAATCAAAACCACCATGAGATACCACCTCACATATGACAGAATGGCTGAAATTAACAACTCAGGCAACAACAGATGTGGGCAAGGATGAGGAGAAAGAGGAACCCTTTTGCACTGTTGGTAGGAATACAAACTGGTGCAGCCACTCTGGAAAACAGTATGAAGGTTCCTCAAAAAATTAAAAATAGAACTATTCTACAACCCAGCATTGCACTACTAGGCATTTATCCAAAGGATACAGAAGTGCTGATTCAAAGGGGCATGCGCACCCCAATGTTTATAGCAGCTCTATCAACAATAGCCAAAGTATGGAAAGAGTCCCAATGTCCATCAACTGATGAATGGAAAAAGAAGATGTGGTGTGTGTGTGTGTGTGTGTGTGTGTATACACACACACACACACACACACACACACACACAATGGAATGTTACTTGGCAATCAAAAAGATTGAAATCTTGCCATTTGCAACAAAGTAGATGGAGCTAGAGTGCATTATGCTAAGCGAAATAAGTCAATCAGAAAAAGATAAATATCATGATTTCATTCATATGTGGAATTTAAGAAACAAAACAGATAAACATAAGGGAAGGGAAGGAAAAATAACATAAAAATAGGGAGACAAAACATAAGAGACTCTTAAATACAGAGAACAAACTGAGGGTTACTGGTGGAGGGTTCAGTGGGGGGGAGAGGCTGAAGGCGTGAGAGGCATAAGGAGGACACTTGTTGCGATGAGCACTGGGTATTATATGTAAGTGGTGAATCACTAAATTCTATTCCTGAAATTATCCTTACACTGTATGTTAACTAACTAGGATTTAATTTTTTTTAAAAAAATAATAATGATAAATTTAAAAATTAATTAATTAATTTCATTTCACTTAATAAAAAATAAAAAATGTAAGAACAAAGCCCTACTTCTAATGTAACTATTTTGACAGAGTGAGAAGTGTATAGACAAAGACTCTCCTTTACTGAACTTTAGTGAGGTTTCCATGAGCCCTTTCTTACATAAGCCTCGCTTGGTCCCTGTACTGTCCTTACCAGGCCTGCACAGCTCTGTATTAGCAAGAAACCTGCTAAGTCAGTTTCCTGGGACTCTCCCTCTCGAGATGCCTGAATCTCATCAAATTCCTCATCTATCACCTTTAACGTCTGATCACCTTGGCCTGTCTTCTGCAAAAATCACGTCAAGTAAATCTAGCAAGATTACCCCTAGCTTGACGTCTCTGCTGAGTACTTGTCCATCCACTGATCCCCTCCCTCTATTGATTGGCCGAAGTCTCCACTTATCCTGGTCATAATCAGAATGAGCCCCACCTCTCTCCCCTATTGCAATTATCTTCACTCCTACTGCAATGGTGCTGAATAGTCTTTCTTGTCTTTTAAGTGTCAGAATAATTTTTTCTATAAGATGATTCAGATTCGTGGACAGAAATTTGGAAGGAGGGTTGGAGTAGTGCACTGGCCAATTGTACACCTGTCTTCCCAACTTCAAGATGGGCAACTGTCAAATTCAGATAGTAGTGAGAATGTTTACATCACAGAAATCAGCAAACACTATACATCAGGGCTTCCCTTGGTCCTCCCTTCCCCCAGCCCCATCAGTTGCTAAACATTTACCAGCACATTTCCAGGTGGAGGTGACTGTGAAGGGTCCCATGCCAAGTGTCAGACTGGGCTGCTATGAAAGGTTTGCTTTTATCCTTTAAGTATGGTGCCTTGAGCACAATTCTACTTCCAAGTCCCGGGTCCAAATTAAGATAATAAGTTGCACAGCCATCCTAGGAGATATTACTTTGCGTCTGCTACATCTGGAATGATGATAAATTCATTTCTCCATTTGTGTCTGGTTTGCCTCTGATTTAGAACTTGTCCCAGAGTTTTCACCTTGTAAGAAAAGTATTACCCTTAGTCGTATTTTTTTGAATGGTGAAATGGGTTCAGTAGATTTCTACTTTGTGCCCCCAGTTTCTTCCATGCTCCGGTCCTGTGTGCGAAGCACACATACAGTGATTAGAATTCTCCCTTTAACACGTGTGAAGAATCTGAATGATGATTTAATACCTAGATAAAACAAAATTCATCATCACATTTATATTTGGTAAAATCTGAAGGATGACTGGTGACAATTCATCTCTTTTCTCTGACCCTTTCCAACAGCCCCATTTCAGGAGAAAGGCAGAGTGCCTAATGACAAAGTATACTCTCATAGCGACCAGGGACCGGTACCAGCCAAGGTGTTGGGGGGAGGAACAAACAGCCCATGCACTCCCGGCCCTGGTCAGCCAGTGGGCAGGCAAGTTCCGTGACCTGTGCTGAAGTCTGCAAGATGCACGAAGCTGCCAGACCTCCAGAAGGAGGACTCGGGGACAAGTATGAGAAATTATAGCTTAGATGTATGAGAAATCTATGTGAAAAATTGAGTCTAAGCACTTCTGCTGTGCTGCTTATAAAGTCTCTTTAAGGTTAGTAATATTCTTTTTTTTAATTTTTTTTAACGTTCATCTACTTTTGAAAAAGAAGGAGAGATGGAGTGTGAGCTGGGAAGAGGCAGAGAGAGAGAGGGAGACACAGAACCTGAAGCTGGCTCCAGGTTCCAAGCTGTCAGCACAGAGCCCGACGCAGGGTTTGAACCCATGAACTATAAGATCATGACCTGAGCCAAAGTTGGACATTTAACTGACTGAGCCACCCAGGCGCCCCCAAGATTAGTAATATTCTTAAGAGGACTGTATCCAAAGTCAGTTTAACAAATGAAACTGCATAATATGCATGTACATTATCACTAGAAAAAGCATGACTTTTCAAAAACCAAAAATCATTTAAATTAAGTTTCTCCATTTTCTGTTTCACATTTTCTTGTGCCTATAAAAAAAGAAGCAATAGCTGTCAATGTGTTGGCTCCATTAGCGGAGGAAAAGCTTTGCACACAGATGACACCAACTTTATATCAGAATTATCAGGGCCTTCCAATAGAAAATCAATCAACTTAATTCTATAATGGTTCTCTCTCTCTCTCTCTCTCTCTCTCTCTCTCTCTCTCTTCAACCAATTCATAGCATCAAAGTAAACCTTTGGGAACTTCCTTCTGTTGAAAGTGAAACATCTGACGTTGCTGCAAATATTATTATAAATTTAACTTTAAAGTTTATTTGAGGGAAAAAGTATATCTTTGCAGGGAGGGTAGGAACACGAATTTTGATGGAGCATAGCGTGGCCAAAACATCATTTCCCCTAAATTAGGAAACTTATGGAGCAGAGATGTTATTGGAATTAGTTGTATGGCACACATAATTCATAATTGCCTCCAAATAACCTATGATTCTACCCACCAGAATAGATGCTGTATTGCTTCTATTTTATATACAAAGAGTAACTGAACTACAAATTTTGGCAATTGAACTAATGTTGAATAAAAGCAAAACAGGGGCACCTGGGTGACTCAATCAGTTAAGCATCCACTCTTGATTTCAGCTCAGGTCATGATCTCACAGTTCATGAGTTCAAGTCCCACATCAGGCTCTGTGCTGACAATGTGGAACCTGCTTGGGTTTTTCTCTCTCTCCCTGTCTTTGCCCCTCCCTCAATCTCTCTCTCTCTCTCTCTCCCCTCTCCATTTCTCAAACTAAATAAATAAACTTAAACTTTTTTTAAAAATAAAAGCAAAACAAATTAACTTCAGCCAGCACAGTAATTTTTTTTTTTTCTGTTGGCCATCAATTGGATTTTGGAAAGCTTTGAGCTTTTATAAAATGATTTTGTAATTCAGACTATGCATACTATGAGAGTATTGACCATTTCTATAAATAAGTCTTCTAAATTTTGTATATATTTTGTCAAAATCAGTTAAAATATTTTATGAATAAACTTGCCCAAAAGAGCTTTATTTAATTTGCAATAATTAAAATCAAAGCATGCAAATAGGAACACATTAAAATGTTTTCTCTTTAAAGGTTAGGAAGGAAACTAGGAGAGCTCAAATGGAATTAATGAATTAATTTCAAAATTCTACAGTTGTCCCTTGGAGTATGCCATCTTCCATAATTGAAGAATATTTTGATGGTATTTCTACTCCTACCTGGATAAATTTTTATTCTTTAATATCCTGGAAATAAATTGATACAGCATATAGTTTTGCCACATTTAAACTTGGTGAAACAAGCAAAAGGATTATTGAAACAACGCACTGATGAAGTTTGTCTTGTAAAATATTTGGTAAAATATTTATCATTCACAGGTAGATGATTTTATTTTTGAAAATAGCCTTTGAATGGATCTCCTCCATAGATTCACCAATACAATGAAACAATTTGATGACCAGTAAATGTTTTTAAAGGGATATAACTTTAATGATTTTTAGCACCTCTGTCACTCTTGAAAGCCTCCCTGTGTGAATTATAAAACACATGATTGCTCTTCCTGTATCCCATCCTAGAAAAAAAATGACTAGAATTTTCTATCCTGGGATCAAGGATGAGACAACAGAGGATTCAGGATCTAGCACCATTTCCATCTTTTGCTTTTGGCTCATACTTTGAGGATATTTTCCTTTTAAGTATCCTGTGTTTTGAGTGTTCAACATGGTTGAGTATGTGGTGGGCTGGGAGAACTGGTATGGGCTGAAAGTAAATTGTCAGGGTATTCCACAGAATCGAGCATATTTATGGTGTCAGTCCTCGTATAAAGGTTTAACTTTTACCTTTTTATCATTTTATTTTCCTTAGTAAGAGACAAAACAAAAATTGTGATTGACCAGATGTTTTTCCTTCCCAAATTGCCCTCCTATCTCTTATAATTAAGTATAATGAATGATAGATTAGCCAGGGGCTTTATTCACTCCATTGAATAAGTGCTTCATTCAATGACAAATAGAAGAAGATAAATTAGCCATAGCAGTTTTCTGCTTTAAACAAACAAGTGAAAGAATAAGTTCCCTTGAAAAAGTGGAAGTTCTGAGTTTGACTTCCAAGTCTGGGCAAGTCATCTCTCACGGGTGATGTGACATGAGATGAAAGATTAAAGTCCTAACTACCAGAATCTCAGCAACTGACCTTATTTGCAAATACGGTCTTCATAGCTGTAATTAGCTAAGCTATAAGGTCTTGCTAGAGAAGGGTGGAACCGCCATCCAATGTGACCGGTGTCCTTATAAGAAGAGGGAAATTTGAATACAGACACATGGGGACAATGCCTTGTGAAGACAGGGGCAGAGATCTCAGTGACACACCTACAAGCCAAGGAACATCAAGGATTGATGGCCATCTGAGAAGCATGGGACAAATTCATCCTCGGAGCCCTTAGAAGGAAACACTCTACTTTGGTTTTAGATTTCTAATCTCCATCGCTGTGAGACAATAACTCTTGCTTTAAGTCATCCAGTATGTGATACTTTGTTACAGCAGCCCTAGGAATGAATATGCTATCTAATCCCTCTGAACCCCAACTCCGTTGTGTGTATGATGAGGGCACCAGTAATATCCACTCTCAGGATGGTGAAAATTAAAGTTGTTAATGTTTGGGGAAAGTTCCATAAACTGTAGAATACTAAACCCATGATACCTCTGAAGTGACAGACTGGCCCACAATCCTACTTCTCAGGGATTGATTAACAGCCACCACACCCTGACCCAAGGAGCCATTGGATCTCTCCTGGGAATTCAGAAGTCCTGGTCATTCTCTGTGGGGCACCTGACCTGAGCCACCTCTTACCCTGTGCACTGAGAGCAGAAAAAGGCAGTCTGTAGAAAAAAAGGGAAGAAGCAGAAGTCTAAGAAAGGCAGAGACATGAGGTCATGTGGTCCCAGAAGGAGAGACCAAAAGATGCCTGGGTGGTTCCTGTAGGCCTTCTCATTCTTTATTCACATCCCTTCCTCTGGGCTGAGAGCATTCTCTGCCTGCCTCATTTCCTATCCTTCCCAGTTGCTGGGAAGAAGTAAGTATTATGAGATACAAATACATACACTGACACTACAATGATAGAAGCTAAGGGATAGACATGAGAGGGTGAGGGAGGACAGAGAGAAAGAAACTGAAAGACCAACACTCACCTTTTTATTCTTTTTTGATAGTTTAATGCAAGTCATACAAACCTTGAGACCCACCCCACCGAAACACTACCAGAGGCATAATCACTGCATATTAGTGACATCACTCCTACTGATTTTAAAAAGAACATAGCTAAGTGACCTTTGATAGCATTATTTAATTTTGAGATCTCAAATTCATCATCTATAAATTTGTTGAACACATTATATTAGTGGTTCATAAACGGGATTCTGGAGGTCTAGGGGTCTTTGATATTTTCTGTATTTTGAAGTAATAAAACTTTCTAATTTATTTGTCACCAACCTTTACAAGCCAACTAGCACATAAAGTATCTTTGTATTTAGCTACCCCTCAGGCTGATAATAAGTTAGATTGAAAACTCTAGGCCTTGGGTTAACTATTCTGATGAATTTTTGATAGACTTAAAGATTTCAAACCATAGGGTTCCGGGTAGTAATGGGTATTTCTGGTAAGAAAGAAGCTGGAAACGAAAAACAAAAACAAAAACAAACAACCAAAAAAAAACAACCAAAAAGAGATTTCTAAGCTCTCTTTTGACTTTCATATCCCAAAAGTCTTGAGGTTAAAAATTTGCAGGAAGAAGTCAGTCTAAAAGAAAAGAATAAGATCCAAGCCCTTGAATAACCTGCACACACACACACACACACACACACACACACACACACAAAATGGCAAAGGAAAGATATAGGAACAGCACATCCAACTTCTAATTTCCTCTCATATAGAAAAGTAACCATGTCAAAAAAACAAAGCAAAACAAACAAAAAAACATCAACAACAAAAAACTTTTTTTGAACCAGGAGTGAATTCCAGTGTTCCAAAAATAAAACAACTAAATTCACTGGTTTTATTTGATCAGTCAAAGCCAGATAAATAAAACCTCTCTCAAGCCAAAGTCTTCTTATTCATTTTGTTGTTTTCACCCTATACTCATCAGCAAACCCTATCCCCATTGCCACGGATCACCCAGATCTCAAGAAATCAACTCTCCATGAATTCATAAATCATCTTGCTTCCAAAGGGGAAGTGAGGGTGTGAAATTAAAAACACTAAAAAACAAATTATGGAAGTAAGTGTTTGTTATAAACCCTTTACACTTAGTTGAGGCCACATAAACCTTAGGTAATGCTGGTGGAGCTCCCCGAAGGCTAAATGGCCAGCGTTATCAAAAGGAAAATGAAAGCCATAAAATCCACAAGCCGATGAGAAATTCTAGAATCAACACATATGGAGGAATGTCAGCAAAGTGCAAGGGTTGGAGGCAGTCCCACTCAGATGCCTGCCAGCCCGAGCTGAGAATTCAAAGGCTCACTAAAAAAGGCAATTATGACCAAGGAGTTGTACTGATCAAGAGCTCCTCAGAAGCAACACTCTGCCTTGAACAGCTCTGTATTCTCCTGCGAGCCTAGTGCTGTGTGAAGCCCAGGACATTACTTAATGGTCCCTGTGGAGTTGAGGAGAATTTTCTGCTGGTTTGTAAGCTACTTGACTTGTGTAGTTTAACTGAGTGGTTGAAATTGGAACCTGCACAGAACCAGGTAAATTTGACAAAATCCCATCTGTTGGAGGCCTGTATTTCTGGCCTCCAATCCTTTCAAGAAAAAAGGGGGAGTAAAACTGAGGGAGATAGGAGCACCATTCAGTTTGGAGTCACATGCACAAAACTCCTGAAATTTAGACCTTTGACAGTACCCTCAAATGAGGTTGGTCATGGCCATGAACTACTCTGACAGGATAGAATACCGAAGGCAAGCATCACACAACTTTATAAGCTTCTGTCTCTTTACTGGACTGCCTCTGAGTAGTATCTTTATAATTATCATAATTATCTTATGAATAGCCATAGGGTTTAAAAGCAATTATATGTAAACATTTATAATGCAATATGTATTATACTCTTTAGTTATTTCTTAATTTTTTTTTTTTTTATGTACCAGTAGCCTCAGAAAATAGTGACGCCTCTGTGGGGAGCTTCTCAAAGTCATGAAAATCATGAAATCAGATCTGCCCAGGCCAGGGAATTCTCCAGTACATGAGCCAAGCACCCAGCACACCTAAGCAAAGAATGTACCAAAAAGGAACTATGGCTTTTTCTCTGCAGCCCCAATATTATTCACATAGCCACTATGACTGCTAAACACATCCATATGTCCATAGCCTCCTTCTGAGAAAAGCAGCCATGGGAGATTATTCCTGCATAGGTTTCCATGATGTGTATCATAAGACCCAGTATCATTGCCAAGGCTGATTGGTCCAGGGGTCAGTCCTGAGTTTATAGAGTATCCTGACAGAAGAACCTTGCCATTAGGGATGCTCTGTACTCAGCAATGAGCAACTAAACCAATGAGATTCTTGGATAATTTCAATAGATCCAAGAGTCAGAAATCAGGAGAACAATATGGAAGACAAGGACATATAGAGAAAAGTCAGTAAGTATAGGTCATGATACAGCAGAAACCACAAATCAGAGAAGAGTTTAGAAAAAAAGATAGCAGCAAAGATAAAATCTCTATAGAAAGTGAGGAAGGACAAGCTCATTCAGGAATATGGCTGAGTCTGAGAGAACACAAATAAGAGTGATGGTCAGACACTGTTATAGGTTGAATTTTGTCACCCAAAAAAATTCCTATATTGAAGTCCTAATCCTCAATGCTTTGGTATGTGACTTTATTTGGATATAAGGTTTTTAAGGAGATAATCAAGTTAAAATGATGTTATGGGGCAGGGTGTTAATCCAATGACTGGTCTCCTCATAAAAAGGGAAAACTTGGAGACAGACACACAGAGATGAGCAAAGATTGGGGTGATGTGTCTACAAGCCAAGGAACACCAAAGATCAAAGGAAGCTAGGCTAGAGGCATGGAACAGATTCTCCCTCACGGTCCTCACAGAAAGAACCCCATCAATACTTTGATGTCAGACTTCTAGCCTGCAGAACTGTGAGACAATAAATTTCTGTGATGTAAACCACCCGGCTTATGGAACTTTTGTTAAAGCAGTCCTACCAAACAAACACACCTAGAGCCAGTATTGACTCAGAAACATCTGCTCTGTTGCTTGAGGCCAACTATTTGGCTATGAGGCAAACTTATCTTCTCTCCTGCTCATGTATCTCCACAATAACTGCCATTACCTGAGGTAACCTGAGCTTCTCTGAAACCTGAAAAACTAAGCCAACTCGGCAGGAGTTCAGCAGTGTTTAGGAATGAGTAAATGAAGCAGTTGGAAGCAAAGAAGCTGCTGCTTCATGATCCTCTCAGATCAGAGGATCAGGCAATTTAAAGCAACTTTCCAGAGAGCTTCAGGGAGTGGCATCCATCCAGTAACCTCACCACTGCTTAGCAGAGCTGGAGAATAGCAGCAGAAGCCAGGAAGCCTATATCTTGACAAGCTGTCTTCTGGGGGAGTGATTCTGTCTCCCAGCCACTGGTTGTTCTCATCCAAGCCACTCTGTCTAATGGAAAAGCTCCTGAAGGAAATAATGGAGGCCAATTTCTACTATGCAAGGTCTGCAATGCAACAAACACTCAAGAAGCCAGCATTATCTCTGAGGTAATCCCTTTGATTACCCAAAACAGTTGCTTTTAATGGTCGACTAGGGACCCCATCACACAAGTACTTTCTGGGTTCTTTTAGCCTTTGATCTTACCCTAAAGCTCATTCTTCTGGATTCACTGGATGCCTGGCATGAGGAAAGAACTGGCACTTGTCTTGATTCAGCCATCTGGGCCTTCTCTCCCCACCAAAGTGTGAATGCATTCAAAATAAATTATCTTGAAAGCACAGTCTCTCCATTCAAGTTCTACTTCAAGACTTCACAATGGCGGGCACCTCCAGGATTCTCATTGTTGGTAGCAGCTGAACGGGGCTGCTGAACAATGCTTTCGGTGCTTGCTCAGAACGAAAGGAAGACTTGGGATGGAAACAGGTGAAAGTCTTTCCAAGCTTCAGAGAAAGACAGGGCTCACTGCCCAAACTGCCTTCCAGGTGGTCAAACTGCATTGCTCATTATTTGCAGTGAATGGAGACATTCCAACCCAGCCCTGGACAAGGTGGCAAGTGAACATTCAACTCTGCTGCTAAGTGTTTAAATTACACATTTTAATATTTAATTGACTTTACCTTTTTATACCTTTTTTTAAAAAAAAAATTTATGTTTATTTACTTTTGAGAGAAAGAGAGAGCACAAGCAGGGAAGGGGCAGAGAGAGAGAGGGAGACACAGAATCCAAAGCAGGCTCCAGGCTCCGAGCTATCAGCCCAGAGCCTGATGCAGGACTCGAACTCACAAACCATGAGATCATGACCTGAGCTGAAGCTGAACATTCAACTGACTGAGCCACCCAAGCGCCCCTGCCTTTTTATACCTTTACGTCAAATAGGCTTTCCAGAGGAGTGTAAGGGGAGCTAATAATTTTTGAGTACTTCCTTTCTTCTTGACAATATAATGGGCTCACAATTCACCTCATTTTATCTTCACGAAATCCCTGTACATTAATACTTTTATCTTCATTTTAAAAAAGAGTAAACCGGGGCTGCCTGGGTGGCTCAGTCAGTTAATTGTCGACTTCAGCTCAGGTCATGATCTATGGTTCGTGTGTTCGAACCCAATGGGGCTCTTTGCTGACAGCTCATAACCCAGAACCTGCCTCCGATTCTGTCTTCCTCTCTCTCTGCCCTTCCCTCGTTTGTGTATGCTCTCTCTCTCTCTCTCTCTTTCAGAAATAATAAACGAATAAAATTTTTAAAAAAGAGAGAGATAAATCAGCTCAGAAAGGTTAGGTAACTCAACTACTGTCACACAGGTAATAGGCAGAAGGAGCTGATTTAAACATGGGCTTTTACCTTTACATTCTTCTAGAAATAGAAGGTGTTTGTCAGTATCAGAAAAGAGAGATTATTTGGATGCAGTAATTAAAGATCTTTTCTATTATTCAGTCTTTACATTTCTTTTTTTTAATTTTTTTAACATTTATTCATTTTTGAGGGTGAGAGAGAATATGAGCGGGGGAGGGGCAGAGAGAGGGAGACACAGAATCTGAAGCAGGTTCCAGGCTTCAAGCTGTCAGCACAAAACCCAATGCGGGGCTTGAACTCATGGACCGTGAGATCATGACCTGAGTTGGAGTCAGACACTCAACCGACTGAGACACCCAGGCACCCCTCAGTCTTTACATTTCTGAGATAAATCAACTAGCACCACTTCAGATAGAGGTTGTGAACCAATCATTTCTAGAATAATGATGTAATATTGATCCCTAATTAACACAAACCCCATTTTAGAATTGTAGCCAATGAGAATTGAATGTTTCTTCAGGGATCTTCTAGTCCCACATAAACTACATTTTAAATCAAACTCTAAGGTTTAAAAAAAAAAAAAACCTCCTCTATAATGTTTAAATAATGGTTACAACTTTTGTATTGTCCAACTGAAAAGATAATTATAAAAATAAAATATAAATTTAGTGGTACTTTTAAAAGAATTAATCACATTTTATTACACACGATAAGATCTATAAACATTAGAAAAACTAGTAGTACTTATGTACAAAGATATATTACTTAATTCCACCTATAGACTATGATTGGTTCATACACAGATTTGAAAAATTCGGCTTTGGGGCGCCTGGGTGACTCAGTCAGTTGAGTGTCCAACTCTTGATTTCAGCTCAGGTCATGATCCGAGGATTGTAGAATCAAGCCCCCCATTGAGCTCTGTGCTGAGCATGGAACCTGCTTAGGATTGATTCTCTCTCTCTCTCTCTCTCTCTCTCTCTCTCTCTCTCCCCCCCGCCTCCCTTTACCGGTCTCTCCCACTCACATACTCTCTGTCTCTAAAATAAAATAAAAAGGAAAGGAAAGAAAAGCTCAGCCTCTGCAAAGGATTTCAGCTGCTAAATTAGGAAGCTCCAATCTAGACCAGCCCAAGGATAGAGACACATAAGCACAAAGGAGAATTTTACATGTCCAAGGTCAAACAGTAACAAAGACAGACTAAAATCTAAATCGTGACTTGCATGTCAGCCCTTTTTCCAACTGGAAAACATCCCACTCACTCAATTATTCACCTTCAGTGCTTTTTTTTAAAACATTAAAGTAGGGAAAATAAACTCAGGTATGCAAAAATATAAGTTCATTTTTCTAAAACTGAATGTAGGGTTCATCTAGAATCCATGGTTCATCAAGGATAAAATATTAATCTCAGTCAATTCTGAGTAAACTTACTTCAGGATGTCTGTCTTCTCTAAGTGTTGTACCCGGTGCAGGGTGGAGAGGCCAGGGGGCAGGATGGGGAACTGCACAATGTCAAGGCTTTTGAGATATCTGGTTTGTGAGTGTCACCCATCTACAATCCCTGAAATTAACTCTTCCCTTTGGTCCCAGAATGTCATTATCTTGCACACTGCATGCACTGTGGCTGCATTTCCACCAGGGCCCGGGTCATGCTGCCCATGCTGAATTCCAGTCCCACCTCCCTTTTCCTGACCTTGAAGATCCCTGGGACACTGGCTTTCCCACACTTCCCCTATGCCCCTCTCAAGGTCAGGACACAAAAAAAATCGGCATCTCTTGACTTTTCCTCTCACTATTGCTTCTGCTCTCGGTTCTAAAGCCGTATTTCAAAACTCCAGAACAAGAAAGTATTCTTTATTCTTTTCCTCTCATCATTCCTTCTATGGCAGCCCTTTCCTAAAGCATAAGGAAGCCATGCGACTGTGAAAATACACTGTTAATACTTGAACACATTGTCCTGCTACCTTTTGCTCTGTAGTAACTAAAGTAATTACAACAGGGTTACTGTCACTGTTAAAATTTCCTCTGGGAGCCTTGGGTGGCTCAGTCAGTTAAGCATCTGACTCTTGATATCTGCTCAGGTCATGATCTCACGGTTTGTGGGATCGAGCCCCATGTTGGGCTCTGCACTGACAGCACAGAGCCTATTTGGGAGATTGTCGTCTCCCTCTCTCTCAGCCCCTCCTGTGCTCAAACTCTCTCTCTCTCTCTCTCAAAATAAATAAATAAACATTAAAAACAAAATTTCCTTCAGGTAAGGAGGAAATCACCTTTAATGTTAATCGCTCCCCATGATATAACGGACATAATTCCTAACCAAAAAACATCATGGAAGATCTTCAAGAGAAATATATAAACACTGCAGTTAAAATGATAGCAAAATAGGTACCCCAGTTCCCCTCACTATAGAAGAGAAGGAGACTCACATCAATGTAAACTGAGGTCTCTATGCAGAGTTAAGGTGTGCATAATGTACAAAATAATAAGTACTTTCAACTTACTCAAATCGTAGCTTAAACTGTCTGGCTTAACTGCTCTCTAAAAGTTTCATTTACCTAATATTCTTCTAGCTTCAGTCTGGCATGACCTGAAGTAGTCACCATCAATGAACTGGGTAATAACATTCAGTCACTGCCTCCAAAAGACCCCCGGCTAAATGAGATTGAATCCAAATGCCAGTAGACTTGTCTGGTTGCAGAATAAAAATGCAGTCAAATAACTTCAATCACCCAAATTTTCCGTCCTGGTCCCCACTGCCCTCTATGGAATTCTAATTCCCCTTGCCAAGCCCTCACCCCAACACAAAACGGAACCCTGCAGGTGCTGAAGCACAGGACTGCCCTCCCACTACAATCACCAGCCCCCACCTGCCATGATGGTGCGCTCCCTCACGAAAGACTTCTCCCCTGCACCAGCCTGCTACAAGTTCCAAAATTCTTGCCATTAATCTCCTTTTCGCTAGAGCGCTGAGTGTCACTCTCTTTTAAACAAATGTATAATCTGAAAGCTATACTATTCTTCAAGCCATTATTAAGGTAAAATGAAGTTACTAGCTGCAGTAAAAGTGAAACCCCTGAACGGAAGGGAAAGAGAGAATGAGGATCATGAACAACATCAAATCAGAAGCTACAGCAGCAGGCACAGCAGAAACACAGAAGAGGGGCAGCGTTGCGAGGGAGAAGAGTGGAGACAAAGTAAGGATAACACAAGATGGAAATTAAACGGTCCAAAGGAAACCAGGTCTAACTCTCCCAAACAGAAAATAAAGTAACATATCTGGCTTCTCAGGTCAGGCCCCACGTGAGAGAGACTCTCTCTTGAGAAAGGGGTAAAGAATGTTCCTGGCAAGTTGAAATTTATCATCAGAGTCATCAACGACAAAATGATGAACAGGAGTGGATGATTTAACAAATCTGCCCTCCGGTGAATTCATTTCATCCATAGTTAACAAAGAAGCTCAAACCTTTAAGGGGGTGATAAAAAGATGATTGAAGAGGCGCCTGAATCTGAACACTATTTCAGCGCGTTCACCCTGGTGTAATAAACTGCAAATCTGCTACTTCCCTTGATCTGAACACTGTACTCTGATGAATATAGTTACCCTAGTCCAGTCGGGCCATTATAACAAAATACTGCAGACTGGCTGGTTTACAAACAACAATAAAGAAATTGATTCTCATGGCTCCGGAGGCCGCGAAGTCCAAGATCAAGGTGCCAGCAGATCCAATGTCTGGAGAGGGCTCACTTCCTGGCTCACAGACAGCTTTTTTTTTCACCCTTGTGCCCTCATGTGGCAAAAGGACAGAGAGAGCTCTCTGGGGTCTCTTTTCTAAGGACACTGATCCCATTCATGAGGGCTCCATCCTCATATTTAACCTTCTCTCCAAGGTCCGACCGCCAAATATATCACATTAGGGCTTAACTCCCTACATATGAATTTTGGGGAGACACAAACCTTCAGCCCATAGCAGTAGCCTAAAGAAATCTGCTCTCAAGGGGCGGCTGGGTGGCTCAGTCAATTAAGCACCAGACCCTTGGACATGATCTTGCGGTCTTGTGAGTTGGAGCCCTGCATGGAGCTCTGTGCTGGCAGCCAGGAGCCTGCTTGAGATTCTCTCTCTCCCTCCCTCTCTGCCCCTCCCCTGCTTGCTCTGTCTCTGTCTCTCTCAAAATAAATAAGTAAACTTAAAAAAAAAAGAAGAAAGAATGGGGCACCTGGGTGGCTCAGTCGGTTGAACGTCTGACTTTGGCTCAGGTCATGATCTCACAGTTTGTGAGTTTGAGCCCCGCATCGGGCTCTGTGCTGACAGCTCGGAGCCTGGAGCCTGCTTTGGATTCTGTGTCTCCTTCTCTCTCTGCCCCTCCCCTGCTTGTGCTCTGTCTCTTTGTCTCTCAAAAATAAATAAATAAATGTAAAAAAATTTTTAGAAAGAAAGAAAGAGAAGGAAAAAGAAAGAAAGAAATCTGCTATATAGGCAAAAGCCTCGTGCCAGCACCCCACACTCTACTCCTGGTCAACAAAATCCTCAAGATCTTTTCACACTAATTTCCAGGCAGCCAGGTCTCTCCAGTCCTGTGGTTGGTGGGTGATTTTATGTTTAGCTATCTGACTTTTAATTTGAATAACAATTCCATATCGTCATCTCTGCTAAATGTAGCCTTGCCAGTTTTAACTCAGTATTTCAAGCTTTAAATCTATCGGCTCTATACTTGCTGATCTTCATACATTTGTGTCACCTTACACTGGCCAGTGATGCCTTCTAGGTTTATCTAAATCAGAATAACGCCAAAGACGGAGCCCTGCGTCACAACACCAAGTACTTCTGTCCAGGCTGAAAAGAATCAAAATTAACACATGATAGATGCACCTAACAGCACTATCATCAACCAGTCCCAAGGACGATGATGACAAAGGTAATAAAAATGATGATGACGATTGATGCTGATGATCACTCACATTTACTGATCAGCGTGTGTCAAGCCCTGAGCCAAGTGCTTTAAATGCCACATCCGGTTTAATGCCACAACTATCCTACTAGGTAGGTTCAAACATCCCCAGATTTCAGGTGAAGAAATGGCAGCAGGCTTAGAAGAGCTACGTAGCTTGTCCAAGATTATGCACTTAGTGGCTGCCGGAGCTGAAATTTTAAAAGCCAGGCCGTCTGCCTCTAGCACCTGACTCTTAACCGCTCCATTCTTCTATTTCCACATGACACAAGGTTTTATTCAGGCCCTCGTAAAATCAAGACAGAAAGGCGGAATGGGTCAAATGCAGTGTGTGAAAAACAAATGATCTAGAAAAAAGGTCGCTGCCCTCAGTAACTTACAGTCCTGTTAGAAGGACAAGACTTCAAAAGTAAAGTATTTTAGAACAAAACAGTTTACTGTGGTGTAAAAATTAAAAAAAAAAAAAAATGTGAATCAGACCTAAACATTCCTCTCCAGCTCAGTTCTCCAACTTTAAGGTTATGGACCGAATATTTATAAACTCATACAGAAAAGGATGAGGGAAACAAGGAATAGTCGTCCCCATTCAAGGATGGAGTAAAGGAGGCTTTCTTCCCTCTAGAGACCCTGGCCCCAGGCAACTTGGCCCTGGGGAATAACGTGGGGAGTAATGGAAGTCCATGGAATTTCTCCTAGTGAATGTTTACACACTGCTAGGGGATGGACTGCCTCTCAGAAAAGGCCTACAGAGCCAGTCAGTGGGTGTTCCCCCAATTAGTATCTGAGGTGCCAGGGACAGTAATGCCCAGGCAATGAGCCAGCAAAGCCCCAGTCAAGCAGAAAAATATTCCCATTGAAGTTAGTGGTCTGAATTCTTCAGGTCAGATGCAGTAACCCCAGAATTAAATTTCACCAAGTTCAAAAATCTCATTACCAACCAGGTTATCAATTATTACCTCAATGCCCAAAGATAACAAGTTATTCATGGTCTGTCATCCCAGTTGTTTTCATCAAGTAAATGAGAGAACGTGCCTTCAGAAAGATCCATCCCTGTCTCTAATTGTGTGAGCTGGGGCAGCCTCCAGGCCACCTCCAAAATGCTGTGAGTCACGTGACGTGATGAATGAGAAGATTGTCTCGTAACCTAAAAGGTGTATAAACAAAGTTATTACTCTTACGAGATGTTCAGGAACAAATTATTATCTATATTATAAGTAGCCTCACGTGATATGCAGAGTGCTGCCTAATAGAACCCATCGACTTTGTGGGCCTGAGAATTTCCTTCTACCTTCTCACACCACCTCTGTTACACTTCCAGACTCCACACGCACATACTGTCCAGAGCACCCCGGCGCTTTTTTATGCCTCTCTTCCTTTGTGTTGGTAAAAACATGCTGCTAAAGAAGCTAAATGTTGCTCCTAAGGAAATTTAATATTAAAACATACAGGAACCTTTGATTCTCATTCATTTCTCATTATCGGACTTTATCCCCTCTAGGCAGAATATCTTAATAACCAAACATTTGCATAATGCCTTTCTTTTTATGTCCTTGAGTCCAACCAATTGCTTCAGAATATTTCCCCATCCCTCTAATGGTATCAAATCCAATTAACTGATATGTTAATTTTAGGTAACTTGGGATATTCAGAGCACTTTGCTGAACTATTATAAATCATAAACTAGAAAAGAGGGCAAGGCCTCCGGACAAGAAAATGTCAAAAATGTCTCCTCCTGCTTCTTTCATTAGGAGAATCATTACAGTTGTGGGAGGAGCCTGGATTGAGAAAATAATAATCTTTTGGGGGTTTAGGAAATATTTGTGAAATTTTCTCTTGAGTTAGGCTTAGCGGCTTTGTGTGATCTCCTGATACCTGGCGGATGTCACGTGTTTAATAAAATCTCCCAGTTCTTTGAGCCAAAGATCTTTAGCATCTTTTAAGAGCTCCCATGACACCAAAGGGTCATAACTGACAAGGGCCCTGGACCAGCACATCCGGTCTCCACGGACTGCAAAGCCGCTACTCTGTTCTCCACCTGTGAACTCTCATTCTCCCTGGAAGAACAGCTGAGCCATCACACCTTGAAGGATCTCTCCTAACAGTGTCATGTGACACAGGACTCCGGGCTTCCATGGCACCACAACAATTAGACCACAATTAGAATGTCTATCTATTACAACATTTATAAAGGTGTAACTATTTGTGTAAATCAATATTTTTCATAAGACCTCGGATGTTGTTTACTCAATATTTGAGTCCAAAGCTCCCAGCACAGTGCCTGGCAACTAATAGTTTGAGAAAATATTTGTTTACAAGACAAAAAAAAAAAAAAAAAAAATGTTTACTGGGCTCTTGAAGAAGGATTACCCTCAGGGATAGCTCTTTGATTCCAAAGCCTACACACAGTCGAAAACGTTCAAATGGGAATCTAATTAGTGTTTCAATGTGCCACACCCTTTTCACAGTAAAATTCCCAGCTGCCCCGAAGGTGTGGATAGATTACCACCCCCTATGTTTTGTTACCTACCTGCATTTTTCTCTGCGTACAGCAATGGTGTGGTGGAGATGAAATTGAGGAAGAGAAAAAGAGATAATTGACTGAGTAAAATTACCACTAACAAGTCAGCCTTGAGCATACAGTGCAGCACAGCTCTTATTCACTGTTCGAGTAAATTAATCATCTCAAGCTGTTTACAAGGCTCCAAGTATTGCCCTGAAATGACCAAACCTCTACGTTTAGCACTCACTGTTACAAGAGCCAATTGACTTCCAGCAAAGTAGTCTGGTTAATTATACACAGATATATTCCAAGAAAATCCTTTTTTTTTTTTTTTTAAAGTTTATTCATTCTGAGAGAAGAGAGAAAGCATGAGCAGGGGAAGGGCAGAGAAAGAGGGAAGAGAAGGAGAATCCCAAGCAGGCTCCACACCATCAGCACGAAGCCCAATGCAGGGCTCCAACTCATGAACTATAAGACCATGACCTGAGCCGAAATCAAGAGTCAAACACTTAACCAACTGAGCAACCCAGGCACCCCAAGAAAATCCTTTTTCTACCTCCACCTACTGATACATATCTTTGGCACAGGGAAATTTAACATATTTACTCACCAGATTTAAAAGCTGACAGATTCATTGGGGCGCCTGGGTGGCTCAGCCGGTTAAGAGTCCGACTTTGGCTCAGGTCATGAACTTGCGGTCTAGCCCTGCGTCGGGCTCTGTGCTGACAGCTCAGAGCCTGGAACCTGCTTCAGATTCTGTGTCTCCCACTCTCTCTCTCTGCCCCTCTCCTGCTCATACTTTGTCTCTCTCTGTCTCTCAAAAATAAATAAACGTTAAAAAAAATTTTTTTTAAAAAGCTGACAGATTCACAAAGCCATTTATATACTGCAGTTATTGGTTTGCCCTTCGGTTGTCTTCCCAGACTGGGGGCTCTTTGAAGGCAAAAATCAGTACCGCTAATCTTTAGATGCTTTCCTAACACGTTGCCCTGACACACTAAGCACGTTAAAAATATGCTTGAATACATTACAATGTATCCGTGGTCGATTGTAATAATAATAGCTAACTTTATTACTAGTCGTTACCTGTTCTGAGAGGCAATTTCATTCCCTTTGCACAATAATCCTCAATTCAGGTGGATACTACAATCATCCCCGGTTTAGAGATGAAGAAACTGAGACCTAAAAAGTTAATGATCCAAAGTCACATAGCTATGTAGGAGTCAAGACCAAGCTGCCCCAGGATGGGCCACTTTGGCATGAAAATTATTTTGAGTTAAAAGGGCAATCAAAACGCGGCAGATTCAGGAAAAGCTCTTTACCTCCACCACAACTGCCTAAAAAGAATCCAGATGAATGACTGACCTGCTTCAGGAAGAGAGCTATCACCACAGAGAGCTACCTTATACTATGAACAAGGTATGGAACACAGGGAGGAACATAGAGGCCCGTTTGATACAAGTCCTCTGTGTCCCTTTGTTCTCAAGGGAACCAGCAAACATTTTTTGCCAAATATTTACTCTTTTTCATCTTCCTGTGAATTAGATTTCTTGTCTCTGAAGTCCCAGACCCCTGCCCCCTTCTCCTTGGTTCAGAGTAACACATATACTTCATTTTGCCTGACTAGTCTTTGGAATTTCTGTGTCTGTAGATTCCCCATATGTACAAAAATTAAATTTGATTTCTCCTGTTAATCTGCCTCATGCCAATTTGATTCTTGGTCTGGCCAGAAGGACCTGGAAGGGAACAGGAATTTTTGCTCTTCGACAGCTACTTAACAGAAATGGGACTAGACTTCACTCCAGTAAAGTGCTTTTGTTTCCTAAGCTTACACATGTGTTAAACCACTCTCCCCTACTACCTGTCTAAATCCCGAAAGGGACCCAACTCCATATTTTCATCCTGCTGTTTAGAAACTATATAAGCCAGGCTAAGCTAACTGCTATAACAGCCATATTCCAATGGCTTTCATGGTAGGGGTTTATTTCTTATATAATGTCCAAGGCTGTCAGAGAAGGCAGGGTCACAACATTGAAGGAGCCTAGTTCTCTGCCCAACAGCCTGCATCCAGCCTGTGGACAGAGGTAGAGAATGGGGACCATGCATGAGAAGTAATGACCATCCAGACCAACAAGTGATGTGCATCATTTCCACTCACACCCTATTGGCTGGGACTCAGTCATGTGACCACCTGCTTACAACGCAGGCTGGGAAATATGCTCCAGCTCTGAGCCCAGAGAGAAAAGGAGAAGGCAGATATAGGTACAAACCAATAGCCTGTACCCCCAGAAAACTAGGTGAATCAAGAGTCGAGCCCAGCATCAGAGAAGTTTAGAATAAAGCAGTAAGAGACTTTCCTCCTCAATCGTCTATAAGATGTGCATTTTCCATTCCTCACTTGAAACCACTCTGACTCTTTAGCAACTACAGTTTCTCTTACTGGCCTATACCCATGTTACCTAAAGAGATATATTTAAATCTCCAAAGTATAGGTATATGTCAGTTATCTTTTGAGGAAAAAATATTCAAAATGTATTTCTTGTCCTACAGTTGTATTAGGACATGTTATTTCTATTGAAGAAAGGTGCTTCCCTTCAGGAAGAACTCATTGTCAAATAACTCTCATGAGAAAACTCTGAATACACAAAATTTTATGCAAACATTTTATCTACAAAAAGTGTGTTTACCATAAATTAAGATCATAGATTTGACAAAGCAGAGTTGATCTATGGGGTACTGAGTATCAAATACAAGTTATATTCTATTCATTCATTCATTCAATAAATATGTACTAAACACTTATTATATTTTGTTTCATCCTAAACCCAAGGACCAAAGGCCAAGCCTCAATAGGCTTAATACAACTATGGATGATGAAGAGATTAGATGATAGTACCTACGACAAACTTGGGTCAAAAAGCTGCACCTGTATCCCCTCCCTGACAATGCCTCTACACCTCAGCAAATCTGAAAGAACATGTTCAAGTTGCATCCGGTTCTGTCTGTCAGATATGGACACAGGGCCATTCCCCAACATCACAGGCCTTATAATGATACAACTAAGTCACAGAAGCCGATGCATTTCCAAACTCCTTATACTTAAAATTGCCCTGTCTGGGACAGTTGGTTCCTATTCCCCAAGATCCCAAAAACTATCAATCAATATTCAGGGCATCAAGATTGCCTTCCACATACTCTCTCTTCTTTCTCTTTCTATGAGTTAATGGATTTTAGAGTCTGCTGGAGTCTGACTGCCTGAATTCAAATCCCAGCTTCAGCTACTTACTTGCTCTTGGGACAACTTTGAGACAATTAAGGAATTTGAATGTAGGTTGGGTATTACTAGATAATATTACAGAAGTACTGGTTAGACAGGATAATGACATTGATGAAGGATCATAAGGCAAGCTGACACCCTGCAAACACTCCCTCCCTCCAAGTGGGATGTGTGTGACATTGCTCAAGCACTCCGGGCTGCCCAAGAGAAAACAAATGGTTAACTGATAGAGATCACAGTCATGCAGGACATGAGACTCTATCAGTTTACAAATGTCTTAGTAAATTGCAAGAAAAAGGCAATCTTATCAATAGTCTACTGTCCAGAAACCTAGAGACTCAGTTTCCTGGAGCCCCAACATCACCCTCCCCTCCATAGTGATGTGGGGAACAAAGGCAAGAAGGAAATGGCAGGTAAAATTAAATTTCCTTATAACCTGCAGTCCATTGACAAATACTCGAGGCAGATGCAGAGTATAACATTTCTCAAGGAACTCCTAAGGCCTTAATGTGAATGCCATCTTAGAAAAAAAACAACCTTAGCTTGACAATAGCAAGGCCTCTGGTATCTTAGGAGTCCTCCTTAGCATACGAAAGTCTTCTGGAGGCCTCCGTTTGGCTTTTACCTCCCCTAACTCCATAGTGTATAATCAGTCACTCTTCACAACCCCAGGGTAGCTCTTTTTTTGCCCATGAGTCCTGTGCCCATAAGTCCCCGTGCTTTAATAAAATCATCTTCTTGGGGCACCAGCATGGCTCAGTTGGGTGAGTGTCAGACTTCGGCTCAGGTCATGATCTCACAGTTCATGAGTTCCGGCCCCGCATTGCGCTCTGTGCTGGCAGCTCAGAGCCTGGAGCCTGCTTCCGATTCTGTGTCTCCCTCTCTCTCTGCCCCTCTCGACACGTGCTCTGTCTCTCTCTGCCTCTCAAAAATAAAGAAAACTGATATAAAAAAAATTTTTTTTAAATCACATTCTTGCACCAAAGATGTCTCAAGAATTCTTTCTTGGCCATCTTCTCTGGACCCACATTGCTCCAAAACCCCATCAGCATGACAGTTACTCTTTTGAAAAGTCCTCACCCACTAGAGAAGAAATGTTGATGTTTGGGATTTACTTTAAAATATTTTAGTTTTTTCTTTTTTTTTTAACGGGGAAGGAGAAACAAGGAGAGCAGGTGAAACTAGACTGGGGACATGGTAATAATTGTTTAATCAGGGTGACAGATACAGTATACATTAGATGGTTGATTCTACTATGCTCTCTACCTTTGGGTAAATATGGAAATTTCCAAAATAAAAAATTACTAAATAAAACACAATTGAAAATTTTTTTAAAGGTTACCCACAATGACTCTATTCTTAAAACTCTCTAAATCCCTTTTTTGATGTGAACCTAAGCTCCTGAGCAGTGCATCGTTCTAGTGGTTTCTAAACATTGCTGATCATCAGAATCAACTGGAAATTTATATTTGTGTAAATTTTATAAATTCCTAGTCTGTATTCCAGATCTATTGAACTAGAGTCTGACACTGAGGTCTGGCAATCACGGTCTTAAAAGTATGCCCCAATTAATTCTGACATGCCCAGGGTTTAAGAAGCACCAGGTCTTTTAAACTTGACCAATACTGTTTCCATCCACATTAGGTCCTGATACCAAGGCCCTCACTCACGTCTTTGACAATCACGCAGCTCTTCTGTGATAGATTGTCAGCCACCCTTTGTTCCTCTGGGGCTTGACTCCAACCTCAGAGACGTTTTTCCCTTTTCACAGGTTTTACCTGGGAGCAGTTCCCTGGTTAATTCCAAATGCTAGGCAAGTAGCACTTGTTAAGGTAATAACTTCATCAGCTTACATTTTAATGGAAGCATATTCTCAAATCCTTTTCAAAAACTGAATCAGAGAGTGGATTTTAAAACAAACAAGTTAGCACTACTTTAAAATCCATTTCCAGTCATTCTCACATCCTTAGTACAAATCTGTGAAAACTTCAGAAGTCATTAAGGAGGGGCCCTGAAGGTTTTTTGATTGTTGGGAAGTGTTATTGAGATGGATTTGTTCAAGGAATGCTTTATACTATTTCACACTCCTGTCAAAGTTTTATTAGATTTCTAAACCGAAGATAAATACTTTTATTTTTAACCATAACAATCTAAAGCTCTAAGAGGGAAAATGAGAAAGTCAAATTGTCCTAAACCTTCGCACAGAAGATGGAATTGCACACTTCCCAGTGGAGCTGCCTGTAATTCAAATGTAGAAGGACTTCCTCCATAACAAATAACAGCCTCCACTGAAGTTGAGATGATCAGATGTGTAGAAACAGCTAACCTTCCCCACCGATTGTCTGATTTAATTTCCTTATTTAGTACAGCGCTCTGTCTCATTCACTCCGGAAAAAAAAAAAAAAAAAAATCCTTCTCTTATTAATGCCTTTAATAGGCTCACAAACCTTGACAGGAAGCCTGCTTGAGAAACAGTTGGTAAAACCTCTGAGCTGGAGAGAGCCACAGGGATTATCTAGTCCAAACTCCTCTGATACAAGAATCCTTTCGCTGGTGTCATTGACAAAGAGAAGCTCAACCGGATTCTGCCTCAAAGCTTTCAAGGAAATTACGAGGACTGACATTTATAGGGCACTTTGCAGATAACAAAGCACCTTCAATCACATTGTTTCACTTAAATTATATTGTAGATGATGACATGGAGATTTTGAGACATTAAATGACTAGCTAGGATGACACGGGGAACAAATGGCTGAGCCAACAACTGGAATTAAGTCTTTGGACTTTCAATCTGTATTTCTTTTTCCTGCTGCCTCCCAAGGGCCAGAGGAGGCTCCGTTCTTCGCATGGCATTCCACTACTTTGTTGGAAAGCTGTGATCATTTAAAAAATTCTTAAAGGGGCAAAATCTATCTCCCTATAACTTTTTAAATCATAACAGAACCTTAAATAGTGCTCACTATTTGGAAAGCACTATTTAAAGCACTTTCCAAATATTAAGTTGTGTAATTCTTATAACAATCATACAAAATGAGTCCTATTATTATCATCAGTTCACAGATGAGAAAACCAAAGCTGCCAGTAAATGGCAGAGTAAGAATCGAAGCCAAACTAAAGTCTGTCTCCAGAGTCCAAACCCTAGCCTGCCTCTCTCGCCTACCGCTGGGACTTCTTTCCAGTCTTTGAATCAACACAGAATAAAACTGCTTCTCTGGTCACGTAATAGCATTGCAAATATTTGAAGCCAGCTTCCAAACTCCCTCCCCAAATCTGAATCAGTCAGGGTCTGTCAGAGAAAATGAACCACCGGGAATGATGTATAGAGGTTGGGATTCATCACAAGGGTCTGATTTTCTACAACTGTGCTGGCTGAGTCATCTCCTCTTGTACCTATGTCTAATGTTAGAAATCATACACTCAAAAGTTGAGATTTGGTAAAATTAATAGTTTTTACTGTTTTATCAAGGGCATTCTTTTTTTTACATTTTTAAAAATGTTTTCTTTATTTTTTATTTTTTTAAGTTTATTCATTCATTTTGAGAGAGAAGGAGAGAGTGTGCAAGCAGGGGAGGGGTAGAGAGAAAGGGAAAGAGAAAGAATCCCAAGCAGGCTTCACACTGTCAGCCCAGAGCCTGATTTGGGGCTCAAACTCATGAACCATGAGATCATGACCTGAGCTGAAATCAAGAGTCGGATCCTCAACTGACTGAGCCACCCAGGAGGTCCCTATCAAGAGCATTCTTAGGTAAAGCTGGTTTAAACTCACACACACACACACACACACACACACACACACACACACACACGGGCCTGGCAGTGAAAAATACAATCACCACCAGTACAGTTTGGTGCCACTGCTTTGATTCATGGTAAGGAGCTAGAAATTTGAGCTGCTTGTGCACTATCAATGTAAATATCAACACAGTGACAAAGAAAAATAACATCTTAGTATTATTACGAAAATAACCTTGAACTTGCAAACCCCCTGAAATGGATTCAGGTACCTCCAGAGATCAGTGGATGACATTTTAACAAACGATGCTCTCTAGTATACCAAGGAAGTTTGAGCATTTCAACTTGATTTAGACTAGGTTTAAGTCAACTAACCAAAACCACACACATGCACACAAACACAAACCCACAGCCACCTGCACGCACAATGTTTCTTGAAACTAAAGCTCTCCACTGCCTGTACTTAATTCAATTGGGCTGGCACACAGAATCCCGATTCCAAAACAAAAGGAACTTCAAGCACGGCTCTGCTATAAGTACTTATCTTTCATCAGTGTAGACATAAGGATATGTTTAAGTGAAGGAGTATCACAGCCTATGAAGGAAGGGTTACTATAAGATTAATAACATCTATTCCCATCAGAAGACAAACTATTCCATGGTCCCTTGATGTGCTTCCCAATAGTCTCACTATAGTCTTGCTGGTTTCAGTCCATCATTCTAGCCTTTATTTTTACTTTTGATTCTGCCATCGTTAGTGACAGGAGACTCTTGGAAGTCCTGAATTGCAGACGGGGGCATTCCTTGGGCATTTTCCACGTGACAATCCTTTCGTTATCGGAGACGAAATGGGTTCAATTAATTGTCACTTGTATCTTCAGATCGTGTTACCATAAGACCTTGACCACATGATTCCAAAAAAAATTTAATCCAAGTATCAAGAATGAAACTAAAGCAAAGAATGCTGCCCCAAATAGCTTTTTTCCCTGTCAGAGAAAATATGCATAGCTACTCTAGTGATAATTCTATAAGTAATTATAGAAACCCATCTCTCAATGTACCAAATAAAATCAAAAATTGGGTGTCACAAAATCAGTCACTTATATTATAAAAGAGGAGCTCTGGTCATCTTACTTCTGGGAGGGAGTGACCACCTTGTGGGTATGGAGACTGAATATTGGCAGACCTCTCTTTTTCTACCATCCTTTAAGGTACAGGGAAGGAGAGCTCAGAGCACACACTGTGCAAACTTTGAAAATCAAAGGGAACCACTTCACGGACAGAAGACAGGTAAACTGATGTATTTCGTTATTACTTAAGAATATGATAACAAAAAAAAATGAAAGGGAATTGACTGAAAAAGATTTTAACAGATTTTGTCTTTTAAAGATCTGAAAAACAATTTTCTGCTCAGAGCCTTATAAAATGACCACTTATGTTATAAGGAGTCTGACTGCATGTCATGTTTGACTGATGATGGCTTGTAAGGCTTCTCCTTCCCTCTTCCCCAATTCTGCTGCACACCTGGGTAAGCCAGTAAGAAAGCCAAGGCGCCAAAGGAAAGACTGAAACCATGGGAGCCCCTCGTGCACCGGACCACTCACAGTGGCCCCACCCCCAACCACAATAAAAACTCTGAGCCAATCTCCTTTCCTCACTCTCTCAAAGGATTTTGCACCTATTTGGAAGGCCTGCCCCGCTCTCCCCAGAGTCCTCAATTATGTAAGTAATAAACCTAATCTCTGGAACCTGCAAATGTGATGAGATATCACTCCTATGATTCTGTCTAATTATATAGCACAATAGATCTTAAAAGAGGAGATTGTCTGGATGGGGCTAATCTAATCCCATGAGGCTTTAAAGCACAGAATTTTCTCAGGTTGGTGGCAGAAGTAGGTAGAAGGGAAGCCACCAGGGGGTGCCTGGGTGGCTCAGTGGGTTACACGACAGACTCTTGATTTTGGCTCAGGTTGTGATCTCACGTTTGGTGAGTTCAAGCCCGGCGTGTCAGAGCCTGCTTGGGATTCTCTCTCTCTGGCCCTTCCCCGTTCACTGCTCTCTCTCTCACACTCTCTCTCTCTCTCAAATAAATAAACTTAAAGAGAGAGAGGAGAGAGAAGCGACAGGGGAGGCAAAGTCAGAGATGTGAAGCCCAGGAGAGATTCAACATGACCTTGACGGCTTGGAGATGTAGCGAGCCACGTGAAAAGGAACGCAAGTGGCTTCCAGCAACGGGGAGCGCCCTGACCTGCCAGCCGGCAAGGAAATGGGGACCTCAGACTTATAACTGAAAGAAGCTGGATCCCACCAACAACCTGAACGAGCTTCTCCTGAGCCTCCAGGTAAGAGCCTGTTTGGGCTGACACCTTGTGAGATCATGCACAGACAACCCAGTCAAGCCAGACCAGGTTTCCACAGGACCGTGACTGATAAACGGGTGTTGTTTTAAACTGCTCCATCTGTAGCAATTTGTTATGCAGCAATTAAAAACGAAAAATACAACATGCTAAGCATTTGGTGGAAAGAGCTTACCAAATTGAAAAATATAGGTTACCCCCCCACACACACTCGAAGAGGTTAAAATCTATCTGGCAAACACACATACTAATAAAAGGAGATGTGAAAAGTGCTGTATGATCATCCAAAGAAATGCTGCAGCACAGTGAGTCTCAATCAGGAGTGGTTTTTGCCCTTCGGGGGACATTTGGCAATATTTGGAGACACTGTCCGTTGGCACACCTGGGGCATATGAAATGCTGCTAAAGGGGCGCCTGGGTGGCTTGGTCGGTTAAGCGTCCGACTTCGGCTCAGGTCATGATCTCACGGTCCGTGAGTTCGAGCCCCGCATCGGGCTCTGTGCTGACAGCTCAGAGCCTGGAGCCTGTTTCAGATTCTGTGTCTCCCTCTCTCTCTGCTCCTCCCCTGTTCATGCTCTGTCTCTCTCTGTCTCAAAAATGAATAAAGGTTAAAAAAAAAAAATTAAAAAAAAAAAAAAAAAAAAGAAACGCTGCTAAACATCCTACTATGTGCAGGACACTCCGCTCTACCCCCAACCCCCCGCCAAACAACAGCAAAGAATTATCCAGCACAAAATGTCAATAATGCTGAGATTAAGAAACCCTGTTCCGAGGATAGAGAGGTGAAAGTTCATTTCCCCTGAGGGATCTGAACCAGCTTCTTAAAGGTAGTGATACCTGGGCTAGACCATGAAGGATAAATAGGATTTTGACAGGTAGGGACACAGAGCACAAAAGCCACCCCTGGGGTCCCAAGCGTGGACTCTATAGCAAAGTACACACAGGCAGACAGTCCCTGTTATGGAATTGACCGGAAATAAGGAGCCACCCTGCCATCGTCAGCCCCAGTTCCAAATCCCAACACGGTTTTCCTTGTAGTTGGTTCCAAGTGCTGTCACTTCCTAATGTGTCACTCAACAAAAGCACAATGACTGGAGGAGCTAAAGTGTGTGAAAAGCTAGAATTTATGAAGGACATTGTCCTTCGTAATGAGAAAATAACAATGATGGGAATGATTTATGCCCTCCGTGTGTTAACAATCCCCAAAGAGAGACAGGTCTATTTACAAATAAGTGTGCAGCAAACAATTTTATTGAAAGTAATTCTGTGCAACTCCTTACACCAATCAATTACCTCAAGGAAATTCTCCAAGGTTGCCTTAACAGGTGTGAGAGGTGCAGTCAAATTCCTGCATGCATTTGGTTCATTTGGCCTATTTCCCTCTCTTTGAGGTTTCCATGGGGTCTGCCTTGCAAGGTGGTCACAGGAACTCAGCCCTTCCCAAACTGAGATCATTTCTGTGCTCACTGCTCACTGTGATAACCTTCATTACCCACAAGGTTTATTATCCCTTTTGCATGCCCCTGGTCGTCCAGAACGCAGGGCTATTGCTGAGTCCAGAAAAGGGGAAGAACATTAAGAAATCCCGTCTCATCTCTGGCACTGAACGTTTGTCAAAGCCAGTGCAGAAGGAGAAATGAATCAGTCGCTAACAGCATTTTCATTCTGGATAGCCCAAAACATGAGCAGCTGGGCTGAGATTGCCTTTTCAGAGTTCATGAGGGACTTTTACAGCTGTCACATCTAAGCAAGTCTTACCAGCCATTTCTCAAAGTCAGACTTATTTGAAGCAAGCATCTGGTGACAAATGTTGAAAGAATAACAAAACTCTCTGTACCTTGGGTTTCTTGACCTTCGTGTTTATTCATGTTCGGCTTTCCCTGCCCTGCCCCACTCCCCCATCTCTAAACCATACCACTGGGCTCTACTAAATACATGCCACTAGAGACGAGCAAAATAGAATAGATTCCTATGCTTCTGTGCCTGACAAAAATCAATGCGTTAAAAAATTAACACATCAAATGACAGAAGAAATGCAGAGAGCAGGTTTGTTCAACTCTCAATTGGACAGTGGGTACTTTTTATTCATTTATTTTTTTTAAATAATTTATTGTCGGGGCGCCTGGGTGGCTCAGTCGGTTAAGCGTCCGACTTCAGCTCAGGTCACGATCTCGCGGTCTGTGAGTTCGAGCCCCGCATCAGGCTCTGGGCTGATGGCTCAAAGCCTGGAGCCTGCTTCTGATTCTGTGTCTCCCTCTCTCTCTGCCCCTCCCCCGTTCATGCTCTGTCTCTCTCTGTCTCAAAAATAAATAAACGTTAAAAAATTTTTTAAAATAAAAAAAAATAAAAAATAAAATATTTTATTGTCAAATTGGGTTTCCATACAACACCCAGTGCTCATCCCAAGTACTCTCCTCCCTGCCCATCACCCACTTTCTCCTCTCCCCCACCCCGATCAGCCCTCAGTTTGTTCTCTGTATTTAAGAGTCTCTTATGGTTTGCCTCCCACCCTCTGTGTTTGTAACGTTTCTTTTTCCCCTTCCCCAACCCCATGGTCTCCTGTTAAGTTTCTCAAGATCAGTGGATACTTTTTAAATGAACCAAAACTCCAGCACTCTTCACTAAATCCTTTTATAATTAATTCTATGTCAGCCAAGTAGATTATTTTCACAAATTTAAAAGAGTGTAGGACTTCCTTCACAGACCATGAAGATTCCTTTTTTAACCCCAGTTTCCTCTCCAGAGCTGCCTAGAGAGAAAGCCAAATGGCTCCCGGAGCCTGTGAAAACTCTCCTTTCTTGGTCTGGGTAGAACTAGCCAGTCCCTGATTCTGTATCATTTTAATGTTAGCTTCAAGTTTACAGGAGCAGCAAAAAGGGACCGCCCTTGTGCTGAGAGGATGAGGTAACAGTGGAGTGGGGCACTCCTTTGAAATCTGCCTTATTTATACAGAATCCTAAGACCTCGTCACTAAGTAGGATCTATTCACTTCGGGAATAATTCTCAATGTTCCCTGGATTAATTCAACAAATAAAGGCAGGATTACACTATGTGTGTATTACTATGCTTCTTAATACACCCCAGAGGGCAGAAAACACTCAGGCTTGAAAGCCAAGCTTATTTATTAATGAAGCAGAGGGAAGGAAAGAAGCTGTGATACTAACTTCCCATCTGGCCAACAGTCATCTTATGGACACTGCCTAGATGTAACTAGCCATTGATGGAATAAGAGTGACTCCCCTTGACCTTTAACTTGACTTCCCAGCGGCACTCCCCAGCAGCATCGGCACAAGGAAAAGCTAAGGAGCTGATCCTCCATGCAGCACCTGAAAAAGCAGAATGCATGCTCCCTTAATTCTAGCATGTACCTCCGATTGAGGTCTTTCCCTTCTACTTCCGTCATTAAAGGCAGAGTTCTATCAGGGTGCCTGGGTGGCTCAGTCGGTTGAGTGTCCAACTTTGGCTCAGGTCATGATCTTGCAGTTTGTGAGTTTGAGCCCCGCATCAGGCTCTGTGCTGCTGGTTACCTGGAACCTGCTTTGGATTCTGTGTCTCCCTCTCCCTCTACCCCTCCCCAGCTTGCACTCTCTCTCTCAAAAATAAATATTAAAAAAAAAAATTTTTTTAAAGGCAGAGTTCTGTCATTTGCTCACCCACCCTCTACGTGCAACTGCTTCCCCGTCCTTCTGCCACCACACACACACACACGCACACACACACACACACTGGTTGATACATAAGAAACTGATTATTTCCTATTGTTTCAACTACTGTGTCTTCATATATTTTTTAATATGAAATTTATTGTCAAATTGGTTTCCATACAACACCCAGTGCTCATCCCAACAGGTACCCTCCTCAATACCCATCACCCGCCCTCTCCTCCCTCCCACCCCCCATCAACCCTCAGTTTGTTCTCAGTTTTTAAGAGTGTCTTATGCTTTGGCTCTCTCCCTCTCTAACCTTTTTTTTTCTTCCCCTCCCCCATGGCCTTCTGTTAAGTTTCTCAGGATCCACATAAGAGTGAAAACATGGAATCTGTCCTTCTCTCCATGACTTATTTCACTTAGCATAACACTCTCCAGTTCCATCCACATTGCTACAAAAGGCCATATTTCATTCTTTCTCATTGCCACGTAGTACTCCATTGTGTATATAAACCACAATTTCTTTATCCATTTGTCAGCTGATGGACATTTAGGCTCTTTCCATAATTTGGCTATTGTTGAGAGTGCTGCTATAAACATTGGGGTACAAGTGCCCCTATGCATCAGCACTCCTGTATCCCTTGGGTAAATTCCTAGCAGTGCTATTGCTGGGTCATAGGATAGATCTATTTTTAATTTTTTGAGGAAACTCCACACTGTTCTTCATATATTTTTTAAAGTAACTTTTTTTAATAGGCGGGAAAAGGAAAAGGGAAGGAGAGGAGGAGGAGGAAAAGGAGGAAAAAGAAGAGAAGGAAGAAAAGGAGGAGGAGAAGAATGAGAAGTAGGTGAGGAAGAAAAGGTGAAAGGGGAGGAGAAAGCACTGGGGGGTAAGAGTAAGATGTGGTCTCATTCTATCCCACATCCCCTTCTTCGTTCGATGCAGCATCTAGAGAGGCCTCCTGTCAAGACACAATTCAAAGCACTAGAGGTAAGAGCCAACAAAATAAAGACACCACCCTCGTGGAATTTCTATTCTAATAGAGCAAGGTAGTTAATAAGTTTGTGTCACCGAGCTCTAATTTACTATCAGAAAAGGATAAGTTTTATGGAAATACAAAGCAGGGTAAACAGATGGAGTGTGAATGCCGGGTTCAGAGAGGGTGCTGTTTTACCCAGAATGGTGGCGAAGGGCCTCTCTGAAGAACGTTGCCCGAGAGCCACGAATGAGGTTCAGGAACCAGCTGGGAAGATGCAGAGAGGAACAGCATTCCAGCCCCATGTCTGCAGCAGAGGTTTTCATGAGGTGATCCTGAGGGACAGCAGGATCAGTACGCTAGAGGGCAGTGATGAGGTGAGTGGTGAGAAACGGGGTCAGAGAAGTAAGCACAGACCAGATGGGGAAGGGCCTGGCAGCACTTGACTTAAAAATGTATTCCAGCTGTTGTGGGAAGCCATATGGGTAGTTTGAGCAGCGAGTGCCAAGATCAAATTGAATGTTTTAGAGCGATGATTTTGACTGCTATGTAGACAGTTTCTGTGGGGGTGAGGTTGGAAGCAAGGAAAGTAATTAAAGGGCTATTTGTAGTTGTACAAGAACAGCCAAGGGTGGATAAGGACTTGTGTGGACAGGAGTGGTAGCATTGAAGATGGTAAAATGTCAAACCTAAGACTGACTCCAAAGTATTGGCCTGGTATATGGTTCCTCCATTTACTACTATAGAGGCGATTAAAAGAACATGTCTGGAGGTAAATAAAATGAGTTTATTTTGGAACACACTAGGTTTGAAATGGCCATTGGCTATCCAAGAGACATGAAAGCAACAGCTGAGTACACCAGTCTAGAGTTGAAGGAAGACATTGGGGCTGGAAATATTAATCTGAGTCATCTCCTAAGAAAGACGATTAAGGAGGAACGCCTGGGTGGCTCAGTCAGTAAGCGTCTGACTTCAGCTCAGGTCATGATCTCAAGGTTTGTGGGTTCGAGCCCTACATTGGGCTCTGTGCTGACAGTTCAGGACCTGGAACCTGCTTCAGATTCTGTGCCTCGCTCTCTCTCTGCCCCTCCCCCACTTGCCCTCTGTCTCTCTCTCAAAAATAAATAAACATTAAAAAAACATTTAAGAAAAAGAAAGAGGATTGAGGAGTGTGGGTCTAGGATGTGAGTAGAGGAAGAAGAGCAAAGTTCTAAGAATCTAGCCTTGGATGCTGCACCATCTACAGCAAAATAAAAAGGAGCCAAAAAAGTAGACTGAGAGCTGCAGTCAGTAAACACAGTGTTCTAGAAGCCAAGTGAAGAGGAGGAGTTCCTCAAGGAGAGTGTGATCAAATGGGTCACACATTATTAAAAATAAAAAGGGAGGACTTGGAATGACCACTGTATTTGGTTATATGGTAGCCATTGAGTTGGGCCCTGACGTGTGTCTTTTTCAGTGGAGTGGAGATGCATAAAATCCTGATTTGAAGAGGTTCAGGAGAATAAGAAAATGAAAACAACTAGTGTAGACAACTATTCTGAAATTCCCTGTAAATGGGAGCAAAGAAACTGGGCAATAGTTAGAGAGGAATTTAGAGTCACAGAAGCTTTTTGTCTTATGGAAATTACAGTGTGTTTGTATGCCAATGGAAAGATCCAGTGGAGAGGGAAAAGGTGATGGTACAGAAGAGAAGGGAGAGATTTTTGGAAAGTCCTTAGAGGCCAAGTAAATTAGGCCTTCAGTATACAAGTAATGGAGTTGACTGTGGTCAAAAACCCACTGGGCATCCAGAGATGGAGGGGAGACAGTGTATCTGGGTTGGTTAGGAGATTCCATATGGGGAGATACAGAAGTTCTCATCTGATTGCATCTTCTTCCCCCGTGAAAGAAAATACGCAGGTTGAGGAAGGAGGCTTGGTGGTTTCAAGAAAGGAGGGCTGTGAGATGGAGAGTCAGTTAATGGCAACTGCAGCGGAATTGCCAGGAAGACTACTGGAAGGTTGTGAGCAGGAAAGTACCCAAACAGTGCAAACCCAAATTTATTACCCCATGACCTCCATGATTCTCTTCCTAAGGTAAAATAATAGTATTTTTGAAGAACTTCTATTTCACACACACACACGTTTCTTACTGTCAACATTTATGATGATTTCTAAAGTATGTATTGATAATGATTGGACCCAAACTCTGAAATAAGGATTATATATACTGAACTACCGGAAAAATGTATGTATTTTATGTGAACAGGGATTTTTATATCATTCATTGCTGTATTCCCAGTGCCTAGCACCTAGTTAGTAAATTGAAAATATAGTCATTACATGAGTGAATTATGGTAACACATATCCTGTATGAACACTATACAGGCATCCATCTAACAGTCGATAATAACAGGGTGTCCCAAAAGTCTTAGTGATGTTTTAAGCTTTAATAGCTTTAGAAGTCTAAATGCTATAAGCCTACAAAAAACATCATTTGAAAGTTACATTATTTACATTTCTTATATGTCTACATAGTTTTCTGAAAAATAAGTGTTTAATTGTAATCTTTTGTTTCCATGTTTGTCACAGTGACAGAGCCTGAAAAAATTAAATTATCTAAAACTCATAAATCACAATAAGTATATAAGAGATGTAAATAATTCAACATTCAAATTATGCGTTTGCAATTTCACAGCATTTATTTACACTTGTGAAGTTCTTAAAGCTGAAAACCACACTAAGGTGTTGCGGACACCTTGTATATATGAGCCATTGAACGTGGGTTGATACAGCAGCATATCAGTCCCCATTTCTTGCCAGAGGACATGAGGGAAGAGTCCCTCTTGTCCAGCCTCGACCCTCTTCTAAAGGTCCTGTACAAGAAATGCCTCCTTCTTACCTCCCATTACTGGTCAGAGATGGTGCTGGGCACAATCTTGAAGATTGAGGGTGGGGCTCTTTTGGAAGCTCTACCCTTGCTTCTCTGAATGATGAGCTGTCACTCAGGGAAATTCATTTTCCCTCTGCTGTTAGAGGTCCTCCCTTCCCTGCAGAGCCTACATAGGCAATTTGAAAAAGTCCCGCCTCTTTGGCTGATGGGTCTCTCTTTTCCTGAAATAGGAAGCCAAGGTAGTGACACTTCCTTTGTAACAGCTCCAGGGCAACAACAGACCAGGAGAGAACAGAATTTGCTCAGTGCCTATAGATTTCTGTGTAGGTTTTGAACAGAAGTCCGATTCACTAATTAAGTTCCTCTGTTGTAGACAATTTCACCGGAGGCTAGTTAGGAACAAAAGCTTGTAACTTAGCATTTTCACTGGAGAGTTTTATTGTTCCTCTTTCACTTCTCCCAACTAATATCCAGGGAACAGAGGGGAGGAGAGCAAAGACAAAGCAGATGAAGAATGCAGGAGGGATGAAACATCGCCTGTCAGCAGAGTGTGTACAGGCGTCGCTGGGCCAGGTCAGCAGAAGAGACCACAGGCCTTCCCTCTGCCTCCACCATGAGGCTTCCAGCTGACCCATCTGAGCTATGGGACCCCCATGCCCACTTTTCCTGCATTCTAGCCCCCCCTATCCAGATGATTCTCACCTAGAACTACAGATTTGTGTAATGTGCTTAGAACAATGGTCAGCACACAGAAATACCAAATGTAGACCTCTTCTGTTGTTCTGCAAAGGGTTTCACAGATTCATATTCTTTTCCCTTTTTAAAACTGAAGATTTTGTATAAAAATCAGGATTCCGGGGCACCTGGGTGGCTCAGTCATTTGAGATTCTGACTCTTGATTTTGGCTCAGGTCATGGTCCCAGGGTTGTGGGATCAAGCTCCACGTCAGGCTCCATGCTAAGCATGGAGCCTGCTAAAGAGTCTCTTCCTCTGTCCCTGTCCCCTGCTTAAGCTCTCTCTCTCTCTCTCTCTCTAATAAAAAAATGTTTAATTAAAAAAATTTTTTAATTTTAAAAAATGAAAAGCTTCTGCACAGCAAAGGAATAATCAATAACACTAAACAGCAACATATTGAATGGGAGAAGAAATTTGCAAATGACATACCTGATAAGGGGTTAGTATCTAAAATAGATAAAGAACATATACAACTCAACACAGAAAAACCCAAATAATCTAATTAAAATAGGTAGAAGACATGAACAGATATTTCTCCAAAAAAGACATACAGATGGCCAACAGACACATGAAAAGATGCTCAATATCACTCATTATCAGGGAAATGCACATCAAAACTGCAATGAGATGTCACCTCATACCTGTCAGAATGGCTAAAATCAAAACCACAAAAAACAAGTGCTGATGAGGATGTGGAGAAAAATGAAACTTCTTGCTCTGTTGTGGGAAGGCAAACTGGTGCAGCCACTCTGGAAAACTGTAGGGAGATTGCTAAAAGAGTCAAAAATAGAACTATCCAGCAATTGCACTACTGGGTATTTACCCAAAGAATACAAAAATACTAATTTAAATTTAAAGGGATACACGTATCCCTATGTTAAAGCATCATCATTTACAATAGCCAAATTGTGGCAGCAGCCCAAGTGTCCATGGATTGATGAATGGATAAGGAAGATATGGTATATATATATATATATATATATATATATATATATATATATATATACACACACACACACACACACACACACACAATGGAGTATTATTCAGCCATAAAAAAGAATGACATCCTGCCATTTGCAATGACATGGATGAAGCTAGAGAATATAATGTCAGTCAGAGAACGCTAAATACCATATTATTTCACCCATATGTGGAACTTAAGAAATAAAACAAATAAGCAAAGGGGAAAAGACAGAGAGGCAAACCAACAAACAGACTCTTAACCATAGAGAACAAACTGATGGTTACCAGAGGGGAGGTGGGTGAGGGGATGGGTTAAATAGTTAATAGCAATTAAGGAGTGCACTTGCTGTGGTGAGCACAGGGTGTTATATGTTGTATGGAGCACAGGGTATTCTATATTGTATGCCTGAACCTAATATTATACCATATGTTAACTGAACCAAAATTAGAATTTAAAAATTTAAAAATTAAAGTATGTAGGCAAGTTCTGGAAATCTACTATACAGCATGGTCCCTACAGCTAACAACACATTGTATACTGAAAATTTGCTGAGGAGATAGATCTTATGTTAAATGTTCTTACCACAAATAATAATAATAATAATAATAATAATAATAATAACAATAAAGGGGGCAGAATGAAAGTAGGAGGTGATGGCCTTGATGGTATTGATGATTTCATGGGAGTTTACTCATCAAGTAATATATATTAAATATGTACAGCTTTTTACATGTTAATAGTAATAGTTTGAGTGGTGCCAGGGTGGCTCTATCGGTTAAGCATCTGACTTCAGCTCAGGTCATGATCTCACGGTTCATGAGTTCAAGCCCCACGTCGGGCTCTGTGCTGGCAGCTCGGAGCCTGGAGCCTGCTTCAGATTCTGTGTCTTTCTCTGCCCCTCCCCTGCTCGTGCTCGCTCTCTCTCTCTCTCTCTCTCTCTCTCAACAACTGAATAAAACATTAAAAAATGTCCTAAAATTTTTTAAATAAAATATTTTTAAAACAGTATCAGGTTGATACTGAAAGGTTACCAAAATAATTACAAGTGTATTGTCATGAAAAACACAAAAAATTGTGGCAAAGAGAAAAAAAAAATCTTAACATTTAAATAGTTTGCATATGACCATGATTTTTAACATTTTATAATTGAAATTTTGAGATGCATAAAAATCAAAGAGAAAAATAAAATGAAGAACTGAGAATCCACCACTCATTTTCAACACATTGTTAACAAAAGATGGACATCCTGGTTTCCTCAATTCTCCATTCTCTTCATATCTACCACAGCTTTTTTACATTTTTTATATTTTTTTTACATTTTTTTAAAAATCCAGAAATATATTATTTCACCCATAAATACTTCTGTGTTTATCATTAAAGATTACAAACTCTTTTAAGATAGCCAAAATATCTTTATCTTTGATGCACATAAAAATAACAATTATTTAATACCAAATACAGAGTCAGTGCTCAAATGTTTCCTATCTCAGAAAGGCTTTTACAGTTGGGGCATTTGAATCCAGATCTAAACAATTTATCCTCATTTAGTTTGGACATGTCATGTATTTCTTAACTGTCTTTTAATCTATAGGTTCCTCTTCCCACTTTTTTATTATTTCATTTATTTGTTGGAGAAACTCATTCATTTGTCCAGAGATTTTCTCATATTCTGTATTTGGTGTATTATAGTCGATTGATGTTGTTTAACACATTCCTCTATTTCTACAGTTCCTGTAAAAGCAAAAAGGAAATTAGAGGCTTTATCAGAGTCAGGTTTGAATTTGCAAGAGTAATTTTTTCTCAAGAACAGACCAAGAGAAGGATCCTCAAATGGTCTCCATGCAGATTCTACCCCATCATTTCACGTGACATACTGTGTCTTTCTTTAATTCAGGTCCTTTCCACCATACAAACAAGGAGATAGCATTGGGACAACGTTGCTAGGGAAAGGGGGACACTCTAAAAGTCTCCTCAAAGATTTTGAGCATTCCCAAAAGCAACATTCCATGAAATTTGGTGTAGAGGAAGAAAAAGAGAAACTGGAGATTACATAGCACCTGGAATTTCCTCAGAGCTATTAACTCATAATTATTACATGATCCTCATACGGTATTTTATTAATTATTCACATGTTATTTCTCCAGCTAAATTTTAAGTGCTCTGGTAATAAGGGGGCAGAGTTATGTCATTTTATGTTTATGCCCCTGGATCCTTGCAAAATTCCAGGAACACAGGAGAGTTCACTAAATCTTGTCCGAATATTTGAATTAGTTAGTAGTTACCCACAACCCCATATTTAGTCAGTGCTAAATGGAAGAAGGTAGCATTGAGCCATGCTGACACCTAGTTTACCTAGAGCATCATTGTGTGACATAGAGTTTCTTCTATAGGCTGTCCAAGGAGGAGAGTGGGGATTCTGGAACTCTTTACAGTAGAACAATTCAAGGAAAAAAGGATGTTTAAATGAAGAGAAGAGGGATAATTAGGAGGTATTACTTATGTTCATATATTTGAGGGACACTATCTTTAGAAACACTGTCTGAAACCACTCAAGCTGCCTAAGAACGGGACAGCCTCCCAAAACCAAGCTGTACTTGCAGGACTGGTAAGGGCAGAAGAACCCTCTGCCAGAGGTGCCAGGAGTTGAGATGGGCACCCGCTAAGGACATGTCCAGATGCAAGTGTCTTGTGATTCAAGGTGGACAAGCTCAGCCTTCCCACCAGGTCCTCCTGAGCATAAAGACCCACAGGAAACCAAGTCACAGCCAAAGTATACGTGATGGTGAAATTATGAACCACCCAAGCCAACAGTATGAATACAACTACGCTCATCAGCAAGAGAACCAGCCTCCTTTCCCAGGAAAAATTCTCCATCCCACCTAAGGACACAGAAGCACCCTGGTCACATCATGAGCATGAGGTTCATACACAGCCAGCTCACAGCTGAGAATAGAGACCCCCTCCTCTTGACTCAGTTCAGGAAACATGCCTCCCAGGAGCTCCCAGGACTCCTTCCAAGTCTCTCTGTGGTTACCTTTCCAAGGAGCTTTCCAAGCCCCACCCTCCGTGCTAGCCCCCTGCCTTACTTCTAGTCCATTTCCCGAGCTGGAAAACTTTCCAGTGTCTACCAAAGGCACTGGATATATGCATATAATCATTCTCAGTTGCTACATAAAAAAAAATTTACCATCACAAACCTAGTGGCTTAAAACATATTCATTATCTTATAGTTTCCATGGGTCTGAAGTCCAGGCACAGTGGAGCTGAGCTCTCTGCTCAGGGTCTCACAAGCTGATCTGGTGTTGGCTGGGCTGTGGTCTCATCTGGGGCTCAGGATCCTCTCAGGTCCATTCAGGTTGTTGGCAGAATTTTATTCCTTACGGTTGTAGGATTGGGGTCACATTTTCTGGCTAGATGTCAGCTAGGGGCTGTCTTAGCCACATGGCCCTTCCCTAGGTTGTTCACCACATGGCTGTTTGCTTTCTTCCAGGCCAGCAAGAGTCTCTTAAGGGCTCTCCTGATTAGGTCAGGCCCACCCAGGATAATACGATAAACTCCCTTTTTTCCTCAAGGGTAGCGTAATGACTGAGAGTGATACACATGATGTTCACAGGCCCTGCCCACACTCAACGGGAGGGGACAACTCAGGGTGTCTAAATCAAAGGGTGGGAATCTTGGGGACCATCTCAGAAATCTACCTACCACAGGAAGGATAGCTAAAATGCACTCTTATTTCTTCCTTAAACATTTTCTTACATATTTGTTCATTTTAACAAGTAAAAAATATAACAAGAAAAGTATGGATCTTACTTAAAGGAGAAGGAAATATTCAGCTTATTATTCACTTGATATTACTCAGTGAAACTGGCAACGTCACCCATGGAATGAGACCCAAATCTGGAGCAGGTCGGTAGCCCAGGGAAAGAACAGCTCAGCTCTTGGAGGTCACCTCAAGGCTGATCTGGCTGCCTTAGTCGGCAATTCCCTTCTCTGCTCAGTGCTGGGGTCCACCTGCACCCCTGGGTTCAGACAGCCCTCCCAGAGATTATTCCTACTCTGGGTTAATCTGGTCTGTTCTAGCATACCCCGTATGTTAAAACATACAGGAGGCACTCCTGTGTGTAAGGTTTCTTTCACTCAGCATGAAGTTTTCGAGATTCCTCCATGTTGTTAGCTGTTGTCAAGATTCACTCCTTTTGATCACTGAGTAGTACAAACACACCAAAGTTTGTTTTCCATTCTCTGACGGATGGACACCTGCAATATTTCTGGGTCTTACCTAGTGTGAGCAAAGCTGCTACGAATATTCTGGTACAAATGTCTTTGTGTACATAGGTTTTCATTTCTCCTGAGTCAACATTTAGGAATAAAATGCATGAATGTATGAATGTCTCTCAAAGTGAGAGACTTTATATTCTCAACTGAAGTTTACGAGATTTCCAGACGTTCCAGTTCTCTGCTGACATTTGTAACTATCAGGGTTTTTAAACTTTATCCATTTTGGTGAGTGTGTAATGGCACCTCACTGCGATTTTAATTTTCCTTTTCCTGATGACTAATGATGTTTTTTATGTGATTATTGGACATTTGTGAATTTTCCTCATAAAAGGATTGTCCAAACGCTTTACCCATATTTTATTGAGTAGCTTGGCATTTTATTACTGAGTTGTAGGACTTCTTCACTAGTCCTTCCTTAGATATATGTTTTGCAAATATTTTTCCCAGTCTGCACCTTGCCAGTTCGTTTTCTGAATTGTGCCTTCTGACGAGAAAAAGAAGTCTTATGTCTTTTAATCTTGTTTATGGTTTTTAAATAAAGGGATTTTAATTTCAATGGCATCATATTTCTCAGAATTTTATGATTTTTAATCTTAAGAAATCCTTCATATCCCAAAATTATGAATAGCATCTCCTATACTTTTTTCTAAATCCTCATAATTTTTTTTTAATATCTGGTGTCTTCAATCCATCTGAAATTTGTTTATGAGGTGGTTTGAGGTTAAGCCTTTTCTCCTTGTGCACCAAGATCTCAACCACACATATCAAGGACTCTGCTGTCTTCTCTCTTTGCCCTTCTTATTTTCCCTTTATAAATTCTCCATCAGCCATTGGTTTCCATGGGTCCCATAAGCAAGTATGCACTGATGAAGCCAAAATGTTTCTCTAGCCTATGGTGGTAACTCCATGGGCTCCTCTCCCTACACACACTCCTGTCATCCAACCTAATGGCATATATTCCTATATGTGTATAAAGCCTGACCTTCCTTCCCCTCCACTGCCATCACTGTGTCCAAGCCATTATTAATGCCTGATTTGGAATGCAGCCTTAGCCTCTTGACTGCTCTTCCTGTTTCCACCATCCTGCCAGCATACAGAATGATCCTGTTAAAACTTGTCAGATCACGTCATCCTTTGTTCTAACCCTCCAAACATTCCCATCACCAAATAAAAGGCAACTTTCTTACAACAGCCTGCAAGGCCCTCACGGCCCAGACACCCCCTTTCCTCTCTGTCCTCCTCTCTCCCCACTCTCCCACTTGCTGACCCCTTCCCAGACTCATTAGCTTACTTCCTTGCTTTTGAGAACACCAGGCATTTTCCCCCTGGGTTTAGCAGTGGCTGTTCCCACTTTCTGGGATGCTTTTCCCTTACATCTCCATGGCCCATTCAATTGCTCAAATCTTACTTTCCCAGTAAGGGTTGCTTTACCCACACTTTTAAAATTAAAACTTATGCTTCTCTCCACTCTCATCCCAATCCCCATATACTACTTTATTCTACAGCATCCGTTATTGGCTAACCTACCAGATAATTTACTTACTACATTTATTATTATTTTCCCCTCCAAATAGAATATAGGCTCCACTAAGGACCAGAGATTTTGCCTTTATGTAACTGACACTACTACCTAAAGTGGTCCTTAGCACATTCCAGATGCTCAATAAGTGTGTTAAATCGGTAGTGACCAAATGCACTCAGCCTTCCCTAGGCTGTCCCACTATTAAAAACTGCACTTGTATTATTTTTGCCAAAACCACTCCTATTTTACCCACAAGAGATGACCAGAATGTGCCTGGTTTTGTTGCAGTGGTGTCCCTCACCTCCATCTCCTGTCACCACCTTGCCATCCCCACAGGCAGCTGAGGAGCTTGGTGTCCTGTCTTTGCTGAGGCCACTGCAAAGTCTCCCAGAAGCCTCTTTGCCTCTGCTTTGGCTCCCATTTAATCCTTCCTTCTCACTCAGCCACAGGGATGTTTCTAAAGTCTACACAATCTTGCCCCTTGTTGGCTCATGACCCTTCCATGACTCCGCTCGCCCGATTCAGCCACCAGCCACGCTCGTGGGCTCACTCCCTACCCAAGCTTCCCACGTCCTTTCTCCTTGACCTGAAAGTAACCCTTCTTCGCCTGGCTGCTTCCTCTTTCTTCTTTAAGGAGCAACTCGAATTTCTTTTCATTCTAGGTCAGATTTCATTTTAATTTCCTTCTTACCTACTCCCATTACCCTAGCGTTTAGCCTTCCAGTTGTAATTTTTGGTCTACTCCTCCGTATTCCCGAATGCATTGTAAACAACTCTGGGGCAAGAGATAATCTATCACAAGGGCCTAGCACAAAGTCTAGCACACAGTCATAATAAGTGTCTCATAAGATAATAGGGAACTTTCTGGAGAAGTGCTTGTAATTCTTTCTCCCATCCTAAGTAAGTTCCCCTGTTGTGAAATGCCTTAGAAACGACTACATTGTGAGCAATTAAATCCAGTGGAGACTCAATGGGACTCAAAGGTCAGCCAGATTCAGGTGAAAGTGTTAACTCTTACAATTTGATATTTAAGTGGTATAGACAAGAGCCAAACTGGTTATTTTTTATTTTCTGGTTATTTCTATTTCCCCCTGAAAAGAGGATACGTTCAGATTTTTTTTTAAAGCAGCATGATAACCACTGTAATGTGTTTACATTTTCAATCATTACACAGCAGGTGCAAGCTCTTCCTGCCTTTATTCCTACAAGTCCATGAACCTAGATGCCAGGCCCATCCTCTCTGGGTAAAGTGTGGATGTGTGAGGGTAACTGGCCTAAGCCTACATTAAAGAAAAAGATTTTTTTAAAAAAGACACTGAAACATTTTTAAATTACCAAAACTGTAAAGTGTAGTTTCTGAACACACATCAGGAATAGTCCCATCTGCAGTGGGGTCAGACAGTGGGAGAGAAGCCCAAGTCACCCCATCTCTCCTTCCTCTGGGCCTGACGTCCTCCTGGGTTGCCATTCGTCACACTGGAAGAAAAGAGGCTACAGTCATAAGTTCCTAGTTGCTGAGAACCATAGAAAACTTCACACAGTTAGGTTTGGCCAAACACGTCACCACTCACACACCATCTTTCCTCTACAGTTGAGCCAAAGAGCAAAGACACATAAGCAGAGGATGAATTCGCAAGAACAAAGCTTTATACACGTAATCTGCGACAGAAAGTTTGAGCCCACTGGAGCAAATGAGTAAGGACAAAGGGGCAGCTATAAGCAGCAGGGGGCATCCACCAGTTCCAAAATGAGGGGAAAATTGACCCAGAGCTGGGGTTGGCCAGACCAACGGTCAAAGTCAGGAAGGGGTCAGCTGATGATACATACAGAAAGAACTCTCTTCTACTCTCCACAGTGTAACTTCTCAAGTCTTAGTTTCTGACCAGCCTCATCTGCCCCACACCCTCTGACACACACATCCCCTGAGGTGTGAGACCTCCAGCTTGTAGTAGGAAGGAGGAGGTTAAGTTTGTTTGACATAACTAGAAGGGAGAGCCTCTTCCCAGCAAAGCGAGCTCCATTCGTGGAAGCTTCTGCTTCTTAATTACTGAGATCTGCAGATCTTGCACTATGAGAGGATGAAGACTTGGTGTTCCTTCACTTCTGTCTCCCACAAGCCCTGGGTGGTGCCCCGAACAGAAAGCTGAAGCCTACTCTGACCACACCAGAGTTGGAAACACTCTGACCAATGGTAGAAACAAAAGTGCCTCTGAGCATAGGTATTTTCTCAGTCGTGCTGCCCCCTAAAAGTCGTGCTGCCCCTCTCTCACCTGGGTGACCAGGTATTCTGACTGCAAGCAAAAGTAGAAATGCCTCCCTAAGAATGTGTGGCAATATCACTCTGACTGTAACACAAGTGCTTTGACCATGAGCATCCCAGGAGCTCAGAATGGTGGTGGGAAGGTCACCAAGCACAGGTTTGGTGATGTCCCCTTCTATTGCACCGCATGGGTCCCCAGTGCTCTGACTGTAGGTGGAAACACGAGGGCCTGCAAGCATAGGAATGGTCCTGGCCGCTGCAGCTTCTAGAGATGGGAGTCTGGCCACATGTGCCTCGGATGCTCTGATCATAAGCACGAAGAGACATATCTCCCGGCACGAGACTGGTGCTAATCCCTCCCACTGCAGCCCACGTGCTGTGGCCAGGGGACCCTGGGAAGTCTGACAAAAGGCGGCAAGAGAAGCACCACCCGACATAGGATGGTGCTGGCCTCTCTAGCTGCAACGGATGTGCTGTGCCACAAAAGGCCCCAGCTGACCGGACTACCAGGAGACACAAAACTGTCACTTGACACTCATTTCTTCTCAGTGGTGCGGACTCCTCCAATAGTCACAGATGTCCCTCTGCCCAGCTAGCCCCAAGTGCTCTGACTACACACAGGGAGGAAAAGGTCTCCCAGGACAGATGTGCTCTCTGTAGAAGTAGACTCTCTGTGCGCAACCGGGGTGCTATAGGCCAGCAGGACCCTGAAGCTTGGATCTAAGAGTCCTTAACTAGAGGAAGTAGTGACCGCTTCATCCTGCGCCAAAGCTGAGTGCTCCATCCTGGAGGTGGGGCTTGGGCAGCTAACGCCACCCCAGAGCTGTTGCTACCCATTAGGGCCGCAGATCCCACAAACACAAATTGATCTACGGGGGTGTTCAGAAATGGTGAGCTATTATTCCCAGTCCTGGGCATCCTGGCGGCAGCTGTAAAGCCAGAAGTAGTAGCTGTAGCACTGGGAAAATGCCCGAAGTGTCACCAAAAGCTGGCTGGGTGCTGACAGGGATGCCAAAGGGACAATACGGGGCTATCAAATCCATAACCCGGTTGAGTTGTGCTGCTATGGGTGGCTGGGCTGTGGCTTGTGCTGGGGCCGCCTGGTCTCCAAAAGGAAAAGGGCTGCCGTCGGGCGGCTCCAGGCCGCAGCCCATCACAGACCCCCAATATGGGCTGAGGGGGTGGCTCCAGAGTCAGGGAGTTTGAAAGTCACGTTTGGGCTGCTGACTGTGAGGACAAGCTGGCAGAATCGAGCCTGAGGCAACGCTGTGCATGAAGTACATGTTCTCAGAACCAGAAAGTGCCATGGAAAATAAAAGTTCTCCCTGGAGCCCAGGGGGAGACCTCAAGAGGAAAGTCTGAAAAATGGAAGTGGTGTCCGTGTCAGTGACACCAAATTCCAAAGGAGGCTGGGAGGCTGACTCTGCAGATATGCTTGTTGCAGAAGCAGCGACAGACTGGCCGGTGAAGACTGAGGTGGGGGTGACTGGCGGAGACGTCCGTATGAAAAAGTGCAGATAATCCACACACATAGGCATAGGTGATTCCAATCTCCAGGAGGCAGGCTGAAGAAAAGGACTGAGGTGCTAGGAGCGTGGGGAGATCCAAACAGGAGATGCCACAGCTACGACTGACGGACAGGAACGCAAGGCCTCCGTTCTCATTGCTAAGTAGGGCCCCAAAGATGAGCTTGACCCTGAAGGGAGAAAGAGAACCTGCATGAACAGCAAAGGGAGAATTAGGAATTGTGCATCTCATTTCACAAGCAATCTTAGGTATGGGAGCAGACGGATGGGGCCTGGCAGGCAGGTCAGCCAAGTCCGTGACTGGTAATGTTCTAGTGAGCAGGATGGGCACTGTGACAGCGGCTGAGGGCAGGCTGTCCAGCAATGCAGTCGGAGGTGGCCTCAGTCTCATCTCTAAGACCTTATTAAACCAGGGCCACTCAGCCGTCTTCTCCAAACCCAGGTCTTCGGCAATGACTGGACAGGGAAGCTGAGGACGGGAGGGCAGCTCACCTTCACCCTACGACAGTGGCAGAGGCACTGAAATTTCCCATTTGTAGGGCCCACAGCTGGCACATGGGGTGACATCCTCCTTGACAGGCGTGACGGGGACCCTCACTTTGTCTCCTTTGACGTCGGTGAGATGGAGACTGAGCCAATGGCCTTCAACAAGAACCACCTTTGTCAACCTCTTGAGAAGTGGCTGCAGAATGAGACTGGCCCTGCTGAACCTAGGTCACTCCTCCAAAGGGACCTCCCGCAGGGCAGGTGTCCTCCCTGGGACACCTCCCGCAGGGCCACGAGAGCTGGCAATGGAGAAGGAGCGCATCGAGGACACGCGGCTTTTCTTACTCAAACTAGTATCCCCAGCTTGGGTGGGAGGTTTCCCTTCAGAGGCCCAGAATGGCACCTGAAGGAAGTAACGCTCCAGGGGGCTCCAGTGGCCTTCAGTGGCCTCCATGCCTGTGGCACACTCCCACGTCCAGGGCCTCTTCTCTCAATGTCTGTCCTTTGGTCATCAGCTGTCAGTCCTCCTTCACTGAGCCTTTCGTGGGCTCTCCTAAAGCCCTGACTCAGTCTCCTTCCGGCAAGGAGCTGATGGATGACCGGATGGCTCTGGCCTCCTAAAGACAACAGTCAGGTGGCCAACAGAGGAGAGTCCCTTTGCTCCCTGGAGGGATATCTACTGTTCCTGGGTGGCCGGAGTGGCGAACATCATGGAGGCTGGAGCAGACAACAAGAGTTTCAGCCGCCGTTGCCGTCGGGGGGGGGGGGGGGGGGGGGGGGGACGGGGTTACGACCCCGGCGGGGAGGTGGGGAGGAAGCGCGATCCTAATGGCACCGACTGCCCACAGGGCAGAGGAGAGGTGCGGGCAGCGTGGTCCCCGCCAGACCGGTGGGTGCGCGGTGGCGGCGGGACGAAGCTCGCTGGCAACTGCCACTGGAGTGGGGTCGAGGCTCGAGGAGGCAGCCCGGCCACTGGTCCAGCAGGTGCTCTAACGGAATGCAACGACCCCAACGGTCCTCCAGATGCTCCGCTGCTGACGTGGGCGGGGGAGGGGCGCTCCTGCTGGGTGTGCGGACCCGCCCCGACCCCACTCTTGGGACCGGAGCCCACCCAGCACACCCCACCCGGCCGGGGGCCGCAGTCTAGGCATTCAGGGCCTGCATGTTGTGGAGCCGGTTCACCTAGGTCCTGCGGTCGCCCCCCGCTGGGAGCCAGGGCCCGGGGCGCCTTAGGGGATTGGGGACAGGGCAGTGGGCACGCTTGTGCGGGACTGCCCTCGAAAGCGGGATGCGCGGGTTTCCCTCGCAGGGCTGGTCTTCCAGAGTCATTTAGAGAAATACTACGGCTTTTATATACTATGGCTCTTGTACACTGAGGTCTTGCTAAATTCACTTCTTCTTTCTGGTAATTTCTTTGTAAATTCCTTGGGATTTTCTACATAACACAATCACGTTTCCTGTAAGTTGCACTTCTCCCTTTTTAATCTGTGTGCCTTTTATTTCTTCTTCGTACTTTCTACATTTGCTCAGGCCTCCAGTAAAATGTTGAACACAAGTGGAAACAACGGATATCCTTTTCCTGTTCATTCAATAGTCTGTTAGGGAGAGGGTTTTTATAGAAGCCCTACATCGCACTAAGCAAATTCCCAGCTATTTCCACTTTGCTGAGAATTGGGTTTTTTTTTTTAAAGAGTGGACTGAGAGTGGACTAGGTGGGAATTTAAATGACAGGTTAAAGGGCCTCTGTATCCTTAGGCTATGTGGTAGCAACTCGCTCATTTTTCTATTATCCTTTAAACTGTGCATATATGTGATATATTCTCTTTGCATGCTGCATTTTATAATAAAAGCACTTTTTAAACAGTAAGATGTAGAGAAATGTGAGAATATTATCATGTTGAAACACAAATACACAATATCTTCACTCAGACCCTAAGAGCTAAATATTAGACTTCTATGAAAACCCAAACGTAACATTGTTTTTATGGGAAAAGGAGATTCTGAATTTTTTTAAAGTGATAGTTGTGACACATATGTATACACACACACAAACACAAATACGTGGAAATGTGTGTGTATATATGTATATACAAATTAATAACAAAAAAAAATTTACATTTAAGTCTCTAAAACCCTAAGACCCTTTTATTGGTCCTAGAGAGAAAAAATAACCGGTAAGTTTTACTTATTTTTGTGTTGGCATATGTGTTATTTAATTCCTGAAAACTCAGAAGATAAGATCAAAGTATAACTTTAGCAAACAGGGAAATCTTGCAGATCAGCCAAAAAAAGTCTTCAGAAATTTAAATGAATTCTATCCTACAATCACTTGGAAAGAAAAATAACTAGAAAGTGGGGAAAAGAAAGCATGAAAATCCTGACAGGTCTACACAAACCCTAGGGAAAGCAAGACCAGCTCCCTCCAGAACACACACCCGGTTTTTGGTCTTTTCAAAGGTCTTGGTTGTTCAGGACTTGTGAGGTTGGGCACAAGGCCAAGAGGTAGCTGTCTTCAGAGCCCTGTGTCATAGCTCCATGGAAATTAGAGAAGGTTCAAAAGTTCTTGTCCCCCGAACCCAAGGACAGCTTTTTTCTCTCTCTCTTCATTCAGTATTGACATTTATTTGTTACATTATGATACAGCACCAGAAGAAAATTCAGACTCAGAGATAGGAAAATATAACCAGCACATTTGCAAAGAGCTTAGCATTTGATTCAACTGAGACTCTCATAATAACTCTGGTTGCTGATCTCAAACAGAAAATGACACTTGCATACATAGGGATGGGTTACCAAAATCTTTTCCTCCCGCTGCCATATTTGCTGGCTTTTTACAGAATGTAAAAGCAACACAAACTTATTTAGAAAACCAGAAAACCCAAACAGTAAAATGAAAACAAAAATTGCCCATAATTCTGCTACAAGGGATAACCCCATGATTTTTTTAATCTATCTCCTTTCCTTTCTCTATACATATGAATTTCTACTTTTACAAAATGCAGTAAAATGTGAACAGCATCATATCCTGTTGTTTAAATTTTACATCATGTGTAACATCTTTAAAAGCTCTTGAAAAACATTTTCATTTACTACACACATATTCTACCGTTCTTCATTTCATTTTTAAGTGGATTTTTTTCCCCATGTTTGATTACTTTCTTAGGGTTTATTTACAAAAGTAGAATTACTTGGTCACAGGGTAAAAACTGTCTTAAGTCTTTGGATCCACATTTCTTTCCAGAATGATTATAACTTCCTTCCCCAGAAGATATGAGAGTTTGGGGCTGTGTGTAGTCTTGTCTGTGAAATCTGTGCTCAAAAAATATTTTTTAATCTTTTTTTTTTTTACCATTTTCACTGATGAAAATTATATCACTTGTTTCTTTAATATTATAATTATTAATGTTTCTGAATACATCCAGTGGACATTTCTTCATGTTTCTAACTCCCCTTCTGAATTCATACATTCTTTCGCTTCTTTCCAGAGCAAATTCCAGACACAGAACTCTACCTTTCCAATGACTCTATCGACTAACAAACTGCCCCCATCACTCAGATTGTGGCAGATGGGTAGGGCCCTCAATACCTAGATTTAGGAATGTTGATGGTGCAGAATAAACAGCTCTTTTCACGTATACTAGGGAGAATAGCCATTGGAATAGAATTATAAACCAGTAGTCTGCTGGAGCCTGTCCATTATAGCTCACAAAAGCACACTGTGCACCTCTTTCCTCAATTTTGTGTTCAATTATGTCACTTTGGTTGCTTGAAATTGGCCATAAGAGGATTTGCACCATGGAAATTGGCAAAAGCTACAAATTAAACCCTTCCCACCTATGCTCAGCCTCAAGAGCCAGCTATTAAACTTTCAACAGCACTCCACTGCTTCTATTTCCAACTATGGAATATAAGCTAGTATCAGACTAACCTTCCTGAAGATAACAATAGGAAAGATGTGTAAAGGGGCACCTGGGTGGCTCAGTTGCTTGAGCATCTGATTTTTAATTCCAGCTCTTGTCATGATCCAAGGATTGTGGGATTGAGACCTGTGTAGGGCTCCACACTGAGCATGCAGCCTGCTTAATATTCTCTCCTTCTGCCCCTCTCCCCTGCTCTCATACCCTCTCCCTCTCGAAAGAAAGAAAGAAAGAAAGAAAGATAGGAAAGAAAGAAAGAGGAAAGAAAGAAAGAAAGAAAGAAAGAAAGAAAGAAAGAAAGAAAGAGACAGAAAGAAAGAAAAGCTGTGTAAAATATTTTTTCAAACATTTGCTTGAAAAAACAAAACAAAACAAAACAAAACAAAACAAAAGATTTGCTTGAAGGAATCAAGCAGTACCAAAGCAGCCAAGACTTGAAGGTCTAAGATCATAAAGAGAAAGAAGGGCATGTACTGAGAAGTAAGTCTGATGTTGCCCCCACCTTTCCCCTTGATGTGTTTGCTAATTGACAAGTGGCTTGTGAAGAGCTAATTGGAAGACTGTGGCTGACAGGCAGAGAAGGTGGGGACAGAGATTTTAACAGCTCAGGAGATGCAGAGAGAAAAATTCAAAATGTTTCAGGACTTACCAAAGAGAAGGGTCCCTGATAAGCACTCGGGCTTTCATTTGGGACTTCTGAAGGACAACATCCAAGGACTAAGGTGTCTTAGTTTGGGCTACTATTATAAATTACCATAGGTTGGGTGTTTTACACAACAAACATTTATTTCTCTTAGTTCTAGAAGCTGGTGGTCTGAGAATAGTGTTGCAGCATGGTCAGGTTCTTGGTGAATGCCCTCTTCCTGGTTTACAGACCGCATCTTCTTGCTGTGTCCTCACAAGGCAGCAAGAGAGCTATGTAGCTCTCTGGCCTCTTCTTCGGAAGGCACTAATTCCACTTGTGAGGGTTCCATCCTCATGACCTAATTACCTCCCAAAGGTACCATCTCAAATACCATCACACTGGAATCGGTTTCAACATATGAATCTTGGAGGACCCATTAGTCCTTTGCAAAAGGGTAACTGGAGACACCTAGGCCTCAAAAAGAATGAAGCACGGGGGTGCCTTGGTGGCTTAGTCGTTTAAGCATCAGACTCTTGATTTCGGCTCAGGTCATGATCTCATGGTTCGTGAGATAGAACCCCACAGGGCTCCACGCTGACAGCACAGAGGCTGCTTGAGATTCATTCTCTCTCCCTCTCTCTCTCTCTCTCTCTCCCCCTTCCTCACTCATGCGTGCTCTCTCTCCCTCTCAAAATAAATAAACTTAAAAACAAAAAAGAATGAAGCACAGTTCTGATTTAAATCAATCTTAGACTACAGTAAGGTGAATTTCCCCATCCAAACTACCTGTTAGTAGCGAAAGTAAATCCTTTCTGAAGGACTTATAGTAACACCAATAAAAATCAAATAGCTAGGAATAAGTCTACTAAAGATGTACAGAAATGCAGGAGAATTGTAGATGTAAATATGAAAGTTTAAGCAAAAGCTTCTAATGGATATCAGTGAAAATCTTCACGACCCTGAAAGTACTCCAAAACACCTGTACACAAATGTCCATGGTAGTACTATTTCTAATACTCAAAAACTTGGAACAACTCAAATATCCATAAACAATGAAAGGGGTACATAAAATGTGGCATATTCATTCAATGGAATACTACCCTGCAATATAAACACATAAACTACTGCTAAACACAATAGCCTGCGTGGATTCCACCAACATGGTGGTGAATGAAAGAATCCAGACACAAAAAAGTACCTACTGTATGACTCCATTTATATAAAGTTTAAAAATAGGCAAAAGGTACCTATGATGTTAAAAGCTTAGAGGGAGAGTCGCTTAGAGACCACAAGAGAAAGGCTGTTTTCCAGAGTGCAGGCAATGTTTTATTTCTTGACCTGGATGATGGCTACTGGTTATGTCAGTTTGTTCCCATGAAAATATGCTGAGCATTCCACATGGGGCTTGTACACGTCTCTGAATATTATATTTAAAGTTAATTCGATGACAACTGAGAGAGACAGAGAGCACTGAAACTCTTCCCCAGAGGTGGCACATATCTTCTTGAACCCAACAGGACTCCATGCTTTAAGTGATGAAACATTTCACTCAAATTGACCTAAAAAGCAAAGGGAGTCCAAAGAAGATGGACATATAGCCAGCAAGCATATGAAAAATGTTCAACATCATCAGTCAGAAGGAAATGTGAATCAAAGCCACAGTGAGATACTACTTCACACCCACGAGGATGGCTACGCTCAAAAAGCAAGACAGTAACAAGGGTTGGCCAGGATGTGGGAAAGTCATGATACACTATAACATGGATGAACCTTGAAAAGATTACGCTACATAAAAGAAGCTGGTCATAAGTGACCACGTATTCATACTTACGGGAAATGTCTAGAACAGGTTACTCTACAGAGACAGAGGGCAGATTTGTGGTGGTGGTGGCCAGGGCTGAAGGCAGCGGGTGGCAGTTTCAGCCAGGGAGGTTGAGGGAGAAAGAACAACTGCTCATCAGAATGGGGTTTCTTTTGGGAGCGATGAAAGTGTCCTAAAATTCATTGTGGTAAAGGTTGCCCAACTCTGTGAAAGTACTAAAAATATTGAATTGTACACCATTAAAACGGTTTCACTATTTAAACTCTTTTTAAAAACATTAAGGGTGAATTTTATGATATTTAAGTTATAAATCAATAAAGCTCCTTTAACAACTAAGGAGACTAGGGGCGCCTCGGTAGCTCAGTCAGTTAAGTGGCCGACTCTTGATTTCAGCTCAGGTCACAATCTCAGTTTTGTGAGTTCAAGCCCCGAATCAGGCTCTGCAGGCTGATTGGGTGCAGAACCTGCTTGGGATTCTCTCTCTCCCTCTCTCTCTGTCCTTCCCCTGCTCACGCTCTTTCTCAAAATAAATGAAAAACTTAAAAAAATAAAAATTAAAAAAACATATAAAAACCAATGAGAATTTAATGGCTTATGTAACTGAAATATCTAGAGATAAGTTGCTTCTGTGAGGCTCCATCCAGCAGCCCAAACATTATCACCAGTACCTGATTTCATTCTCTCCTTGATCTGCCTTTTGTGGTCTTGGCTTCACCCTCAGACCACCATGTCAGTAACTTAGCAGCTCCAGGCACGCCCATCTTGTCAGCAAAAAAAGGCAAGAGCCATTCAAGATGTCATAATCTCTTCTCGCACCATCCATAGGACAAAGAAAGTTTCTCTTTCTCAGAAGTTCCAGAAAATGTGTGCTTAAATTTTACCAATGCCTCACTGACACTGCTTGAGTTTTGCTCCCACTCCATATGCAGAAATGGGGCAAATGATAGTCTTAAGCCAATCTGATGCCAGAGCCCCAGAGTCAATCCTACCCAAACTACATGGCTGAAGGTTGGGTAAGGGCAGCTTCCTAAAAAAAGGTGGGATCTTGTCACCAGAAATTATGGAAACTAAAGTTGAGGAATTAACATCAACCTGAATTACACACACACACACACACACACACACACACACACACACACAACACACACACATACGGAGCCAGAGTCATTGTGGACTAAAGAATACAAGCAACAGTTATTTACAAATTGATTTTCCACATTTGATGCAAGACAGAGGTACTCATGTTTGTAAATGGAGCACTGGACATACAACTGGATCCATAACAGCTTCTCAATTGATTTTGAATGAATGAACAAACAAATAAGCCAATGACAACAAATTAATAAATGAAAGAAAACGGCTATCTTGATGGTAAAGAACCCAGACTCTCTTTTGGTTCTTTTTTCTTCTGTCTCCTTCTTCTCTCTACTTGGTCAATCACCATGAGTCCAGTAAAGCATTCAAAAGTTAGAAAGAATTGGACAAGGAGAGTTTCAAATCTCTGTATGTTTTGGTCCTGAAAAGCACTCGGATGACAAACTCACAGTTGAGGAGGTTTATATCATTGGCTACAAAAAGGTTTAGAGAGTCTTAGTTGGTTTCAATCTCCAACACAGGGGAGATGTTGGTACAATGTCAAGGCAACCATTGACTCTTTCTAACCCTACTTCTAAAACCTGCATAGGCATTGGTTCCAGAGATTTCTGAGTTACCTGTCATCCCACACTGCCTCCTAAGCCAGGTCTTAGTTTCTGACCGGATATCCACTAGTTTATAAGTATTGCTGAATATTACCTTAACCTAACAGAAATCACCAAATGTATAACAAACGACACGAAAGACAGAAGATCAAAACATGTCTTCTATCATTAGAATCCTGACCAAGAGTATGTACACTTAAATTTTCTATTTTGACCTTCATCTCAAGCTGGAGATAAATTGGGCAAGCATTACTAACTTCATTATACAGATTAGGAAACTTAGGCTCAGAAAATGTTTGCCCTATTTTTAATTGGTGACAAAGCAGGGACCAGAACAGGTTCCCCCCTATAAATACAGGTGGATCCCTTTAAATAAAATGTATTACCACTAAACCAACATCCAGTGTACTGAAAATTAAGATGTTTTCCTGATACTTAACAGAGGCATTTGCAATGACCCCACATTTTTGCTTGATTAATAACTAAGTAATATAGAATTTATAAAATCACATCAAACATTTCTGTGTGACAATGCTAGGCATTGAGTAACTACTGAATGCCTAGATTCATTCATATAAGAATGACAGATTCATTCATATAAGAAGTGATCATAAGGTCATAAAACAGACAAAGCCAATTAGTTGTCAACCCACCTTTAAAACCCATGTCCTTGGACCTTTTAGTGTCTTACTCTAGCCATCTGAGCTAATCCATGGTCTTTGCAATAAAAAGATACTGAAACACTTCTTTTTTTTTTTTAATGACTTAGATTTAATCATTGGAAGAGAAACACTTGTAAATCTACAGGTACACTGAGTATGTGTATGATATACACTGCATATGTATATGATACACTGTATATGATAGATTGGGGTTTTTTCCTCAAGTACTGAGGAAACTTTGTGCTTAAAAAAAGAATTCACTGTGTTACTGATAATCGAAAATGAATTTACTTAGTTGGGTAGCTTTAATTAGTTTGCTGGTGCTCCAAAGACTTTTGGGCGAATGGGATTTTTTTTCTAATACCTGTAATGCATACAAGCGTTAAATCAAAGCTGACTACAGCAAAATCTAATTCTAAAGGCCCTAGAGTAAAATCACGATAAAATAATTTACACCACAACCACTTCATCAAAATAGAAGGAAGTCTACGAATAGTCCAACAGCTATCACTACTATGATTTTTCCAAGAAAGAAGAGTTTAAATTTTCTAACAAATCCCACATTTGTTGCATTCCTATGGCTTTTAGTTTGTCCAAAAGGATTATTTTTTCTTTTCTTTTTCTAGATATTTTAGAGAGAGAGCATGCACAAGCAGGAGAGAGAGGCAAAGGGAGAGAGAGAATTTTAAGCAGGCTCCATACTCAGTGCAGGCTTGATCCCACAACCCTGGGACCGTGGCCTGAGCTGAAATCAAGAGTCAGATGCTCAACTGACTGAGTCACCCAGGCACCCCCAAAAGGATTATCAATTTTCAAGCACATCAATTTAACAAGTGTTTAATAAAAGACTAGTGAGAAACATACAAAAACTAGAAGAGAGGCAACACTTTCATGGAGGCATTATAGATTATTTTTCTTTTTAAATTTGAATTGAATGCTGTTATAAGATTGTTATTTAATAAATAAAAAGCAAGAAAATTGCCAGCTTTATGAGGAACAATGTCTCCGCTTTGGGGTAGAGAATTAGGATAATTATGAACACTGCTTGGAAGTGTCAACCCTGCACTCACCTGTTCTTTGACCCATGAGAATCTTCTCCATTTCACTGGGCCTGAACATCTCTGGCAATAAAATGATGATAAAGAAAATGACCTATTCTACCTCATATATTAGAAGAACATAAAAAGATTAATACCTATATGCAGTTATTAAATTCAGTCAAAGAAGGTTTGGAAAGTTGGAACTTACTTTTGAGACACGAATAGGCAAAAGTGAGGGAGGGAGAGGAACTGAACAAATTCCATCAGGCACACTGGACATGCTCCCACAATTTCAATTGCAGGCAACATCCAGAGACACAAGTGTTGATGCTCCCCCACACCATCCCTCCAAAAATGCAAATACTGAAACCTATAAAATGCCAAATGGTGTTTATAATAGGTAAATGAAAATTGTATAAAAGTCAAAACTAGGATTATAGAGACTGGAGTCAGAAAACCTTGGTTCAAAAAACTATACATAGAATTTACTTAAACTGATACAGGATATCTATGAAAGAAAGAAAGAAAGAAAGAAAGAAAGAAAGAAAGAAAGAAAGAAAGAAAGAAAGAAGAAAGAAAAAGAAAGAAAGAAAGAAAGAAAGAAGAAAGGAGAAAGAAAGAAAACCTATTGCAAATATTCACACTTAATGGTGATATGCTGAAGGTTTCCCTTTAAGATTGGGAATGAGAAAAGAAAGATCTCTATCACTACTTCTATTTAGAGACTCTAGCCAGTGCAGTAAAGCAAAAAATAAAATAAAATAAAATTAGAAAAAAGAAACAGACGAAGAGAGGAAGAGGGGAAGGAAGGAAGGAAGGAAGGAAGGAAGGAAGGAAGGAAGGAGAATAAGAAGTGATATCTCATTATGATTTATTATTATTATTTTATTTGAGAGAGAGAGAGAGAGAGAGAGAGAGAGAGAGAGAGAGAACATGCACACAAATCGGGGAGGGGGCAGAGGCGAAAGAGTGAGAGAGAACCCCAAGCTGGCTCCATGCTCAGTGTGGAGCTCGACACAGGGCTTGATCCCATGACCCCGGGATCATGACCAGAGCCGAAATCAAGAGTCAGACACTGAACCAACTGAGCCACCCAGGCAGCCTCTCATTGTGGTTTTAATATGTATTTCCCTGATGATTAGTAATGTTGAGCATCTTTTCATTTGTCTTTTGGCAGTCTATATATCTTCTTTGGAAAAATGTCTATTCAGGCCCTCTGCTCATTTTTTAATCACATTATTTGTTTTTCTGGTGTTGAGCTGTATTACTTCTTTATGTATTTTGGATATTAACCCCTTATCAGATATATCATTTGAAAATATCTTCTCTCATTCTGTAGGTTAAAATCACTTTACGCCTGTCAGAATAGCTAACATCGAAAACATAAGAAATAACAAGTGTTGGCAAAAATGTGAAGGAAAAGGAAATCTTGTGCACTGTTGGTGGGAATGCAAACTGGTGCAGCCACTGTGGAAAACAGTGTGGAGGTTCCTCAAAAGACTTAAAATAGAATTACCATATGATCCAGTAATGCCACTACTGGGTATTACCAAAGAAAACAAAAACACTAATTTGAAAAGATATATGTACCCCTATGTTTATTGCACTATTAGGTACAAGAGCTAGGATATGGAAACACCCCAGATGTTCATCGACTGATGGATGGATAGAGAAGATGAGGTATATATATACAACAGAATATTACACAGCCATTAAACAAATGAAATCTTGGGGTCCTTGGGTGGCTCAGTAGGTTAAGCGTCCAACTTCGGCTCAGGTCATGATCTCACAGTTCATGGGTTCGAGCCCCACGTTGGGCTCTGTGCTGACAGCTCAGAGCCTGGAGCCTGCTTTGGATTCTGTGTCTCGCTCTATCTATCTGCCCCTTCCTCAGTCACGTGTTCTTTCTCTGTCTCTCTCTCCCAAAGATAAAGAAACATTAAAAAAAATTTTAATGAAATCTTGCCATTTGCAACAACATGGATGAACCTAGAGGGTATAATGTCAAGTGAAATAAGTCATCCAGAGAAAGACAAATACCATATGATTTCATTTATATGTGGAATTTAAGAAACAAAACAAAGAAAAAAGAGACAAAAAAACAAACTCTTAAATACAGAGAACAAACTGGTGGCTGCCAGAGAGATGGTGGGTAGGGAGATGAGTGAAATAAAGGATTAAGAGTACATTTACTGTGATAAGTACCGAACAATGTATAGACGTGTTGAATTATTGTATTGTACACCTGATAGTAATGTAACACTCTATGTGAATTACACTTCAATAAAAAGAGAAAAAAGGAAAGAAATGAATGGTATAAGGACAAAAAAAGTAAAATAAACTTGCTGTTACTATTTGCAGATACTATCATGTGTAGGTAGAAAACGCAAGAGAATCTACATATGATTTGTTGTACTTAATAAGTGTATTTACTAAGTTACCTAGATAAAAGGTCAATGTAAAAGTTAATTGATTATAATAATTGTATCTACAAGCAAATAGAAAATAATATTTTAAATGATATCTGCCTTTAAAAAAACTTAAAAACCTAGGAACGAATCTAATAAAAGATGCAGAAGACCTCTATATAGAAACCTGTAAAACGTAGATCAGAAGAGTTAATGGTGTAAAGATGTCAGTTGTCTCCAAATCCCAGCGGGATTTTTTTTTTTAATTATAGAAATCGACAACTGATTCAAAATTTTATGTGGAAATGCAACAGGCCGAGAATAAGTAATACAATCTTAAAGCAGATCAAAATTGGAGTTACAGCAAGTTATGAAGCTACAGTAATTGAGACAAACTAGACAAATAGGCCAGTGAAGCAGAAGAGGAGTCCAGAAATAGGCCCACAGTTCTGTGGAGAACTGACTTATGTCAAGAGTGGCACAGCATAGCAGCGGGGAAAATGTTTTACTTTCAATAATGGTGCTGAGTAGATTGGATGGTTTGATTGGGGGTAGGGGGTACCTGACCTCTATCTCATAGACAGAAACACAAAGAATGTCTACACGTCCAAGAAAAAAATGCAGACGATCCAGTAGAAAATTGAGCAAAACTTTTAAAAAGGAAGATATTTGAATTGCCAGCAAACATATGCAAAGGTGTTTAATTTTATTAGTCATCAGCGAAATGCAAATTTTAAAACCGGTATGACATCAGTACACCAAAGTGGTGAAGGTAAAAGGAACGTGCTGTAAAGAATGGGGAGCAAAAAAAAAAAGAATGGGGAGCAGCTAGAATGTTTATATGCTGCTGGTGTGAATATATAAACCTCAAATCAGGCCAAACCTGCCTATAATGTTAGAAATCCGGATACGGTTGCCTCTGGGGAGAAGGTAATGGGATAGAGACGGGGAAAGAACACAGATGGGAAGGGTAGGAGCCTTGGGGGTGCAGTTCTATTCCTGGGTAATATATTTCTTGATCTATATGGTGATTATCCATCTGTGTTCACTTTGTGATACTTCATCAAGCTGTACACTTAAGACTTGTAAACACGTCCCTGTATACATACTTCAATTATTAAGTTTATATAAAAATCGACTCCGGTTTTAAGAACTCGAGATTGCAGCCATCAAAACCAGACAGACTATGACGCAGGCTGACATGAATTTCCTCAAAATTTTGCGATCTTAAAGCATTGTTTTAATATGAGGACAATATCCCTTGGTTCCCCAGTTCCTTAAAAGCTTCTTCTAACATCTCCTAGCCAAGACTTCTCAAAGTTGTGTGGCCTTTAACAAAACTAAGAAATCTGGCAACTGTGGAAGTGTGAAGCATTTAGTCCTTTTCTTCAAATGCTCCTCCAGACCTTGAGCAGTAGATACAACTAGTTGAGGAGAGAAGGCACTGAAAGACCATTAGATCTCAGCATGGGAAGGGACCCCAGAAGTCATTAGCCTAACCTTATTCCACACACAGGAGGCATCCTGCAGCACTGAGGCATGTAGTCATTTAGCGTCTGCTTAAACATCTTCAAAGTCAGGAAGCGAAGGCAGTCTATTTCCTGGATGAAGAGGTTTCCACGTCTGCAGGTCAGCCTATGAAAAGCTCCTAATCCAGCTCTCTTTAACTCAGACCCCTTAGATAAAAAAGAACAACCTCTCTCTAAATAACAGCACTTCAAATACAAGAAGCAGACGCCATGTTCGCCAGAGAGTTTCTCTTCTGTAACGCTGAACATCTCAGTCCCTTCAACCCTTCTCACGCTAAATCAGACACTGTCATATTGGAGAGAAGACTTTTGAATCAATTTGATTCAGTCTGTCAGAGATCCGGGTTAAGAATAAAATCCAGCTATGGGAGATGACCACAGCCAACAGCAATTTTGTGGGTAAGCAGAAGAGGCTATTGCCTGCTCTACGTCATTTGAGGGGCAGATAAATTTTCTGTGAATAAAACATGTTCCCCACTTGCCTACTTTGAAACCTGAAATTTTCATATCAATCATAACTTTGTGTTAAGGCATCAAAGATTGCTATGAAAAAAAAAAATGTTATAGAGTAACCAAACACGAACATCAAAGAAGAAACTAGCTCTGGAGATGAGATAGAAGACTGAGGAAACACATGAGGGGGCAGGTGTATTAGAGGAGGGTGAGAAGGTCAGAAAGTACTGGAGAACGAAGCAGCCCAAGAGGACAAGACAGTTAGGGTGCCAGAGGATGGTGCACCTAGGAACCTGGACTAATGAAGATATAAACACCTAAAAAGAAAATGAAACTGAAAACCGGAAGAGAAATGGACAGCTTGCAAAGAGCAGCTCTTCTCAAAGGCACAGACAAGTGATCTTCTCCCCTGAGAAAGTCCAAGAACTAGTGGGAGGCTCAGAAGCAACAGCATGGAACATCTCTCCCTTTCTCCCTCTCTCTCTCTGTCTCTCCCTCCTCCCTCCCTCATCTACACTCCCCTCTCCTTTCTTTTTTTGTCACTATGCAGTTGGCCCACCAGGGACTGTCCCTGTGATTCCCCAGCTTCCATGCCAGTGACTGGGTAAGTGGGTAAACCACATCAGCCCTAATTTGCATCCTGCTGTCTTGAATTTCATGGGGGCTGGGGGGGGGGGGGGGTGAGGAGCAGAGGGGGGAGGGTTGGGAGGAGACCAGGAAGTCCCATTTGATCTTCTGGTCCAAGTTCTGTCCTTCAACACAGTTAAGTCAAACACATCAAAACAATATAGGAGAAGGCGGCAGTTACTGGGCAATTAAGAAAGCCGCATTTCAAACCCATATGGCTCAGATGGTTCTTGATTGGTGATAACTCAAATACATAGCAAAAGTGGACGGTTGACACCCTTAACTTCCAACTGTAGTATACTGATGAACGAAATTAGTTTTTTTACAAGCTCTTTCCTCCATAAACATTTAAACAAAAGTCTTCTGGGGACAATGCTTTGAAGCCAAAGAGATTGTATAAGGCAGAGATTTCAGCCTCTGTGGAACTGATTTCATAGCTAATATACAGACAGAATGCTTAAAACATTTGCACGGAAGGATAAGGGATGCACAGATTCACACAATAAGTGGCTGGAAATAGAACACATGTATCCACCTCTTGGTCTAGAGTAGAACACTACTAGTAGAACTAGTAGAGTAGAACTAGAACACTAGTTCTAGTATAGAACAACGTGCTCCTGCCTTAAAGACCACTGGGACTTGGCATCGTAGGCCTGCCACCAGTTAAGGTGATGTGTGCCACAGGATCCCTGAATGGCAAGGTATGGGAAACCATCCGTTCTAATCTGTTTACATGTAAATATACAGAGAAATAGAAATCCAATTCTGTTCATCCCACAAATCCTTTGGTTTGGTGCACCCACACCTGGAACCATATGCAATGAATTAAATTAAGAGCAACTGTTGATTTAATGGTTGATTTGGAATTTTTTTAAATCAACCGTGGCTTTCTTTAGCCAACTCTGCTCTTAAAAAGATAATTACACTTCAAGATGGGAGACATTAACCATATCCTTAGGTAATGGATTTTGAACTTTGCAAGATTTATGGCTGCTTCCTATTTAAAGATACTGAGCTCAGAAGATTGCAAAGTTAAGTAGAAACGACAATTATCCATCTTCTGTTTCACTGAAAGACTTTGGAAGCTGGAAATTAATCAGAAAGGTTACTTTTTTCTTTTCTTTTTTAAAGAAAGAAATTTGGAGCACAAAAATCATTGAAATTTAGAACTTTCTAGCAAAGACATTCAAAATCATTTTGTCATAGCTGAGAGAACAATGGACAGAATACTTACTCACTTTATATGCATTTTAACTTAATCATTACAACAACCTATACGGTTGGCATATAGCCCCGTACTCTAAATGAAAAAAAAAAAAAAAAAGAGCTTCAGAGATGTTATGTAACTCTCCCTAGGACACGTAGATGGTAAGTGGAAGAAACTGAAGTTCAAATTCAGATCTGTCTCGTGCCAGAGGCTGCATTCCTAACTCCTATGAATCTCACCCCTTTCCTCCCTATCCTAAATGCCTTTGCCGGTTACTATCATTCCATCCTTCCTTCATGAGAATTCTGATCATCTATAATTGTCTTGCTCATTATCGTGCTTGTTAATCTGTATTCTCCCAAAGGTGGGGGGTGGGGGGAGCTCCATAAGGGAAGGGACTTTATCATCAAGTCTGCTGTTACCTCCAGGTCCTAGCACATAATAGTCATTCAATAAAACGTTTGTTGATTTAATAAATATTCTTGCTCAAAAATATTAGTCAAGGTAGGAAAAAGAACTCGAACTCAAATAGCTACTGTCTCCAAGATCAATGCTTATTCCACAGCCACAGCTGTTTGTGCACTTGAGACTGGAAAGCCTTTTCTGTGCACTTTTTAAAGCCAATGATGCCAACATCTGACCTCTTTACGTGCCTTCATAACAACCCTCCAAACATCTCTGGCTAAACACCTCTGTGAACACGAAACTGTTCCAGGTGTATAAATAACTTACAAACTCTGGTCCCTGATCCCAAAGGGTTCATAGTCAAGCTAGAAAGACAAGAAATACGTTTTTAAAAAGCAACTGCAAAGCCATCTATTCTAAGTATCCAGTGAGCAGCTGTTTATGACAAAGTTTATCTTTTCTGCAGAAATTTCAGTTCCAGGGAAACCTAAAGCATCGCTAAGGTGAGGAGAAAGGAAGACTCCAATTTGCCAGCTCTGACATCCTCAGCACCTGCTGTTAATCACACACATGCACTCAGGCGTGATTTAGTGGCTCCTGTGATTGGCCATTTCAATTGCTGTCTCTGTAGATCACTGTCCCAGCTGAATATCCAGGGACCACATTCATCAAAAGCATAATTTGGGCGGAACGTGACTGTTTTTCCAAAACTGGAAGGATGGCATCAGCAAGAAAAATTGGCAGTATCTTTAAAGAAAGTTGGTTGTCTCCGAAGATAATGGATAGTGGTTTTTATATCTACTATTAAAAGGAAATTATCAGTTCCACAGGTGTGTTTTTGAAATTATGGGGATATTTAGTGTTGACCACCCGTGAAAACAACCAAGACACTAAGAATTCAGCCAGTGTCATTCTGGTAGGAGTTCCCAACATCTGAAAAGTAGGCCAGTGAGTTAGTTAAGTGATGCCAGCCCCACCCCTCAGCCTCAACAACTGGTCCAAGCAGGGCTAGTCAGAGCCCTACTCGGATATTTTCTCCTGGAACAGGAAAGGAAGAATCCATCTTCCTGCTTTGTAAGGTGTGAGGATGCGACCAGAGCTCCCTGCAGCTATGTGGAAGGGTCTGAGCAAATGAAGCTAATATGCAGAGAGAATCTAGAATACAAGATAGATACAAAGAATCAATCCCCCGTTCCAGTCACACAAGTCTCGAGAGCTGCCTCTCCCTACGGCTCTCACATAAGCAACCCAGGACCTTTCCAATACTTCTCCCCTCTGCCTTTTGCTCTTAAGCTAGTTACACTTCAGTTTCCGTCACTGGCAACCCAAAGATTCCTAACACAGATACTAGTATCAGGAACTAGACTGAGACAGATGGCAGAGACTTAAAAGTAGACCAGGCTTGGTTGATAGGACACAGAGGCAGGGAAAATCACACCACTGCCAGCTGGGAAGGTGGCAATCCATCTTACATGAAAACAGAGCGTAGATGTTAACTATTACCTTATTATACCTGGGCAGACAGACCATGATAACAGTTTGGTGGCTTCGTAGAAAAATATTAAGAAATCAGAGTATGTTGGGTCCTGCTTTTAGCCTTCAGTAAGGTCCTTCAAATGGAGGGTAACCTTCAATGCAAGACGGCATTTCTTCAAATGGTAGGAAGTAAGTAGATATACAGCACTGTTAAGACAGAGCCCGTTTCTGTCTGTAGCCAGTGATCCAAAGCTGCCAAGAGTCAGAAAACCATGCTACCTGCAAAACTCTTCGACATGAACCTTCTGCTCTGCAGTGAAGTCATTCCACAAAGAGAGGGTATACCTGGGAGTAACCTAGAAATAAGGAAAGCCCGACCACACAGATTTCTCCCAAACAGCTCCTGCTGTGCACAACCCCCTGAAAGAGGGTAGTAATTTTTCACATTGTAAGGTGCAAATGATTGGGATGCAAACGGGGGCCAGAGCTCTGTTTTACGCACTCCGCCTATTGCTTCAGTTGCCTTAGAGGCAGAGGCCAAGGAGAAATTATTAAAGGGAGGCCATAGGAGGATGAGTGAAGTCCTAGGGGTATGTTTCTAGAAGATGTAAATTTCAGAGGCAGGGTCCAAAGTCAACTATTAGGACTCAACAAGATTTCTGGTTGGTTATAAATCAACCGAGCTCATCAGCATGAACTCAGCTTTGATAGCCCACTAGCCCTTTACAAGAAGGGCTGAAGAAACTCTGAAACTAGAAGCCTGTAACTGCTCCTTTTCTAAGGCAATCCCTGGGTTCCTGTAACCATAATGACAGCAACTGGGCTTCTGGAAGAATACAGCCTCCCATGAGCTGTCTCCCTATCTACTGTGGCCACGAAGAGAAGTGATCAAGGCAAAATTTTGTGGAGACAGAATTCCAAAGATCTAACACTAACCAGGACAGTGAGCCAAAAATAGATATGCTTCACTGGTCCTGTGGAATGGAATATGGAATATTCTTTGGAGTTGTACCCCTTTTGTTGCTTATCCTTCCTCCTTTTTTTCAAACAGGAATTTTTATTTTAGCTACTCTCTTTTTCCTGCATTGTTGTATCTTGGACAGGTTAGAAATAGCTAAACTAGTCTACTGCCCCCAGGATTCAAAATCTGGCATATCATATCTGACCTGAGAGAAAGACATTTCTTCCAAAGCCCTTGGACCTGTTAGTAGATGCAATACTTGATGATACTTTGAAATACCTACTTGAAGGAGCAGTGAGTGTATCTGTGATTACATGCAGACTCACTACTTTATTTAAGCAGCAGTTGGAATTTTACATAAGGAATGAAGAGTGTGGGTGGATGTATATACACTAGGGAGCCATGGGGAGGACTGTGCTATCTGCAGGGTCACTCATGAAACCTTACTCCCAGCCATAGAAATCGATCCACAATGAGATCCATCAAAGTTATTGTCTAGGTTCTTTCTGCTGGAGCTTGAAGGGCAGATTTCTCTTTCTCCTTTGGTTACAATCAGGAAGAGCGTAATCCCAGAGCTGCTGAAAGACAAAGTCCCCAGTACCCACTAAAGCACCTTTGTGCAAATAGAAAACCGTACCTCCCTCAAATCATTTTACTGGTTTTTGTTAGAGAAGACACTTGAGCGCCATCTGCTGGAAATTTGCCATAATAAAACTATGAATCTACAGTGATATCACGACACTTGGATGCAGCGTAATTGTACACTGCACACGAAACAGGGGAGCCCTAGTGACACCATGTCCCCCACTACATGGGGAAGTTTGACCCTATCATACCAATACCCCAAAAGAAGCAGATATGATAAGAATTAAGAAATGCCTGCAGGCTTCAGGTTTCCGTTTCCACTTCTGAAAGTCTCCAGAGTTGGCCTGCACCTGTGGCCTGTTCCAGTTCGTAAACCACTACATGCTCTTTGTAATATATTGCTTTTTTCTTAAGCTAGTAGCTATATACTGAGGTTTTGTTCTTTACAACCAGAAAAGTCCTGGAAAATATCCCCAATTTCACTCATTATCTAGCCGTATGACCTTGTAGCTAAGTCATTTGACTTCCGCGAGCCCAGGATTCCTCAGCTATAAATTGGGCAATTATTGGAAGAGAAGCATATGAAATAAACATATGTGAAAGGGCTTTGAAAGTACAATATGCCAAGACAATATGGAAAATGAAGGTGATGACGACGATAATCAGACAGGGCGAGAGAAGATGCAAAAGCTATTCTTATTATTTTTAGATTTCCTGTCTTTCTTCACAGCACAGGGGAGTTTTTTAATGTAGAAAGGAAGAAAAAAAGAGTGGAACTTCACTAACTTAAGTCAAAATCGATAGGCATAGGGAGAAGGATTTGTTTGTGGCCCTCTGAATAAGAGGCTCAGGAGTCTGTCCTGTCTTCTTGCAAAAGAAAGAATTAAAGATGGATAACAGTGGAGATGGTAAGTATGGTCTGTAGCTATAAAAATCAGCTCCCATACAAAATTAATAAATTAAAAGATCAAACCTGAGACGTCTCATTTCCATCATCTCGATGTGTCTGATCAGCTACCTATTACAGGTGTCCCTCGGCAGCTCAACAGGTTGTTGAAAAATACCAATTACTCTCAGAAACAAAAGAGGAAATACAATTAGCAGCTGTTACTAACCCAGGTCAAAGACCTTCACCTATACCAACCAACCACCTTTAGTGGTGATAAAATCATCCATTAAACAAGCAGTCAGGTTGAAAAAAGAGGGCTCTATATAGGGCATAATCTACTAGATTGTTGATCACTGGGCATAAGCAGGGACCAATATATCACTGTACTTTGAAACACCAGACTGCACTCTTTCATTAGAATGACCCAATATATTTCATCCTGACCTTATTTTTCCATACCTTAACTAATTCATCTGAGCTTGACAGGTCAATTAATTAGCAATTCTTTACTTAGGTTCACTATTTGCAAAGCCCTGTACTAGACAATTTAGACCCTATAGAAATGAGTAAAGATATGGCCCCTACCTTCAGGCAATTTGAAGTACAAGTGGGGAAAGAAAACAGTCACATATGCAAGTTAAATCTGGTTAGTTTATTCATTCATTCATTCATTCATTCACCATCCATCCATTCAAAAACTATTTATTCAACACTTCTTGGATGCCAGAAGAAAAAAATAATAAGACAAACATGGCCCCTCCCTGATAGAAGTTACACTCTACCCAAGAAGAACGACATTAAATAAATTTAATTTTAACCTGTAATAAGTGTTAGAAAGGAAAACTACATGATGCCTTGAGTACAAAAACATTTTTTTCTGAGAAAGTCAAATTTAGGTTGAAGATCTGAAGGATGAGTGGCAGTTGGCCAGGTGAAGGGAAAGGAGTAGACTATTTTGGGTAAATGGAAAAGCATATGTGAAGAAACTACAGTGAGAGAGAGCTCAGACTATCAGAACTAATTAAAAGGAGAGCAATACGGCTAAAGCACAGGGACAGAGGAGAAGAGATCAAGATGCAGCTGAAGGGCTGGACAGGGGCCAGATGGTTTCATCGGCCGTGTTAAGGCTCTTATCCTAATGGCAATTAGAAGCCATTCAAGGATTTTAAGAAGAGGAGTGTCATAATCACACTTGCATTTTTAAAGCTCAGTCTAGCTGCCTGTGTCAAGAATGAATTGAAGGATGGCAAGAGTGGATTTGGGAAGCCAGTCAGAGGAGGTGAACCAAGCTGTGAACACCCAGCTGCAGACGGCCAAGTCACATAAACAGCCACCGCCTCGTTGTGAGCACCAGTCGCTTTTACATTCTCAACCCCTTAGGTTAGAGGGAAAAACTCTCCAGGCATCCAAAAATGAAACTCAGAACACATTTTCCCTTAGAAACAATGCTATAAAAGGCAGTTGGGTTCCACAGTTTAATTAATACTTTACTTTAACTTTTATGGTGACTTTGCTTTTTCATTCTTGAGCAGCTTTATAATTGAGGGACTTGAAGTACTTCAAAAGATTCCCAGAAAAAGGCTATGAACATAATGAAAGGGTTTAAATATTAGTTCTGTGGTATAGGCAAGAGAAGCTAACACTGACTTTAAGTATACCTAGAGGCTTTTATGCAGATAACAAACAGATATTAAGAAGTACAGTTTCATGTTATTTATCATGTCAGATTCTTGCCCATGCTTAGAAAATCACTGAAGCTACAAGGTTTTTTGAAAGAGACAGAAAGGGGAATGGTCCAGTGTGTGGATGGAGGGGTGGGCCTCAAAGTGAGTTGTTGGTATTCCCTATGGCACCGTGGTCCAAATCCGACTCTGGGTGGGTGCAACACACCAGAACACACAGTCTGGTGAACAGAGGACAGGGTTAGGCTTTGTTCCCTGAGCCCTCTTGACTGGGCTCCCTCAGGAGTACACAATCTGTACGAAATGCAGCATCCCACACCTTGTAGATAAGATGGCGCATTCTCTGAGATGAAGAAGGGCAAGATAAGCTACCTGTGCCACAGTGGTTCAGAGCAGGAACTCTGGAGCTGCTACATGGTTTTGAATCCTGGTTTACCAGCTGTGTGACCATGAGTAAGTTCCTTAATCTCTCTGTTCCTTGGTCTTTCCACCTATAAAAATGGGAAAAATAATAGTACCTACCTTCAAAGTTAATTACAAGAATTAATATTTGATGTACCGTAATAACTTTTTATTTACATTTACATGTGTGTTAATTAAATGAAATAAATAAAAACATACAAAGAGTGGGGACACTTTCTCTGAGTGAGGCAAGGCCATTTGCTGTTCAGGCAACCAAATATTTAAGAAGTAATTTCTACAGAATACTGAAAATGGTTTCAGGGCCATCTTGGAAAAAAAAAACAATGCCTTTCATATAAAAAAACAGATGCCACCTATGACTATCCCTTGTCTGAAAGACCTCAGAGGCATCCCCCACTTTCTGTGATGTTCTGCCTTTAAGCTATTGTTGGGTCAGGAATATCTTCAGCTGCAGCTGCTACAAGGAAAGCTGAATTCAGTAGACAGCCAAAATTTAGAGCAACATCACTGTTCCCCTCTCCTGAAGTCACCTGAATTCATGCTGAACACGGAAGAATAATTCCTGCCTCCCCAGATGGTGAACAGATTCATGCTCTTTTAAAAATGCTCATCTCACTCAAATGTTTCTCAGCAGGAAGTGTCTACCTGCTGCCGGAATACTCAGAGGATTAAGGAAGATTGTATGCATACACTAATGGCTACATTTACTCAACAGTTATGGGAGAAATGAATATTTCAACACAAAACAACACTTCCACCTTCCCATTACCAATTCAATTATTCCCACACCAAACTACATTCCCCACTAGGAAAGATGACTACATTATCCTCACTGATCTATCCTCAACAATTAAGGAAGACCCAGGCAACCGGCAAACACACGTACGCCTCACCTATTTAAGCTACCTTCATCTGCCTTTTAGCACCAAGAAAGCTAAAGGAAAAGGGGAAATTAACAACAACAAAAACAAAACAAGACAAAACCCTGCTGTCAATACAATCTGCAGTGACCTAAACCCTCTATAAGACATTAGTGACATTCACCACAGGGAACACCTGGTCTAGTAAAAAGTCAATGCCACAGTGTGGCACCTGGTTCCCACACTTCCATGTCTTTTCTTTGAAAATGACCCTTCTTGTCCATCTTCATTTTCGTGTCAAATTTGAGATTTAGATTCTAGGAAAAGGACTAGGTGCAGGAGTCACTTTAATATAAACCACTTGAAGGCTCTAACAGCCAAGGTTCGATGCATCAAGTATAAAGGACTCTAGTTGTTTTGAGCAGGAAGGGATTCGATGCAGAAAATTCCATTTACTGACTTGATGGAAGGGCTAAAGGAGCAGGTTCTCAGATGGGCCTCCAGGAATGACTCCCAGAACAATATAAAACTGATCTATCTCTGAGGCTGCCACCGGCGATATAAATACAAAATCGATCATATCCCTGTGCCTGGAGTCCAAGAATCAAAGAGTGGGATCAAGAAGACATTGCCGCCCTAACTACCCCACCATACTCAGGAAGCTGGAGGTTAGACATTGGAATACTGATGCAGAAAGAGCTCACATTTCCCCTTCCTTGCTTGAGGCAGAAAACAGACAAAAGAGGCAGGAAAATGGCCTCTGCCTTCCTCCCACGGTCTATATCTTAGCACAAGTGCATCTATTCGTCAGAATCTATTTCACATACAGAGCCATAATTGTAAAGAGCCATTGGAAATGTAGTTTTTAGCTTTCTGACCCCTCTAAAATGGAGGGTGAAGTAAAAATGGAGGTTGACTAACTCAATCAACAGAATCTACCACATGACTTCTACAAACTTCCAAAAACATGGTCACTACCCTAGTGGTCAAATACATGGAAATGTATGATCAGAGAGTATTCTTTTGCATTAAGCCTTAACCTGTCCATGAACCACAGGAACAACTCCTGAAACAAGTACAACTTTAAGCCTCTAGCACTTTAGTGTAGATTAGTATATTTAATTACTTTCCAGAGTCCAGAAGATACGAAGGCAGCAGTCTCTACACAGGGGAAGAAGAGAGACTTAGAACCAAAGGAGAATAAATGTGGATATAGGGAGAGGGCAGGGACTGGACACTAAAGACATGGTTCACCTTCTTTACAACTGAGGATTAGGCCAGTGTGGCAAGAAATACGCTCTGTCACACAGGCACTGGGGGTTTCTCAGAATCAGGAATGAGAGAAGAGAATGTGTGCACCCTCATCATGGGACACTGTCCCCGCTCGGATCTGAACAGACAACCCCATCCACATCCTCACCTGAGGACTGGGTAGGCCCAAAGGACATTTCCACAAAAACACGAGGTAGGTCCCAAAGGTGGCAATCAACGTCAGCAGTTCCAAACTATAGACCCACAGAACAAATCTACTCTCTAGTGTGTTTTATTTGTCCAGGCCAGGGTTTGCTTGAAAACTGTGATTTGATTGCCTTTAGGTAGGACATGCACCCTCCATTTCAAAGCATGTCCTTACCTTTCTCTATCATTTTTATCTAGTAGCTTCTCACATTGACGTCATCTTCCTGGCTACCCCTGGCCTGTTCTTTTTCCTCCTTACAGGAGAAATGAAGAGCCAAGTTCCAATAAAAATAAATAAAATCATCAAGGCCAATGGATAAGTGTGGGAACATAAATGAGAGACATAGCCAAGAATGAGAAACAAAAAGGGGCGGATCAAAGCCGGAAGCTGCACTCTGCCACAGACACCATTTACTCTTTGCTAGTGGGACCACTCTTTGCATAGTGCCTGCGTGTATTGCTGTGGTTTAGAGACACAGAGTCCCTGTGAGCCCCTAGGATCTGGGAGAGAACATTCTACATACACATGAGGAAGGCCCTCGGAGGTCCTGGACAATTTCCAGGTAAGATGAGTCACCTTTGCTCTCACTTTCAATTAAAGAAGGGAGGAGCCTTCCCTCCCTGGCCAGGAGCCTGGGAATCTGTCCTGCCTCATGGGTAGAGCAACCCAGGTCTGTTCACCTGGCAGCCAGATATTAAGTTGTCTATGGGGCTGGGGCAAAGCCCAAAGTAAGCCATGATAATTATCCAGCCTGGCTATTCTCTGCCTGGGCTCCTCTTAGAGGCTCCTCCTACTCCCAGGGAACTATAAACCAGTTAACAACTCAACTCTAATTAATAAGCTCCTTAATGAAGATATAAATGCCCACATTTTTATCCTTTACGATGTACTTTGGACTCTTTTTTCCCTTAAATAGCTTAACTGATGTCTCTGTTTCCTCGTTTTTCAATTCCCACTCTCACATTGGTTTCTGATCTCTAAATAACAGCCACTATCTGTCTTGACTCTTCAAATCCATCTCATTCACTGCCCCCCTGCTCTTTGCTCCTTATTTTTCAGGATGTCTTGTGTGCTCTGTAGAAGCTCCATTGCCAACCTATCAGAACAGGAAAACCCACTAAGGTTTTCTTCTTTTTTTAATTAATTTATTTTTTTCAGGAATAGATTTTAGTGATTGATCACTACATGTAACACCTAGTGCTCATCTCAACAAGTGTCCTCCTTAATGCCCCTTGCCCATTTAGCCCATCTCCCCCCACCCAACACCCTTCCAGCAATCCTCAGTTTATTTTCTGTATTTAAGAGTCTCTTTTGGTTTGTCTCTCTCTTTATTTTTATATTATTTTTGCTTCCTTTCCCTTATATTCATCTGTCTCATGTCTTAAATTCCACATATGACTCAAATGATATGATATTTGTCTGTCTCTGACTCATTTCTCTTAGTATAATACACTCCTCTAGTTCCATCCCCATTGTTGCAAATGGCAAGATGTCATTCTTTTTGATTGCTGAGTAATATTCCATTATATATATATATATATATATATATATATATATATATATAATCACATCTTTATCCATTCATCAGTCAGTGGACATTTGAGCACTTTCCATACTATTGGCTATTGTTGATAGTGCTGCTATAAATATTGGGGTGCATGTGCCCCTTCAAAACAGCACACCTGTATCCCTTGGATAAATACCTAGTAGTGCAATTGCTGGGTCGTAGGGTAGTTCTATTTTTAACTTTTTGAGGAACCTCCATACTGTTATCCAGAGTGGCTGCACCAGCTTGCATTCCCACCAGCAGTGCAGAAGAGATCCTCTTTCTCCACATCCTCGCCAACATCTGTTGTTGTTTGAGTTGTTGATTTTAGCCATTCTGACAGGTGTGAAGTGGTATCTCATTATGGTTTTGATTTGTATTTCCCTGATGATGAGTGATGTTGAGCATATTTTCATGTGTCTGTTAGCCATCTGGATGTGTTCTTTGGAAAAGTGTCTATGTATTTTGCCCACTTTTTCACTGGATTATTTAGTTGTGGGGTGTTGAGTTTGATAAGCTCTTCATAGATTTTGGATACTAACACTTTATCTGATATTCGCAAATATCTTCTCCCATTCTGTCAGTTGCCTCTTAGTTTTGTTAATTGTTTCCTTCACCATGCAGAAGCTTTTTGTCTTCATAACGTCCCAGTAGCTCATTTTTGTTTTTGTTTCCCTTGCCTCTGGAGATACGTCAAATAAGAAGTTGACACAGTCAAGGTGAAAGAGGTTGGTGCCTGTTTTCTCCTCTATGGTTTTGATGGCTTCCTGTCCTACATTGAGGACTTTCATCCATTTTGAGTTTATTTCTGTGCATGGTGTAAGGAAGTGGTCCAGGTTCATTCTTCTGCATGTTGCTGTCCAGTTTTCCCAACACCATTTGCTGAAAAGAGTGTCTTTTTTCCATTGGATATTCTTTCCTGCTTTGTCAAAGATTAGCTGGCCATATGTTTGTGGGTCCACTTTTGGGTTCTCTATTCTGTTCCATTGATCTATGTGTCTGTTTCTGTGCCAGTACCACACTGTCTTGATATTTACAGCTTTGTAATACAGCTTGAAGTCCGGGATTGTGATGCCTCCGGCTTTGATTTTCTTTTTCAGGATTGCTTGGACCATTTGGGGTCTTTTCTGGTTCCATACAAATTTTAGGATTGTTTGTCCTAGCTCTGTGAAGAATGCTGGTGTTATTTTGATAAGGATTGCATTGGATATGTAGATTGCTTTGAGTAGTATCAAAAATTTAACAATATTTGTTCTTCCAATCCATAAGCATGGAATGATTTTTCATTTTTCTGTATCTTCTTCAATTTCTTTCATAAGCTTTCTGTAGTTTTGGTGTATACATTTTTTTCACTTCTTTGGTTAGGTTTATTCCTAGGTATTTTATGGGTTTTGGTGCAATTGTAAATGGGATCGATTCCTTGATTTCTCTTTCTGATGCTTCACTGTTGGTGTGCAGAAGTACAACCAGTTCCTGTACATTGATTTTATATCCTACAACTTGGCTGAATTCATGTATCAGTTCTAGCAGTTTCTTGGTGGAGTCTTTGGGGTTTTCCACATAAAGAATCATGTCATCTCCGAAGAGTGAAAGTTTGACTTGTTCCTTGCTGATTTGGATGCCTTTTATTTCTTTGTGTTGTCTGACTGCTGAGGCTAGGACTTCCAACACTACATTGAATAACAGTTGCGACAGCAGACATCCTTTTTCGTGTTCCTGACCTTAGGGGGAAAGCTCTCAGTTTTTCTCCATTGAGGATGAGATTAGCGGTGGGTCTTTCATATATGGCTCTTATGATCTTGAGGTATGATCCTTCTATTCCTACTTTCTTGAGGGTCTTTATGAAGAAAGGGTGCTATATTTTGTCAGATGCTTTCTCTGCATCTATTGAGAGGTTCATGTGGTTCTTATCCTTTCTTTTATTAATGTGATGTATCACATTGATTGGTTTATAGATATTGACCAGCCCTGCACCCCAGGTATAAATCCCACTTGATCATGGTGAATAATTCTTTTAATGTATTGTTGGATCTGGTTTGCTAGTATCTTGTGGAGAATTTTTGCATTCATGTTCATCAGTGAAATTAGTCTGTAGTTCTCCTTTTTAGTGGGGTTTTTGGTTTTGGAATCAAGGTAATGCTGGCCTCGTAGAATGAGTTTGGAAGTTTTCCTTCCATTTCTATTTTTTGCAACAGTTTAAAAATAATAGGTGTTAAACGGGAACCCTCTTGCACTGTTGGTGGGAATGCAAACTGGTGCAGCTACTCTGGAAAACAGTGTGGAGGTTTGTCAAAAAATTAAAAATAGACCTACCCTATGACCCAGCAATAGCACTGCTAGGAATTTACCCAAGGGATACAGGAGTGCTGATGCATAGGGGCACTTGTACCCCAATGTTTGTAGCAGCACTCTCAACAATAGCCAAATGATGGAAAGAGCCTAAATGTCCATCAACTGATGAATGGATAAAGAAATTGTGGTTTATATACACAATGGAGTACTACGTGGTAATGAGAAAGAATGAAATATGGCCTTTTGTAGCAACGTGGATGGAACTGGAGAGTGTTATGCTAAGTGAAATAAGTCATACAGAGAAAGACAGATACCATATGTTTTCACTCTTATGTGGATCCTGAGAAACTTAACAAAAGACCATGGGGAGGGGAAGGAAAAAAAAAAGGTTAGAGAGGGAGAGAGCCAAACCATAAGAGACTCTTAAAAACTGAGAACAAATTGAGGGTTGATGGGGGGTAGGAGGGAAGGGAAGGTGGGTGATGGGTATTGAGGAGGGCACCTTTTGGGATGAGCACTGGGTGTTGTATGGAAACCAATTTGACAATAAATTTCATATTTAAAAAAAAAATCTACCATCAAGGTAAAGAATAACTTCTTAGATCAAAGTTGAAAATAAAAAAAAAAAAAAAAAAAACACTGAATCATGGGAAAATAAAAAAATAAATAAAATAAAATAAAAATAATAGGTGTTAACTCTTCCTTAAATGTTTGCTAGAGGGGCGCCTGGGTGGCTGAGTTAGTTAAGCATCTGACTTTGGCTCAGGTTATGATCTCAAAGTCTGTGAGACCAAGCCCTGCATCAGGCTGTGTGCTGACAGCTCAGAGCCTGGAGCCTGCTTTGAATTCTGTGTTCCTCTCTCTCTGCCCCACCCCCACTGACACTCTGTCTCTCTCTGTCTCTCAAAAATGAATAAACATTTTAAATAATAATAATAATTAATGTATGTATGTAGTATGTTTGGTAGAATTCCCCTGGAAAGCCATCCAGCCCTGGACTCTTGTTTGTTGGAAGATTTTTGACTACTGATTCAACTTCTTTACTGGTAAATTCAAACTTATTCAAATTTTCTATTTCTTTCTGTTTCAGTTTTGGTAGTGTATATGTTTCTAGGAATTTATCCATTTCTTTCAGATTGGCCAATTTGTTGGCATATCATTGCTCATAATATTCTCTTATTATTGTTTGTATTTCTGCAGTGTTGTTCGTGATCTCTCCTCTTTGATTCGTAATTTTATTTATTTGGGTCCTTTCCTTTTTCTTCTTCAATTTTGTTAATTCTTTCAAAGAACCAACTCCTAGTTTCATTGATCTGTTTACTGTTTTGTTTTTTGTGTTTTTTTTTACATCATTGATTTCTGCTCTAATCTTTATTATTTCCTGTCTTCTGCTGGTTTGGGGCTTTATTTGCTGTTCTTTATCCAGCTCTTTTAGGTATAAGGTTAGATTGTATATTTGAGACCTATCTTCCTTCTTTAGAAAGTCCTGGATTGCTATATTCTTCCCTCTTATGACTGCCTTTGCTGCATCCCAGAGGTTTTGGGCTGTTGTGTTTTCATTTTCATTGGCTTCTATGTACTTTTTAATTTCTTCTTTAATTTCCTGGTTAACCCATTCATTCTTTAGTAGGATGTTCTTTAATCTCCACGTGTTATGGTCTTCCCAGATTTTTTCTTGTGGTTGATTTTGAGTTTCATAGTGTTGTGGTCTGAAAATATGCAAGGTATGATTCAATATTTTTTGCACTTGTTGAGGGCTGATTTGTGTCCCAGTATATGATTGATTCTGGAAAATGTTCCATGTGCACCCAAGAAGAATGTGTATTCTGCTGCTTTAGGATGAAATGTTCTGAATATATCTGTTAATTCCACCCAGTCCAGTGTGTCATTCAAAGCCATTGTTTCCTTGTTGATTTTCTGCTTAGATGATCTGTCCATTGTTGTAAGAGGGGTGTTGAAGTCCCCTACTATTATGGTATTATTATCAATGAGTTTCTTTATGTTTGTGATTAATTGATTTATATATTTGGGTGCTTTCATGTTGGGGTCCCCACTAAGGTTTTCAAATAGAAAGGACAGAAGCTGTGTGACTATCTACATACGTGGAAACCAGAAGAAATGTTACAATATGTAAAACAGCAAATACAGTCACCATCTTAAGAGAAGATACAAGAAATGTGACTGGTAACCACCATTGTGCCTCACTGTTCTCCACTGAGGGCAAAATTCTAGCTGGAGCAGTTAGACTAAATGCATGGCAGTCAGAAGGGTCAAACATGAATACCTGAAATTCCTCTTTGTCAAACCTTTAAAGGTTACTTTTAAATTTTTTTTTAATGTTTATTTATTTTTGAGAGAGAGAGAGAGCATGAGTGGAGAAAGGGCAAAGAGAGAGGGAATCCAAAGCAGGCTCCAGGCTCCGAGTTGTTAGCACAGAGCCCGACATGGGGCTCAAACTCACCACCAGAGAGATCATGACCTAAGCCGAAGTCAGACGCTTCACTGACTGAGCCACCCAGATGCCCCTCTTTAAGGTTTATTTTAATTTAAAATATATAATTATATATATATCCGTTCACCAATCATTCCAATATTATGTAATATTTCAGACATAAGCTTTATGTATACTTTACACGTACCTTCTCCCAGCCTAAGACTCAATATGTGACTGCCCTTATTTTATCCAATTATCCACACACTTTTCTCCACTACCCAGATTAACATGAAGCAAATCTCAGACATATTATCATTTTATGACCTCTTAATAAGACCTCTTATAAGATCGGGGCCCTTGTACTGACAAGCTTCTAACCATTGGCCTTAGTGTGTAGGCTCTGGAATTAGATACACCTGGATCTGTATATGCCCAGGGCAGGAGCCACATGACTTTGGAGAGTTCCTTAGCTTCTCTAAGTCTCTAGTTCTTTGTCTGTGAAATAAAGCTACTACCTCTTCAGGCTACTGTGAAGGAAAATGAGATAATGCACGGGAACTATCCAGCCCTGAGTACGTATTTAACAAATATTTTTCTCATCGTTATGGTTATATGGAAATTTTAAAAGAAAGAACTCTTTATTTCTCTAGGAAAGTCCCAAGTTTCATCGGATGATTTTTAACCATCGTATATCATCCTATTCTTTATTGTTTCAATACCAACTAGACAAAGGAGAGCATCTTCCTTTCTTTAGAACTTTAGCTGACTGATCTCTGGGTACTTTCTTCTCAGCCTCTGGCTACATCTCAGACTCACCTTGTTAATTTCTCATTGCACTGAATATCAAGCAAAGGCAGAAATCAGATTTGACTGAAATCTGCATTTTTTAATGTTTATTTTTGAGAGAGAGAGAGACAGAGCATGAGTAGAGGGAGAGGGAGACACAGAAACCAAAGAGGCTCCAGGCCCTAAGCTGTCAGCACAGAGCCCGATGCAGGGCTCGAACTCAAATCATGAGATCATGACCTGAGCCAAAGTCAGACGCTCAACCGACTGAGCCACCCAGGCGCCCCTGAAATCTGTATTTTATTTGTTTCATTTTGGTTTCTTCCCACTGAGAAAATGAGCACACTGATACTAACAGTTTACAGATGTCTGGGGAAGCCTTGGTGATGTCCAGAAGGTTCTATAAACTTGACAAAAAAGGAACGTCAGGATGAAAAGTCCCACTATTAGAGAATTTACAATATTCTGAAAACAGAATTTTATTCACAAACACTTCTAGTCCCACGACGTCAAACATCACTAATAAGTGATGAGTACAATCCCTCTGTCTTTGGGTAAAGTTGGATTCTGTAGGCTTTACTGCACAGGGTCTATGACCTGAATTGTGCAGGGGTCTACTCTGCTGGTCTCACGATTCTAGGTGGTGACAGGATACTCATACTCTCTAAGGCAGTCGTTGGAAGCAAGACAGTCCTGACACCTAGTGAGCATTCTACTGCTCTTACTCTGAAAGGAAGCTTTGTAAGTGGGTTCTATAGCTGGAAATCCACATGAGAGTCTTTGAAGGACACAGGTAAAGACCTAACAAAATTATGAACCATCTTGCCTATCAAACTCCATCAAAACATTCTCTTTTTAAGTACTAATTTTTTTTTTAATCTCCACAAGGATCCATTACTAAAATACATCCATTGTCTTTACATCAGAGAATGAGTAGCAGAAGAAAATGGGTTGTAGACAGGGACAGGGATAGCAAGTGGAGGTATGTTAGTGGTGATGTGATCAGGGAGGTATCCGAGGTCAGTATACACAATGGGTTGATTCCAGACAGTGAGACAAATCATGGGTTGGCCAGATCTTAAGGTCAAAGTCACAGTTAGGAAAGTCAGAGTGTTTAAGGACACTGAATTGGTGAGTAGAGATCTTGCTGTGTTTCTCCCTCATGGTGGTGTTCTGGAATCATAACACAGTAATGGTGGTCAAAAGAAGAACCAGAGAGGCACACAGGAAGTTTTCACTTCTTAAGGAGATAAAAATCTGATGTCAAATTACATGAATTCTTTGTGGCAGACAGAACGTATAATCTCCTTCCCTTGGGTGTGGACGCAAAAATAATGGGATTTCACTCCCTTGATTACGTTAGGTTATGTGGCAAATGTTTCCCGCTCCAATATCTAATGAGGTTTTCTATACTTCACTTTCATCCCTACATCTCTGATCACAAGCCTTACGCCACTCTGGGGATGTCATGACAGACTGAACTGCACAATACTCGATGCATGTGCATAATCCTCCAAGCATCTTCCTCCGGGAAGTCTTCTCTGACTGCTTTTCCCTGAGGCTGAGTGAAGCACTCAACTGTACAACATGCACAGGATGTATTCATTTATTTACTTTGACCTCACCCTCTTGTAAAAGGGCATGGCATCACTTTCAAAAGAATAACAGGATTTTTTTTTTTAATGAACAAATGAGAAATTCGAATGAAGAAAAAATAAAGTAAGGAAAAGTAAAATGAACTCAGGGTACAGATTAAGATTCAAAATGCCTGCCACACAACCTTACTAGATGCGAACCACAAAACGTGGCTCTCAGCTTTCCAGCCACCAAAGCAGGGAGAGAGACACAATCCGTTAAGTAATCCATAGTGACCCTACGCTTGCTTGTATGTTTGTTTCTAAGAGCACCTATTTCTGGTGCTGTCATCCGAGGAATTTCTTCCTTTGGTCTTCATTGGAAGAAGTCATGCAGAATTTAAAAAGCAGCTTAGAGGGAAGGATCTGGTTTGAACATCTGTAAAATACCCTATTTGCTTCACTTATGAGCACAACAGGTGCACTGTTGAGGGTCATTTAATCCCCCAAATAGGTAAACACCACGGCAGAGTTGAGGGAGGAAGAAGGAGGGAGTGGGGACCAGATGACATCAGACAGAGAAATAATCACTCAAACTGATGTGGTTAGTGAGTGCCAATCAACGGAACCCCAAAACGTGGGAGAAGCAGGCAAGAGCCGGCAGGGAAGCCTACACCCTGGAGAAAGTGCAGACTGTGGGAAAAGCAGAGAAGTTCTTCAAGTCACAGGCAGACATTAAGAGGAAAAGGCACAGTGCCAGACAGCGGAACATAGAACAACCAGGAATATTCCCACCAGAGAGGCCTTAGGGATGTCAAATTCCCTATGATCCCACCCTGCCTTTAAAAGTAAAGGAACAAAGACCCAGAGAGCACAAGCATCTGTCCCCATGGTCACACAGCCGATGCAGAGCTGACATCCTGTGACTATTTAACACTCTGGGTGACGGGGGATGAACACACTGAGAGGCCTTCCTGAAGCAAGTTCATGGCTGACGTGGGTCTGGCGCCAGAAACACAAGGTGGATGACAAATAAAGCAGTCACTTGGATAGAGTGGTGCTTGCCTTCCGCTTTATCAAAACCCCAGCTAGTGCCGTGACACATATATGTGTTCACTAGCAACCTAGGAGAATTACAGGGATTACGGAAATGCCTCCTACATACCAGGCAGTGCACTCAACACCGTCCTGGCAGGATCTCACGGAATCCCTGCAACATGCCAGGATGTAAGATCCACTGTCCTCTACAGCTCACGGACAAGAAAACAGGCTCAGCCACGGTGAAATGAGTGTTCCCCCACGGTCACATAGCTAGGGGGTGGTGAACACAAGATTTGAACACGGGTCTGTTTGACTCCAAAGTGTGTGTTCCTTCTCCAGCCCAAGAAAACCTTTAACCTTCGATTCCACTGAGCAAGAACAAAGAGATGAGCCTTTACCTACAGTACCCGAACGGATGCATTCAGCTTGAAGAGCTCCCCAGGAACTGCAAAAGGCAGAACCAGGCTGGGGATGCAAATGACCCAGCAGTAAATGCACTCCTGGTCGGGCCTATAATTCAAGTTCATGGTGCTCACTGTGTATAACAGAGGGAATATCCATCCCTGTGTGTATACACAATACAGACAGCACGCGCACGGAATCTGATCCCTTCCCGGTGAGCCCACAGCAGGAGGTCACTTATGAAGCTGCCCGGAGCTCTGACTCAGGGCTCCATGCCCTGAGTTAAAGCTGCCCAGTGGTAAATGTTCTCGCCTTGAGCCAGTGCCGGCTGCAGTTTCTCTGCTGGATGCTTCGGCTCTGCCCTGAGGGCAGTTCTTATTGGACTTTGGTGCAGTTCCTATTTCACAAATCAGAGCTTAAACCTTCATAAGAGAGTATTGATTTGTGCTATCAAAGCAGCGAGATTCTAGAGCTGGGAGCTGAGGGAGTCTGGTTCTTTTAATCAATATTTTCTTACTCATTAAAGCAGATGTCTGATTCAAATTTTGATTTCAGCCAGACTCCAAGACTGAGAATCAGAGTGCTGATGATGTAGTCTTTACTGGGCAACAAAATCTGCCTGTCGTTTCAATCAATGTCTCTCTCTCTCTCTCTCTCTCTCTCTCTCTCTCTCTCCCTCTTTCTCTCTCTCTCTCTTTCTCTCTCTCTCTCCCCTCTCTTTCTTCTTGTGTCTTTCCCAGCCTTGCTGTTTAAAATCAAGGCCAGCAGACTTTCTGCCAACTTTCTGTTATTGCCCCTTGGGGAGATCCAAAGGGTAACTTCCAACCCAGAGGTTGGGACCCGCCAGGGTCCCCTTGCTCTGGGCACGGAGTCATCATCCCAGCAGATAATTTCTGCCCTAACAGGCTGCTTTCATTGTCCTTTTCAGACCAGAGTCCTTAAGATTTAAAGGTTTGAGCAGGTAAAGAGCAGCGAAGAAGATCCACAAACTTGTCAAAGGATAATTCATGAGTCAAAGCCCAAATGCTCTCCTGAGAGTGATCTTAATCCAACATTCCTCTCAGACCTCCTGCCCACTTAGGCAGCACTGAACGGTGCAAAGAGCACGGGATTTACAGCTGCTCAGACCTTGTTTGGGTTTCCAGCTCAGCCTACTTGCTGGAAGTGTGGCTTTGGGTGAACAACTAGACTCCGGGCCCGTTTTCCTCGTCTGTAAAATACTGGAAGTAATCCCTACCACAGGTAGTTGGTATAGAAATTAAATTAGCATAAATAAAGAAACCAGTAGCTTCCCCTAATCTCATAATCATAGTCCTATAGTCAGTCATAATCTCATAATCACTGGCACGTAGTAGGTTCTTGATGAATGTTAGTTCTTCCATTTTCTCCCGGTTCTGCTTCCTTCTCCCAGCCCCTCCACTCAGTCTTTTTCTTCCTCTTTCTCCATTTTCTGTCCCCTTTCCACTGATTTACCTTATGCCCTTCTCCTTCTCACCATCCCCTTTAACTGGACCTAAAACCATAAACCGTCAGCACCATAAGGATCTAAGGGTTTCGTCACTTCAAGATGAATGACATACCCCAGATCACAGCTACTCACCGGCACAGCCACAGGAGGCACTTGGCGCTTCTGTCTCCCACAGTCTGACATTCCAGTCTTTTCCTCTTTTCAGAGCTGAAATTCTTGAAGTGGCAGCTTCCTGGCAGTTTTAGTATTTTCTAGAGAACAACCCCAAAGAGCAGCACAAAAGGCACTAGTGGGATGTGTCTGCAAAGAGTGTATTTCACTGGTATTAAAAACAAAAACAACTAGGGGCGCCCGGGTGGCTCAGTCAGTCAAGCGTCAGATTCTCAGTTTCAACTCAGGTCATAATCTCACGATTTTGCGAGTTCAAGCCCCACATCTGCACTGACAGTGCAGAGGAGTCTCTCTCTCTTTTCCTCTCTCTCTGCCCCTCCACTGCTCATGCTGTCTCTGTCACTCTCAAAATAAATACATAAACTTTAAAAATTTAAAAAAAAAAAAAACCTAAAATATTCTCACTTCAAACTCTGATATGGTGGTATATTCATTTGACTTAAACTGTTTGAGATCTAGCAGCTATTTTTATAAATTTGAACTATGCGGTGTCTTCTTTCTCGCATGTGACATCACTGGTGTGCTAAAGCCAGCCTCTGTTGGCCTGTGGGAACCGATTATTAGCAACTCTTTCCAACTGTGTATTCAGTGATATCACATCAGTAGCTGGAAATTGAAACAGTGGGTATATTTACACCACAGAAATTGGTAACCACTACAAATAGGCTGGGTTTCGGGGGGGGGGGTGGGGGGAGGGGGTTGTTTGTTTTGTCTTGTTTTGTTTTTCAGAGAATGAATCGTTAAACATTTACCAGCACACTATCGGATAAGGACTTTAGCACCGATTCTTAGACAGCCCCCCTTTGCTTTAAGGAAGTTTTATGCTTATTTTTGCGATAATGATTTCATACAGTAATTCTACAACCCCTGCGTGCACAGTCATGAGTTTAGGTCTTTAGAAAACTGTGTTTCTTGAAAACACGAGTATTTCTTCAGTTTATCTACCTATCATTGGCTGGTCATGCCAGAGGCTCTATTAACAATCAATCATATAAATTTGTTCTGCCTTAGCTCTGTAAAGATGAAGGTGCCTGCTGGGCCACTGGCACATTGGCATTAGTTTTGTCCTATTGATTTAAATAGAGAGTGCAGGATTGTAAGGATTTTAGTCCCTGAGAATCTCTGTGAGCTGCTATTGGCATCATTGAGCATTTCGTTGTTCATACCCACATTCAAATAGAGCTTATTTTTTCCAAATATTATACTGTGCTGGTAGCCAAGAGGCCATACACTGGGTTCTGAAGCCAGACTGTCTGGAATTAAATCCAAGCTCCCCTACTTACTAGCAATTTCCTTAACCTCTCAGTGCTTTGGTTGTAAAAGGGAGGTAATAATAGTACCCACCTCCCTGATGGTTACAAAGGATTAAATGAGTAAGATATATCAAATGCTTAGAACACTGACTGGCACACAGTAAGTGCTAAATAAATGTTCACTATGAGAAAAGAATGGAGATCGAAAGTTTATTGCAAGGGAAGATACTCAGGCACCAGATTTTAGCTGGGTGGGTCAGCTGAGGTCGGGAAGAACCTTTAGAGGCCAGGTTTAGACTACTGCTGTTGGAAACCTACATCAGTTGTGGAAGGGCTCCCAGAGCTCTGTGTTAGAAGGTCCTTCTGTCCTCACTCCTCTTTCCCACTAACAAATCAGGGATCTTCTGAACTGCCACAGCTGGGGGGAACTGAGCTGCTTCTTCGTTTGGAGCAAGAGTTTACAGCCTCAGTCCCCAGGATGGACTTGAAGAGTGATGTCCATCTGCAAACACCACCATGGGCTATGCAACAGCAGGTGGCCTGTGGGTTAGGTATTGTACCTAACAATTCCTGCCTGAAAGTTCTCGACTCTTATGACCCTCACAGAAGGCATGATGGAAGATTCACAGTAACAGATTCACCAAAGGATGACTCTATTGTAGTCTTCGGGCTATTCCTTAATATTCTAATTCTCCTCCTTCTAAGTACATGGTGGGAACACACTTCCCTTCCTTCTTCTAGTAAGGCCAGTATCTACATCTTACTTTGGGCCATGAAATGTGAACAGAAACGATAGGTGTCTTCCAAATTTCAAGAGCCGATGAGTGATTTGCCCACCTCCTTCTGCCTGCTGTAGCGACTAGAAACATTCCATAAGATACAGTTCCGTCAATTTTCATGTCTGAGTGAGAATAATCCAGAGCAGAGCCCCCAACATTACCTACAAGAGGTATACAGTAAGAACAAGATAAAACTTCATTATTTGAAGCAACTAAGACTTTCAGGGGTTATTTGGTACTGCCCAAAGCCTACCCTATCGTGACTGATACAACCATAATGCCACGCAAAGTTATACTTTAAAATATTAATAAGGTCTTGGCAAACTTCTTTCATTTATTTTTGGTAACAAATTACTTGTGATAGCAAATCTCAGAAAAAAAAAAACGAAGTTTAAAATCACTATTTTACAGAAATAAAATTTGTTATCTACAAGATTCACGTTAAAGTTTTTCTATAAATTCCATTTATCTAGCAAGTTAATTTGTCTTTGCTTTCTTTGTCCTTTATTGAACAAGGTGATCCAGGTAACCTTAAAATTTCTGCACTTTAATTCTGTTAAAGATCCATGCCTGAAAGAAATCAGACAAAAATCCTGCAAAGGCCGAACAAAGAAGTCTGTAGAGGAAATTCATCAGCAACTGCCTCTCTTTCCCCTGAAATTTCCCTTCCCCTCACATTACCCTCGTTTTTATCCCAAAACGACCACTCCAGTCCCCGAGGGTTCAATGCCCCCCAAACTGGGATTCATTTTTTCCCTTAGGCCTAAACTTTTTTTTTCTCAACAGAACTGATACAAATTGCCATTTTCAAAATAATTTTCTTAAAGAAGGACTTTTTAAAAGTAAGTGAAAATAAACAGTATATATGTAAAATGCAAACAGAATATAATTAATGCAGTTTAAAAAAAAAAAAAACCTGCTCATAGGATCACCACCACCAGTCATTAACCTTTGGCTCTAGTTAGGCTGGCAGTGTTCACAGGCCCCTTGATGAATTTATTCTTGCTCTGAGCTCTGGCTTCCACGCAGGGAGAACCATCTTGTCTCTTACTACAGGACCACAACCTAATAAACATCTTGCTACAATCAAGGACAAATGCCAGAAACACTTTCATTCAAGCGATGAATCAACCGTCTTCAGCCCTCTAACATTCTTCCCTTCGGACTTGGTTTTTCTGACTCAGAGACACCACGCTTACAATCCATTTGCAGGATACTGGGGAGAGACGTCCTTAACCCCCCTGATGGATCTTGCCTTTCCAAGCTCAGGTTAATAGCTCTGTCCATCTCTATAACTTATTATGTCACCAGCACAGTGCAGGAAACACACCCACACACACATGCGCACTGTACATGCTCACAGTGCTGAAGAAAATGATTTAATCTAACCAATATAATTTTGCAATATTGAATCAACATACATATTTACAGTGACTGTATTTTTACATAACTCATCAGTTAAGAATATGAGCTTTGAGCAAATATACATGGATTGAAGTCTCTGCTCCAGCACGTTATGACTTGAGATCCTAAGGCAAATTCTGTAATCTCTCTAAGCCTCTGCTTCCTCGAGTGCAAACTAAGAATAATAGTAGTACCTACCTCATAAGACTGGTGTGAGCTAATGAACGCAGAATGAGGGAAGAAACATAAAGCAGTTCAGCAGTGTCTACAACATGGGAAGTACCCAGCAACTTTCAGCTACTAGCGGTGGTAGAGGCAATAATAGTAACAAAATCACTACCTTAAATAAAACAAGGAGGATCATTGTCTCATATTCCATCATCCCCATATTTCTACTGTAATTTCCATAAATCTTCAGCCTTTTTCTCCTACATGCCTGACAGAGTGATTTTTAAGTTTTTTTAGAAATCCAAAGCACTTGAGTAATTATCACCGATTCTGCAATATTACCCACATCGTAGGCAAGACATTACCTATGCCCCAGTGCTCCCAGAATTATTCAAATATGCTGATCCAGCAGTGATGCTACCTTGGCATCTTCAAAGAGTAAAAGGCTTCCCTTATTTTCTGCCAAACCACATCATCCACTTGCTTGAATCTCATCCAGATTCTGTCCTGCATTAGGAAACACCTAAGTGCCCCCAAGAGAATTCAAACACTTAAGAAAGGCACCGAGCAATTAAACTTTGTGGACTACTTTAGAAACAGAAAAAGAAAGGAGAGGAGCGGAGTCATAGATGGGGAAAGAGAGAAAGGAGACGCAAATTTAAGTGGCTCAGCTGGGTTTGGGGGAGAGAGGAATGTGTCTACTCATTATGTGCTTCCGTTTGGAAGGAAGTCCAATGTTTTCACTGAAAAGCAAGCAGAAAGATTTCATGATTCAGTACACAGGAAAACCCGTAAATTAAGGCAACGAAGTTCCCAGTGTAAACAGGTGCAATCACATCCTATATATCTCAGCTGTCATAAATCTGGTCTGGTCTGACTGCAAGAGGCAGCCTGGGTGCCAGTATTTGGGGCTTCCTGGCCTAAAAGCTCTACTTGGAAGATCACATCTCCTAATTGGCCCTCTTCTATTCTGACCTAACCTGGAAGCAAGCCTCTGAACAGGGAATTGGACTGAACTTCCTCTTTGATGACTGACTCGTCCCCCAAAGATTACTATCTCTGCCCCAGAAGCAGGGCCCCAAGAAAAGTCCCTGGTTCTAGATCTGCTGCATCTGATATACAGGCAGTAGGTCAGATAGGCAGACCAAACAAGCTCTTCAAGGCAACACACATCTGAGCATTTGCATATACCCATGTGAGCATTGTGGGAAATACACAGCCCACAGTCAGCCCCTCACAGGGAGGCAATTCCCGACTTCATGCTCCCAGGTGGTCCCATGACTTTACTTCAAGGCTAGAATGGTCTAGCCTGCACTGATTGGCATCTCTTTCTTGGGAACCAGAAAAGAATTATCTTATTTCATTAAACACTAGGTTGAAGGGAACAAATTTAGTCATATTCTGGAAATGAACCAACCAGCCAAATCAGACTTCAAAAGAGGTGGAGCCAGTAACAAGACACAGAGCCACAAGTTCAACAGCTCAAAACAGCAAAAACCATTTACTGAGAGGAAATGAGTACCAATGACCATGATCCCTTTTCTCATCAGAGTGTCTCGTGCTTAGGATAAGCAGCTTACCTAAAGCCCAGCTAGAAGCCAGTGCGGTCCAGAAAAGTTGTGCTAAACCACAGGACTCTCACTGCCACCCTCCGGAAGGATCCATGTGTATTCGCATTGCCTGAACAAAAGAAGAATAGCCAACAGAAAGCCTTCAAATGAAAGAACAGGAGTCACTTTTGAAAATTTGCCCCAATAATTCATTCTGATGGTCATCTATAACTCTCTAAGAAATGTTTATATCCCATGTGCCTGGGACTTTTAGGCACCATTTGAAGATGCTCTTCATTATATTAGGGAACATTTTCTCTTTTGTTCATTGGCACCCTTCGATGTACTGAGGTGGTCTCTAAGATTCTGATAAAAACTGAGACCTCCAGGAAAATCCACGGATGAGGTTTAGAACTGTCTTCTGGGCCATTTAGGTCTTTCCTAGCCAACCATTATCTACCATGAACCTAACTAATTAGAAAACTAATGAGAAGTGACCCAAACAACATCTTTACCTTTGGGCTTGCAGTGAAATTCCTCAGGATCGACTAACAATAAGAACTAAAATTAATTGAATGTTTACCATGTCCCCAGAGTAAACTAAGGCAAAGTGTGGTAAGCAACTTACAACTGGTCACATAGCTTAGTGAGTTTGGACAAGGGTTTAAACCTGGCTGGAAAACGGACCAAGCAGGTAGACTCCACTGCAGAACATTCCCACTGAACCCTATGCTCCAGGCTCCACCCCCATAAACTGAACGCCCATCATCAAATGTCACCTTATGCTTCTGTCAACCTTTTTCTTTCATTCTGACAATCCACTACAATCAAGCTAAAGATTAAAAGCTTTTCAAGCCTGCAGTGATGATGTTTTTTTCCCTTTTAAATGTGTATAAAGATATGGCGATAACAGGAGAATCTGGCTCAATTTTTCCGCAGCATTAGTTCCCATCTCTTTCTACATATCAAAATCACTTAGAGGCATTTAAAAAAGAAAAAACACTGATGTGCAGGAAATGAGCTCACAAAGTCTGATTAAATGAGTCTGGGGTGGGTCCTAAAAATCAGTAAATTTTTAAACATTTTCCAGGGGAGTCCAACGTGCAGCCAGGATGAGAACAGCTTCACATTATAGGATAGGAAACCTATGTTTCTCTGAACTCCTTTTGCTCCCCATATAATCTTTCACTCCTTCCCCCTCCAGTCAGTTCAATATCCTGCTGCCAGATGGATCTGCTCAGACTATATCATTCTTCTACTCTGAAACCATCTACCATCCCCACTGCACCAAAAATTACATTCCACATCCTCACCCATGTCAAAGGCTCTCTACACTGTGACCCAAGCCCACCAGTCAGCCTCATATCCGTATCCCGGGGTGATCCTCCCACTCCTGTTCAGTTGGTCTGCGCCAAAACCCCAGCTGCTTCTTATTCTCTGATGTGAAGCAATTCAGCACTCGCTGGCCCTATCTCTCAACTCACCATCAGGTCCACCTTGCACATCAAGGAATTTTGATCACTCGCTCCTCCTTTCTTTCTTTTGCCAGGATCCTCTCTCCTTAAGGATCGCCCAAAAGCTGCTATTATCACTTTTTACTCTGGCTCAGGCACTTCTCCAGATTTTGTCCTCCTTAGGGAGCTTTAGACCTCTCACTCCTTGTCTTTCCTTTGTTCTTGAATCCCTTGGTTTTACACCCTGCTCCCTCTTCTTGGACAGTGGCTGCTTGGTTCAAAGAGCACACCTCAGACTGCGTATAGCAGCTGTTAGCCACTCTCTCTTGGTTCTAAGCACAGCCAACATGGACAAGGAGGGCCACAGCCCTGACCCTCACAAGAAGGGCATGTCAGGAAAGGCTCCAGGAGGGCAGGGGTCTTTGTCTGTTGTGTTCATTTAGGTGTCCCTAAAACAGTACCTAGAACATAATAGTCATAGCAGTAAATATTTGTTGAATGAATGAATGAATGAATGAATGCGCACATCCATCATGACCTAACCCAATGATGATGAATCATTTCCACTTTGTAAAGCAAATCCACTTGTGTTTGGGGGACGGTCCCTTACTTCCACTTAAAACTATCTATCATGTGATTAATTACTTAACACAGTCATAACAACCAGAACCCTGATTAATACTACACAGCATTTGTATTACCCTTTGTACCCTTCAGTGCACCGCCCCATTTATTATCTCAGTCCATTCTCATAATAATCTCATTTCCCTCTCACAGAGGAGAGGTGAGGCAGAAAGGTAGCAGGACTTGATCAAAATCACAGAGCTAGTTGAGAGCATAACCAGGATTGAGAACAGAATCGGGATTGAAGCCGGGTCCCCATCTGCCAGTCCCAGGCTCTCCTCAAGCTGCTGCTGCAACAGTGCTGGCACATCACGTTTTATCGAACACCGGAGTGACACATATCACCACTGACCTCCTCACAAACCTGCTGGATTGGTCAGGGTTCTCCGGAGAAACAGAACCAGTAGGATATAAAGAGGGACAGATGGATAGGAAGAAACTGATTCTGAAGGACTGGCTTCCGTGACTACGGAGGTTGAAAAGTCCCATGATCACTATCTGTAAGCTGGAGACCCAGGACAGCAAGTGCATAGTTTCAGTCCAAACCCAAAGGCCTGAGAACCAGGGGAACCAATGGCATAAGTCCTGGTCCAAGCCCAAAAGCCCCAGAACCAGGAGATTCAACGTCCGAGGGCAGGAAAAGATCCAGCCCAATTTTCCCTTTTTCCACCTTTTAGTTCCATTCAGGCCCTGAAGGGATTGGACGATGCCCACTTACATTGGAGAGGGCGTCTTCTTTGTCGTTCAGTCTACCAAGATAATAATCTTTTTTAGAGACACCCTCACAGACAGACCCACAAATAATGTTTTACCAGCTGTCTGGGCACCCTGTGACCCAGTCAGCTTGACCCAGAAAATTAACCATCACATCTGAAAGGATTATGCAGATGCTGATGAGTTTCATTCAAAGAACAAATGTAAAACTTAGGTAACAGGTACTTCGTCTCTATACTTTTGGGGTATTCACAAACAAATTCCTATCAAATTAGGATAAAGGAGAAAAGCTATTATTATTTAAAACCACAACATATTTTCTGCCCATTTCTTCACTGGATTATTTGTTTTTCGGATATGGAGTTTGGTGAGCTCTTTATAGATTTTAGATACTAGCCCTTTGTCCCATATGTCATTTGCAAATATCTTTTCCCATTCCATTGGTTGCCTGTTAGTTTTGTTGATTGTTTCCTTTGCTGTGCAGAAGCTTTTTATCTTCATGAGGTCCCAATAGTTCAGAAGACATCCAGATGGCCAACAGGCACATGAAAAGATGCTCAACATCGCTCCTCATCAGGGAAATACAAATCAAAACCACACTCAGATATCACCTCACACGAGTCAGAGTGGCTAAAATGAACAAATCAGGAGACTATAGATGCTGGAGAGGATGTGGAGAAACAGGAACCCTCTTGCACTGTTGGTGGGAATGCAAACTGGTGCAGCCACTCTGGAAAACAGTGTGGAGGTTCCTCAAAAATTAAAAATAGATCTATCCTATGACCCAGCAATAGCACTGCTAGGAATTTACCCAAGGGATACAGGAGTGCTGATGCATAGGGGCACTTGTACCCCAATGTTTATAGCAGCACTTTCAACAATAGCCAAATGATGGAAAGAGCCTAAATGTCCATCAACGGATGAAGGGATAAAGAAATTGTGGTTTATATACACAATGGAATACTATGTGGCAATGAGAAAGAATGAAATATGGCCTTTTGTAGCAACGTGGATGGAACTGGAGAGTGTGATGCTAAGTGAAATAAGCCATACAGAGAAAGACAGATACCATATGTTTTCACTCTTATGTGGATCCTGAGAAACTTAACAGAAGTCCATGGGGGAGGGGAAGAAAAAAAAAAAAAGAGGTTAGAGAGGGAGAGAGCCAAAGCATAAGACACTCTTAAAAACTGAGAACAAACTGAGAGTTGATGGGGGGTGGGAGGAACGGGAGGGTGGGTGATGGGTATTGAGGAGGGCACCTTTTGGGATGAGCACTGGGTGTTGTATGGAAACCAATTTGACAATAAATTTCATATTTAAAAAAAATAAAAATATAAATTAAATAAAATAAAATAAAATAAAATAAAATAAAACCACAACAGCCCCTCAAGGAGAGAGGACTCTGGTAAAAGTAAGGAGTGAGGCGTCACAGCCCTCTCCTGTACCAAAGCGGATCCGGTGGCGAGTTAGAAAAGGTTAGCCGGCCCTGAACATCTTTGTCTGGAATCTGAAACAGCTTAACTGAGAGGTTCTGGCTCGAGGAGTCTCCTGAGATGGCAGTCAACTACCAGCAGGAGCTCCAGTCATCTCAAGGCCCAACTGGAGCTGAAAAATCCACTTCTAAGCTCACTCACACAGCTTTTGCCAGGCATCAGCTCCCCATGGCTGCTGAGCAGAGGTGTCAGTTCCTAGCCACACAATCCTGCTGACAGGGCTGGTCACAACATGGCAACCAGCTACCCCCAGAGATCAGAGAGACATGGGGGGGGGGGGGCCGGGGGGTGGGGGGAACAGGGACAGGGTGAGGCAGGTGGGGTGGCAGGCTCGAATTGAAGGAGGCACCCATGAGACACCCCCCCCCCCCCAGTTTGGGCCCTGACAGAGAGCGCCAGAAGACAGAAGCGGCAGTCTTTGTTTATAACCTCATCTTGAGAAGGACATATGTCTTAGTCTGCTAGGCTACATTAGAAAATACCATCACTTCTGCCACATGCTATCGTCCGCACAGACCAGCCCTGGAACAACATGTGAGGGGCCTCTCAGGTGTGAACTCCAGGAGGTGGGAATCATCAGGACTATCTCAGAGACTGACGACCACAGAAATGACTCAGCTTTCAGATCACGTACGTGCAGGTTCATTTCCAAAATCCCACCTGGATTAGGTCAGACAGGTGTAGGTTACCAGGAATTCAGCTAACTGGGCTCTGTCTTTCCAATCGCCTTATCTACTTAACAAAATCCTCTTAACAAATGTCTGTGAGGAATGCACCTCCTTAATTAACTGATTGAGGAGGAAGATAAGGTGGCGGTACATCCAGTACATCTGGGAGTTAAGGGCTTTGATGTCAAATATTTGCATTTGAATCCTGGTTCTGCTTATCCCCAGCTGTGGGATCTTGGGGAGGTCACCTTCCCTCTCTGAGCTTTGCTCTTCACATCTGGAAAAAGACTACCTCCTAAGGCACTCGTGAGAATTCCATGACAGATTTCATCCCTCTGACAAACATTCTCAAGCACCTGGCTCATCATCAAGGCCGAATTAAATGCTTGGTAAACCCCTATCTAATTTAATCTAATCGTCCGTGGTCTTCCTTAAATAAAATAGGAGGGTATTAGGAATAAAAACTGAAAAGCTTTTGCACCCTTTAGAAAATGTTTTTTCCTTATTGTATCACCTCCTTTTAGTCAACTCACTTAATTGTCCTAGGAAATGGTCTTCTTATCTATAAACTATAAATAATTAACTATATATGAAGTTAAATATAGCGCTCACTGAGAAACAAGGAAAGTGCCAGGAGAACACAGAGGAAGGGAGAATTTTAAAATGATTAATATTGCAAGACATTTTATGTTCTGTCGTCTCTCCTCTTTTGTTCTGTAAAGTTTTTTTTTTTTATTTTATCTTAATTCCAGGATAGTTAACTGTTCTGCAAAGCTATGATACTATAATTTGTTCCATCTACCACCTAAGACTGTTACAAATGAGCATGAATGCTTAAAGAGCAGATATTCCTCTACTTCTGCCAGAATATCTGAGACTGTGATAGGAAAATAACAGAATAATGGCTTTTTGACATGAAGAAAGACTTTTCACTATTGTTCTCTCCCCACCAAAAACCAAGGGGGTCTATAGAACTCCTTAACCTCTGCCTTGCAGTCCTGCGGCTGTGGCTAAACTCTATCATGGAGAACCACTTGGCAGGTGTGCATTTCTGAGCCCTGCCTCCTCCAGTTTCAGCATCTCCATGCTGGTTCCTACAGTGAAAGGAATCCAATGGGAAGAAACAGCTAGAGCAAGAGAAATGCGTATTTTAATGTCTGAAATTAGGCAATCAAAGGCAGAACAAGCCATTATTGTCTATGGTTAGAATACGAGCTGTGATACAAAGAAGAAACCAGTCCAGTGTGCTCTGTGTGGACCAGCAGGAGACAGGAACTGACACAGAATGTTCAGGATGTTAGATTTGGGGTTGGCAGCTGGGGGTAAAGGAGAGGATGGAGAAAGAGAGGCTGGTAACATGACAGGACACCCAGGACTGAGGGCAAAGGCAACCAGTGAGAAATTCCCAACCAAAAGCATGTCCAAGAGATACTAAAAACCAGCAATGACTGACATTCAGTTTTAAGTTGTTCCCTAATCTTCCCCAGGCAGTGTTTTCTATTATCCCCAAACACACACACACACACACACACACACACACACACACACACACACACAGTCTACTATTCATAACATAAGCAGCATTGTATTGATTTAGAAACTACAGACAAAGAAGAGTGGGGGGCAGTGTCCAAATGTCCAAAAGAGCAGAGAGGATAGTGACCACAGGATCCAGGAGCACTGATTGGAGGAGACAATCACAGAGAAGCAGGTTACACTGGGGATGACTCAGAAGATATAATCCCTGCCTCCAGAATCCTCAGAGGTATCAGGGAGAGCACCGACAGACCCCACAATACTTGAAATGGGGGCTATTTAAGCACTTAAATCATTCTACTACAAGAAAGGGTATTTACATTATGCCAGAGAATTTCAGAACATCTGGTTTACATATATGTGTGTATGTATATACATACATATGTGTGTGTGTATATATACATATATATACACACATATATATATACATGTACACACACATATACATGTATGCATAATGCACATGGTAAAAAATATATGTGTGTATATAACTGTGTATGTATGTTTATACACACATATATGCTTGAAATGACTTTTGATAACTGCGTGAGTTAAATGATATAATGTCTATATAAAATGCCTACCACAATGCCTGGCACACAGTGTTCATCAATGTGTGTTACTAAAGCAAGAGGATGAAAAAAAAGTATGTTTTTTTTTATTTTTTTGAATGTTTATTTATTTTTGAGAGAGAGAGAAACAGAGCACAAGCAGGGGAAGGGCAGAGAGAGAGGGAGACATGGAATCTGAAGCAGGTGTCAGCACAGAGCTTGATGCGGGGCCCAAACCCATGAACCAGGAGACCACAACCTGAGCCAAAGTCAGACGCCCAACCAACTGAGCCACCCAGGTGCCCCAGATTATAGTTCTTATATTTTTTTATATCAGTTCATTCCAAAAAGTCATTCTCCACCAACTCTCTCAGCTGTTCAGCTGCTGTATTAAAGCCCCAAGCTACAAGCCCCTTGACCTGAGAGATCCCAGCTTGCACACAAATATCTGGGCCCACGGAAGGATGATCAAATAGGCAGTGCTCCTTAGAAACTGGGGCCTGAACCTACCTTAAGCCTCTTTGGGAATGTCACCCATTAAAGAATCATGTGATACAACGCAAATATAGACATGAAGCAAACTTTGAGAAGAGAAGAGCATTAAATAGAAATGTGAAGTTCTTATTACTAGGCAAAGAGGTGAAGTAATATTTCCTTTGGCACAGTGCCATAAATTCAAATCTGGTCTCTGGGAGGAAAAGGTGATCAACGTTGCTGTACATTTAAAAATCAACTAGGGACGCCTGGATGACTCAGTCAGTTAAGCGTCCGACTTCGGCTCAGGTCGTGATCTCATGGTTTATCAGTTCGAGTCCCGCATAAGGCTCTCTGCTGTCAGTACAGAGCCCACTTTGGATCCTTTGTATCTCTCTCCCTCTGCCCCTCCCCTGTTTGCACGCTTTCTCACACACACTCTCTCTCTCTCTCTCAAAAATAAATAAATATTTTTAAAAATCAACCAAAAAAAGTAAGCATAAATGAAGAAGCAGCACTTAGAAAGCCCTTGGACAGTGACAGAACTGCTCCTCGGGAATGACAAACGGTAACTTGTGAGGAACAAGAAGGTTTGGGGCCAAAGATCAGTTGGCTAACAACTAGGGGAACACAATAAAACCTTGAAATGATCTGCCCTGAGAGTTGTGACCAATGTGTAATGGAATTTAGCAATAAGAAAGACAGAAAACAGTAAGAGCTTTCCATTTTGTGTGGTATGAAGTTCCTGACAGCTCATGTAACCCCTTAGTGTCCAGATCTCTGAAGTCACTTAATGAAACAGTGGCCGTCCAAGCCCAGAAACACTAATAATAGCTTCTCTGTGAACCATGAGTCAAAAGAAATAGATACAGCCTGACACCCAGCCTCTCCTTGAAAGAGGTTTTAGGAGGGATGCCTGGGAGGCTTAGTTGGTTAAGTATTCGACTTCAGCTCAGGTCATGATCTCGTGGTCCATGAGTTTGAGCCTCACATTGGGCTCTGTGCCGACAGCTCAGAACCTACAGCCTGCTTCAACTGGGTGTCTCCCTCTGTCTCTGCCCCTTCCCCACTCATGCTCTGTCTGTCTCTCAAAATGAATAAACGTTAAAAAAACTTTTAAGAAGGAGGTTTTAGGAAAACATAGTGAAAGGCTAATTCTTCCTCCATCCAGGCCGTGCATATTATCCAGACAAGATCACAAGGCATATTCTGCTTGTTGAGTGAACTGAGCTCCAATCAACAGAGAAGCCTTGTCTGAGCGCCTGACAGTTTAATTTAGCCTAACAATTACATCTGCAATTTGATCGTGCAACCTCTCCATCTTGATGGCCAATAAAAGTGATGCTTCCCCTGAGATATGGAAACGTAACATGATTAAGCAAAAGGGAAAAAGAAAGAGTTTAAATTCTCTGATTCAACCCATCAGTTATCCATCCCGATCGCCACTTCTCTTTGCTGTGACAGACTCACTGCCTACTGATCATATTGACAATACGGGGAGGAGGCAGTCAGGTTCTCTCTGAACTGATCCGCAGGGCCGTGGAGGGAGGGTCTCGCAACTCTCCCTATCGACCAACATAGGAATTGAGACAGTTCAGGACAGCCACCCATGACAGCCTCCAGAAACAATGACTGGGCATTTGGAGAAAGCCACTAGGAAGCAACAACAAAAACAGATCTCCCAGGAGCACTGTTTCAGTGCTGTGTTTGTTCTCTATTAATGTTGCAAAAAATTAAGACAAATTTAGTGGCTTAAAAAAAACACCTCCTGGTTACTCCATGGTTTTGGAGGTCAGAAACCAAAGCATAGGGTGGCTCGGCTGGTTCTCTGCTTCCATAATGCCGAAATCAAGGCGTCAGAAACGTTGCATTCTTTCTTGAGGTCCCGGGGATGAATCTTCTTCCAAGTTCATTCAGGCTGCTGGCTGGATTCAGTTCCCTGAAGTCTGTTTTCTTGCTGGCGATTGACCGGGGGTCATTCTCAGGCACTAGAGGATGCCCCATTCCTTGACTCTCGCCCCACCTCCATCCTCAAAGTCAGCAACCACGGGTCAAGTCCTTCTCACCCTGAGAATCTCTCTGGCCTCCCCTCCCGCCTCATCTCCCCAGCTGCCTTCGTCTTCCGCTGCATCTGGCTGACTCTAGCCACAAGAATTTCTCTATTCTGAAGGGGACATGTGATTGGATTGTGCCATCTGGATAATCCACGATAGTCTCCTTGTCATGATCCTAATTACATCTGCAAAGTCCCTTCCCAGCAATATCTACATTAGTGTTTGATTGCATAACCAGAGACAAAAATCCGAGAGACGTCTTTTGAGTTCTGCTTCCCACAGGTGTCTGGCTTCACAAACTCTGCTGGACCTTTCTTCCTCAAGGCCAGAGCAAGGCCAGAGAAGGGCTTCTTTTGGCTATGAATCTCTCAATCTACCGTTAAGCACCGGCACAACCAAAAACCTTAAAAAGTCCACAACAGAGCCAGCCTCAGACTGCATAAATCCCATTCCGGTAAGAGCTCTGTATAGCTGAGCAAGCCACGTGGGAGACCAGCCCACTATCCTGTTTGCCTGTTCACCACTTTTGCCTGTTTGCTCTTCGACCACCACTTCTTTTACTCCTGTCGACTAAGTGAATCTCCCTAAACTCTCTCCCCCAAAACAGATTATTCAGTTGCTTTTACAGGAGCACCATTTTGGGGGCACACATACATGAACACCTATAAATGATTATAAAATAAATATATAATATAAATATAAAATGAACGTGCCAGTCATTAGGCTGTTGTCTTGGCCCCGAATCTGTCTTTCTGTGCTCTGCCTTTCGATGTTGAGGCTGGGACTCTGAGAACTGCATGAACCATTTGGCAGCTGGCTCCACAGTAGGTTCTGCTAACACAGACCCAGGAGGGATCCTGGAGGACAGGAAGAGAGAGGGGCTTGGTATTCCCAGCACTGTCACCCCACCAATGACCCTTCATCCCCCAGCAGCAACAGCTAGTCTTGGCCTCCACCTACTTTTGGCACTTCCAGAATGGCCCCATCATGCCCCATCAGAAGTGACAGTATCTCCTCATAAATCTGAGTCTCAGCGTGAGAGACTCCTCCTCTGTGTTTCCAGGTTCTGGTAACCCTACCATCTTTCCTTAGTTACCACCTAAGTAGAAGGGACGCCCTGCAGTTATCAACTCTGAATTACCTTAGAGCTCCCTGCTTACTGCTTCGGCCCACCAATGCCTGTATTAAACTCCCTCTATTGAAACAGCTAGCATGGCTTCCGTTCTCTGACTGGATCCTGACTGAGACAGCCTATGCTAGACATACAGAATTCAGATGAATAAAAGAATATATATCCAAAATTATAGGGTTATTCAAATATGAAAGGGTCTTAGAGATCACCTAGTTCACCTCTGATATTTTATCAGTGGGGAAGTCAAAATGCAAGAGAGATTGACTCACTCAAGGTCAAGAGAGGTTGATTCACTCAAGGTCACAAATGGCAGTGACTGGCCCAGGACTAGAGTCTGAGATTCCTGATTCCAGGTCCAGTGATCTTTTTGACAATGTACAAAGTACTACATGCTTAGTAGTAACAGAAGATGATGTTCTGAGCAAATTCTCAGTCTCATACCATTGATCTGTTCTGCCCAACATGTCTCTCTCATCAAGCTATTTCTCCATCTACAAAGAAAGAATGCTTGGGTGATAAGAAATCCAATGTACTATCCTCTGTCATGCTTATTGGAGGAGTCAACAGAGCTAGCCAAACAAAGCAACAGTTGGCAAAGGGAACAGCTATTAGTTCTAGGAGCCTGTCTTTGAGAATCTAGCTAACATTTACCCCTCATATCTTTTACCCTCCATTGAGAAAGTCATCTAGCCCTGAAAATGGAGGAGGAGAGAAACAGTGATCAGGAAAGAAGGTAGAAAGATAAACTCTCCTGTCGTTTCAGAACATCCAACTTGCCTTGAGTCGTGTCATTCATTCACCTACTACATGTCCAACTCTATGCCAGGTATGCTGGCAAAATCTAAAGAATTACAAGATTCTGCATACTCAAGAACTTAACTAGGTGTAGAGACATCACTATATACAAATACAACCAGAAAATACTAAAAAATAGCACATAAGCCCACAGGAAATGGGGGGCACCAACAGAAAGTACTTTAGAGAAGCAAGCAGAGAAAGAGCAGAGTACACAGAGTGCCGTTTGAACTCGGCCTTGCTTTGGTTAAAGGTTTCCTAAGCCAGGAGAGGAAAGGCCTGAACGAGCCTATGGGAGGTGAGAAGAGGAGATTGGGTCTATGAAGAAGAATTTGATTTGCTGAATGAAAATTGATCTTTGATACACGAATCGGCAGAGGAAATGTTATGTGGAGTGCTGTCACAAAAGCAGTTTTAAGACGTGTAACCTTTCTCTGGTGCACGAATTTCTCAGGTCTGCCGTGAACTTGGTTGCACAGAACAATAGAAATGTATCCCATCGCTGTGCGGAGACCAGAAGTCCTAAATCACAGTGTCAGAAGGGCCAAACTCCCTCAGAAGACTCTAGCGGGGACTCCTTCCTTGTCTCTTCCAGCTTCTGGAGGTTCCAGGCGCCCTTTGTCCGAGGTAGTATAACTGGCCTCACCTCTATCTTCACAGAGCCTTCTCCCCTGCTTGCCTAATGTCCCTCTGCTTTTGTCTTTCCAGGACAACAGGATTTTCCAAGCCGATCTCATCTCAAGATCCTTAACGGAATCACATACGCAAATCTGGTTTTCTACAGAAGATCACATTCAAGGTTGGGGGTTGGGTAGGACGTAGATGCATCTTTTGGCAACCACTGCTCAACCCGCTGCAACTAGTATTACCTGAAACGGTTTGGTTACACTTCCGCTTGCCCAGGGCCGGATTAAATAGTAGAAAAACAAACACCAGCAGGTTCTTTCCCTCTTCCCTCCCTTATTAGAGAAAATTCTTCCCTGCTAACATGTATATGATAGTAGCTAACATTTATTGCCTTCTTTCCATGTGTAGGGCACACTGTAAGCATTTTGAGACAGTCTATGTGGAGATTAAATTAATTCTTCATAAAAATCCCATGAGGCAGGTACCATCTTTAGCCTCTTTTTACAGATGAGGAAATCAGCACAGGAATGTTAAGAGTATTTGCCCCAGGTCCCATAGCTGGTAAGCAAATTGAAACAGAATTTAAACTCGGCCAGCCTGCACTTGTTTTTTTTTTGAAAGATTTACTAAGATATAATTCATAAAACATACAATTCACTCATTTAATATATACAAGCCTCTGGCTGTAGTATATTCCAGAGCCATGCAATTTTAGGATGTTTCATCATCCCAAAAAGAAACCTCACAGTCCCTTAGCTGTTACCTCCCAAACCCCCATTCTCTAGCCCCAGGCAACCACTAACCTACTTTCTGTCTCTATAGATTTGCCTGTTCTGGGCATTTCATTTCCATAAATGGAATTGCACAATACGGTCTTGTATGACTGGCTTCTTCCACTTAGTGAAATGATTTCAAGGTTCCCCCATGATACAGCATGTATCGGTACCACACTACTTTTCATGGCCAAGTAATATTCCATCGCATGCATATACAACATTTTATGTATCAATTCATCAGTTGATGGGCTACTTCCACTTTTTGACTGCCTGCACTTTTCACTTCTATACTCTAGTTACTTCTGTAATCATAAATAATTCCCCAGAAAGACCCATCATCATGAGCCAAGAAGCTAAAATTACTGCAGAGCCACCCAGGCGCCCCCAGGGTTCAATTTTTAATAATGACTCTTTACCAACTAGCTCACAAAGTTCCTAAAACTTTAATGGTCAGCTCTTGCCAATGAGTACAAGTTGGATCTAGTCTGCACCGTACTCTTTTCTTTCTCAGATTACTTTTTCAAATATCCCAGACATTATGTCATCTTCTCCGTAAACATTATAACATGCATCTCTAAAAGATAAACTCAAAAAAACCAGAACCACAAAATCATTATCACACAAAACAACTGTGATAATAATTCCTTAATATTCCCTAATATTCTCTAACTGGCATGTAAATTTATACTAGTTTAATTCAGGGTCCAAATAAAGGCCACAAACATTTCATTGATTGATAAGACTCAGAAGACTCTTTTCACCCATAATCTCTCTGTTTCTCTCTTCTTCCCTCCCACTCTCCCTCTCTCTTCTTCCACGTAATCTATTTGGTTATTTGTTGATGAAATGGGAGAGTGGGTTGCCCTTTTAGTTTTTTTCATTGGCAAAGAGCTAACCTCATAAGAGCATGGGACATCTGTACTATAAAGTACAAGATATCTGCTCTGGGGATTCCTTTCCTGTGGGCCCTTCTGCCTTAGCTCCTTAGAGTGAACCTCTGGTGTTCATGCCCAACAGAGCCCTGGTCATGAAAATCCTAGCCCTGTGTTATCAAGATGGGGTGCTTTTTTAATACTAAAATATTTTTATGGGGTCCCTGGGTCACTCAGTCGGTTGAGCGTCTGACTCTTGGTTTCAGTCATAGAGCCTCCGTGACAGCACGGAGCCTGCTTTGGATTCTCTCTTTCTTTCTCTCTCTCTCTTTTTTTTCTCTCTCTCTGCCCCTCCCCTGTTGATGCTGTCTCTGTCTCTGTCTCTCTCAAATAAATAAACTTAAAAAATTTTTTTAAATAATTTGGTTGGTTAGAATAATGGTAGCATTCTAGCCCCTACCACCTGATGGGGAAGAAAACACCCACCCTCACTACCGATCCTGCCATGACTAAGCCCCTGTCCCCTTTTGTCACACTCTGAGAACAGGAGCAGCAGCAAAGTTATTTGACAAAAGAGGGGGCTGACTAGTTTGAGGAAGAGTTGGCAGGTGATGCTGGAAAGCTCAGTGTCTCTGAGATCTCACTAGAGAACACTGACCTTGAAACTTGAACTCTCTCCTTTCCCAAGGAGCTCCGTGGGGGCTGCCGGGCTTTCGGTACCAGAGTCGTCATTGCACACACCGCTTGGCAGGGACAAGAAGCTCAGGAATCCCTGATGTGTTGCTGAAGGTTTTCAAAGATGAGCCAACTCTTCTGCATTTTTCTTCCTTTTTTTTTTTTTCTTCCCAAATATAGTGCCAGGAGTGAAAACTTTGCTCAGCCTATTTCCCAAACTTGGCAGTTATGACAGTTTTATTGCAGTGCCTTATTAAAGCATAGTCATAGATTTGCATAATTAAACCTGGGTCTGCTTTTCTCTCCCTGCATCTACACCTGTCACTCACTGCAGTGTGGCATGGCAATTCCATCTCCTCTATGTGCACAAGCACCTGGAGGCACAGGGTGGCATCATGCCCTGGTACCAATGAATATTCTCTACTGGAAACAGAGATGATGGGTTTCAATGATGAGTGGAGATAAACATCTTCCCACCTTTCAGCAAGAAGCTATTGGCCTTGTTCATTGGCCCTTAGAGTCGGAAGGGACCATGAAAATCATCTGATACAGGGGGTGGCAAACTGACAGTGTGGGCCTGATTTAACCCACATGTTTTTTAACTTGATCCTTGTGACTCGGTTGCTTGCTTTTCATTTGAATTCGTTATCAGTACTTAAAACTGGGAGAGTCGCATAGAAAGCCACCAGCCACCATCTTATGGTGACTACACTTAGGTGAGCACTGAGGGATATACAGAACCGTTGAATCAATGTGTTGTATACTTGCAACTAATGTAATATTCTATCTTAATTGTATTTAAATAGAAATAAATAAAATAAAACATCATAAGCTTTGGCCACTCTGGGCCTCTATCTCCTGGCTGCCAGTCGTCAGCCAGAACTGATGAGCAACTGCCCCCTTCAGGTGAAAACTGGGTCTGCAATGACTTCTCTCCCCACTCCCCTTTCTCCGCACCAGCCTGCTTTCCCGCAAGCACCGGACCTTCCCACCTCTGAGAAAAATCCCTTTGTAATCCCCCTCCCGGCTCCGGGTGGAGGAGAGAAACTCCACAGAAGTTAACGAGCAGTTAACCACAGATCTCAGGGTTCCTCACACCAAAGCAGTACCAGAAAGCGTTTCTTTGCTGGAGGTGTCTACGGACCTGAATTCAGATTCGAGCTCCATCACTAACCAGCTGTGGCGCAAGATTGAACCTCTAAGCCACGTGTTTCCTCATCTGTAAAATGGAACTGTTTGTAGCATGTTGTCTACCTCGTGGGGCTTATGAGAATTAACGTGTTTGTGAAAGGGTTGAGACGGGTCAAAAACACTATACAATTATTATTATTGGTGTCTTCATGGTAGTACTTTCATTTGAAATCCCAAGCTCACTGATTTCTTCATTATCTCAAAATACCAAGTGCATCCCTCAATTCAATTCACTGAGTATTTATTGCACCTCTATCATGTAGATGTTTCATCCAGGCTTACACACGATGCAGACCAATATATACAGGGAGAAAAGATGATAAAAACACAATAGAAAATGAAATGTCAAATGAAATACATAGCATATAATACATAGTACAGACAATAACCTATACATTGCTTAAATAACATGGCTCCCACAATTACATTCTCCCTTTATTTTAGAGAGAGTGTGAGCAGGGGAGGAAGCAAGGGGGGAGAGAGGGGAGGGGAGGGGAGAGAGAGAGAGAGAGAGAGAGAATATCAAGCAGGCTCCACACTCAGCGCAGAGCCCAAGGTGGGCTCAGTCCCACAGCCCTGCAATGATGACCTGAGCTGAAATCAAGGGTCAGACGCTCAACCGACTGAGCCACCCAGGTGCCCCAACATTCCCAACATCCAAAATGAGGTACGATCTCCTTAGAAGGCTGGGACGAGAATCTGAGCATTCTCCGTGCCCGGATCTAGCAGCAGCTTAAGCACTACCGGTTACTATACATCCACAACACAAACACTTTACATGACTTTACCATTTAAAGCCTCAACAACCCCATGCAGTAGATTCTTTTGGATCATGCTTTTCCAGATCAGGAAATTGAGACATACAGAGGTCAAGTGATATTTTTTTAGTTTGTGTGTTTATTTTGAGAGAGAGAGAGAGAGAGAGCACACAGGGGGAGCAGAGAGAGAATCCCAAGCAGGGATTCACTGTCAGCACAGAGCCCAATGCAAGGCTTGAACTCACGAACCACAAGATGATGGCCTGAATCAAGAGCGGATTCACCGACTGAGCCATCTAGGCGCCCCAGAGGTCAAATGATTTGCCCGAAGTTACAAAGCCAGTGAGCAACTGAGGCAGCAGTCTCTTACACACTCATACAAAGCACCCTTCCTCTTACACACTCCAGTGCAACGCCTCCCTCACTCCTTGCTCTGAACCAAGCTCTCACTAGAACACCCTTCAGTCCCACACGTACATTCCCACCCCCATCCCAACTCTGTGTTCCTTAAGCCGATTTCCTTCAGAATTTCTAACCCCACCAGCCCTGTCACTGCCTCTACCAGCTTCTGACTTCCTATCTCCTGTCATAGTCAAGCAAGCCCAGTCAGGAACATTTTCCCTCCTGCCTGGACCAAATTGTTATCATTACGAAGATGATTGTTTACTCATTGTTATCATCACACGAATGCTTATTAAGCTCATATTACTGCTGAAAGGCAGTGTGACTTGATCTTCAGTGAGTCGTTAAGTGCAACCGACACTCATCAAAGGGACTGTGAATTGATGGTTGTGATAATCCCCCTAATTATCAGTTTCTTTTTGATGACTTCCTTGTTATCAGCCAGTATGCTGAGCAGTTACAGAAACTTAATAGTCCCTGTGCTGGCAAGCCAACCCTGGCCTCCTGGAGAGTCCAAAATGCACTGGGTATGTGACTGTGTACATGTAAGCAGGGCTACGTGCGTGCATATATTTTATTTAAATTCTGCCTACTTTCTGGGTACAGTAACATAAACTGCAATAAGATGCCATAAAATAAAAGTAGGTAAAAAAAAAAAAAAAAGAAAGAAAGTAAACAGAGGATCATAAAGTGGGAGCAAGAATAAAGCTAAAACTGCACAGCACACACAGTGCCCACTGGCCACAGATTTGGCTCCTAAACTTTCAAGGTAAAAGGAAACACTTGATCGTTTGCTTTGTTAGAGCCTCTATGAAGAAACTGAAGTGACTGCTTTATGGATTAAATACAGAGAACAAACTGAGGGTAGAGGGGGAGTGGGGGAGAGGGGAAAATGGGTGATGGGCATTGAGGAAGGCACTTGGGATGAGCACTGAGTGTTGTAGTAAGCGATGAACCACGGGAATCTACCCCAAAACCAAGAGCACACTTTACACACTGTATGTTAGCCAATTTGACAATAAATTATACTAAAATAATAAAGTAATAATAATAAATATATATACAATTATGAATACATATACAATATATATAATATATATGTATATACAACGTATATACAATGTATACTATATATATAATAAATATATATATATACACAATTTAATGAATATAATGAATATTAACAAGGCCACAAGAGAATTTTACCTGACACGTCCTCAGAAAAGGGACATTATAGAAAGTAAACAAGTAATGACTTTGACACCATCCATACAATACTCACATGGGTAAGTTTCATCCATCTTACCTACTTTTGTTGTGAAAAATAGCCAAGTTCATAGTCAAGAACAATTCAGAAAAGTTAATTCTTGGAGTAGAAGGGTAAAGTGCACAAAAGATGGAATTTGTATATATTAATATATGAGTGCATATATATATATATATATGTATATATATATATATATATAGTCTGTGTTCTTATGTAGTTTTTAAAATTTTTACCAAAACGTACTGATCAAAAGTATATTTTATATCTGTAAATGCTGTAAAAAATAATAATAATACTAGTCAGCAACCAAGGTTCTTACCACCGGTAAATATAACTGACAAGTCTGTTTCCTGACTCTGCCTCTCTTAAAATTATGGTTAACTTAAAATCATTACTAGTAATAACCTAAAATAATTACAAGTTCCAATGTGTATGCTGCTGACTCTTATTTCCCCAGAGCTCACAGTTTTCCCTGTGAACAAATAGTCTGGGATTAAATGCTTGGGATCTGGGTTCCTCAGTACCTTTATAACTTTGAGTGGGATGTTATAACATTTCTTTTTTTTTTTTTTTTTTTTTTTAATTTTGAGACAGAGAGAGACAGCAAGCCCAAGTAGGGGAGGACCAGAGAGAAGGAGAGACAGAATCCCAAGCAGGCTCCACACTGTCAAGTAGGGCTTGAACTCACAAACTGTGAGATCATAACCTGAGCTGAGATGAAGAGTCAGACGCTTAAGCATCTATGCCACCCAGGTGCCCCTGATGTTGTAACCTTCCTATTGCCTTATTTTCTTTATCTGGAAAATGGAGGCCTCCGAATCACCCCCATTTTATAGGTCTATTGTGAATATTGAATGCTAATACCTGCAAAGCCCATAGAAAAGTACCTAGCACACAGTAAGCTCTCAGTGAATGTTGGCCATTGTGATTACAATTATTATTATAATTCCATGAAACTGGGCCTTAGACAATTTTTCTGTACCTTCTTCTCACTAAACAATAGCCATTAATTAGGAAGGCCATTGGTCTCTGGAGGCTTTCTTCCATACAACTCTTGAAAATACAATCATTAATCTCTGTTTACTTCGTGGTTTACCTTCTAATTAGACGGCAAGTCCTATAGCATCATAGATACCACCTGTTCCACCTCCTTATTTGCTGAGAAAATGGAATCTCAACATAGTTGAGTATTGTCTCCAAGGTTAAACAGCAAGCCAAATCATAAAGTGAGGTCACTTGGCCTCCAATCTAGTCCTTTTGCCATCAAAGCATCTTGTCTTCCCCCAAACCCATGATCCAGCAGTCTCTTTGACTATAATTATTCCCCTGCACAATGATGACTCTCAAATACTCCTCTTCAGCACAGACCCTTCTCTATCTCCTCCCAGTCAAACTCCTACTTAACACTGTCACATGGCCATCCTACAGGCATTTCAAATTCTACTTGTCCTAATGGCACTCATCATCCTGTTCTCTAATTTGGGAACTCCTCGTGCATTACCTCAGTTATGAGGCCACCATCCACACAATAACCGAAGCAAAAAACTGAAGCTTACCCCTAATTCTTCCCCGCTCTTCCTCATCCCATACATCTAAATCCTGCTAGTTCTACTTACAAAATATTTTACAAATTTGTCCTTTCCTAATAATCCCTAAACTACTACTCTAATTTGGTTTAAACTTTTTTGTAGCCTCCTCGCTTGTCTCCCTTAAGAAACCATGAGCTCTTAAGGAAAGCAGAAGAGAAATAGCATTTGCTGAGCCCCTACTGCAGGCCCAGACCCTGTGCAGGAGCTTACATATTTTGTGATCACGACAACTCATATGATATCCTAATTTTACAGATGAGGAAGCTGACACTCACATGAACTATTTATAAGTGCTTGGGTAATGCTGGGATATTGCAATAGCCTGAAGCTATTGACATTGGAGCCTATTACAACCCTAAGCCCAAGGGAAAGAGGAAAGAGTAGTTACCAGTACCCAGCAGAAAGAGTAGCTGGATGGAAAAGGCCTTCTCCAACAGGAACTGTGGCCTCAGTAGAACCATGCAGCCAGGCACAGCCAACTGGCAAGGAGAGAAACAAGAGAATAAACATCTGGAGTCACGCAGCAACTAACATCTTATTTCTTGCTCATACCTCCCATTGGCCAAATCCACCTGGAAGCTGAATGGCAAAGGAGTTCACTGGTAAAATCCATGAATCAACCTCCCCAGGCACAGATCAGGGCAGCAGAGAGGAAAAGCAAAAAGAAGAAACCCAGCAGCAGAGCATACAACTAGTAAATGATGAAGCCAGGATTTGAAATTAAATCTAGGTGATTCCACATCTCTGTCCATAATCCCATTAGTTTATAATATTGTGATGTTTCTAAGGACAGAGAATAATTCCTCATACCCAGGGCAACGTCTTTCATATAAGGAGCATTCAGTATCACTAAACTGAACTGAAACTAGACAGAATCTCATTTCATGGCCCAAGTCAGCAGGGCCTCCTCTCGGAAGCTTTGTGACCTGAATGAAGTACGTTTGAGTTTTCCTTCACCTACCTTTCTTAAAGCACTCTACCTTAGACCAAGTCAGACTTTTACTATAAAGGGCTAGATACAAATATTTTCAGCCTGGGATGCCATACAATCTCTGCTGCTACTACTCAACTCTGCCATCATAGAGTGAAAGAGACCATCGACAATGCATAAACAAATGGGCACGGCTGTGTGCCAATAAAACTTTATTTGTAGACCCTGAAATTGAATTTCATATAATTTCCATGTTTCACAAAACATCATTCTTTTTTAGATTTTTTTTCAACCATTTAGAACTGAAAAGAACACTCTTAACTCACAGGTTATACAAAAACAGGCAGTGGGGTAGATCTGGCCCATGGGTCTTAATTTGCTGAACTTTGCCTTAGTCCTTCAGATGCTCAGGATGTCCTCTGGGTACACTGTCACACACTCCATCCCCATTTGAAAACTTCTCTGACCTGTACCCCATCTCCCTGGTCTTGCCAGGTGATACTCATCTGAATACTGTGGACTGAGGGCTTATGTTGTGATTACAGGGCATTCTGAATTCACTGGGAATCATCATGGAAGCTACCATTTATTGAGCTCTTAAAACGTGCCAGTCATTGTACTAAGCACTTTACATGCACTATTTTATTTAAACCTCAAAACAACTCAAATTCCAAACAGAAATAGCAGAGATGATTGAAGTAAACTAGTGCTAACAGTGAGGATATTGGCAAGTAAGAGCATAATGCCCTCTCTAAAAGGACCTTCGATGTCTAAAACCAAAAAAGGCACTGAAGTTAACATAGAGATACATGACCGAGGACTTGAGACATTTGCTATGGTCACTCAATCATGAAATACAGGCACTTCTGCCTGAGAAGAAGGGTATCCTTGTTCCACAAGGCAGATGAACATCCAACTGCCTTCATTAATAAGGGGGAACAGCAGTGGGGTTTAGGGCTTTAAAAGTCTCATTCTCAATGTGCTAGGTGAAGGACATGGGAAATCCTTGTCCTGCCAACACTCCCAGGAAGTATTAGCTGTAGAAGGGCAAAATGATAGAGTAGAAAGAGCCTAGATCCTGGCAGCCCTACAATCCTGACTCTATGACTTACCCCTGGGGTGATCATGGCTAAAGTAGTCTTTGCGCCTCAGTTTTCTTATCACACTGACTTTACAAGATAGTGAAGAAGATTATACAAGATCATGTGTGAAAATGTCGGCAAAATGCCTAACTCGTGGTACCCAAAGAAGGTTATGGAAAGTTCTCAGTTTGTAATAGGTAGGAATCATTTTTCCTGGCCTAAGCTCAGGGGCTACTGAGCCAAACTTTCTATTAACAAATAGCTAGCTCAGAAAAAGGTCCCCAGACACTCTCCCCAGGGCTCATCCTATGAAGCCAGTCAGGCCCAGGACTTGCGGGTGTCCACTGAGAGCAGGGGGTAAAATTCTGAGGAAGGTGGTACGTGAAAATGGGTCTCACACACACTGGCACTGCCCCGTTTAGGAATTACTCAGGGCACCTAATCTTTGAAAAGGCTTTGTATCCTGGGTTTGCATCTCAGAAAGTATAACAAGTTTCACCTTGAGGTTAACAAACCCCCTTCATCCTTCCCAGGCTCAACCACCCAGAATCAGGGGCATGTGCCTAGGAATCCACTGCTCCTGGTTCACCAAGAGAAGTCAGACTCAAGCGACTTTATTCCTGACTGTCCAATCCTGTTAGTGACATCAGCCTGCCCCACCCCACACCCCATCACCTGCCCAGTTGCCACATTTTCTTTCTTTGCATAATAATCATTACAAACATCTCTCCCACACCTTCACTGCCCATCTTAAGCTACTTAGGAACAGAAGGGACCAGAGCTGGTCCTTCTGTGACACCATATTCCTTGATACAGTGGGACAGGTGCAAAACAGAAGGTCTCGAATACCCAGCTGGGAAGTGTGAATATTATCCTAGAAAGAAGAGAAAAGCCATTAACAGTTTGGGAGTAGAAGGTAATAGTGTGATAAAAGCAGTATTTTAGGGAATTTTCTCTGGCAGCACATACTTGAAACACTGGAAAGGGAAAAAATAAAAGAGGAAAGAAATTAAAATTCAGTTTGAGTTACCCGTTAAGAGGTAATTATAGTCGATGGAGCCTGAGACAGTGAGGGTCTAAACCATAGTCGTGGCATAGACAGAGGAAAAGAGTTTCTGAAATGCATTCTGAAGATAGTGAACTCCACTTTCCTTTAGTATGGGAACCATGGCTGAGTCATCTTTGTGACCCCGTATACCCAGGGCTGATACGCACCAGCATCTACCAATGCAGGTGCGTCAGCTGTTACACTTCTATACTTGTAAGTAGCCCCTTATCTGAAACCACCATTCACTCACCCCCTGGCCTACCCTTCTACCCCAGCCCTCTCCGAGAACTCCCCAAAACCACCCCCTTCCCCAATCGAGCAAATGAAGAGTTTATGTCTGGCACAGAAGGCTTTGAGAACACTGCTCCTATGCCAAAGCTGATATCCTTTCTGATTGGCCAGTCCCCTTGCCAACTGGTACATATATTTCACATCATGCCTTCATGTGCATAGTCAGCTTCTGCTACATGTTAAGTGATGAAGGAAAGAAGGGAGGGAGAAAGGAAGGGAGGGAAGGAAGAGGGGAGAGAAAGAGGAAGGAGAGAAGGAGAAGAGAAGAAAAGAAGAAAGGAGGAGATTTTGATGGCTGGTTGGATATGAGAAGAAACAAGCAAAGGAGTCCTGTGTGGCTCGAATCAGGCAGACTTACATGGCTGTATGATTTCAGCCTTCTTTCAGAAAAAGAGAAGCAGAAGGGAGAGTTCAGTTGGGAGCAAGATGGATATGTTCTCTTAAAAATAAACTGCATTTGAACAAAAGCTCAGTCGAGAGAAATAAAATATCTGAAGGGACTGGCTGAAAGCTGTGCCGTCCATCCATGCCTCCCTATATTCAAAAATCTATCCCTTGGCGAGTGCAGGCCAGCAGAGAGCTGTGAATCTCATGGATAGTTTTTGAGAAACTCCTTTAGGCTCTTAGGGTCCAGTGGTTGTGCTCCTCCTGAGAAGCTGGCTTGCTTTTATCATATGAGCAACAGACTATAACCAGTCAGGTTTCCTGTTTAGTCTTGTAAAGTCACATCTGCGGTTCACCTGTAGTATGTGTGCCTCATGGGAGCTCCACTTTATGGCCCTATCTTTTTTTCATTTTTCCCTACTCTCGTCTAATTTATGTTAACTTTGACATATGACTTCCATGTAAGCTGACTGAAATCCATCTTAAAAAAAAGAGGAGACCAACATAACTCATACAGAGTTCGCACTGCTGGTGGAATCTTCATATGGAAATATACAGGCAATATACAGGCAAACCTTGGAGATACTGTGGGTTCAGTTCCAGACCACTGCAATAAAATACATATCACAATAAAGTGCATCAAATGAATTCTTTGACTTCCCAGTGCATATAAAAGTTATGTTTACACCACGCTGTAGTCTATTAAGTGTGCAATAGCATGTCTAAAAAAAAAACCAATGTACATACTTAATAAAAAACACTTGATTGCTAAAAAAACGTTAACCATCATCTGAGCTTTCAGTGAGTCATAATCACTAACCACAGATCACCATAACAAATATAATAATAATGAAAACATTTGAAATATGGCAAGAACTACCAAAATATGACACAGGGACATGAAGTTAGCAAGTGCTGCTGGGAAAATGGCACGAGGAAACTTGCCCAACACAGGGCTGTCTCAAACCTACCATTTGTAGAAAAAAGAAAAAGCAACATCTGTGAAGCACAGCAAAGTGCAATAAAATGAGGTATGTCTGCAAATATTCAAAGCCAGCTCTTCACTGGATTTCAGCCCATGAGAGTCACTGTGAATGTTGTATAGACACAGAAGACATGGCCTCGCGAGGCTTACAGTCTTCAAGGACCCCAAAGATAAGCAAACAAAACCCCTAACCCAGGTTTTGGTCAATTGCGGGGTGAATGACATCACTAGTAAGTACTTAAAGGAGAAATAAAAACCCATATTAGTTATTTCTAGCGTTCCATGCACTTGAAAGGTCCCTTCGCGCTGCTATAGAATAGAATGATGGGGCTTCTGAGCCTTGGAATTTGAGGTTATTCAGTATGTTAGCACCTCTGTGCTTGGAGTCTCTCTCAAAACCTGCACATAAACATCACTCTCGTTTATTTGGGGGTTTTGTTTTGTTTTATAGAGATGCCTCACTGATTTGATTACCTGGCTGTTCATTCTCAAAGGACAGGCAACAGAATGGGAAGGCAAAGGAAATCCAAAGAGAGAGCTCAAAGGAAAGACAGGAAGAGATTACTAGAATATATGAACTATTTAAGCAGTCACGTATCAGCAATACAAATTATCAGCAAAGTGATTCGAAATGAATGGCATTGTGAAAAAATATAAAGAAAAACCTGCATTTGTGTCTAAATAGCTGTTACCTCCATAATCCTCATTGCTTGATTTATAAGATGAAAAAGCAAATGTTGCCACATACTCACTGAAGTTACGTGCATTCTGCATCTTTCAGGTAGGCAGTGTCCTGTCAGAGCTCAGGACGTCAGAAGGATAAAACACAGCCACCATGAAAGAATTCTTTAAAAGCACTTGGGGGAAAGTATCAAATGCAACACATGCCCAGGGATTTATTGTTTGGGCAGAAACAAACAGGTCCTTTAGAACGGTGATTTCAATAAGTTGAGAGGCAACTTCAGATCAGGAGAGGAAAAAAATTTTGAAGCCACATGCCTTTTCCAAAAGTCCAGAGCTGGAAATCGCCTTAGCAGCCCTATGAAAAGGTCTTGCACCCCAAGAATAGATCGAGAGACATCGTCCAGTAGAAGACCATTTAAACATAAAAGGCCATTTGTGGCCTCATAAGAACAGAAGTTCAAATTCCAGGATTGCGTCTCTCTAAGCAAAAGTGTGCCAAGGCCTCCGGTCTCATTCCACACTCCTAGGTCTCCTAGGTACCTGTTTGCTCCACCCAGAGAGCCTCTCCCTCTTGCACCTACATCCTCGGCAAGCCCTAACGGGATGCCAGGAAGTGACCCACTCAAAAACAGTCACTGAGAACCTACAGGATGCCCAGCACTGTCAGCACAGAGCTGGAACAAAATCTTGATTGTCCAGGACCATGGAGATGAGTGAAACTACAGGCCAGCAAATCAGCAGTCTCAGAACTGGAGGTGAGAGCTCTGAGAGGGCACACAGGGGGAGAACTCCTGCCCCAACTCATTTATTCATTTATTTCTCCTTCAACCACTACTCAGGGCAAAACCCAGAGTCATCCTTAACTCCTTTCTTTCCTACCCTGCATCCAACCATGATTACAATCTGCCACCTCTGCCTTCAGAATATACCCGCCATCCAACTATTCCTCATGACCTCTGCTGTGACAGCCCTAGTCCAAGCCACCAACATCTCTCCCCGAATTACCCCAAAAGCCTTCTAGCTGGTCACCCCCACTCCTCCCCTGCCGCCTTCAGAGCATCTTCCACACAGCAACCAAAAGAGCCTTTTAAATCAAAGTCTGGTCATGTTACGCCTCTTCTGCAAACCCTCCAGGGTCTCCCATCACTGTAAGGACGGAGGAGGGCACAGTGACCCAACAGTGAGGAGAAGCAGTCATGGCCAGAGGTCAGACTATCAGAGGACTCAATCCAGTCAATGTAACCTTTGTCACTTGACTGTAAGACACTACATCATCTTCAAAAGCCATGTTGGGCACACAGAGCCCCAAATTACTAAAGAAAGATCTGATCACTTCCTATAAAAATACAAAAGATGGCAGCCTCCAGCTGAGCGGATGCTCAAGAGAAAGTCCAACTGTGTTATCAACAGCAACACTGTCATCTGCGGGACTCAAGATGCCTCCCACGGACCACAGCCCTACACTTTCACGATGCTCATTAACCACCTATGCCAATACTTTACTGAATTCACACATCCCTAAGAGTCCAATTAGATACTCCCCCTCCTTCAGAGCTCAAAAAGAAAAAATAAGAGAGACACAAAAAGATAACTCAACATCATAAGGATAAGCAAAAAGAAAAATAAATCTGATTTTCTGAATCCCCTTGGTGCCTCCCTCTGGTTCACCACGAATGAACACGACAGACAGATTCCAGCCACCTTTGAGTTTGACCATGACCAAAAAGGACCCACAGACAGTAGAGAAGAAGATGTGGAATTTTTAGGCTAAACTCCGACTCTGAAATTCCTTTAAAGAGTAAGATACAAAAACTCATTGTTTTTAAAGGTCATAACTAAAAATACAGCAATTACTTAAGAAGTCATGCTTAAGGGGGCACCTGTGTGGCTCAGTCAGTTGAGTGTCTGACTTCAGCTCAGGTCATGATCCTGTGGCCTGTGGGTTCGAGCCCCGCATCAGGCTTTACAATGACAGCGCAGAGCCTGCTTCGGATTCTCTGTCTCCCTCTCTCTTTCTGCACCTCCCCTGCTTGCACTCTCTCTCTCTCTCTCAAAAATAAATAAACGTTAAAAAAAAAAAAAAAGGAAGTAGAACCAAAACCAGCTGTAAACGCAGTATTGTCACATGCTGGGGAGAGAAAGATGAATAAGCCACAGCCCTCGCTTTCACAGAGATGACACACGGAATGATAAGAAAATGTCACACTAGAGTCCAGCAAGGACTAATAATGGAAAGACACACAAAGGTGCTGAGAGCAGAGTGAACAACCCACTGTGGCAGGAAGAAGAGGGAAGAGAGGAGAAGACAGATCATGGCAGACTTCTAGATCAACTAGCACTCAAGCACAAAAGGCCTCCACACAAATGTTTACAGCAGCCCCACTCACAATAGCCAAACACTGGAAACAACCCAAGTGTCCATCAACTGAAGAACGGACTAAATAAAACGTGATACATCCACACAATGCACATACGATGGGATGTGCCCACACAGTGGAACGTTACTGAGCCATAGCAAAGGACGAAGTACAGGGCCCATGCCATAACACGGATGAACCTCGAGAACATGAGGAGTGCAAGAAGCCAGACACAAAATACTACATATTGCACGACACCATTTATATGAAATGTTCTAAGGAGTCAGGGAGTAGATTAATGGTTACTAAGCATAGCGTTTGGGAGGAAATGGGTGCAGGTTTTGAGGGTAATGAAAATGTTCTAAAGTCTATTGAGGAGAGGGGGGCACAACTCAGTGAATATACTAAAAAGAACCACTGAACTTTATACTGTAAATGGGTGAATTGTATATAAATCATATCTCAAAATTGTTCTTTCAAAAAGTGCAAATGGCCTCTCATGGCTTATTTATTAGAAGATATCTGCCTTTCTACCAGGACTTTCAAAGACCTAACTCAAAGGTCTGAGAAATGCAGCTACTTCCAATGAGCAGGAAGAGCAAAGGAGTCACCGTGGTCACCATGGTCCTGCTTTGCCCATGCCAGGAGCCCACCCGCACCTCCCAGGGCCTGATCAGGCCCCTCTCGCCTCACCATCATCATTCTGTCCCGATCACGGTTTCTAGTAGCCCTATTTTAAGGCCCTCAGAGACATCCCTTTGTGAGAAATGCATGAGTCATGTGCAACAGCAGGCTGGAAATATTAAAATTCTCATTACTGCATGGAAAAACTATCTCAGACTAATTCTTAACTGAACGTTTGATTCAGTATGAGTCTGATATAATCTCTCCTCTTTCTGACAATGATTCCAATATGCTGCCATCTGCAGAATACCCCTTTCTCTCTGAAAACAAGTTCCTGCCTGGATAATATAGTCAATGAAAATCCAGGAGGAGAGCCATATGTCACAATAAACGCACATTGCATTCTATGCTCTCTCCCCACTATTATTTTTCATGCCAGTCACTAGCTATGAGTGTTTGTTGCTCCAGATGATTTCCTCTGAAGATATGCTGTATTCAGATTCAATTAAAAAGGGAAAGGAAAAACACAGCAAGCAGCCTTCTCTTTTATGTCCAGCGCAGTGGGGTCCAGATTCTGACTATGGCCCAGGAGGGCCTTAGCTGTCACCCCTCCCTCATGGTCTCTGTTCCTTGCTGATTTTAAAAGACTGGGCAGAAACTGCAGAAGCCTGGACAATTCTATGAGCTGAGCAGGGTCCCCAGGGGTCAGATCCTTAGGCTGAATTCTCCGAGCTCATACAACGAACACTCCAGTTAATTTTCTTATCTGACCTTCGCTCTTTCCCAGAATAACTTTCCTGCAGTCTTTTTTAAAAGAACAGGGACCCACTTGTGGCTACCTCTGACATGCCTGATTGGAACAGAGAACACGCCTAGGCCAATGAAATTCTCTCTGCTAAAAGCGTAGAACTGGAACAGAGAGACCATGAATATTAAGTCAAATATGGATGTGGGAGTTTAAAGGTCACATTTGATGGGAGGGAGGGGGATACCTGGGCCCATCATGTCCTGACTTGTACAAGACATGGCCAGGAAACCCATCTGATAGAGAGAACAAAGTCAAGAGAAGAAAGAGGCTGAGAAAAGAAAAAAGTAGTGATCTCCATAACTCTGGGTTTCCCAGCTTCAGCACTGTTGACATCTGGGGACAGATGATTCTTTACTGGGGGAGAGGGGTTGTCCTATGCATTGTGGGAGGTCTAGAGCATCCCTGGCTTCTGCCTATTAGACTTCAGTAGTGCACACCCTCCATCCCAGTTGTGACAGACAAAACTATGTGCCAAATGCCCCCTGGGGGCAAAACTGCCCGGATTGAGAACTCCTGCCCTAAAAAGACATTCATTTATTTCTCCTTCAACCACTACTCAGCCAGAGTCATCCTTAACTCCTTTCTTTCCTACCCTGCATCCAACCATGATCACAATCTGCCACCTCTGCCTTCAGAATATACCCGCCATCCAACCATTCCTCATGACCTCTGCTGTGACAGCCCTAGTCCAAGCCACCAACATCTCTCCCCGAATTACCCCAAAAGCCTTCTGGCTGGTCACCCCCACTCCTCCCCTGCCGCCTTCAGAGCATCTTCCACACAGCAGCCAAAAGAGTCTTTTAAATCAAGGTCTGATTGTGTCACTCCACTGTTCCAAACCCTCCAGGGTCTCTCATTGTTGTAAGGACCCATCAGAGCCCCTCCAATGGCTTATAAGACTCTTCAAGACCTTACCCTCAGTTCTCCTGCTGACTTCAGCTCCTACTGCTACCCAGCACTCATTCCTCTGAGTCCCACTCACTCCTGTGCTGTTCCCCAAGCACACCAAGCACATTCCTGCCTCCAGGCCTTTGCGCTCTCCACTCCCTCTGCCAGGAACGCCCTTCCCCCAGATCTCTCCCTCCTGTCATTCAGATCTCTGTTCAAATGTGGCCATATGAGAAGAGCTCTCTGGAATTGCCCTATTTAAACAGGCAATCCATTTGCCTTTACCCTGCTTTACCCTCCTCATTCAATTGTTCCTCTATTGTCTCTGTCTCCCCAACTAGAATATAAGCTCCTGAGGGCAGAGCTTTGCTTCATTTACTGCCATATCCACCAGGACCAGGCCTGAGCAGTGCCTGGCATTCGTGAACAACGTGAGGCTACTGTAAGTACCAGAATGCTCACTCTATCGCTATTCATCATAGAGCAAACCCAGAAACAACGTGATTATCTAACGATGTGACAACGATTAAACAACGACGTATGTGCGCAGCCATTTAAAAACTTATGCTTCCGGGGCACCTGGGGGGCTCTGTCAGTTAAGCATCTGACTCTTGATTTCGGCTCACGTCACGATCTCACGCTTTGTGGGATCAAGCCCCACATCAGGCTCGGCACTGACAGTAAGAAGCCTGCCCGGGATTCTCTCTCCCTCTCTCTCTCTGCCCCTCCCCCAGTTGCATGTACACTCTCTCTCTCTCTCTCTCTCTCTCTCTCTCCTCTCAATAATAAAGAAATAAGCTTTAAAAAATAAATACAAACTTATGCTTTCAAGGTTTTTAGGCTAAAATGAAATCTTGCCAGGAACGCTTAGTATAGCTTCTCCTAACTTTAAATTTTTTTTTTTTAATGTTTATTTATTTTTGAGAGGGAGAGAGACAGAGCACCAGCAGGGGAGGGGCAGAGAGAGAGGGAGACACAGAATCTGAAGCAGGCTCCAGGCTGTGAGCTGTCAGTACAGAACCCGATGTGGGTCTTGAGCTCACAAACCGCGAGATCATGACCTGAGCCAAAGTTGGATGCTTAACCGACTGAGCCACCCAGGTGCCCTGAGCTTTTTCTAACTTTAAATAAAATGTCTATGGACCCCAGACATAAACCAAATGCAACTCTGAAAACTAAGTATATATATAAATCCCAACCTGTTACCAGAAACTGGAAGGAATGTCTGTAAATAGCAAAGATAATAAAACCAGACATTCCTGTAACTTCCAGAAACACAGTGAGTCTATGTACTTGAAGGGAAGAAAAGAGTCTTGTTATCATTTCCCACTTTCTATTCTCTGAATTAATCAAGAATTTACTGCACAAATATCAAATGCTGAAAACTCCAAACTGAGGTAGGGTTATGAAGACGTCTTGATGCTATTTGAAGTCACCACAGCAGTAATTCTGATGCCACCCTGCAGTAGAACCTTTCCACTTCTGAAGCATACTTCCAAATGGATCTCACATTATCGTTACCAACACAGAAAGAGAAAGAGTTGCTTCCCCATTTGTTAACTTTAAGGAAAAGTCCATCAGACAGAACGTGGGTGAAAACAGTTTCCCTCAAACAGTTCAACTGAAGAGGCTCAAACATATTATTTGCAGAGGTTCTCAGAGGTCAGGGAAACACCACGGGTGGATGAACAATCCAGCGACTACCAACAGGGGGAGCCATTCCTGGCTCTAGGAGGTGCAAAGGGAGTTCAGAGAGTCCTGAGGTGGAGGCAAGCCTGCCCAGGGGGAGAAGTAGTCAGGGAGGGTTTGAGCCCTTTATGGGGCCATGACAGCCAACCAATCAAGGAAGGGACTCCCACTGGCTGAACCCAGCAGGAAGTCAACAGTCAAGAAAGTCCAAGTGTTATGGTTTACCAGAGTCTCCCAGGGGCAGAATAGAGCAGAAAATGGATCTGGAAAAGCAAAGGGAAACAAGAGAAAAATTGGGAGAGTTGCCTAAGATCACATAGCTAGTCAGCTTTAACCCCACTGTCAAAAACATGCACCCTGGGATCCCAAATACACATCCGGGGTTGAGGAGAAAGCAGTTCCATAGGCAGAAGAGGACTTCCCACCACCAGAAGGTATGATGATAGTCTCTAGGCCTTGAGGGAAGAACAGACCAAGGTTGAGTTTGTTTATGCCCTGACTAGGAGAAAGACCTCTGATTTTACAATTGAAAAGACCTTCCCAGCAGGACTGGCAAAAACTCAAAAACCACCAGCCAGGAAAGACTCAGATCTAGGAAGAGTCGACCAGTATATTTTCTCACAACACCATTTCCACCCCAGACTCATACTTCGGAGGATTCTTGTTTCAGAGAAGGTTGCTTTCACACTCTAAATCCAGAAAAACAACAACCCAGAAGTGATCTTCCCTTTCCTCTCGTCCTTAATGTCAAATGACACCCTACTTTTGCATGCCAGAGATCCCAGCTAATCATGCTGTGTTTTGCTCTGATTAACCTTTGAAATAAGCTTTTTTTTTTTGTCCTCTTTCTTTTTTTTGGTTTTTTTTTTTTTTTTTTTTTTTGGTTGTTTGAAGCCAAGCCCTTCCTTAAAAGGTCAGTGAGCATCAAACCTAATTTGACTTCTAATTACTTTTGTAAACATTTCAGAATGAATAAATGCCAATATAATTAACCACCTAGCATATTACCTGCTCACTCCCTTTACCGACGGGGCAGATAGCCAGCAAAGCAGCATGCCAGGCTCCTCTAACCCTCTCATTTGTGATGTGGGAATTCTTTGATTGGAGTCTATTTAAATCAGAGTTTCCCAAGCTTGATTGCCCACCACAGGACGTAAGAATTACCTGAGGATCGTAATGAAAATACAGACCCTACTCCTAGAGAATATAATTTCCTTGGTCTGGAATGGAGCTGAGGAATGTGCATTGTTTTCTTTTTATAACTTTTCCAAGTAACTGTGATGCAAAACCCAGTTAGGATATCACTGATTTTGATTGTTTTTCCCCTGGCACAGAGTCCATTACAGCCAGCCATCTCCCCTCCCCTCTCCGTGTCCCCAACACCCCGTACCTGTGGGCTCTTCTGCAATATTTCTCCCCTCCTCTAACTGATGCCAACATCAACCCTATTGGCTGTCTCTAATTGAGAGGGGCTCGGTGATGTAAAGCTTTGACTGGCCGGGGAACTTATGATTCATTGGCACAAAAATTGTAGAGTGAAAATTCAAGCACTGTGTCATTTGTCCCCAGCCCAGTCGGTGGGCCCATTCAATTATACTGATGCCTGTCCCTGTTCCAGTGAACAGGCCAGCACCTCCACACCTGTGACTGGAGGGCCCTGGGGCCAACATGGCAGCTTGGAGACAGGAACTGAAGCAAAGACCCAGGAGGGCTTCCAGGTCCCACACTACAGACTAAGGACCATGTGGCAGGCCCATCGGTTCTACAGACATTGCACCATGTCTCGGGGAGTAAGCAGGCAGGTGCCGAGAGAGAAGGGAAATCCCTCAAGGAGGCCACCCTACTTCTGGTCCTTTCTCTGGTTGTTCTCAAACCCTGTTGTAGTCTCAGACCCTGTGCTCAGATGCCCCTCCCCTCTCCCGGCTTCCAACTCTCACTCCTTACATTTGCTGCCAGTGCTGCTCTGGACAATGGCATCCCCCCAGGGGGCATTTACAAATGAGGAGGGGTAGGCATTTTGAGGTTGTCACAGTGGGAGCATACTGGAACTTGGAGGGGTGTGGAGTTGAAACGCCAAAAATCATGCCAGGGGCAAGAGACTCTGCAGCACAAAACTCTATCCCATCCAAAACGCATTCACACCCACACTGTGAAATGAGAATCACTTACAGTCTGAACACACAATTTAGCCCTTAATTATGGCTCTTTGTCAGGAAAATTTATTGCGGCATTGTTCAGGTAGCAAAAGCCTGGAAACAACCTAAAAGACCATTGATAAGGAGCCATTAAATAAAGTGCAGTACATTCATACAAAGGAATTCCATTAGATAGAATGAGAGAGATCAATACGTACTGATACAGCACAATATCGGAGATCTATTATGAATTCTAAAAAGCAAAGTGCAGAACAGTATTACAGTATGTCTCATTTGGCATTTTGATAAAAGGGAAGGTGCTGGCCATACTTATATATTTGCATTTAGGAAGGATTTCTCCGGAAAGTAGGAAGAAACTGATTAGAGGGAAAGAGAACCAGGACAAGAAAGGGGGAGGGGAGAGTGAGGGATACTGACTTTCCACCACACCCATATCCTGTAGCATTTTTTAATTTTCACTATGCATGTTATTTTTCTAAAAAGAAATACCACCTCTTATGGCGCCACTCTCGTTTCACATGTGTTTGCTTTGCCCTTCGCGACTACTTGTTAAATTCCTTAAAGACAGAGCTATTCCCCAGAGCACCCCATACTCCTCTCAGTCTATAGACTACTGGTTTCCTGAAAGAACTCAAGCCAGGAAAAGAACTCCTTGGAAAACCAAAACACCTGCCCATTCACACAGGACCCACGGGGAGCCTTTCCAACCCAGGGTCTCATGCCTGACCCCGGTGTGGACAGTTTTCAACGTGGAGGTTAGAGCAAGGCTGGGGATTTTCCCAAGATTGGTCACCTCTTCCAGGCAGGCTTCTCCGCAGCTTAGAAACCCAAAGCCGAAGGGGCCACAGTGACATTTGTAACGTCCCACTCTCACTGTGCCAAGCAAGCTGTTGAGCGCGTTCGCCTACGTAACTCATTTGCCTCCTAACATCCCAGGAGGCAGATGTTCTCACCCTCAATTATAGCTCAGGAAACTGGGCCGTGGAGGTTATGACTTGCCGAAGACCACACGGAATTTGAAATTGGGCCTTCCACTATTGAGAGCTCTTTCCTACACAAAGGTGTTAAACAGAAACAATCTGGCCTTTCTTCAGAATGACGGATTGACGGAGTTACATGCATCTGGGGCAGAGCCTCCACTTACAAGCTGGGGGCCTGGGGCAAAATAGGTGGCCTCCCTCGCCTCATTTTCTCATATGCAGAAAAAGAAAACGCTAACCTAGAAAGATGATTAAAGAAAGAACGAAATGACATCCTATAAGGCATTATGCTTTATGTCTGACTCATACTAGCTCAATAAATGGAAAAGTCCTTTTATCTCCCTTTCCTCCTTTCATGCTACTAGAGCTGCCCTTCCAAAACCAATTTAATAGGATGACATTCTCTATTCTAATGTGTTTATTTTGAACGTTTTCAGCATCATTCCTTGCACTGCAAAATTCGAGATATCAGCAACCCTCTTCGTTCACTGAAAGGTTATTGCAATTCAAACTAGTTCTGGTCAGCTTTCATAAGGATTTGGACAGGGACATTCGTTGATCACTATTCTTCAAAAAATACAGTGGCTGGCCTAACAAGACATTCCCGACTTGCCCCTACCACTGTGGAGAATAAACAATTAATTGCTTTTGATTATGATATTGATAGTGATGACAGCAGTAATCAAAAGTTCCTTCCTAAACCTTAATCATTTACTTTGCCTAAGTGGCAAGTATAATTTTGGCACGAAAATGTTCGTGTTATTACCCGTGTCATTACCTCTGTTGACTAAATTTAAATGAACAGAATGTTTCAAGTTGTACTAAAGCTCCAGACATCACTAGAACAAATGCTTGTCTCTTTTTATCACATTTGCAACAGATGAATTTAATCACAAAATCCTAAACGGGAAAGATTCTAGTAAGGCCACATAGTTGAGCCATTCTTCTGCCTTCAGGCAAAAGTAAACAGAAATTACCTCCAACACACCGATTTACAAAACCAAAAACAACAAAATGGACGGTGCCCGTTATTTGCCTATAGGAGGTCCTCTAGAGGCAGAAAATCTACAAAATCTACTTGCTTGATGACCCAGGCCAGAAGCTGTCAACTCCAGCTTCACAAATGCCCAGAGCCCATGTGCTACTTCTCAGATATTCTGATTTAATTGGTTGCAGCTGGGACCCTGTGAATCAGTATCTTTTTTAGCCTCCTCAAGTGATTGTAATGTGCAGCCAGGGTTGAGAACCACTGATCTAGCTCTGATATTTTTTAATATCTTTATTAAAGAGCTGTAATTCACAAACCATATCATTCACCCATGTGAAGTATACACTTCAGTGGTCTTTGCTGTATTCATAGAGTCGTAAAACCATCACCACAGTCTAATTTTAGAATATGTTCATCACGCCCTAAAAGACACCCAGGCTCATTAGCAGTTACCCACTCCCCACCCCCAGACCCAGGCAAACACTATCCTACTTTCTGTCTCTATGAATCTATCTGGATATTCTAAATACCTCGTATAAATGGGATCACACAATATCTGTAATGTTGTATCTGGCTTATTTCACTTAGCACAATGGTTTCAAGGTCTATCCGTGTGTAGCATGTATCCGTATTTCATTCCCTGTTATACCCGAGTAATATGCCAGATCTGGATATGCCAGATTCTGTTTACCCATTCATCAGTGGATGGACATTTGGATTGTTACTACCTTTTAGCTATTATGAATATTCCTAACGCTTAAAAGCACTTTTTCTTTAAAAGATCTGCTTTTAAAGTTATGTAAAACATTACACAACAGTCGGAAAGCCATTCTCAGGAAGAGGACGCCAAGGGTCACCCTGCTCCTCTGGCTTCCTTTCACCACACTTCCAATGAACACAGTTCTTCTACAACCGGCTTGTTGCCGTGTAAATATCCGACCACCTTGCTCCGCCTTACATTCTTGGACCCTTCTATCAATGACCCAACCACATTCCATTTCTAAACTAGGCTATGGCTTCACCTAGTCAGCTCATTACTTATTCTGACTCAGAGCAGTATTGTCCTGTTTCACACTCTAGCTCAGAACATTTTAACAGTTTGAGGGCTTGCGAACTAGCTCATTGCACCAGCTACAGCAGCAGCACCATCACCTCCAACAGCTCTCTCCTCCTCCCTCCTGTCAAAACTTTGTGACAAGCTCTCTTGTTAGTCATTTCATCTCCTTCTGAACTCAAATCCATGTTGTTTCCCCCAGAAAACTGCATATGAAGTCACCTCCATAAAAACGAGAGTAGCTACCATATTTGAGGACTTACTCAGGGGCAAGCACTGTGCTAAGCACCTGACATAGATTTTTCCCGTGTACTCATGACCACCCTGCAAAATAGGCATGATTTTCTCTACGGTACCCATGAGAAAACTGAAATTTGGAGAGGTTAAGCAGCATATCCAAGGACACAGAGTGGGTAAGTGTCAGACGCAGGGATTTCCCCCCAGATCAACCTGGCCCCCTGCCTTTAGATGGCACTCCCTCTGCTGTTTTGATAATCATTGAATTACTCAGCAAAATAATTGTGCCAGAGTTGTGCCAGGAGCTAGACCACGCCTGTAGAATAAAGAATTAGGTGAAACAAAACTATCCCTGCCTTCATGGGATTTACCATCTAGTAGAGGACAGAGATGTTACATATATCATCACACAGTCATGTAATTACACGTGTGAAAAGCACCACAAAGCAAAGTTGCAATGTGCTGCGAGCAAGTGTATTACCCGGCGGGAGGCGAGGGAGAGGAGCGCTAGGGAGATGACGTCCCTGAGAAGGAACAGCTGAAGTCTGAAAAGCGCTGTCCTCCGTGACAGAATTCTGGAAGTCGGGAGCAGTGCAGGAGGAGTATTTTCGGAGGAAGAGGCTTACCGGCTGATAATGCAGGGTAACGGCCCTGCCTATGAGCATCCAGTTCACCACCCTGCCCTCCAGACTTTCTTTTGTCCCTCCTTGCCTGCCTCCGGGCTGTCGCCTGCATTTGTCCTTATTTCACTTCATGCCACGTGCTTGGCTATTTCTTCAGCTTACCAGAGCAAATCGGAACCATCTTCTCAATGATCCACAGCTGCACAAAACATTCCCCCTGAAACCAACACCCATTCAGAAGGGAGAAAGTGGCCCAAATGATTAGGAAACATGTTACACTCTAGTTGGCAGGTTTGCTTCCAAAAGACTTAGAGAATATTATTTCCGAGGGGGGGGGGGAGGTGGTAAAAACAAGCCTGCTATTATGCAGACACCAAATTTCGATGTGCTCGACAATATTAGAGCTGCCTTAAACTCGAGGCAGAGAACAGGGAGGCCTTCGCAGGATGAGCCTTGGTTTTGCTGCCACCTGCAGGCCGCTTCCTGGAAGTGCACTGCGACTCGCCGACACCTCATTACACAGAGCCCCAGGCAAGAGGGGAAAATAGAGAGCGGGGTTTCAATTCACAGAGGTAAAAATAAACAGGATGGTGGGGGTCCCGGACTGAGTGGGCTGTTCCCTCTGGGAGATGACTGAGCAGCTGAGACTGGGCTGTGTTTTTTATGCGAAGCCAGACTTCCTTTTTTAGAGATAGGGACAATGCGCTGATTGACAAAATTTTGAGAACTGAATGTGGTGTTTCTACTCTTCCTGGAGACCCACTTAAAGGTTCTATGAAATGGCTGCACCCACCCTACGCTTGGGATCAAATCCACACACCCTGACTTCGGACTTCTCCCCCACTCAGTCCCAGCCACACTGAGAATCATACAATTGCCTCACCCCAGTCTCTCTGGCCCTCCAGCCTTTGCTGGGAACATGATGTTCCCAAGGCCTAAATGACTATAATATCTGCCTATTCTCTTCTCCTCACTCGCTCTTAACCAATAGAGATCTCTGCTTAAAGGTTCTATCCCCTGAAAACTCCTGCCCCTCCCATATCATTCTCTCCCACATGCCCCCCTCTCACTCCATGTCTGTTCTTAAGACTTACCTACCAGATGCCTGGGTGGCTCAGTTGGTTTCAGCTCAGGTCATGATCTCACAGTTCCTGAGTTCAAGACCCACACTGGCCTCTGCACTGACAGTGCAGAGCCTGCCTGGGATTTTCTCTCTCTCTGTCTCCCTCTCTTCCTCAAAATAAATAAATAAACTTAAAAAAAAAAAAAAAAAAAAAAGACCAGACTCACACTGGAGAAGATAGACACATAGATCAATAAAACAGAATCGAGGGGTGTCTGGGTGGCTCAGTCAGTTAAGCATCAGACTTCAGCTCAGGTCACGATCTCGCAATCTGTGAGTTCAAGCCCTGCATCAGGCTCTGGGCTGATGGCTCAGAGCCTGGAGCCTGCTTCTGATTCTGTGTCTCCCTCTCTCTCTGCCCCTCCCCCCATTCATGCTCTGTCTCTCTCTGTCTCAAAAATAAATAAACGTTAAAAAAAATTTTTTTAAATAAAAAATAAAACAATTGAAACCCAGGAAAAGACCCACAAAGAGATAGCCGGTTGATTTTTAACAAAAAGGCACAAGCAATTTAATGAAGAAAGGATAGTCTTTTCAACAAATGGTGCTGACATGATGGAAGAATCTTCATATTTAATGCAATCTCCATCAAAACACCACCAGGATTTTTCACAGAGCTAGAATAAACACTCCTAAAATTTTATGGAACCACAAAAGACCCCAAATAGCCAAAGCAATCTTGAAAAAGAAAAGCAAAGCTAGAGGCATCACACTTTCAGGCTTCAAGTTATATTACAAAGCTGTAGTGATCAAGACAGTATGGTACTGGCACAAAATAGACACACAGATCAACAGAACAGAATAGGAAACCCAGAAACGGACCCACAACTACATGATCGACTAATCTTTGACAAAGCAGGAAATAGATCATCCAATGGAAAAAATACTCTCTTCGGCAAACGGTGTTGGGAAAACTAGACAGCAATATGCAAAAGAATGAAACAGGATCACTTTCTTACACCATACACAAAAATAAACTCAAAATAGATTAAAGATCTAAATGTGAGACCTGAAACCATAAAAACCCTACAAAAGAGTACATGTATTAATGTCTCTGGCATGGGCCACAGCAACTTTTTCTAGATAGGTCCCCTGATGCCAGGGCAACAAAAGCAAAAATAAACTATTGAGACTGCATCAAAATAAAAAGCTTCTAAACAACAAAGGAAACAATTAACAAAACTAAAAGGCAGCCTATGCATTGGGAGAAGATATTTGCAAATGACATATCTAATAAAGAGGTAGTATCCAAAATATGTAAAGAACTTATAAAACTCAACACCCAAAAAACAAGTAATTCAATTAAAAAATGGACAGAAGAAATGAACAGACATTTTCCCAAAGAAGACATATGGCCAACAGACACATGAAACGATGCCAATCATCAGGGAAATGCGAATCAAAACTGCAATGAGATATGACCTCACACTTGTCAGAATGGATAAAATCCAAAACATAAGAAACAACAGGTGTGGCAAAAAGTGGCGAAAAAGGAACCCTCTTACAGACTGGTAAGAATGCAAATGGGTATAGCCACTATAAAATAGTTTGTTTTTATCTTCGTTTTATGTTATCTTTAACTAGTTTCTTATAGGAAGCTAAATATATACTGACCATACAAACCAGCAATCCCACTCCTAGATAATCACCCGATAATTACCCAAAGGAAATGAAACCTATGTTCACACAAACACCAACATGAAAATGTTTACAGCGACTTTATGCATAATCGCCAAAAACTGGGAAATAATTGGAACATCCCTTAATTTGGGAATGGACAAACACACTGTGGTATATCCATTCATTGGAATACAACTCAGCATTAAAAAGGAACAAACAATACCTGCAACAAAATGGATGAATCTCAAATGCATTATGCTGAGTGCAAGAGGCCAAGCTCAAAAGGTTACATTCCACATAATTCCATTTATATGACACTCTGGAAACAACAAATTGTGGGATCTGGGAACAGATCAGTGGTTTCCAGGGCTGGGAATGAGAAAGAGCTTGACTACAAAGAAGTAGGATGGAAGTTTTTGGAGGAATAAGGACCTGTGCTGTGCATGATTGTGGTGGTAGTTAAACAACTATGAATTTGCCAAAACTCACAACACTGTACACCAAATAGAGTGGATTTTTTTCTATGTGAATTAAAAAATAAATTTAAAAATAGAAAAAAAAAAATCACCCTCAGGGCAGCCACTAGCACTTGGGACACCTTGGCACGATTTGCAAAAAGGCATCCCTGCTAGTGACAAAAGTCCCTGTAGTACTCACATTTCCAGGCATCCCCGGGAGGGAGGCTGGAGGCTGGATGCTAGCCCCACTTACCTCCATTTTCTCCCCCGAAGCCACACCTAGTGCACAAACCACCCAGCCTTTCCCAGTCACCCAGGTCTGGACTCTAACTGACTATTTATGTTTCCCTCCCTATACGCGAGTCCCTCAAAGAGCTTTCCTTTTTTTTTTTTTTTTTAAGTTTTTATTTATTTTTGAGAAAGCATGAGTGGTGTAGGAGCCAAGAGGGAGGGGCGGACAGAGGATCTGAAGCAGGCTCCACACCGACAGCAGAGAGCCCTAATCCATCACCAGAGCCCCAGCAAGCCGCTCAGTGGCTAGCACAACACATGTTTGTTAAATGGATAATAACTGATCCTCCTGGACCTCATCTCTCAACAGCCCGCTCATGGAGCTCTTTTGTCACAGCCAACACTGGAAGCAATGCCTGTTGACATTGCAATGGATAGGCAGGCTTCTTCCCAGCTAGAGTGTAGCACTTTCCGGGAGGAGAAATATACACGACCTGTACTACCCTCCTCCCCGAGCCTTGAGTGGTGGGTATACATAGGAAGAGCCTAATAAATGTTAGTTGATAGGTTGAAGAAACACAAAATTCTCTTCAAAGTATTTGGAGAGGAAAACTCAGGCTAATATGTAGAAAAAGGCATTCATATAACACCTTTTAGATAAAAACATTTAGACAATCCACTCATTTTTATGATTGACAAGGTTTTAATTTTCTTCCTTTGCTAACATGGGTATGTGTTTCCAGTAAAGAATACAAACGAAACAAAGGATTAATGTTAAGTAGAAAAATGCAGCGCTGATAAAAACGGATGTTCAAAATACTTGCCTCTATATTTCCATAAATATGGCCTCTGTAATTCTGTATTTGTGTTATATCTCTGGAGAGAAACGTAGCATATGTAAGGAGGCTGTTGTGTGGAACACAGCTCGGGCTCCCATTTGTTCTTAAGGTTATCCATCTCGTAAATGGGGAGAAGCTGTAACATCAGGCATCTATCTTTCAGTAGTAGGAGCACATGCAAAGCGTTTCAGGATCCTTGGGGAAAAAGGAAAACAGCTATGGACAGCATTTGTAGGATGGGTGTCGATAAACACAGAAGAGCACTCTGAGCACTGGAAGGGGGCCACGGCAAATGTTGCTACAACGTCAGTGACCCCAGTGATCACCAGGACTGGGCTGTCCCGTGCATTACAGCCCCCTGCTGCAACCAAGCTGGCATGAGTCTCGATGCTGGTGTAAAATATATGCAGCTGAATCCGGTACCAATAGAGTTAACGAATAGCCATGCAGCCGGGCAAAGGTTTAGAAATAAGTGGCCAGCCCTAGGATTTCATTCCGGAAGTGCAGGGCCTGCCCCTTAGGCCACAAACCTCTCTCCCACAACCACAGCCAGTGAGTGGGTAGGGATGCTGTCGTTCCTTCAGGCCTGACAGTTCCAGGGTTTTCAAAAGTTCCCTTTCCATTTCACTCACTGCATGCAGCCTGAATCTTGCCTGCTCTGGAGAGACACAGGGGAGCCTGTGATTTTAGAGTTCTAGCAAAGATCACGCACCTGTCCGTGACTCTGCTTCTGCCTCCACGAGTGATCACACTAATGGTCACCACTCTGATGGTCCCAGCTAAGGAACCAACTTTAGGCAGAGAAGAAGCTGCCAAAGAGAGTGCTTAAGAGCAAGGCCCCGAAGTAAGAGAGACGAGGCCTCTGGCACGCTCTGTGTGACCTTGGGGAAGTTACTTAACCTCTGTGAGCCTCAGTTTCCTCATCTGCAGAAGAGAGGTAATAATACCTCCTGGTGTTGCATAAGAACTAAATGAGACAATGCACATAAATGGCCCATGACAGGGCCAGATGCATAGTAAGCACATAACCAATAAATGACAAATTTTTAATCATTCTAAAGGCAAACTAGGGAAACGGCAGGTAATATGGCCCAAGTTCTGTTGTCTGCATTCTCCGAAGCAAAATCTGAATATTCATCCTGGTGACACCCCTGTCAGAAGCTCCCAGGCGAGACACTTTCACCAAGCCTTACCCCAGGGCCTCCTGTTCATGTGTCCCATGTCACCTTTCTCTGACACTCAGCCCTCTCCGAAAGACACAATAGGCCAGCAACCGCCCACTCTGTTTCAGGATCGGATCTGATTTGCTTACTGCTTTGAACAGGCCATTTTGCTGACTGCGTTCCAAGAAACTCACTGACTCTCAAACTAAAGCTTCTGAATGCATTTGGTGGTGTCAGATGCCCGCCATGAACAAGCCAGTCCCAAATCAAGGTGCAGCTCGCTCCTGGCAGCACTGAGAAGGAGCAGCGTCTCATCTGTGGCTCCCACGCACATCTTTTTTTCTTTTTTTGGAACCCTTTTACCCTCTCCAGGATGCCCTCTCATGCCCCCTTCAGAAAGCCTGAGCCCCATGTCCTGAGCCTCTCTCCCTAGACATTCATCTGTGACCCATGGCGGGGCTCCTTTCCCAGAGGCTTTAGAGTATTTTTAGACATTGTCCTTGAGGCAATATAGTGATTAAGAATTCAAGCTGTAGAATCAAATCCCAGCTGTAACACTAATCCCTGCCTGACTTAGGCCAAGTATTTCACCTATTTAAATAACAGGATAGGGGAGCCTGGGTCGCTGGACTCTTGGTTTGGGCTCAGGTCGTGATCTCATGGTGGGTTCGAGACCCGCGTCGGGGTCCTTGCTGACCGTGCGGAGCCTGCTTGGGATTCTCTGTCTCTCTCTCTCTCTCTCTCTCTCTCTCTCTCTCTCAGACCCTCCCCCACTCGTGCTGTTTCTGCCTCTCTCTCAAAATAAATAAATATACTTTAAAAAAAAAAAACTAAAATACATAACAGGATCATAACAGAACCTACCTGGCAGGGTTGAACGAGATTTCTAAAGCACTCTGCCCATAACAGCATATGGCAGGTAAGCACAAACCAAAAGCAGCAAGGTTGGCTCATGGTAGTGGCAGCTGCCTTACAGGGGACCGAGGGCCGGGCTCCCGTTAGGAAGGGAAAACCCTAAGGCGGCGGGCGCAGGGGGAGAGGTGGTTCCCGAGGGGCGGCGAGGCTGTCCCGGGAGCTCCTCCCAGCCCACGTTCCCCACCGACACCCCCCAGCCCCGGGCTGCTCGGAAACACCGCGGCGCCTTCCTCGCGGAGATTTCAATACTCCCAATGCTGGACCCTCGCCAGCGTCTCAAAGCCCTTTCGAGAACTAAGAGGCAAGGAAGAGCTTTCTCAGCAGCTTCCAGCCAATTCTGAAGAAATGCCTCTGATTTTTCTCTCCCAAAGAGCAATTTTCCGAGGGACGGGACGCCCGGGAGGGGAGGCTCCGGAGATGGAGACGGACTGCCATCTAGAGGCCGTCGTGCTACAAAGCAAGACGAGCGAGCCCGAGAAGCTGTCCCTCCCACGTGCCGCAGCCTCCCACGGGGCACAATGCCAGGGGCTAGGGCCTGAAAGCCACCCAACAGGGGAAAGGGTGCTATTTAGACATCCTTTGTTTTATTTTATTTTATTTTATTTTATTTTATTTTATTTTATTTTATTTTATTTTATTTTATTCTATTCTATTTTATTCTATTCTATTTTATTTTATTTTATCTTTTAATGTTTTATTTATTTTTGAGAGAGCACAAGCGGGGGAGGGGCAGAGAGAGAGAGGGGAGACAAGCAGGCTCTGACAGCAGCGAGCAGGATGTGGGGCGCCAACTCACACACCCTGAGATCATGACTTGAGCCGAAGTCAGACGCTCAACCCACTGAACCACCCAGGCACCCCAACATCCTTCATTTAAAAAAAATCAAAACGCAGCCCCACCCTTTGTGGCCACGGTTTTGAAATGTTTCTTCTTTTTTTTTTTTTTTTTTTTGGAAGTATTTTTTTCTTCTTAGTTTCTTGGAGATTTTCCCCTATTAGAGAATCTCATGGGTCCTCTGCACACCCTCATTCCCCGGGGGTGCTGGGGATGGTACTAACCCCCCAGGTGATGTGCTCGCTCGCGCAAGTTCAACGAAATGGTTGCTATTTGGTGGGAGACAAGGTGTGTGCGACCTGTGAGCCAGGGGAAAGGGACACTGTGCACTCTTGTATGGCTCCAACTCATGCCTTAATCTGCTGAGACGTGACAGCCACCTCCCAGGCTCCCTGAAACCACCCCTACCAATGTCACTGCCTAATGCCCTTTTTCAGCCTTCCCCTGACAGGGCCCACCTACCTCCTCGAGATTCTGACTCTCTCACTGCTCTTCTCACTTTCGTTCACAGACTTACCTTTCTCTGCCTGCGTCTTAGGGGTCAATGCCTCCCCAGGCTTCTCTCCCTGGCCTTTTTTGGTCCCGCTTTTGAGCAAAGGTCGCCAAACTTTATCGAGGATCAGTATCAGCTAGGGAATTTTGGAACATACACACGGCCAGATCCCTAGAGATTCTACTCTGGGTATATTCGTATTTTTTGAAGTTCCTCAGGTGATTCTGTTGTACACCAAAGGTCGAGAACCCCTGAGCTATCCCTAGGAAATTTTACTCGCTCTCATTGTTCGTTACCTCCACAACCACACATACTCTGATGATGGCAAATCTTTCCATAACCAGGGTTTCACTGGCTCTTACTCATTTCTGACAATGCTGATTCCCAGCTCCCAGCGAAGTTGCTACCAAATACTTCTGGAGTTCTCCGGGAGTAACACATGTGCTCGTGGACACATCTAGTGCACAGTCCTGCAGCTGCTACATGTCAACCCCAGTTTGCACCTTCGCCTCCTGCCCCACCCCCACCCACCGGGCCTGGGAATTGCTGCATTCCTGGGCACCCTGCTGTTTCTGCTGGGCACCTATCTCTTCCCTCAGTCAAGGCCAGTGGGAGGCCCCCAAACTGACAGTGTTTTGTTGAAGAGTGGACAGAGCTAGCTGCCTCAGAGTAGAGTCCCCCAAAAGCAGAGCCTGAGGCAAGGACTTGGGTACGGGTGACTTCCTTGGGATGTGCTCCGGGAATGTAGAGTTAGACAATGAGAGAGTGAGACAGGGAAGAAAGAAGAGGAAGTTAGAGGATGTGTTATCCATGACGGGAGCTGGTTCAACCAGGGTCCCACAGAAGTATACAGGACGCCTCCAGTGCTCTCCACCTCAAAAAAGAACATTCCAGCATGTATCCACTGGCTCCCAGTGCCCACTGTGTGAGGGGAGCAATGGCTCCCCAGCATTTCCGGGCTGCAGTTGCACACAGGCCAAGAGAGCTTCTACAGAATCAGAAAAGAACCCAAGGCAGACATCAGAAAAATAATGAGATGTGGGGCATCTGGGTGTCTCAGTCAGTTAAGCATCCAGCTCTTGATTTCAACCCAGGTCATGATCTCACTGTTCATGAAATTCTTTCTCTCCCTCTCTCTCTGCCCCTCCCCTACTCATGCACACACATGCACTCCTTCTCTCTCTCTCTCTCTCTCTCTCTCTCTCTCAAATAAATAAATAAATAAACTTTTAAAAAAGAAAAATGAGACTAGTCTGAGCTCACCAGAAATGCCCACCACAGCTACCCCTGAAACCAAAAGTGGGCAGGGGGGAGGTGACATGGACACAGAGGCCTCTGCCATATCCTCCCACATGCTTCCTTCTGTGGTTACGCTCTACAGAAGGAGTTCCAAAGCAATGACGCTTAGGCCCCAATGTTGTTCCCAAAGAATCAGTCTTTTCAGATTTCTGTAATAGTTTCCAACACGCACCAAACCCCAAATATTCAGTGAGTTCATCAGACGTGGATCCAATGTAGAGGACTTCACCCCACCCCCAACTTATGAGCCAAGGTCACATGCACCTGAGACATAGGACCATGGGGACACTTCTGGTACCCTGGAGCATCTGAGGAGCTTCCTGAAGGCACAACTGGAGGGAAAACCTCATTCTCTCCTGTGTTGGAACAGAAGTCTCCTGCAGAGATTCTCCAGTCCCCACAATGTTCTCCATGTGTCCACATATATCTGAATGCCAATGTGATAATGGCTCCATATGGATCTCCAGCAAGATTTCTGCCCTCACCTCCATAAACCTAACTGCCTACTGGACACCTCGACCTGGTGTCTCCCAAGCAACTCAAACTCAACACGAATAAACCTAAACTTATCATCTGCCCTTCACACCCAACCACAAATCCTCCTTCCGTTCCTGGATTTCCCATGCCCATGAATGACACCTCTGTCTGACTGGTGGAACACAAGAGAAATCTGAGAATCAGTCCAGGGTTGAGCTCTCCTTTTGCCATCTATATCCAATTAATCACAAAGTCCTGTCCATTAACAGTGAAATTTGCCTAAAGTGAATTTGCCTAAAATTTGTTTACCTGAAATTTGTTCTCCTGATAAGCAATTTCCTAATGATTTTTTTTTTTTGGCCTAAAATTCTGAATTAGGGAGTATAAATTAAGTTTTTTATAAACAATTTTCCCAAAGACACTTTGAAAGTAACTATGTATTTTACCTAACTATTCATTCGTCTTGTGGCTTTTTACCAGTTGTATAATTATTTTGTACATATTTGGGTATTTTTTTCTAATTTAACATACTTTTCTACACTTCCAATATATTTTTTACACTTCTAATACTTTTTGAAATAATGCTACTTCTGGCAGTAAATACTTATAAGATATGCATTTCAAAAATAATTTATTTACCAAATTCGCCCATTTGTATTTTTCTTCCCTCTTTTGGTCTTTTGTTTTTCATGATGTAGTGATGAGACCAGGCTGTTTCATAATCCTGCATCAGAGGCATATCTTCCAGACTGTACCTTCCCAATAAAGACATCGATTCAAAGGGGGTGAAGATTGGTTGCTGGGGGCAAAAACTTCCAGCATATCTGGTATCCTGTGGCATCTGGCAGCAAGAATCAAGAACTATGAAAAAATGTTTGAAAAGATAATGTGCACACAAAGACTCATACACAAATGTTCATAACAATATTACACATCATGCTGTCTGGCCCCAAACAGTAAATAACCCAAACACCTCACAAATTGATAAGTGGAATACAGTCAGCAATAAAAGGAAATGAAATACTAATATGTAGAACAACATGGATGAATCTCAAAAACATGGTGAGCAAAAGAAATTAGAACAAAAGACTACATACTACATGATTCTATTGGTATGAAACACTAGGACAGAAATGTAGTGATAGGAAGCAGGTCAGTGGCTGCCTGGTCCCAGTGGTTGAGAGGGTTGACTGCATAAGGGTCACTGTTAAGAAACTGAAATGCAGAACGTTTAAGTTTCTTGTACATTCCCACACCAGAAGGTGGACTGGATTCAAATCCTGGTTCTATTTTCATAAATCATACTGTATCTCTGATCACTAGTTTCATATCATCTCTTTCATTTCCGGGCGCCATCTTCCTAGGATATAGCAACTTTCTTGGATTTAGATCAATGTTTCTCAAACTCGTTTTGTATTATTGTCCCCCTAAAGAACCTTTTTAGATTTTCTTTCTTAACTGCCCCCATGATACTGCATGGGTACTGTTTAGGTACCATAGACCTTGGGAAGGCCACAAACCATTGCAACACCTAAGTTTTTGCCCCCACCAACCAATCTTCACCCTCTTTGAATCAATGTCTTGATTGGGAAGGTACAGTCTAGAAGATATGCCTCTGATGCAGGATTATGAAACATCCTGGTCTCATCACTAGCACATTCATAACTGATCCACACTAATGGATAGCATCATGCTGCAAAACGTGTCTATCTGGTGTTGATTTTTCTTGTGTCAATCAGAGAAGCAGCATTTCAGAATCACCTTCTCCCTGGGGATGCATGGGTTTCAAACATGTAACCGCCATGTACTGCCTACCCCCTTCAGGTTAGAATGAACTCTTCTGTGCCATGAAACCCTAAGTGGAGATGCTTTTGACCCAGTAATGTTGCTTGTGTACTCCCAGGACTTTTCCCATCCTCCTTCTTCTAGTGAAGACAGCAACCCCACCTACCTTTGGGGAACTCTCTTCCCTGACTCCATGTGGTTCAGATGAGGCTGTCAATCCCAGTGAACCACCTACTCCTGCTTTCAGGGTGTCTGAGGCATGTGGCCTAACCTGACCAATCATAAATCATTAAACCCATGGTTTACAGTGATTGGTCCCAGGGTGTGGGCACATGATAACATCTAGGCCAATCAGAATCCCTATGTAGGTCTTAAAATTTGATCACTGAAAGAAAAAAAAATCTGTTTTAGATCAAGAATTCTAAGGCTCTACCCTAAAATTATCTAATTCCAACAAAAAGGACTACTTAAGGAGGTAACCCTCAACAAAAAAGAGTCTCTCTAATGGTGGAATTTCAGACCTGTATCATTTGGGGGAAGAAAAAAAAAAACTGTATTGAGGCAGAGAATCCTTCTTGGTGCCTTCTAAATCACACCTCATAAATAATTAATTATGTATTAAGTTTTTAAAGTCAGCCCGCTTTAAGCTTCCAGAAGAGGGACACTGTCTAAATATAAATCCAATTATTTATCTGTTTTCAAGGGATGATTTCTAGCTCCAAATTTTTAATATAATTTACTGCTTTCCATCATGTATATGTCATGAGCCACAGCTAATCATTTCACATGTTCTATTTAGAGAAACCCTTCACTAAATCTTGTTCTTCTTAGACAAAGAATCCCTGGTGAAGAATAGAATATGTTGGAGGCGACTGTGGATGCTTTGTCTAAACTGATGTTTCAAATAATTCATTGTCCCTTCCGAAAATGATAAAATCCCAGCTGCCACACACACATGGAATTAATTTCCTGCGGATGTAAGTGGCCAGACTCTAAAAGAAAGCAGAGTGGATTGCATTAGAGAGCCTTGTTATGCTTAACACTTGCCACCCACACACGCTTACATACACACGTGTGCACTCACACACATGCACACCCTGCTGTTGTTGTAATGGACCAAGACTACATACTCCCCCAGCTAACTGATAGCAGAACAGTGCTGAGAACCCATTCAGCTGATTGAGGAGGCCCTAGTGACTACTTACATATAGGGCACAGGTGGTAATAACCCATTGGTGAAGGGCAGTGCTTGAAAGGGCCAATCACATACTATCATAGCTTCATGGCATTTTCTAAGGATTCGGCTCCACAAAGCCCAATGAGACTATTCTGCCAGTAACTGTGAGTCTGCTTTGGTACTTGACCTTGACTGAACAAAGCTGTCTATGCTCCACAGATAGGCAATCTGGAGGTCATGATAGGTGTATAGCTGATTAGGATAAGGACGATCAAATGGACAAACTTTGACAACAGAGCATTTGTGGCTTTATAGTGCCAACCGGAATACACACACGAGACACCCATGTATCCTTCCAACCAGTGTTCATGTTATTTGAGGTCCAATCAGTTTTTACCTTTCGGCTTTAAAATTTAGCTAAGATTATAAACTGATACATGGGTCTAATATGAATTAAACTAGACCCCTAAAAAAATTGATGTAGTCTGCCCTATTTCTAGCCAATTGACTAGCAAATATTTATTCAGAGCTACATCACATGAAGAAATATAAGTTACAGTTCCTGCCCTTAAGAGAGCCTTCATCTAGCTGTGGAAATAAGATATATATACAACTAATGGGGCTGTTTTTTGTTGACTATGAAATTAGTGGGCTAGCCCCGGCTAGCCCCAGATAAGAGAATAACAATAGTGGCTCCTACTTACTAAGCCTATTTATGCCCCAAAGAGCATTAACTGTTTCACATACATTGCCGTACTTAATCTACACTGCATCACTGAAAGGTTGGTGCTACTATCTCCTTCTTATATATGAGATACCCATCTCCTCTTTCCCCAAAAATGTCTTCCTTCTAGTTCTGGGAATCCTTTGAAGGCATCTCAGTTGTGTTCTCTTAACTAGTCCTGTTAACTATTTTACAGAGTTTATTATTTCCCTCCTTGTCTGTTCCAACTCTTGGGCGCTATCTCTTGAACTGCAAATAGCTACTGTGTGGTAATCTTTTGTTGTGCAACCATACCCGATTTTCATGGCTTAAAGCATCAGGAATTCACTACTTCCATTGATTCCATGGATTGACCAGTTGGCTCTTCTGCTTCACATGTCATCGTCCTGGATGTTGGGATGGCCTGGTGAAAATGACCTCACTCCTGGCTGGCAACTGGTGCTGACTGTCCGTAGGGAGTCTTAGGCTTCCTCTCCCCTATGGGTGCTTGGGCTTCTTCACAGCATGGGGAACGCATTCTTAGAAGGAGTGTTCCAAGCAGCAAAATTATATGCTGCATATCTCCCAGAGCTCAGCCTCTGGAGTCATGGAGCATTATTTCTGCCATATTCCATTGGTCAAGGCAAGTCATAGGACCAATACAGGCCAATGCAGATTTGAGAGAAAGGGAAATAAATCCCACCTCTTGGTGGGATGCATGGCAAAAAAACTGATTTCCTTCAGTCACCAAAACCACCACCACCAAAATTTGCAAAAAGTGTCACCACTGCTGCAAACGCACAATCTCATTTGGCCCAAGGCACACAATGCCATGTGTTCGCAGTACTCGTATCTGCACTGCCACTGCCACCTCCCATTACTGCAGATACCAGCCGTGCTATTACCCATCACTGGAGAATCACTATAAAGTCACATGCACCATTCTTCAACACCATTAACACTACTGAAATCGGTGCTACCCAACACCTTGCATCGTCACTGTCCAAACAAGATTTTAATAAAACTGCGTTGGAGATTTTATTCATAGCCCCAGTGACAGCCATCTCAAGGTTCAGGTTTGTCCAAGGGCTGTGGGCCAGCATCAAGGGGTGCTACGTAGCACAGCATTGTGCCTGAGGGACTACCAGAGTGCTATACTCAGAATCCCTTTTCTCCTCTGCTCCCAACCACCATCCTGAAATCAAACCTGGTCACCTCATTTCTAACATTTTTGAGATGAGTTAAAATTCACCCGAGAATCTCCCACAATTGACTCCCAAGGAGCCCCTACCTCATGTTCCAGAAATGACGGAGTTGTGACACTGTACTTTATCTAAACCCAAGTTAGATTCTTAGAAGGAGTGTCCCCAGCAACAAAATTAAATGTTGCAGATCTCCGGAAGCCCAGCCTCTGAAGTCATGGAGCATCATTTCTGCCATATTCCATCGGTCAAGGCAAGTCATAGGACCGATGCAGAACAATGCAGATTCAAGGGAAAGGGAAATAAATCCCAGCTCTCGGTGGGTTAGGACTCCTGCTACATACAGAGGTAGAGGGAGGTCAGTGGCTTGAGATTATAGTAAAATGGCAATGGCAATTTACAATCCTTCCCTAGAACGATGAATACCAGAGCTTTTTAATTGTCATTTACAAATGGGACCAGGAAGGAAACACCAGGAGGAGGGCTGCCTGAAAAGGGTGAGTACGTGCTACTTGCCAGAACTTGACGTCACTGAATATTTGGAATGAGTTACCTAATGTAATCCTTACAACATACCCACAAGGTAGGTGATAATGCTCCCGTTTTACAGATGAGCTCACTTAGACTTAAAAAGTTACATCAGTTGCCTACGATTGCATATATGTTGAGTGCTGAGCCAGGATTCCCCCCTCTCAAGGCCTGTGTGACTCCCAGAGCATAGCCCCTTCCCAGCAGTGCTATTGTGTCTCCCTAGAATGCCTTACATATCTTGCATCTCTACCACCTGTCTTCATGACCTTCACCTAGTCCATGCTGACTCACTGCTGATGATGGAAGAATTTCCCCATTAAGCCCGAAGCCAGCCTTGATGACAGTTTAACACGGTCTCATCAAGGTCCTCCACAGGAATGGCCATTGCTAACAATGAACCTCCCTAGCTTTTAAAAGGCTTTTTTCATTGAAAGAAAGAGAATTTTGCTGGGTTTTCTTTTTTCTTTTCTTTTTTTTTTTTCCAGATGGAAACCTTGGTAAGAAAGCTAAAAAAGACATCATGCTAACTGACAAAATTCGTGCTCCCTATAGTGGTAAACACACAGAGTATTCTTAGCTGGGAAGTCACTGTCAATTTACCTCTCCATTTGTCAGCCAAAATAATGAACCCGCAGAGTAAAATGGTTTTCTGAAAAAGGCAGATTTTCCACTTGCTCACAGAAATGATCAAAGCCAAGTGAATAAGAACACTAACGTCTGACCCCCATAATGGAACTTGGTTTGCAACTTCCCCTGAACTCACATGCCACACTGTTTTCAGTACCTAACTGGTCTAAGACTTCCTCACTTTTCTAATAGGGGAAAACTATGTGTCCTCTGAATGACTCTAATTTGGCAAAAAAAAATATTTTTAATTGTTTCCTAATCCTTGAAGGACGAGGTATGTGAGTGAGAACCACAATGAAATATGTGTGGGAGAAACACAGTGAATCATATTTTACAGGTAGTAAAAAAGAACCAGAGAGAAATTGAGTGATTTATGTACTATTATAGAGAGAGTCTGAAACTTGAACTCAAAGCTGTCAACACCCAGCTTTGTGATTACTTCCTTGAAAATTATGATTCTCACAAACCAGCATCCTACCAGGATCCTAAATTCAGTCTTGCCAGGATGTCTGAATAGACTGAGCCATCTATAGCCATTCAGAAGTTTAAATGCAAGTGTTTTTTTTGCTGTCAGAATATTAACCCTAACATGATTCATCTACTCTCTAACAAATGTAGTACCAGTTTCTGTCTTGTTTCCAGGTTTAATCCATCATAGCTGCCATCCAAAGCATTTTTTAGAGCACAATTACTTCAAACACAAGTTGAAGAGAGTTTCACTAACCAATATAAGCTTTCATCTAATATTTTAGCTAATCTTGAACATACAGACCAGAAAAACCATTTAATTCTTTATTTTTTAATGTTTATTTATTTTTGAGAGAGAGAGAGACAGAGGGACAGAGCGTGAGTAGAGGAAGGGCAGAGAGAGAGAGGGAGACACAGAATCTGAAGCAGGCTCCAGACTCTGAGCTGTCAGCACAGAACATGACACGGGGCTTGAACTCACGAGCCGCAAGATCATGACCTGAGCTGAAGTCAGCTGCTTAACCGACTGAACTGCCCGGGTGCCTCAAAAAACCATTTAGTTCTAGGTAAAGATAGAATCTAATCTTAATTCCATTAAGATAAGCACAACTGAGGTAGTTATTTTGCCCTGTCAATCAGTTATTTTGCTTAAAAATTCTATAGAATTAAGCTGTCCTACTAGAAGTCCACAGTAAATGGATCAACTTCCTGAATACTTTACAGGTCATCCAGCCTACTAAAATTTCACCATTCTCAGCAAATTGCATATAATAGAAAACCTATGCAGCCGCATGACATACAATTTTTTTTCTCTTTTCCAGCAGTACACCAAATACAGAGGCAAGCACCTCAATATCTTCTTAGACAACATAAAGGTGTCACTCACAGATGATGACCAAGCCTCCTTTGTGTCCAACCGCCAGTTGAGCACCACGTGGTCATCAAGCAGATGTCCAAAGGAACACTCTCTTATTTTCACTTAAGATGCTAGATCAATGTCCTGCCCGAATTCAGTGCTGAAAACAGGTCTAATAGGAAGCAATGGGAATGTAGCCGCTGAAAAAAATAATAATAATATAGACAATCCCAAATGGTGAATAATTCCAAATCCAAATCTCAAATTTTTGGTGTAGGAGAAAGATGAGGGAGGGAGGGAGAGAGAGAGAGAGAGAGGCAGAGAGACCTAAAAATGTATGGGAAGATGTGGTGAATACTATCCTGACTTCTGATTTAGCAACTCTATTTTCTCTCTATAGTTCTCTCAACAGTACAATCAAAATGTAGTAAAAATTTTCTTTTTTATGTGTGAGCACTGACTATGTGCCAGCTGTTGAAGCAATAAATTGCTTTTACAATTTACAAATTGCTACAAATAAACTGCTTCATGTAATCTTCATGGCTCAGTAAAGTAGATTCTAGAATCATGCCCCATTTTACTGAAGAGAAAAACAGAAGCTCAGAGAAGTTAACTGACTTATCCCAAGTTACACAGGTAATACGCTGCATGCTGCATACAATAAAATAAGTATGATACAATAAAATAAGTATTTTTTTTATCTGAGATAGTAGTTCTTGACCCTGGCCACACTCAGAATAACCGGGAACTTTTATTCTAAAATAACAATGCCTGGGTCCCCCTCTAGAAATTCTGATTTAATTGATTAGGGTGGGGTCCAGGCAATTTTATTTTATTTTACTTTATTTTACTTTATTTTATTTTTTTGTTTGTTTTGTTTTGTTTTGTTTTAGGTTTCTCTGGGTGACTCTAAAATGGTAGCCAGGCAACAATGAGAATCCATATCAATTGGGATATGTCAGTAGTTCTCAAACTTCAGCATGCAACAAAATCACAAGAATCTCCCAGAATTTCTGATTCTGGAGGTCTGTGTGGGACCTGAGAATCTGAATTTCTAACAGGTTTTCAGGTGACAGTGATACTGCTAGGATGACACTTTGAAAATCACTGCTATGGGGAAGGCTAAGTATGGCGGACACTGGCTCAATGGTCACCGTGCCCATTTTCTCTTCCAGGATACACAACTAAATTACACTTCCCAGCCTCCTTTGCATCTAGATGGGACTACATGGCTAGTTCTCACCAATGGCCAATGAGTGGAGGTGATTTGTCACTTGGGGTCTGAAGCACTTGGAAGCAAGTGTGTCTTTTCCCCACTGTCTCCGTCTTTCCTTGTCTGCTCGCAAGATGCAGAGGATGCAGTCTGTGAGACCCCATCAGAGATAATAGAACCACCGAGTCTCTAAATGAATGCATGGAGCACACCAACCCCATTCCCAAGGACCCACATAGACCTTGATGTGAGGAACTAATAAATCTTTATTGATTCTTAGAAGCCACTATGATCTACAGGCTGGTTTTTTTAGCAGTCAGCCCTGTCCAGAAAACACTACATCAAGACGATTGTAGGCAAGCAATGTGACATCTCGGTTTCTTCATCTCTACATGGGGAATTCACTAAAATGAGCTCTAAGATCACTTTCGTTTCTAACATTTTTTTTAACATTTTTATTTTTATTTTTTGAGACAGAGAGAGACAGAGCATGAATGGGGGAGGGGCAGAGAGAGAAGGAGACACAGAATCAGAAGCAGGCTCCAGGCTCTGAGCCATCAGCCCAGAGCCCGACGCGGGGCTCGAACTCACGGACCATGAGATCGTGACCTGAGCTGAAGTCAGATGCTTAACCGACTGAGCCACCCAGGCGCCCCAGTTTCTAACATTTTATGACTCTGTAATATCAATTCAGTCCTAAGTTAGGTGGAAACAATTCTAAGTACAAGGAGAAATAAGAATCTGTTTTATTCAGCATTGGTTTTGGGGCACAGCTGGAATGCAGAAGAGTGTAGTCCTATTCTGTACACACCTAAAGGTCAAGCTAGGGAAACAAAACTAAGGCACATGATGTTACAGTAAGCACGACAAGACAGCTATAAGCCTATTTTCTGCGTGAAGTGAAAATCTGGTAAGAACAGAGAGTCCAATATATGCTCCATATGCTCTAATGGCAGCTCAAACCCTCTGTAGATAGATCAAGCGATGGAAGCAGACTACTGCATGCAGAAATCTGGACAGATAATGGGAGCTAATCTGGACTTATTTTTGAACAAAAAGAAGTGGTTCATGATATGGGAAAAAGTAATTTGGGGGAAAAGTAATCAGGTTCAAAATAAAGGAGGAAATGGTAAGTGTAGTACAAGTATCTTTAGTCAATGGATTCTGAGATTTTTTTTTTACATTTTATTTATTTATTTTGAGAGAGAGAGCATGTGCATGAGTGGGGGAGGGACAGAGAGAGAGAATCCCAGGCAGGCTCCACACTCTGGACCCAGCCTGACATGTGGCTCAATCTCAAGACCATGAGATCACGACTTGAGCTGAAATCAGGAATCAGACACTTAACCAACTGAACCACCCAGGTACCCCAATGGATTCTGAGTTTTTAAGGGCATTCCCATTTTCAATGAGAAAATTTTCCATTGGCTACTCACAGTAAGATGTTCCAGACTTTTTTTTTTTAATTTGAGAGAGAGAGCATGTGCACGCATGTGAACAGAGCAGAGGGACAGAAAGAGAGAAAATCTTATGCAGGCTCCATGGTCAGCACGGAGCCCAATGCAGGGCTTGATTCCATGACCCTGGGATCATGACCTGAGCCAAAATCGAGATTTGGACGCTCAACTGACTGAGCTACCCAGGCACCGCGTGATTTTCCAGATTTTTAAATGAATGTAAATGTTAACAAAGAAGCTCCTACATATTTCTAAAAGGATAGGTAGATAGATAGAAAAAGATAGATGAGACATGATATGATATACCAAAAGAACCTATCATTGTGCTTGTGTAAGTTTTCAAAGGTGTCTATTAGTAGGATAAATGCCACGTTAACAAATTTTCTTACCAAATCCTTCTCCATGCCATTTTAGCATCTTCTCTGTTACTAAAACCAAAAAGAATGACTGAAGACACAAAAAAAATTGTTTCTGGAAGTACCTGACAGAGCCAAACTGAAACTGACTTTTAAGATGGAAAGTTCTAGCCAGGTTTTTGTTTTTGTTTTTTTTTTCTGAGAGCTGGTACCAAAACAGTGTAGCTCCTACAGGAAAGTTAATCAGAATTGCAAAGAATGGCAATCACAGATAATTTACTAAAATGCCTGACGGCTTAGGCTGACAGCTCAGTAGGAGAAGAGCGATTGATCTTAGCCTAACACACAGACATAAAAAGATAAAGAATGTTAAAATGCTTTTACAGAGACGAACTATTAAATATTCTCAGCAAACATTTGTTGAGTAGCTACCACTGTCCTAAGGCAGCAAGACAAGTAAAAATTTCAAGGAGACAAGTCATCGTAAGCCACAGGCAAAGCAGGGAGAGATGTGCGACAAACAACCCCAGTTCTCATGTCCTTTCTTACAAGAGGATGTGCTCTGGCCCAGATCTGACATATGAGGTCTCTAAAGCGTGGATGCAATCACTTCATTTACAGGTCTTCTGCTACCTCCTTCTTTCTCCCAAACTATTCTATGTACCTGACCCACACATCCCTTCTTTATTCTAACCACCACCTCCTGATTGTTTGGTTTCAATGTAAACATCCCTTCCTTCTATGACTCCTCAAACTAGGTTATTTATTCTTGTTATCACCACAATAGCCATAAATATACTTTTTTTTACTATGGAGCCTATCATCTTTTATAACAATTGTTTGTTTTGTCTGTCTGGGTGAAAGAGAGAGAGAGAGAGAAAGGAGAGGGAAGGGCAAGAGAGGGGAGGGGTGGGAAGGGAAAGGAGAGGAGAGAGAGGGAGAGAAACTGTCTTTCTTGTTCAGCATGGCATATCCAATGACTATCACATTCGTGGCATGTAGCTAGAACGTAGTAAATGTTTACTGAATGAACGACGGACTAAGTTTTATAGGGGCAAAGAGGAAGGAGCCACTGATTATGCCTGGAAGGAAAATGGGAGTAAATATTCACCAAGACACTTAACGATTTAAACTGAGCTGTGACTGGTAGAAGGCTAACTCAGACAGACAGTGCCTGCCAATCAAGTCTTCTCTGATATCTGTTGACAATGGCAGATGCCAAGATAGAATGAACATAAAAAGGGGACAGGTCTATTTCCTTCTCTGAGGAGTAGAAAAATTTAAAGCTTTAAATTCTAGGAAATGAATTACAATTTTAGGGTTGATGTATCTGTATTTTCAAGAACTCGCGTCACGGTAAGGGGAAGAAGCAAAGGGGGAAACTACCGAAGAGAAAGTGAGGTGTGTCTAGTCAATCTTTTTGTCTTTCCTTTGCATAAGCACTCAGTAAATAAATGATTCTGGCCGGGGGAGTTATTATTGCTTCCCATTTCCTCTGCTGAGAAGTTTTCTTCATCAAAATAACCATCAGCAATGAAATCATAGTAGCCAGTGTCTAATCTTTTCAAAGTTAGCTTTATGGATCCTATCATGATCGTTAAGGGCAATACTTATCTAAGCAAAACAGGAAACAAATATACTTCGCAGAGACGTGTAACTCCAATAAGGTCCAGCCTGCAGCCTTATAGCTGAAAAGCCATGACGAACACCAGGTTGCTTCCTGAGTCATCAATATGTCCACCATAGCAGGGATTCCCTCTGATTAAGGCTCTGCCTAGATTCTCAAAATTAATTGCTGTAGTCCCCAGTCCACTCCACATCTGCCTCCTTGTGAGGAAAAGAAATGCATTCACAGCAATTCCTGAGTGAAAGAGTTCCAGAAATAAATACAGAAATGAAGAAAGTCCCATAACTCCATCCTTCTGCTGTCGTCCCTAATTCCCCTTCTCCCATTCCAAGCCTCCCCAGACTATGCTTGCCCATCTGCTTGCCTGGAAGTCAGACACATTAAAGGAGATCACCCCAGAAGCCCAAAAATCAAAGCATCCTTAGGCATAAGTGAAATTGATCATCTGCACTAGAAAGGACCCAGAGAAAAGCCTCCAAGCCTCCAGAAACTCTCTCACTGGCATTTGTACTAAGGCTGAAAATTCTATCCTCCAAATTTAGGAAGAAGGCCTTATCAGAACCAAGATCTCAGATGGCAATAAGACTCATCTGCGGCCACTTTCTCTTACCTCCAAACAAACTTCCTTAACTGTACGTCCCCCTCCAGAGAGATGATGTCACTTGGCTTCAGCTAAGGAACAGAGTTCATCTGCATCATGAAGTTGGGGGAAGGTGGTCATTTCCAGATCAATTTTCTCACTTAGAGAGCAGAGCTGCCTGGCAGGTAGGTTTCATTATCCCCTTCACACAGGTGAGGAAACAGAACCACCAACAAAACCAGGGTAGAAATGCCCCCCCAGTCATTAAATGCCTCACTCCGACACACCATGAGGGGTTGCGTTTCCTATCCAGCTAATTAGTGCAGTTGCCGCACCTGGGAAGCTCACCCTTCCCCCCCTCCTGCCCATCCTTCAGATCTCAGCTCAACTGTCACCTCCTCAGAAAAGACTTCCCTGGCCACCCAGTCTAAAGTCCATCATCTCGACCTTCTCACACAACACCCTGTTCTTTTCCTTCATCACATTTATCACAGTTTGTAAGTACTTACAAACTCCTTTGTAATCTCTCATCCAATAAGGCTTTTATTGGAGCTGAAAGTAACTGCACAAAGTTCTCTCTCAGCCCTCAGGAGGCTACCCATCCCCATCATGCTCGACAATCCCTGGGGTCAGCCTTGGCAACCTCCTTGGGGCTTCCTCCAGGTCATTCTCATGTGTTCTTCAACACCTCCCACTGCCACCCTTGAAGCTCAAACCACCTGATTCTAGCACCTGCTAAGTTTTCAGTAGCTATCTATCTATATAATATATTCATATTATCCTGAAAGGAGGCATGAGTTTTCTGGCACACAGTTATCATTACTTACAGCAATAACCACATCAGTTCTCCTCTGTGTCAATTCTTCTTATCCAGGGCCTTGCAGTGAGACCCACATGTCAAGATCTGTATGACAGGCAAGAAACCCAAAACAAATTAATCTAGGAGCTTATTTAGGATGAGGACAAGCTGTGCCCCCCTCTCCTCCCTAGGAAAAGAAAACTTTGCTCCCTAAACAAATTCTCCTTGGAAAGAGAAGGGAAGGATCCTAAGTTCTGCCCTTCTGAACTATAAATAAATGCTTCCATGTACAAGTTCACAATCCCTGGAAGGTCTCTGTGGCTCTGGATTTCATTCCTCTTCTGAAATGAAACATTAACCTCACGGAAGATAAACCTCTCAGGATGGCCTCTTACTGTCTACTCATCCTTAAACACTACAACTTGTTCTTTCATCCAGATCCCAGCTTTCTTTGTTCAGAAATCCCTAACCAGAGGCATCTGGATGGCTCAGTTGGTTGAGTATCTGACTCTTGATTTCGGTTCAGCTCCTGATCTCACAGTTTGTGAGATGGAGCCCTGCATCGGGCTCTGCTCTGACAGCACAGAGCCTACTTGGTATTCTCTCTCTCCCTCTCTCTCTGCCCCTCCCATGCTTGCTCTCTCTCTCTCTCTCTCTCTCTCAAAAATAAACATTTTTTTAAAAAAGAAAAAATAAGAAAGCCCTAACCATATGGAAATATAAAAATATTTTCTCTACAGCCCCACGCTACCCTCTGGTCCTCCTCAACCTGCCATCTCTCAATTTCCTGTGCATCCTTCCATCTTCCACTTTTATGAGCACCCATAGATCTTGGATCTTGAACCTCCTCTGAATTCTGCATCATCCCAAAGACCTCTAACACCCTGTGGACAAATGCTGGGCAAGTGGGGAAGCCCAATATTCAATAAAATTGAGGTAACTAGCATGAAGAGTGTATCAGTCAAGATCAAGTCTGGAAAACAGTAACCCCTCAATACACCCTGAGTATGGAGGATTGAATATAAGGAGGTAGCTGGAAGAAATGGAGGGGTGAAACTCAGAAAATTCAGTGCTTAAAAACTTGTGCCTATAGCACAGACTTAAATGTCTTGTAAGAAACTCTAAGAGATTGCTTCAAATTTCACATCTTCGTCTCTCCTTAGTGCCTCCTGAGAGAATAATGGCCTTTCCTCTTCCACTTTCCAGTCTCCCCTCATTGGCAGACTCCAACCCATCTTCAGGGTTAGAAGAGGAAAGAGGATTCTGGGAAGCCCAGCTTGTTGTCCTAAAAAAAAAAAAAGAAATCATACAAGGTCATTTGGACCTGACTCTAAGTTGATGGCCATCCAGCACAAAGGGCAGAGTCATGCTCTTCTCTGTTTGTTTTCCTATTTAAAAGCATTTATGATGGGGAACACCTTCTCCAACAATTTTTGCTTTTATTCATCTCAAGAGATGGCTCCTGGGAGCCATTTCCCCGAGGGAATTGCTTGCATTATATATTTGATCATTCCAACTAAGAAGTCCTCAGCTTTCTTTTCAGCAAAGATGAACATGGGTAGACGATGGTACCCCTAAACCATCCCTTAAATACTACATTTAAATGTTGAATATAAATTCACAAACAGAATGCAACAACTACTTGAATACACGCAGAAGGAATTCCATTGTTACATTTTCAAGGAGCTATTCTGGACCATTTCCATTAGGGAACAGTTTCCCTTAAAATCATGAAATTCAAACCATGAATATCAAATATCCTTTGATGTTTCAGGTTTTCATGATTGAAAAATTCTGTGCTTTTTCTGCTACATTAAATAAAAATGGGAAAGTAAAATGGTTGAATGAGTGGTGGCATGAAATTTCTTTTAACTCAGCATGAACCCACAGAAACCAAGAAACATAAAAAGTTCACCAGTTTAAAAAGGAATTGAACTCATTAATGCAAAACTGCAAAAATCTATCCAACTTGAAATTAATCTCCCAGATCTTGCGAGATAGAAACATACTTACACGGTACACTCTAAAAACTTAGTGTTAACTACACGGGATGTTTTTGGAATCAAAGTATACCGTAGAAATACGGATGGTACCTTGTTATTGTACAACACACCTCATTTTATTGTGCTTTGAGGATAGTGTGTTTTTCACAAATTGAAGCTTTGTGCCAACCCTGCATCGAGAAAGTCTGTGGCTGCCATTTTCCAATAGCAGTTGCTTACTTCCTGTCTCTATATCACGTTTTGGTAATTCCTGCAATATTTCAAATTTTTTCATTATTATGCTTGTTATGGTGATCTGTGATCAGTGATCATGGCTCACTGGGAGCTCAGATGATGGTTAGCATTTTTTAACAATAAAATGTTTTTAATTCAGGTGGGTATGTTTTTTTATTTTTGTTTAACTTTTATTCATATTTTGAGATACAGAGCATGAGTGGGGGAGGGGCAGAGAGAGAGGGAGACACAGAATCCAAAGAAGGCTCCAGGCTCTGAACTGACAGCACAGAGCCCGACGCAGGGCTCGAACTCACAGATGGTGAGATCATGACCTGAGTTGAAGTTGGACGCTTAACCGACTAAGCCACCCAGGCACCCTCAGGTGGGTACCTTTTTTAGATGTAATGCTGTTGCACACTTAAGAAACTATAGCAGAGGGGTAAACATAACTTTCATATGCACCGGGAAACCGAAAAATTCATTTGACTCACTGTAGTGTGGATTTTGGTTCATTGCAGTATTTGCTTTATTGTGGTGGCCTGAAGCTGAACCTGCAACATCTCCAAGGTATTCTTGCATTGCTTTTACTGAACCATCGCTAAGAAAAATGCTAAGAAAGAATTAAGAATGTGTTCTGAAGAAGGGGATGGAAAGTAGACATATAGAGCTTCTAAGGAACACAAAATACACCAATAATCAACCATCAGACAACATGAAAATAAATGAAAACTGAAAATGGAAGCTAAAGAGATCATTTACCCTGCAAAGAGCCCTCTACATAATTATGGTTTCTCACACATATATATAGAGTTGGCCACAAAAAGAAACTTAGGAAGGAATTACCTGTAAATGAGTCTTATCTTCTCGCTGGCCTCTCAAACAGGCAATGGCTACTCCTGTGTCAGAATAGTCATTGGACAATTTTCCTACACTTCTCTACCCTTCTCTGGTCCTCCTCAGGGCCCTCCTCCCTTTCTGAAAGAGAATGCTTATTGACAAAAGCATATGGTAGACATACCACATACCAGGCCCTATGCTAGGTTTGGAGGACAGGGAGTACAAGTCAAGTAGAATAGCCTCACTTCACAGAAAAGAAGAACTACAGAACCCAAATTATTTCCCATACAGAATCCTGCCCTTCTAGAAACAGTAACCTCCCGCCGACATCTAAATAATGCTCCTCTCCCTACTCTATCATGTGGTTCAAGTGGGCTCTGTGATGCTCCATTTGATCTCACACCTCTTTGGCAAAGTCAATTGGTCTTGACCCAACCCAAGCCAACCAAAGGTGTTGCTTCTGACTCCTCTAACTGAATGTAAGAAAGTCAGTCTCTTTCTGAGAATAGAAGTTATAAAGTGTAATTTTCTTGAATTACCAGTGGATAGGTTTCCCACAACATGCAGGAAAGTTTGTGAGACACAATAAAAGTGACAACAGTGAAACAAAAACAAAAAAAATTGGACCCAGAGACTAAGAAGGAAGCGTGCTCTCATGAATCCTCAATATTTTTTAGATGGCTGAAGTGTGTGTGTGTGGGTGTGTGGGTGTGGGTGTGTGTGTGTATGTGTGTAGAAAAATAGAACAACAAAAATAGGATGGGAGTAGGATATTAAAGTCCTTATAAGCTAAGCTAAAAACTTGCTTTATCCTGATGAAAAGTGAAGGGGTTTACTGAAAGACTAATCAAAGAATCCCAAATCTTTTTTTTTTATAAAGTTTTTTTTTTTTTTTTTTTTTTTTTGACAGAGAGGGAGAGACAGAGCATGAATGGGAGAGCGGCAGAGAGAGGGAGACACAGAATCCGAAGCAGGCTCCAGGCTCTGAGCTGTCAGCACAGAGCTGGATGGGGGCTCGAACCCACGGACCTCGAGATCATGACCTGAGCTGAAGTCGGACGCTCAACCGACTGAGCCACCCAGGCGCCCCAGAATCCCAAATCTTTTAACTTAACAAAACCCAAACTTTCCAAGATTTAGCTCTGGAAGTAAATCTCCTAAGGCTAACCAAATGGTTCCTGGTATCACTTTCTCCCTTCTCCCGAGGTACTGACATCCCCTTTACAGCCTGGCTCAGAAATAAAAACAAACTATTTTCCTTGTATCTTAAGCAAAGAAGTTTAGATGAGAGCCTTTAAAGAGAATCCATTTTATTCTAAGGTAGAATAAAAAGGAATTCAACACAAAAATAAAAGGAATAGAATCATGGCCATTCAGGCTTGTCACTTATAGGTGCTTCCCAGGGGGCTTACACCTGAGTCCCATAGGTACAATTGCCCCACACACACCATCTGAGATACCTGCATCGGTGACCCAAGAATTGTCATAACTAACTCCAACTCCCATTTTGGCTTTTTTAAAAGAATTGTAACCCACCACTCCTACTCAGCTCTCAACATCCTTGTGGGCAAAAGCTGGTAAGTCAGGTTTCCATGATGCTGCCTATTAAAACAGTCCCTCTTTGTTTCTAATTCGAGACCAACATTTCTTACTTGTGTGACTGATGTCAAGAAAACACTAGCCTTCAACATAAAGTGGAGTATTTTAACCCACATGGCTAAAGAGCTTAAAGACTATTTTATGTATTTAACAAAACTACATAAATAGTAGTTATGGGACCTGGTTTTTGGAGAAGAAAATACTGGAAATGGTGGGGGAAGGCCTTAGGTGTGAAATGATGAAGACTTAATCTTATGATGATGAGGATGAACAAGAAGGACATGTTTGAGGCATATCTAAAGGATATAACTAACAGAACTTAGTGAGTAATGAGACGAAAATGAGAAAATTATTATTAGAATCATTACTAGCTGTTATTACTAGAATTATCCGCAAATTTTGGTTTAAAAAACTAGTTACTGGACTCATCAGTCTAGATAAGAGAAAGACGGAGCAAAACAAAACAAAACAAAATGAGTTAAACTTCGGACATGTTTTATTCAAGTCACTGGTAAAACATGCAAGGGGAGATGTTCAGTAAATAGCTGGAATATGAATCAGGAGTGAGAAATGCATGGGAGCTGGACAATAAAGCCCATCCATTAAAAATCACCAGGAACACAAATGTAATCTGACAAAGTCAGGTTTATCTAGTTTGCCGCAACATGGAATGTATTCCATGAGAAATCTTGGGGCCTCTAAGAGGGAACAGGAAGGGGCTTTTTGCTGGGCTAGGACTTACTCGTAATGAGTTTTGAGGCAGGACTAGGAGAAATGGGAATCGGCTCTGGAATTAGAAGCTGTGATCAAGTGAGGGCAGTAGTAGTTTTCTTTGTTCAGAAGGCAGAGGGACCAAAAATGGGTCTTGAGAGTCACTGGCAAGAAAGTAGTCATCACTCAAAATAAAGGACTGTTAGAACATTTTACAGCTGCAATGTGACCTTGAGAAATAATGTTTTCTGTTGACTTTGCAGTTAGCTCTCTCTATATGTCTATTAGTACAGTCTGATTATTAGCAGGACTCATATTTACTCACTCAAACCTAGGCGTATATTTACTTTCCTAGTTCTGGGCTGATTTTTATTATCTCAATATACTTCACTGTCATCAGCTTATAGTTGATAAACTATGGAAATAGGGTAGGTGTCCAATAATGGCACTTACTAAGGATGAGAGACCCTTTGGCCCTTTTACTCTCACTTAGACATAACCGCAGTCTTTGATACAGCGATTAATGTTTTGTCAAGCACATGTAAAGTGCTATGCAAACCCACCTTCCACCTATCTACCTACCCACCAGCCACCATCCTCCTTTTTCTGGGTCAAGGAGCCATTCCGATATAGAAATTCTGGGGCTGAAAAAAAATAAGGATAAAACACACACACACACACACACACACACACACACACACACACAGAACCTGAGAATGACCTAAAGATATGGGTGAATAAGAAGAAGAAAAAGTATACGGTGTTGTGAATACAAAGGGAGAATGATACAAGGAGGGAGTAGCCACCAGAACCAGATGTTGGTGAAAGAAAAGCAAGATAATCTCTGCCAAATGGATCCCTTAGGAAATCATTTGAATGGTGGAGACCAAAGCCAGAGGAGGAAGAGGAGCCTGCAAATGTGGACCACACTTTTAAGTGTGGTGCTGTGCTGAGAAGGACAAAGAGCAGTAGCTAGTAGTAGACATAAAGTCAAGGAAAAAGGTTTTTGTTCATATCTTTAGACAATGGAGAGTTGAACATTCCTATACATCGAGTGGAATAATAACACTCTCCTCTCAAGAGAGGAGAGAGTGAAGACCCAGGGAGAGAGAATCATGAGTGGTGCAAGTTCTACAGGAGATGGGAGGGAGGGCATCGGTGCACAGTGAAAGACACACATATGTTCAGACCAAAGGGAAGGAGGGACAATGGGGTGTGGACACAAGTAGGAGGGAGGGCAGGAACTTGAAAGAATTTCCACCTGGTGACCTCTATTTTCCCTGTGGATGAACAGGTCAGGGCATCTGACCAAGGAAATTGGGTTTGAAATAATCACTCATGGAAATGAGATTATCAATGACATTTTACATGTCTTAAAATAGTAAGAATAGTTATAGTACAGTTAGTTTTATTTATTTATTGACACAATCTTTATGAGATAGCAGGATCTCTTCCAAGATGCTTACCAACTAATTTTCCTTATAGAAAACATGCCTCTCAAGAATGATTTTAAATTATGTTATATTTGGGGGGCACCTGGGTGGCTCAGTCAGTTGAGCATCTGACTCTTGATTTTGGCTTGGGTCATGATCCCACGTTGAGCTCTGCACTGAGCGTGGACCCTGCCTGGTATTCTCTCTCTCTCTCTCTCTCTCTCTCTCTCTCTCTGCCACTCTCCCGCATTTGCACATTCTCACTCTGTCTCTCTAAAATAAAAAATAAAAAATAAATAAATTTAAATTATTTTATATTTTTATATGTACATATACAAATAAGGGCATTTTTTGAAAAACAGAAAACCCAGTTAACAGTGGTTACTATGGAGGGTGGAAGTATAAGCTGCTCTCACTTTTCATTTTGTACATTTTAGTTTTATTTGACTTTCTTCTTATAACAAGTGTTTTTTTAATATAATCTGAAAGAGGAACAGAGTTCTAATATGAAAGAAAAAAATGAACTTTTTCAGCATCTGGTCCTCTATTCAAGGTTAAATGTCTTCATGATTTTTTATTCAGAGTTGAGGGTTTCTTCTTCCTATGGATCAAGATGGCCAAAAGGATGGAGAATCTCTTTTCATTAAAAATTATATTCATCTGTGACAGAGCCCCCAAAACTGTTCTCATATACATTTAAAAAAAAAAAGGAAAAGGAAAAAGAAAAGCATTCCGTAGCTGATATGCTCATGATAGCTCATGATGTCATCAGTGTCCTGACCTCCTATCTTTTTTCTCCACCCCCATTAGCACGTGTCTTCTAACCTCAAGCCCTCATCACACTTACAAAATGGCCACAACAGCTCCAGCCGTCACAACTCTATCTCAGATAGTAAGAGAGAAAGCCAAAAGGTTACAGGCTGAGTTATCCCCTTTTGAAGGTCCTTTCCATGAAGCCCCCATTCAGCAGCTTCTACCTATATCCATTGGCCAGAATTAGTCACATGCCCACCTCTAACTGCAAAGGAGGCTGGGTAATGCAGCTTTCAGCTGGTGCCTTGCCACTCTGATCAAAGAGAGCATTCTGTTTAGTAAAGGATGAAAAAGAGACGAGTGCTAAGCAGGCCACCAGTAGTCCCATAGTTATCTCAACCTTGAGATGAAAAAGATGAAAACTCTTTTGAGTAAGCTTTCTATAAAATATTTGGCTAACCCTACAACTGAATTGATATTTCTCAGATTTCCCATTCATGCTGCGGGTTGTTCAGCCTTAATGCCCCCATGATACTTCCAGGCTGGAAACATACCAGAGGTGGCAGTAGCCCAAGTCCTGCTCTGGCACTTTCTGTCATATCCCCTGGCACCTCCTCCCACTCACAAGCGGGAGCAGTGCCCTCTGGCTCAGGTTTACCTTGGCTCAACTTCCCGGCTCTTCCCTAGGGCTGCACAGTAAAAAGTCCCGCTCCTGCTTTGCCCCTGCTTCCCTCCTTTTTCTTTTCCCAATTCCCAGGTACGTCTTTTTAAAAATTATCTTCATTGAGAGTGACTGGAAATTCACATGAATGCTTACTGCAGCTTATACACAATGTGAATTGAAAGTCTTATGGTTTCAGGACAAGTTTATAGAAATAAATCCACACTTACAAATGTTTCATAAGGGGAATATTACTGTAAATGCAAGACAGGGATTGAAACAAATGGAGACAAAATACAGAAAGTAGTAGAGAGGCAGAGAAAAAACAGAGTCTGTCCCTCTCTTTAAGCATTCCTGAAAAATCCTTATCTGCCACATATAATTCGGGGGGGGGGGGGGAGGGGGGTGAAGCAAGATGCTCTCAAGGATATATTTTTTCCTGTTAGAATGTTGGTTTCTTAGAAAGCACAATCATGCCATTTGTGTATTCTATCAAGAATCCTGAATTCCAGGGGCGCCTGGGTGGCTCAGTCGGTTGAGCGTCCGACTTCGGCTCAGATCATGATCTCACAGCTTGTGGGTTCGAGCCCCGCGTCGGGCTCTGTGCTGACTGCTCAGAGCCTAGAGCCTGTTTCAGATTCTGTGTCTCCCTCTCTCTCTGACCCTCCCCCGTTCATGCTCTGTCTCTCTCTGTCTCAAAAATAAATAAACGTTAAAAAAAAAAATTTTAAGAATCCTGAATTCCAGTGGAAATTTGATAAGTCCCAAATGATGATCCTTCATGACATAAATGATATATGTTGAACCACTGACATAGGAGCCAAACAGCATAATCAGTAGCATAAATAAAGCCAACCCTTTCCACTGGGCAATCTACAGAAAAGAGGAGAGGAATTTGTAGGATTAAAAAAAAAAAGGAACTGAATCCAGAGCCAGAAACAGACCCACATAAATACAGTCAACTGATCTCTGACCAAGGAGCAAAGATAATATAACAGACCAAAGAGCCTTTTCAACAAATGTGCTGGAACAACTGGACGTGCAAAAAAAAAAAAAAAATTAGACAAAAACCTTACACCCTTCACAAAATTTAATGCAAAATGGATCACAGACCTAAATGTTAAACACAAAACTATAAAACTCCTAGGAGATAACATATGAGAAAACCTAGATGACTTCGGATATGGCAACGACATTTTTAGATACAACACAAAAGGCAGGATCCATGAAAGAGAAAATTGATCGACTGGGCTTCATTAAAATATTAACACTTCTGCTCTGTGAAAGATACTGTCAAGAAAATGAGAAGTCAAGCCACAGACTGGGAGCAGATATTTGCAAAAGACACATCTGATAAAGGATTGTTACCTAAAATAACACAAACAACTCTTAAAACTCAGCAATAAGAAACAAAATCCAACTTCAAAATGGACCAAGGACTTTATCAGATCATCAGAGAAGATGTACAGATGGCAAACAAGCATCTGTAAAGATGAAGCAACCACAATGTCTTCAGTAGGATAATGTGGTAAATGCAGAAAACAGAATACTATTCAGCGCTAAAAAGAAAGATGTGGAAGAACATGAAAAGTTGTGGAGGAACCTTAAATGCATATTACTAAATGACTCTGTCTCTCGCTCTCTCAAAAATAAATAAACATTAAAAAAATAATAAAATAAAAGGGGGCGCTTGGGTGGCTTAGTTGGTTAAGAGTCTGACGTCAGCTCAGGTCATGATCTCGCAGTTTGTGAGTTCGAGCCCCACATGGGGCTCTGTGCTGACAGCTTAGAGCCTGGAACCTCCTTCAGATTCTGTGTCTCCCTCTCTCTCTGCCCCTCCCCTGCTCGTGCTCTGTCTCTCTCTCTCTCTCAAAAATAAATAAACATTAAAAAAAACAGTTAAAAAATGCATATTACTAAATGAAAGAAGCCAATCCAAAAAGGTTACATCTGTATGATTCCAACTATATGACATTCTAGAAAAATCAAAACTATGGAGCAATAAAAAAAAGAAAAATCAGTGGTAGCTGAGGGGTGAGGCAGGGGCTGTGAATGGTTGAAGCACAGAGGATTTTTGGAGCAGTGGAAATACTCCAAGTGATCCCATAATGATGGATACATGTCGTCATACATTGGTCCACTGCCATAGAATGTATAACACCATGACTGAATCACGGTGTAAACTATGGACCTCAGGTGATTATGACGTGTCAACGTAGGATCATCAATTGTTTCAAATGTACCAACTGGGCGGGGGATGTTGATAATGAGGGAAGTTGTATACGTGTGGAGGCAGGGGAGACATGGAAAATCTGTACCTTCCCCTCAATTTTGCTGTGAACCTAAACCTACTCTACTAAAATGTTCTGAATAAAAAAGAGCAAAAAGGGGAACTGAACATGTACTGCCCATGTGCTCACAGTCATATGTGCACCCTTGACATATGAAGGAACAGAGTCTCAAAAAAACTAAAGAATTTACCCAGTGCACACACACCCTCTTTGGCCCACAGAGTCTTTCATTTGACCAACTAAACTGGTTGAAAGCTTAAAATAAGGACTAGCATTGCTCTCTGTTGATTTAGGCATTTGCTCTGCCTCAGGAAACTTTCGCATTTAGTGAAAATCTGGATCACAAACCCTACCTGTGTGATTATCTTACATTAAGAAAACTGAAGCTGCATTTGGTACTAAACATGATTTCTAGAAACATCATTTTTTTAACAGTGGAATATGAAATTGACCTTGAGACAAAATTTTTATTTCTCTGCTTCTATATACAAATTTTCCAAATGAGTTAAAAGAAGGCTAAGAAGTTTTGTGGTGAATTAATACTGCTTCAAATACAATCTCAATGAACATGAAATGGAGTAAGATTGGAGACGAATGTCTTAATCACTCATGTGTGGATCTTGGCCATGGGGGAGGGGAAGGGAAAAAAAAAAAAATGAATGTCTTGAAATGCTCCAGAAAGAGAGAAGGGCAGGTGAGGATGTGATTCCTCACTGGCTTCTTGATGAGGAACTTCCTGGGATTTATGCAGGGAAATCAACAGCCAAGCAAATTGGCCCGAGTCATCTCAACACTGGAGGTTCTCTGACTGCATGGTAACTTAAGTGCCCCTGTCCCAATTGCTGTTTGATCCCTTGGGCCTCTGGGGTTTCTACTCTCATCCTTCAATCATCTCTTCACTGGGAGTCCTGATTCTCAATTAGAAAACACTGCAAGGCCAGCTGTGACCTCTGCATTGGGACCCCTCTGCTGCAGCTCTCACCCAGTCCCTTTCTTGGGTATGAAGTCCTTCAGGACAGTGGATCATGGAGCTGCTCTTCACACAGCAGTGAGATTCCTACAGATTTTCTATCTGATGACTTTTGATTTCACCATCTTCCTGGTATCACAGGGACCACTGAGATGAGTTACTGTACTGGATAGCAACTCGGCTATAATAAAAATCCAATTAGAAGTACACTCATGTTGTTTTTATTTTTTTAAGTCCAGAGTAAGAAAGCCCAAGCCTGCAAGGTTAGCAGAAGAAAGGAAATAACAAAGACCAGAACAGAAATAATGAAATAGAGACCAGAAAAACAATAGAAAAGATTCATGAAACTAAGAGCTGTTTTTTTTTTTAAAGAGAAACAAAATTGATAAGCCTTTAGATAGATGAAGTAAGAAAAAAAAAAAGAGAAGACTCAAATAAATTAATTCAGCAAAGAAAACAGGAGACATTACATCTGATATCACAAATATACAAAGGATCATAAAAGACTACTATAAAAAATTATATGTCAACAAATTGGACAATCTAGAAGAAATGGATAAATTCCTAAAAACTTACAACCTACCAAGACTGAATTATGAAGACATAGGAAATCTGACAGGCGAATAACAAGTACAGAGATTGAATCAGTAATCAGAAATCTCCCGGGACCAGATGGTTTCCCTGGTGAGTTCTACCAAACATTTAAAGAACTAACCCCAATCCTTCTCACACTCTTCCAAAAGAATTGAAGAAGAACACTCCCAAACACATTTTATAAGGCCAGCATCACTCTGATACCAAAGCTAGTTAAGGACACTACAGGGAAAGAGAATAGAATGGTAGTAGCTGCCAGGGCCCAGAGGATTGGGGGAAATGGGGAGACATTGGTCAAAGGCACAAAATTCCAGTTTTAAGATGAATGAGTTCTGAAGACCTAACGTACAGCATGGTGATTATTGTTAACACTACTATATTACATACTTGAAAGTTGCTAAGGGAGTGGAACTTAAATGTCCTCACCACAAAAAGGAAGTGGTCATTATGTGACATGGCAGACTGTTGTAATCATTTCACAGTTTATAAGTGTATCAAGTCAATATGTTGTACATCCTGAACTTATACAATGTTCTATATCAATTATAGCTCAATAAAGCTGGAAACAAAAGGAAACCAATTTGTCATAAAAACAACAACAAAAAGCCCAAGGCTGGTATAGTATTTTAGACAAATAATAAAAGTAATGATAATAAATAGCTTGTATTTAGCACATGAAATGTGCCAGGGACTATTTTATTTTATTTTATGTTTATTTATTTATTTTGAGAGAGCGTGAGGATGAGTGGGGAGGGGCAGAGAGAGAGAGAATCCCAAGTGGGCCATGCATGGTCAGCACAGAGCCCAACTCAGGGCTGGAACCCATAAACTGTGAGATCATGACTTGAGCCGAAATCAAGAGTTGGACACTTAACTCACTGAACCACCCAAGCGTCCCACCGGGGACTACTTTAAACATTTTACTTACATATTTTGTTCTTAGTTAATCCTCTTATCACTCCTCTAAGATAGATTATTATTATTATTATTATTATTATCATCCCCATTTTTCATATTTGGAAACTGAGACATGGAAATGTTTAAGACCCTAACAGCAAAAGATAATAGAGTCAGGATTCAAACTTAGATCAATTCCTTAGTTGCATTCACTGCTTGTACAATGAATTGTTCACCGTAAGTGATCTCTAAAAGTCTCCTCTTTCTGCTGTTAGTCACAGTCAAATATTCTTGTTTAATGTTCAAATAGTCCCCCAATTTTGACAATAGGAGTCCATCCCTTCAAGCTGAGTTGAATATGCCTTTGACACACCCATTAGTCTTTGAGTATTTCCCTTACTTTTTTGCCCAGCAAAATGTCTTAGATCATCTTGTATTCTCCCTGCCTGCAGACTCCCAGATTTTTCAGGGAGCCCTGAAGAATCAGTGTTTCTTGTATTTCTACCCCCCAATAAAGTATAATAAAATGCCCCCAAAGTAAGTAATACTAGCTAATACCTTTAATGGGATGTAATTATTTTCCGGTTCATTACTTAGGGCCCTGGTTGCATTTTTATTATCAAGAATAAATGTTTAAAGTAATAGAATTTGTTCTCATTAAAGTCATGATTCCCTAAGGAGTCAAAAAAAAAAAAAAAAATGATGGATGAGTCAAGCCAGGACTTTGGGATTTGATCTTCATAGTGGAAAGCCAGACTTAGTTCAAAACTCTGTAGGTAATCAAAGCACAAGTCTTACTTAATCTGACAAAGACTCCTTCCCCAAAGACATATTAATGAAATTTAACTTATTAAGTTGCTAATTGTTCTATGCTGTCATCAATGTTAAATCAAGACATATTAATCACATCATCATTCCTAAATCCTGCAAGGACTTTGCTCTAATTCTACTCTGTGCCCAATATTTGGTTACCTTAAAAACAAAGCAGGTCACATGAACCAGAAATTTCCCCTTTGGTCCCAGAGGAAATAAAGTTTGTATAAATCTAAAGAAATTTCCCAGAAGACAAACTCTGCCATGCTCCTTTAAAAAATAGAACACTTGACACGTTAGAACCAAGTTCTACCTTTGCATTTACTTAGAAAGTTCCATATGTGTGAATAAGCCAAATGACCATAGAGCATATGCAGGAAGTAAATGAACCTTGGAATCAGATCGATGTATGTTTGAATCCCAGCTCTAAACCTTATGAATTCTGTGACCCTAGGTGAGTTATGAAATCTCTCCTCCGTCTCTGTCTCCTCATTTCTTAAGTGGGTTATTATAGGGGTTGAATAAGATAATTCATTCCTGCACGTAGGACAAAGCCTGGAGAATCCCAATAAGGGTTAGCCACTGCTATTATTGGCTTTCTTCTTTTATCTCTGATGACAGCAATTATCAATGCCACCTGTATAAATCAGATTAGGCCAAATGATTCTTCATCCAAAAGCTCCCTGGCTTAAACAGACAAAAGTTATTTGTCACTCAAGCAAAGACCACTGTACATCCTGGCAACTCTCGAGGGTAGGTGCTCCCATGTGGGTACTCAACAATCCAGGCTGTTTTATTTAGTTTCCCTGCCATCCAGCAGCCTGGTGTCTGCCCTGACTCCAAACTTCCACCCCCAGAACCGACTGGCAGTACAGCATCCCAGCCTCATACTGGTATTGGATGGGAAAGCCTGTGCTTAAGGAAGAAATCAGGCCTCACTGGAGACATTCAAGCAAAGAATAAACAGGCGCTTTTCCAGAACAGAAAGGAAACTCATGTATCAGAAACAGTGGCAAAGAAATGTATCAAAAGAATATGGCTGCACAGGGGAACCTTGGGTGGCTCATTGGTTAAGCGACCAACTCTTGGTTTCAGCTCAGGTCATGATCTCACAGTTTGTGGGTTCCAGCCCTGCATCAGGCTGTGCAGTGACAGTGCAGAGCCTGCTTAGGATTCTCTCTCCCTCTCTCTCTTTTTGCCCCTCCCCTCCTTGCACTCTGTCTCTCTCTCTCAAAATATACAAATAAACTTTTTAAATTTATTTTTAAAAAAAGAATATGGCTGCACAGACACCAGAATTTGATCAGAGAAGTATATGGGAATTCTTGGAACAGACAGTATAAGGTCTACATTAAAAGAACCTGCAATCAATTTACAGAAACCTGCGTTTTGGACTGTGCTACAGACCACACAACAAAAGGAATAAAACCTGATGAGACCTCCTATTCAGAACATTGCTTATAAAAATATTTTAAATGATGCAAAGAATATCCATGAGAGTTCAGGAATATAATATTCAGCAGAACGAAAACCCGGCAGCCAAAGCAGGACCCTTGGCCAACTGTGATAGAAAAGTCCTGATGGATGGACTTCAAAGAAAAGATTGCCAACATCTATTGTTCTGGAAACCAGGATTCATCTGATAGAATCCCCTGAAGGCAGAAGCCACCATATCTAACTGTCTGTCTGCTAAACTGCTTGGCAAATGGACCAGTGGAGAAATAAAATTTCTAGGGCACCTGGGTGGCTCAGCCGGTTGAGCCCCCGACTTCAGCTCAGGTCATGATCTCATGGTTCATGGGCTGAGCCCCGCGTCAGGCTCTGTACTCACAGCTCAGAGCCTGGAGCCTGCTTCAGATTCTGTCTCCCTCTCTCTCTGCCCCTCCCCTGCTCACACTCTGTCTCTCTCTCTGTCTCAAAATAAGTAAACATTTAAAAAAAATTTTTTAAATAAAATTACCATTTACCAGGAATAATCAAAATAGAAACTCTTGTTCGATGAAAATAGTAAGATGCAACATTTGTCGAGCCCTTAATATTCAGCAGGTTGGTCACTTGATTAGAAAAATAACCATTGTTGGGGCGCCTGGGTGGCGCAGTCGGTTAAGCGTCCGACTTCAGCCAGGTCACGATCTCACGGTCCGTGAGTTCGAGCCCCGCATCAGGCTCTGGGCTGATGGCTCAGAGCCTGGAGCCTGTTTCAGATTCTGTGTCTCCCTCTCTCTCTGCCCCTCCCCCGTTCATGCTCTGTCTCTCTCTGTCCCAAAAATAAATAAACGTTGAAAAAAAAAATTAAAAAAAAAAAAAAAAAGAAAAAAAAAAAAAAGAAAAATAACCATTGTTTATTCAACTGTCACTATTAATTTTAAAGCAAAATATAGGTTCACTCATATATAAGAAAAAACATTTTTATTACTAAAAGTAAAATAAATTGAAATATCACAGAATAGTTATATTTCTATTAAAAGTAAAATAAATGGAAATATCACAGAATAGTTATATTGATATTGTATGGTACCAGAGTAACTAGACTCTGGATATGTTGAAATGTGTTTCAGTCAACATCATCCTCCGAGTATTCCTGTCCATTCATATCTGCTTTAAGTTGCTGACAGATACATGAAATAATTACTTGCCACAAAACAAATGAACAATTCAGGCTGCTTTAACCTTGTGGTTCTGTCTTTTCAGCATGCAGCCTCCTCCATGATCGCTAAGTCAGGGGAAGAGAATGGAAGAGACGTGTTGGCTTTTTCGCTGTCACACATCACATTTTCTTGACCAGAACCATCACATGGCTCTGTGTAGGTCCAAACAGGCTGGAAATTGTAGTCCTGTAGTCCCATGAAGGAAAAGAGACCTGGATATTGGCTTGCACTACTAACTTTTCTCTCGCTAAGTATTGAAGTCACTAATACAAACAAACTAAAAATAACACATGGGATATCTTGAGTTCTGACTTCATACTTTTTTTTAAGTTTACTTATTTATTGAGAGAGAGAGAGAGAGAGGACAGTGGGGGAGGGACAGAGAGAGAATCCCAAACAGGCTCCACACTGTCAGTGTGGGGAGCCCAATGTGGGGCTCAAACTCACGAACTGCAAAATCATGACCCAAGCCAAAATCAAGACTCAGTCACTTAACCGACTGAGCTACCCAGACACCCCCTAACTTCATGCTTAATCAGTACCTTGTGTATGTTACTTTCATACAGAAAATAAAGACAAAATAAAAATTTATTAATTGCAATGTTAATGAAGCTGACAATGGCTTCTCACTTCCTTTGAAAGAAATGTCCCATAGGGGAGCCTGGGTGGCTCAGTTGGTTGAGCGTCCAACTTTGGCTCAGGTTATGATCTCAGTTTGTGAGCTCAAGTCCCGCATAGGGCTCCATACTGGCAGTATGGAGCCTGCTTAAGATTCTCTCTCCCTCCCTCTCTCTCTGCCCCTTTCTCAATCACACTCTCTCTCTATCTCAAAATTTTTTAAAAAAATTTTTTAATTAAAAACTTTTAAGGAAAAATAAGATAGCAGAATGAACACTAGAGAAGAAAACTTTCGAAGCAGGTCATTTTGTGAAGTAGTTATTGTCAGGCAGGGAGTGATGCAGTGGAGAAGGTCTGCGCTAGAGGCAAGGACAGTACGAATGGTGGGAAGAAAAGACGGATTTGACGTTAAATTCTTGGAAATTTATCAGTTGTAAATTCAAGGACATGAGAGCAGGATTTAAGAGCTCTAGCCTAGTGGATGGCATCTCTAATTTTAGGGAACTCAGCAAGATGAACTGTGTAAGAATTTTGAACATTAACAGTTTTGAGTCCCAGATCTACTATATAGTAATTGTTTGATCTTAAACAAGTTACTTAACCTCTGAGTACCTCTGAGGGTTAAATAAGCTAATAAAAATAAAGAGCTTTGCACAATGCCTGGATCACAGCAAGAGGTTCATAGTGTTATCTATCTCCATTACTATTATTATCATCATTTTCATTACGATTGTCATCCATGTGGAGCTGCCTAAAAGACTGTTGGAAATCAACACTCGTGAGAAAGATGAAGATTTGAGATGGAGATTTACAATAACATAGACTGGAGAACTGAGTTGGAATAAAAGAGGAGGAGATGGCCAAAAGATGAGCGTAGTTTGAGGCACTTAAGGGATGAGTGGAGGGGCACCTGGGTGGATCATTCGGTTAAGCAACTGACTCTTGACTTCGGCTCAGGTCATGATCTCATTGTTTCTGAGTTTGAGTCTGGCATTGGAGTTGGTGGAGCTGTTAGCACAAAGCCTGACTGGGATTCTCTCTCTCTCTCCCTCCCTCCCTCCCTCTCTCTCTCTGCCCCTCCCCCTCATGTGAACACACACATGTGCTCTCTCTCAAAATAAAGAAACTTAAAAAAAAAAAAGAAAGAAAGGGATGAGTAGAACAGGGGCATCAAGGTGGCACAGTCAGTTGAGTGTCCTACTCTCTATTTTGGCTCAAGTCATTATCCCAGTGTCATGGGTTTGAGTCCCGAGTCGGGCTCTGCACTGAGGGTGGAGCCTGATTGGGATTCTCTTATTCCCTTTCTCTCTGCCTGTCTCTCCCACTCATGCTCTCTCTCTTTCTAAAATTAAAAAAAAAAAAAAAAAATAGTGGAGGAAGGGATGAGTAGAACAATAGGCATCAATGAGACTCTCTAGGAGACACAATGAGCCATTCATCCCCTGGCTCATGATCACTACATGGCTGTACCAGATATGTCCAGGCACAGGAAGGAAAAATCCAGGATGCAGATCCTCTCCACACAATTAAATGTCCGCAAAGCCTAAGCCCAATGTCGTTTTTCTTACATAACAAGTGTTTAAGATTCAAAATTGTTCTTCATGAGGGGTACCTGGGTGGTTCAGTCGGTTGAGCACCCGACTCTTGATTTAGCTCAGGTCATGATCTCATGGTTCACGAGTCTGAGCCCCACGTCAGGCTCTGCGTTGACAGCATGACGCCTGCTTGGGATTCTCTGTCTCCCTCTCTCTCTCTGCCTCTCTCTCTCTCTTTCTCTCTTTCAAAATTAAATAATAAACTTCTTAAAAAATTCAGATGATTGAAGATGAAATACTGATTTAGGAAATATGGCAATAAAGCAAAAATTCACCTGACAGCACTCTACCAAATATATTTAAATATCTAAACCCTAGTTTTCCTAATTGTTCTATGCCTGTGTTTCCCCAAATAGATTTCACAACATCCTGGTTTCAAGAAATACTAATAGGCATTTTGTGGGGAAAAGATTTTATACTCAAGAAAATTTGGAAAATGCTGGGTTAGACAAAGTTTCACGGTTTTCTTTCCCATACAGCTCAGCAGAGCCTTTACTCTATTTATGAGTAGTGTCAATCTCCATAAAGCACCCACAGGGTAAGTTGTTTTTCCATCTTACTTGGCTAGGCAATGTTGATTTGTTTACAGAGTTTCTCAGTGTTTCTTAATGTTCCTCAGAACACACGGAAACACGGTGCTACATCTGGCTGTCTCACCAACTTCTCTGATCCTACTAACTGAGGTCTGGGGCTGCAAGGACCACACGATGTAGAAGCTGAAAAGGATGGAACGCCAGCCCAGGAGTGCACATGATCTACTGACAATCTGTAGCCATAGTACTGTATAGATTCTCGGGCAGACACTCAATTTAATTTTGGTTTTTAATTCAGGAATTGCTGTTATACCTGAAAGTATCAGTTGGGGTCTTTTAATGGTAAACAATGGGAATTGACCTCGCTATATTAAGGGGGAAAAAAGAAGTGTTTATTGAAAATATTCTGGACATTGTGAAACCTCAGCATTGTGAAGGAAGAACAGAATACCACAGCCACTAGAAGGACAGGAAGCAGGGTCGCCCCAGGTACCAGAGGAATAGTAATTCAGGGACAGCCATCAGGTAGCCCAGCTCCAAGCCATCTTCTATCTGATATCTCCACTAAAGATTCAAGTCCCCCTAAAAAAAAGAGAGAGAGGGAGGGAGCCAAATCATAAGAGACTCTTAAAAGCTGAAAATAAACTGAGGGTTCATGGGGGGTTGAAGGGAGGGGAAAGTTGGTAATGGGCATTGAGGAGGGCACCTGTTGGGATGAGCACTGGGTGTTGTATGGAAACCAATTTGACAAATGTCATTAAAAAAAAAAAAAAAAAAAAAAAAAAGATTCAAGTCCCAGGAAAGATGCTGATTGGCTTAGCTAGGTCAGGTGCCTAACACCTATCTACACACCATTGCCCATGGTCATGGCTGAGGTCTCATGATCTACAACCACATGATATAGAATGACATAGAGGAGAGGCAATTCCCCTGAAACATGGATGCTGAACAGAAAAGTAGGAGACACACTTGACGTTCACTGAGCAGAAAAAGGAGACATGTGCTTTCCTTTTCCCACTACTTCTATCCCTTCTACTCAGTTCTTCGCAGTTCTTACTGAAGCATTCCGAATGGCTAGGCTTTCTTCTCCAATCACCTTCAACAGACTTGAGAGCCTGTCTTTCAGAGAATTCAAAAAAGTCCTCTTGAGTTGAGTCCTTCTTCCAAGAAACCTGGCATTGTTGATTAATGACTCCCAAGGAAGAGTCATTTAGTCTAATTATCAACTAAGCTCATTCATTCTTAACAGCCTCAGAAGACACAAGGACAGAAAATTGAAGGCAATGTGAGAAGGAGGAGGAGGGAGAGTTTAAAGGCAAATGTAACAAATCAATTCCTCCCAACCTCCAAATGACCCAAGTAAAGGAATTTAAACATCTGCCCTTTCTCCATCCTCTGGTCTATTGGCCATAAGTTTTTCTCAGTAATTCTAAAATTCTTTTGATAATCATCAATTTCTGTGAAAACAGAGGGGAGTCTGTTTTATGATAATGTTTTTTGATCCCAGACTAAGATTGTGTCTCTGCCTCTGGGGAAATTCCTTCTACATGAAAAAAGTTTTCTTTAGGCCACTCTTTTTAAAACATTTGCCATCAGCACACCTTATCTTGCTAAGCAAAAGGACAACAGTAAAGTTAGCATGTTGGCTGATTTTTATTTTTTATATTTGAGCCTGCTTAAAAAAAAAAATTTCTCAAGCAAGTTCTCATGTGGGTTTAATTGTTTGCTTCTTGTCTTTGTTGTAGCAGAAGTTTCAATTTTACTGGAAAAAATAAAAGAAGAAAAGCACGATTTCTAGCCAACATCTAAAACTACATTCATTTTTGTGAAATAAGACCTTTTGATCATCTGGGGTGAAATAGGTTTCACATGATCTTTCTTTATTTATGCATTTTAGTATGGAGAAAACAGAAATTTAAGTAAGATATCATATTGCTTGAGAAAGGACAAGATGGGGACAATGACATTCAAAACACCTTACAAGCACTTCTTCCAAAGGAAACGTTTCATGTAATATTCAAACTCTTTGGAAAACATCGAGCGGAATAACCACCTCTTGCATCAGAAAGCCACACTCCTGTGTTTCTCCTTTATTCTCACACTATGACCGCACTCAGCACAGCCTCCAGCTGTGTGGGTTTCCCACACTTCAAGCAATCCCACAACAGCAGCTGTGCGTCCCTGATTCAGTTCAGTCCTGACACTAATTGGAGTTAGAGCAAATCCCCCAGTTTTAAGGGCTGAGTCTCCCAAGACTGTCCCCTACTTCCCCTACTGCCAATCTCAGGTAGTAGGTCCCTATGTTACCCACAACTTCTGTCTGACTTGGTTTTAAAGCAGAGGTTCCCATGAACCCCTGCTGTGGATTCAGTCATTTGTAGAACAGCTTACAGAACTCAGGGTAACACTTAAGTTTGCCAATTTATTATATAATAAAGGATGCTATAAATGATGCAGGTGAACAGCCCTGTGAAGAGGTACATACGGTGAGGGCTGAAAGGATCCTGAGCATAGGAGCCTTTCCCTGTGGAGTTGAGGTGCACCATTCTCCCAGTTCATAGGTTTGTTCACCCACCTAGAAGGTCCCCAAACCCCATACTATTGGGATGTGTATAGAAGCTTAGTAGGTAGACATTAATAAGCATCTATTAACTCCATTTCCAGCCTCTCTCCCCTCTCTTGTGAATGAAAAGTGGGGCTGAAGATTGTAAGCTTCTAATCATGTCTTGGTCTTTCCGATGACCAGTCCCCACAAGGGTCCACCAATAATCACCTCTTTAGAACAAAAGACACTGCTATCAGCGAGGAAATCCCAAATGATTGAGGAGCTCTGTGTCAATGACTGGGGTCAAAGGCTAAGTGTTAGAAGAAAAGATTCTCCAAGCAACCGCAACCTAATTTACAAGGATTTTTGCGTCAGGAACTGGGGACAGAGACCAATATCTATATTTCTTATTATTCACACATATCCCATGATAAGCAATTATAAAGGATGATGGCAATATTCTGTTATTTTGTTTTTCCCGTTTCTTCCCCCTGAAAGGAAGGAGCCGTCCACTTTTTAAAGAAAGGGTTTCTGCAGAGAGAACATTTGCCTTCTCTGCATCGAGTCCTGAGGGAAGAGAGAGGTGCTGTCTGCAAATCCACCCACCACCATTTACTCAAACACAAGAGGGAAAAGAGAATATAAAATAGAAAAAAAAAAAAAAAACCAACAACAACAAAAAAAACTACCAACCCCCACACATCGCTGATAATGCCTCAGGCACAAGTGGATCTGTTGAGTAGTATCTGATGGCAAGACTTGTAGGAGGCATTTACCTTTGAAATAAATTTGAAGAGATTTGTTTTTTAATCTACTTTAAAATTTGTACTGAGTAATTCTTAAATAGCAAAAGCTCAAAGTAAGAAGAGGTTATTTACATTCAAGGAGACAGAATTGGTTAATTAGAACTAAAAAATTACGACTCTACCGGGTGTGCGCTTTAATTTGGAGTGCTGTCTAGGGCATTGTTGTTCTGAACAATTATGGAATGAACACACATACCATAAGTCATTAGCGATGGACGGTTTCCTGTAGGTTAAAGGTATAAAAATGCTCTTATTTTTCACCTTCTGGCCATCCTAACAACATAACATATTAAATAAAAAGCTTTTTCAGTATTTAGCAAACATCATGTGATTTTGGCAACAGTGAAATCCACAATAATTGGGGATAATAATTGGATCTGCCAGTAGGGGGAGTTCAAGCCAAATTAGCAAAAGAGAGCTTCAGAAATGGGACTTGGTGGGAGAATTCCAGGAGGAATAAGCTCACTGATTACAGCCCATAACAAAATGCTGAGTAAAGTCAAATGATTTATGGTAGGGCTTACACTGACGTACTTGCATGGGCCCGTGTGCCTTGAGAGAAACATCAGGAGCCCATGAGAGTGGCAGTTGGGTGTGGGGCACAACCCAGATTCCATCTAATGTATGTATCATAATTTATTTAGCCTTTCATTTGCACCTCACACCCATTTTTTGTTTGGTTGGGTTTGTGTGTGTGTGTGATTTTGTTTGTTTGTTTGTTTGTTTGTTTGTTTTGCTAGCACCCATAATGCAGGGATGTCTACCCAAAATAAGAATTTCAGGGGCGCCTGGGTGGCTCAGTCAGTTAAGCATCCAAATTTTGATTTTAGCTCAGGTTATGATCTCATGGTCATGAGATAGAGCCCCACGTCAGGCTCCATGGTGAGCATGGAACCTGCTTGGGATTTTCTCTCTCTCTCCCTCTGCTCCTCCTTTGCTCATGCTCACTTGCTCTCTCTCTCTCTCTCAAAATAAATAAATATTAAAAAAGGAATTTCAGAGGACAAATAGGTTACTCATTTCTTCCGTAAATCCTATGTTTTGGAAGAATTCCTTGGCATGCCCTGCACATATTATAATAAATGATTAACCCTTACAAATCTGGATAAAGATTTTCTGCTACCCAAATTGTCTAAGTCTCATTTTTAAGTAATACTCATGCAGTAATTTACCTAATTCATCAAATATGGTCCCCTTTCTCCAAAGATACACTCAAACTTCAATCTCCTTTAAACAAACAAACAAACAAAGCTTGCCCATTTCTCTCTGCAAGATTATAGATCCATCATTTGCAAAACAGTCCTTCAAAATTCTGTACTAGTTTTCTCCCAGTAAACAAGCCTTGATCTCTTAAAATAGTATTGTACATGAGAATTATGCCAAATGCTACTTTTGAAAACACTCTTTTGTATAACTGAGAAAACAGTTAAGAAAAAAATTGAGCCTTCTTGAAATGTTGCCATATTTATTCATCTGTTGACCAGCCATAGAAGCCCTTCAGACACGATGGCTCGGAGCCTCCAGCAGTCCTAGGTTCAAATCCCCATTTAGAATGTACTGACTAGATGGGGGCACCAGGATGGCTTAGTCAGTTAAGTGTCCAGCTTCGGCTCAGGTCATGATCTCATGGTTGACGAGTTCAAACCCACATCAGGCTCTGTGCTGACAGCTCAGAGCCTGGAGCCTGTTTCGGATTCTGTGTCTCCCTCTTTCTCTGCCCCTCCCCCACTTGCACTCTGTCTCTCTCTCTCTCTCTCTCTCTCTCTCAAAAATAAATAAGCATTAAAATAATAATAATAAGGAATGTACTGACTAGGTGACTTTAGAGAAGTTATCTCAACTTGCTGAGCCTGTTTGTCTAAAAACGGAGTAATAGTAACTTCTTTTCAAAGTTGTTTGAGAGAAAGAGATAGCATATGCCCCTGGCAGACATGCAGTGCTTAACAAATAGTTGCTATTCTTAGCAAAATGGTGGCTAAATCTTGTGATCTTCAAAAATACAGATCCCCAACTCCTTCTAAGGAAGGGGAGTCTAGGCTGATATTTTTCCATCACAAACTGTAGGTCTTCTCTATGAAGAGTTAGGCCGCCAGGAAGGTCAGAATTAACTGTTGTTCCACTTTTCCTTGAATATGCAGAGGGCTGGCTTTCAGCAATGTCATCCCACTAGACACCTGAACAACTATTTTCTAAATGCAATAAAAGCAAGTATATCTACAGAACAGAATGTAAATATTACTAACCTCCAGCAGACTAAAGGAACCACACAGCTGACAGAAGTCAGAAGTGAGAAGTGTTACTAAGTTTCTTACCTCATCTAGTGGAGTCAAGAGATAATGTTTATATGTGATGGATCAAAAACAGATGTTCAAGTACATGTTTTATACTACTAAGGCAACCAGTAGAGGAATTAAAAATAATTACATAACACACATGGGAGGTAGAAGGGTAATGGAAGAGGGAGTTGCATAAGTGAACAAAATCTCTGACAAGTTTAGAAATTATACTATTTATAGTTTTTAAACACATATAGTTTTTAAACACTGGGGGGAAAAAAACAGCTAATGGTGTTTATCTATGGGATTGGACCTGGGAAAAGAACATGAGGAAGAGTTTCACTCATCATTTAAATTTTTGGCCATGTTTGATTTTTATGTTTAATTCGTGTTTTATGTTTAATTTATAATTTTATGTTTTATATTTATACTTATATAATAAATATCTATTTAAAAGAAGAAAATGAGTATCGTGTGGCTGCGTGCTCCAAGAGGGTCCCCAGGGATCCCCACTACCCAGCATTCATACCCTTGTGTATTCCTCCTACCAGATTGCACCAAGGTTATCTCTGAAACCAACAGCATATGACAGAAATGATGGTACACCATTTCCAAGTGGAATGAGAGACGACGGCTTCTGTCTTGGGTGCTCTCTTTTTCCCAAAAGATCTTTTTCTCAAGACCACTCACTCTGTGGGAAGCCACGTCGCCAAGAGCCCTGTGGAGAGGCCCATGAAGAAATGAAGTCTCTGAGAACAGCATCTGAGCTGGGAGCAGACTTCCCAGACCCAGTCTACTTTTTATATATGGAGCCCCAGCCAACAACTTGACTGCACACAGTTCTAGCCCAAGATTGTTCTCGGGCTGAAAATGCATGAAGCTGCCCAAAACCTGAGAGGAGCTCATAGCCAAGGCTCTGGCCCGAATCCGGTGAGGGCAATAGGGTTTGGAGCACTATACAACACACAGTCCACACAACCCACATCCAAATATTGCCAAATCCTCCCAATTTTACAAACACAGATCTTTCCCATCTCCTTCCCTTTTTTCCATTTCACAGCCACAGACTTAATCTGGGCTTTCATTGCCTCCCACAGTTTTTCCTCCCTCCAGTGTTTCTAAGGACAGACACCTAAATGGAATAACTTCTCATTCTTCAAACCACCCCGATCATGGGTCAAGCAGAGCCCTGGGTCAGAAAATAAGATTGCGGGGCACCTGGGTGGCTCAGTCGGTTAAGCGGCCGACTTCAGCTCAGGTCATGATCTCGTGGTCTGTGAGGGCTGTGAGTTCGAGCCCCGCGTCAGGCTCTGTGCTGACAGCTCAGAGCCTGGAGCCTGTTTCAGATTCTGTGTCTCCCTCTCTCTGACCCTCCCCTGTTCATGCTCTGTCTCTCTGTGTCTCAAAAATAAATGTTAAAAAAAAAAATTTAAAAAAAAAAAAAAAAAAAAAAAAAAAAAAAGAAAATAAGATTGCTTTGCTTCCCACCTCAGTCTTGTAAAACAACCCAGAGACAGGCTGGGCTGGGCACGGAGGGGCCTTGGCAAGGAGGTAGATTCCCTGCTGGACCAGCCTATCAGACACCTGCACAGACTTCCAGCCTGGAATCGAGAGACGTTTTCCACATCCTCTGTAGCAACTGGGGTGCAGCTTTTGCCTACTCAGGCGCCACAAAAGGTGGCTCTGGTAAATTCAGGTACATTGGAGAATATCTTTCAATCCCATTCACTGTGACTTTCAAAAGCATTTTAACACTTCCAAAAAAATAATCTTCCATAACTTCACAGCTCATTGGCTCGTCTGTATGTTGTACCTTGCCTGGGGAGATTCATCCCCTTACATACATTATGAATTAAAATATTAGGCAGCATTCTGTTATGTAACTTTTTAAAAAGCTGATGATGGATTATTTTTTCAAAAATCTTCCTTGGCGGATTTCTTGATTTGATTCCCAGTTATATTACAAACATATCCATTGAGTCAGAGTATTCTGGTTTCAAAATAATTGTTTCTATGCATACTACAAATCCAGCAGACTTAATCACTTATGATTTAGTCGTGTGGTAAGCTCAAATCTGTTTACTAGTTTTAATTAGCTTCATCATAAACGAAACGGTCGATTGTTACAGGTTGTCTTGTTACATTGATGGAGAACACCTGGAAATGATGATTAGTTCCTCCAACAACAAATTAACTTGGACTACGACCCGTCATTAATAATTATTTCTCCCCCTTCCTGGAAGAAGCCTGAGATTACGATCAGAACATAAAGTCAAAATAAAGTCCAGTTGATTCTTCAAAACAGTGAAATACTAGGAGGTACTTTTTGTCTGTCCTATTGTAACTCCTACCCTAAAGGGGTGTGTCTCTGGTGTGAGTGTGTATGTAAATACAAACACCCAATCACGTAGATATGTACACACACGACACACAAATGCATATGTAAGCACACACTCTACGTTATTTACCTCAGTCATTATCTTTATAGAAACCAAACCTGGGGCCGGGGCGGGGGCGGCGCCTGGGTGGCTCAGTCGGTTGAGCCTCCGACTTCAGTTCAGGTTGTGATCTCACAGTCTGTGGGTTCGAGCCCTGAGTGGAGCTCTGTGCCAGCAGCTCAGAGCCTGGAGCCTGCTTTGGATTCTGTGTGTGTGTCTCTCTCCCTGCCTCCCCACCCCCCCCCAACTTGCACTCTGCCTGTCTCTCTCTCTCTCTCAAAAATAAACATAAAAAAAAAAAGAAACCAAACTAGGACAGAGAATAGAAGTTTATTTGCACATTTAATAAACGGTTACTCAGGGACAGCCTACACCAACCAAACAGAAATTTTTCCCATAACCTTGTGAAGAGCAGAATTGTTTCCTTTCTGAGAATGAGCTTCCTTGGAGACACAGACTTCCTTTCTGGGTAAATTTTGGCCACTAAAAGTCCATAGAGGGAAATCTTATACTATAACGTTAAGTGGAAAATGCAGGGGACAAAATTGGAGGAACAGCACAAGTTGAAACATGTTGAAAATTTTTGAAAAGAAATATGCCAAAATGATTACAGTGTTTGTTTCTGAGTGAGTTTTTCTTCTTTGAGCATTTACAAATTCCAAATCCTTGTATAAGAATCTTATACTAGGGGCGCCTGGGTGGCTTAGTCGGTGGAGCCTCCAACTTCGGCTCAGGTCATGATCTTGGGGTTCATGAGTTCAAGCCTCACCTCGGGCTTGCTGCTGTCAGACTGTCAGCACAGAGCCCAATTCCGATCCTCTGTCCCCTTCTCTCTCTGCCCCTCCCCCGCTTGCACTCTCAAAAATAAATAAACTTTTTTTTTTTTACATCTTACACTGGGGCACTTGGGTGGCTCACTTGGTTGAGCATCTGACTTTGGCTCAGGTCATGATCTCACAGTTGGTGAGTTCCAGCCCCACAGTGCAAGCGGTCAGTGCAGAACCCACTTCATATCTTCTGTCCCCCTCTGCCCCTCTCCCACTTGCACTCTCTCTCAAAAAAATAAAATAAAACATTAAAAAAAAAGCTTATACTGGGGCACCTGGATGGCTTGGTTGGTTAAGCATCTGACTTGGCTCAGGTCGTGATTTGACAGTTCATGGGTTCAAGCCCTGTGCTGACAGCTCAGAGCTTGGAGCCTGCTTCAGATACTGTGTCTCCTTCTCTCTCTGCCCCTCCCCTGCTCACACTCTGTCTGTCTCTCTCTCAAAAATAAATAAACATTTTAAAATGTTTTAATTAATTAAATAAGTTAATAAAATAAATCTTATACTAATCTTATACAGTTGGAAAAACTCAACTGTAAAAAATCCATGGAAATCCTGACTGGAGATATTCACTAAAAAGCCACATTGACTGGGCAGCAAATACCAAGGTTACTGCAAGGAACTATTTTCTACCTCAGGATGGAAAACTGAAAATTGAATTTGTGTTGCAAAATTTTGGTTTGGGAGACTTCAGCTGTGGAATCTGAAACCCTATCTAAAGATAAGTGGAAAGAACAAGTGGGCTTTGAGCTGCTGCAAAAGGTACTTTTTAGCAATGATGATGCTATTTCAAATCGGTGAAACTCTTTAGAGTTTATAAGAAGCTTTCACAGCATAAGGTACTATAATGAGCCTGGGTTTGGGACCCAGAAAACCCCAGTGTGAGTCTGCCTCCATCTGTGGGAAATTACAATGCATTTAAAAGCACTTAGTAAATTGCAAAATGCTCTAAAAAAAAAAGTGTCATTGTAAGGGATATGTGGTATAGGCAGAGAAGACTCTTTTATTTTACAAATGAGAGAAGCAGAGGAACACAGAAACTACTGTGATTGTAGCATTAATTTCAGTAGGAAAAAACTTGATACCAACTTAAATATCCATCATCAAGAAAATAAGTTATGAAAATGAAAAACAAACCAAGGCAACACAAATCAACAAGTATGAACCTTGTAGACATAATTTTGAAGCAAAAAAACAAAGTTACAAGGGCGCCTGGCTGGCTCAGTGGGTGGAGTATGTGACACTTGATCTCAGGGTCATGAGTTCAAGCCCCACATTAGGAATGGAGCCTACTGTAAAAAAAAAAAAAAAAGTTATAGAAAAAAATACACACAGACTGTGGGGGCGCCTGGGTGGCTCAGTCTGTTAAGCGTCCAACTTCAGCTCAGGTCATGATCTCACAGTTCATGAATTCAAGCCCCACATCACCCTCTGTGCTGACAGCTCAGAGCCTGGAGCCTGCTCTGTCTCCCCCTCTCTCTGCCCTTCCCCTGCTCACGCTCTGTCTCTCTCTCTCTCTCTCAGAAATAAATAAACAGTAAAAAAAAAAAAAAAATACACAGACTGTGTTATCGTGCTTAAAAGCATCCAGACAGTATTCTATCCATCACTTTTAGTAAAAATATAAAGACACCCATGGGAATATAAGCACCAGTAGAGGATTGTGGTTACCTACAAGGGGAGGGGCAGACAGAGAAGGGCAATCAGGGTTCCACATTTTATTAATTATGCTGAGAGGTGAGTGAAAGAGCACACCTACGCCTGCCGACTCCATCTTGTTCTGTGTCCTTTACCTTGAGTGACTATGTCCCAGATATGCCCCCTTTCCGGGAAAATCGCAGAAACCTCAGACCACGCCTCCTCCCCTTGAGTAACCTCCCCCTCACCAGTTCAAATTTCCTGATCAAAACAAGCCCCGCGACCTGCATAACAGGACTCCGACCCTTCCCCAGCCAATTGGCTGAGGCCACGACCCTTCCCCAGCCAATCGGCTGAGGCCACGACCCTTCCCCAGCCAATCAGCTGAGGCCACAGCCATTACCTCACCAACTGCCCCTAGACCCCTATAAAACCTTTGTGCTTTTGAAACTCGCTCTCTCTCCCTGGTATCTCACCGCTGCGTCGGTGCAGGTAGGGGATTGAGCTCGAACTAGCTCGAATAAAGGCTCTTTTGCTTTTGCATCGGACTCGGCTCCCTGGTGGTCTTTGGGGATCACGAATTCTGGGCATAACAGTGAGTGTGCTGGTGTTGACTCTACTAATCTATATAACCTCCCGTATTTCATACGATAATTATTGATCACTTACCATGTATCTAGCATTAAGCAGTTTTCCATCCTTCCTTCTATTTAGTCCTCATAACACCCCCACAAGGAAAGCCTTGCTGTCCCATTGTAACAGGTGAGGATGAGGACTCCATCCCACTAGCACATGTCAGAGAATGGCGTAGGATTTGTCTCTATCTCACAGCACTGCCCCCAAGGATCTTGAGCACCCAGGATTCAATAACCCTGGGACTACACTGGAGAAGAGACATTAGATCTAGTCATTCCTACAGCAGGCACCCACCTCTGGCCTCCCCTCCCCACACACAGGCGTTCTGTTTGTAGGAAATGCCATCATGGAAGGAGTTGTGGCTGCTTTCCTCAGTTAGTAAACGCTTGTCTTCTCTTTGAAGACACATGCCACAGCTACCCTTTCACACCCAATCTCCCGTCAGCCCACGCAGGGCCTCTCCCACAAAGCACGCACATGACCGCTAGGTCTCCCTTTAGGACATGAATACTTGTGCATGACAGTCATGGCTTCTCACTTCTCAGGCAAGACTTTTTCCACATTGTTCCCTGTGTGTGGTTCCACGTTTTGTTGTCGGAATGGGAGGAATGAATGATCGGCATTGAGTGAGGAGTACGCAGACTGCGTGACACAAACCCTGAGTCCCACGGCCAGCGCACAGTCTCAGCCCGGACTTTGTTGTATTTCCAAGGACGACGGTTAGTAGGCCACCATCATAAAGCCACACTTTCTGGAAGTCTGGAAAATTCTTATTTTCCCTGTCAGTGGACTTATCACTGTGCACCGAAAGTAGGCTCCCACTTCTGACGCAGAAAGTGGAGTCTGTATTTTACTGTTCCTGTAATACTACAGACCAGAAGAAGTGTGAAATAGAGAAAAGGACTCTGTGCTGGGAACCAGGAGGTCTGAGTTCTAGTTCTAGAACATATATTCTAACTCCATGAACTCCAAAGCTTTTTCCAGCTCCAATATGCAGAAAAAAGAAGTGTTTAAGATAAAAGGTGCCATAAATAATTCAAATAAGTTTTACTTTATTTAACATTGGCAAGATTCTTTTACCATTAGTAATTTCTTTTAAATTAGTAATTAGTAAAATAATTACATAATCAAATTAACAAAAAAAGGCTTAATATTATTTATTATTTCATGGCAGCAATGAAACTATATATGCTTCATGATTGGAATTCTTGGTAAAATTCTTAGTGATGGACGAAGTACACACTCTGGTGCTAGGTTAAGTTAGTTTCAATATTTGGTGGGTTTTTGTTGGTTTTTTTAATGTTTCTTTATTTTGATGGAGAGCGCACACAAGTGGGGGAGGGGCAGAGAGAGAGAGAGAGAGAGAGGGAAAGAGAGAATACCAAGCAGGATCTGCACTGACAGCACAGAGCCCAATGAGGGGCTCAAACTTACCAACTATGAGACCATGACCTGAGCCAAAGTCGGACGCTTAACCAACAGAGCACCCGGATGCCCCCCCCAGTATTTTGTTTTAATATCTGTCAGAGCTGGAAAAAATACCCCACCAAAATTCATCAAGTCAAATGAAAGAAGTGTGTCATTAGCAGTGCTTTCTGAGTCATCATACTCAGTTTTCAATTCCATGTATCCAACTTGAGAACTCCCTTTTTTTAGATTTGCCTAGTAAATTTTTACTCTCTTCAAGTCTCAGTCATCTCCAAACAAATTAGGAAACGGTACAATACATATTTTCAACAAATGAGTTCAACGCTTTTCTGAACTTCTTCATCTGAAACATTTAGGACTCGGGTTAGAAAACTCTGCTTCCAGTTTGAAGCGTGTGCAGACGTGAGACTTCCTTGGACGGGAGACGCACAAAAACCTTCCATGCTGTCCCACCATCCTGGCTCCTCCCGATGTGAGAATTTCTAATAGGTAAAAATTGCTACCTTAATTTTGGCCACAAAATTACTTTACGATGGATACAAACTCAAGCATCTCTTCCAAATGCTCTCTGTAGCCTGTTGCATTTGCAAAGCAGATATGTTCTCATTTTAAAACAACTTTTACCTTGAAGGGACAGATTAAGCATGTTCAATTTTTTTAAATATCCTAAATAGAGTATACCTGATAGCCACTTATCTTCACCAAAAAAGGGGGAAAAAGCAAATTTTGAGCACTTGTCTGTTTTGTCTGTTTTATGAAAGAAAAAATGCCTAATGTATTCAAGATTGGTTTTAATTCTTAATTTTTTATTTCATTATGTTTAAAGGTGTTGTTTTTATGGCCTGGGTGGCTCAGTCAGTTAAGCATCTGACTTCTGCTCAGGTCATGATCTCACAGTTTGTGAGTTCAAGCCCTACATCAGGCTCTCTGCTGTCAGCACAGAGCCTGCTTCAGATCCTCTGTTCCCCTCTCTTGCCCCCCCCCCACCCCCCACTCAGGCTCTCTCTTTCTCTCTCTCTCAAAAATGAATAAACATTAAAAAAAAAAAGAAAGATCAATGTAAGAACATGTGATGAAGGGAAAGGCAGGGTTTAAGCAACAAGGGTGGTAAGGCATCCAGATACCAGCAATAGTGAGAAACTGTTACCTCCCACAGAACCTGGGACAGCTAACCCAGCTCAGGGGAATGGACCCAGTAGGAGTTGTCACTGTGCAGAAACCCAGCTGCTGCCAGGGATGTGATGTAAAACCAGGGAAGAAACGGGAAAATAACCCCAACCTCATTCCCCTGCCCCACTACTGCCTTCTGGTAACCAATCCCACCTGGAAGGCAGCCAGCAGGTGAACAACAGAGACCTAGTCTAAAAGGGTCCTGGGCACAGAGCAGGGAAGAGTGAGGTGGGGAGAGTCAGAGGGGGTGGGGGGAGAGTGGGGAGGTGGGTGGCAAATGGAAATCAACCCACTCAGATGACAGGGCCAATCCTTCATCGGTTTGGATCCTTAAAAACAGCCAGCCCTAGTCCATGCTGTAGATAACATCCTTCTCCTCTGTGGAAAAGAAACAGGATCCTTTTTCTACCAACTCAGAGAATTTCCATCCAACCATATATTTCCTATGCTCACTGTGAATTATTCATGCTCTGATCTATTTCATCTGTGGAGCCCGAGAGTATAAGTACTATCATGCTTTGGACTTCTAAAAAATTTCTTTTTTTTTCCATATTTGAATTTCACCTGTTCTAGTGAAAGCAACTCTTTCAGATTGGTTTGCAAAGGTGAATATATGCTAAAAGATGAGTCATTTGCAGTGACAATGAAGTCCTATCAAGTGTTGGAATGTCTTCAGCTCAACACCACAAACAGTTATTAAGCAGTCTACTACCTGCAAAGCATCATAGGGAATTCAAAGATGAATTACAGGTGGTCCCCAACCCTCCTTCCCAGGGAGGTTACACCAGCATCTGAAGATGGACAGTGATAAAAGTTGACCAGTGGAGTTTGAGGGGAATGGGAAATTGGCAGGACACTTCAAGTGAAGGAGAAATCCTTTCAGTTGAGCTACTTTCTTAGACCAAAGACTTGTACAGTCATTGACTTCAGCTAGTAAAGACTCTGGTAGGAAAAAGAAATGATGGCAAACGCTGACCTCTAACAAATTTGAAGTGTAATATCTGAATTAAATTAATAAATAAACATCTTCACCAGCAGAACCACAATTACATCCCAGAGTCCAAGCCTCTCATCTGAAACACTTTCACTGCCAGGGTGCCTGGGCAGCTCGGTCAGTTGAATGTCCAACTCTTGGTTTTGGCACAGGTCATGATCTCACGGTTCATGAGATCGAGCCCCGTGCCGGGCCTCACACTGACCGGGCAGACCCTGCTTAGGATTCTCTCTCTCCCTCTCTCTGCTCCTCCCCCACTCACACTTGTGCATGCTCTCAAATTAAATCAACTTTAAAGCTAAAAAAATTATACAATAAAATAAAATAAAATAAAACAAAACATTTTCAGTGCCAAAGGCTTGTATTGGAGAAACAGTTTGGAATAGGTTTGAAACCTCCAAAAACTCTTCAGACAAGCCTTTTGCAACTTGAGCAAAAAGTAGAAACTGGACAATTTCATTTCAGGTTCAACCCCCAGCTCAACACTGCTCCAGAGAGCAAAACTGGAATAATGGAAAGTGAAAATTGAATTTTCCTTGATGGTTGTCAATCCCATCATAAGAATTTATGGGAGAGTGAAAATCATTAAAGCTGAAGGTAGCTATTATGAGATTAGAGTCTCCTTTGGTTTCATTTTGAGGTTACATTTTATTTATTTGTTTGTTTGTTTTGAGAGAGAGACAGGGTGTGTGTGCGTGTGTGTGTGTGTGTGTGTGCACGCAACAAGGGAAGGAACAAAGGGAGGGAGAGAAAGATTCTTCAGCAGGCTCCACGCCCAGCACAGAGCCCCAACACTGGTTCTGTCTCAGGAACCGTGAGATCATGGCCTGAGCCAAAATCAAGAGTCGGACACTCAACCAAATGAGCCACCCATGGGCCCCTTGAGGTTACATTTTAAAGAAATCTTGCCATTTACATTGTGGATGGAACCAGAGGGTATTATGCTAGGCAAAATAAGTCAGTCAGAAAAAAGACAGATACCATATGATTTCATGCATAAGTGGAATTTGAGAAACTCATGAGATGAATATAAGGGAAGGGGAGGAAAAATAAGATAAAAACAGAGAGGGAGGCAAACCATAAAAGATCTTAAATACAGAGAACAAACTAAGGGTTGCTGGAGAAGGGTGAGAGTGAGTTAAATGGGTGATGGGCATTAAGGAGGACTCTTTGGGATGAGCACTGGGTGTTATATGTAAGAGATGAACCACTGGGTTCTACTCCTGAAGTCAAGACTACACTGTATGTTAACTAACTTGAAAATAAAAATAAATAATAAATAAATAAAGACAATACCAAATGGAAGGCTAAATGCAATCACAGTGAACGTGTAAATTTTTTTTAATTTTTTTAAGTTTATTTATTTATTTTTGAGAGAAAGAGAGCACGAGCAGGAGAAGGATAGAGAGAGGGAGAGAGAGAGAATCCCAAACAGGTTCTATGAAGTCAGCACAGAATCTGATGCAGGGCTCAAACTCACAAACCAACAGATCATGCATGACCTGAGCTGAAATCAAGAGTCAGACACTGACTGAGCCACTCAGGCACCCCAAACAAGCAATTTTTAAAATGTCTCTTAAATCCTCAATATTATGGTCCTGCCAACAACAACCTGGCTTTAACCAGATATAACCTCTGTCTGAATGGTAACAATTTTTATAATATACAGAGCACTTACTATGAGCCAGTCACTGTTCTAAATGCTTCACACACAATAACCCATTTACCAGATGAGGAAACTGAGGCACGGCGTGCCTAAGATCACACAGCTACTAGGCTACCATGATTGTCCAATAAAATACAGGACGCACAGCTGCATTTGAATTTCAGATAAACAACAAATAATGTTTGGTATCATTATGTCCCCTGCAATATTTCGAGCATACTTATACAAGTAGTATCCATTGCTTTTCTGAAATTCAAACTCAGGACCCTGGGTGTCCTATAGTTTTGCAGAGTGCCCTACATTTTGCTAAATCTAGCGACCCCAGACCATGCCAATCTTGCTAATGCAAACTCATCTGCTCTGTGCTTATGTTGCTGGGATCATGCTCTCTGTCCAAAGATCTGTCTCTCAGAGTTCTCAAAAGATCACTAAATGTTTAATCTTAGCCCTCTTTGATTCTAAACCAGAAGCTTCTAGTAAAAGGACTCCTTGAAACCAATGAAGTCATGTTCATTCTCTCCACTCCCTACAGGGCCTAGCATTGCTTCCAGAATACAATGTGACTATGTACTTATTTGCAGAGTACAACTCAGTATTACTTTACTTAGCATGCATAATGCATCAGAGTGTCTGGGTTTTATTTGTGGTCAATGACTATCAAGTTCTTGACTTTTAAAGCCCAAATGACCTTCTCTGTGAGGGTTTTAAGAACAGAGAATTGAAATAGCATCAAAAAACGGCCTGGTTGGGGCGCCTGGGTGGCTCAGCTGGTTAAGCGTCAGACTCTTGATTTTGGCTCAGGTTATGATCTCATGGTTCCTGACTCAAGCCCTGTGATGAGCACTGTGTTAACAGTGTGGAGCCCACTTGAGATTCTCTCTCTCCTTCTCGCTCTCTGCCCCTCCCCCACTCACTTGAGCTCCCTCTCTCTCTCAAAATAAACTTAAAAAAACAACAACTTTAAACAAATGGCCTGGAAATCCTTTCAACTGCCCTCATCTGGTTTCCACGCTGCTGAGTTTACTAAACTGGAAGAGCCATGGCGGTCTTCTGAGAGCACCTCAGATGATTGTTACACAAGTTCAACTCTGAAACCACTTAGATTATAGGAGCTCATTCCCAATTATTAACTACACCTTGGTTGTGGATTGAATGTTTGTATCCTCCTCCCAAAATTCATATGTTGAAGCCCCTAAGCCCCAAAGTGATGGTATTTGGAGGTGGAAACTTTGGGAGGTGATTAGGCTTAGATAAAGTCACGAGGGCAGCACCCCATGATAAGATTAGTGTCCTTAAAAGAAGAGGAAAAGACGACCTCACTTCCTCTCTCCCCGGTGTAAGGATGCGGAGAGAAGGTGGTCACCCGCAAGCCAGGAAGAGGGCCCTCACCAAGAACCAAATCCGATAGCACCTTGATCTTGGTTTTCCAGCCTCCAGAACTGTGAAAAATAAGCATGTGTTGTTTAAACCACCCCTTCTACGGCATTTTGCTATAGCGGCCCAAGCTAACTAAAACGCCCTCCACGGTAAGGTCATTACCACTTACCAGGTCCTCACTCTAACTCAGAGGATGGCATATAACCCATTTTAGTCTATTTTTAATTGTGACACTCAGAAACACTTCTGTGATTATCCTGCTTCCATCATTTGACTCTTCCAAGAGGAGCTGGCGGAGTAGATTGTCAAGGAAAGAGAGAAAATCAGTGGAGCTGATGCAGCAGTGAGAGGAGGGATTGTCAGAGAGGGGACAGACAGGGAAAGGAACCAAACCCTGGTTGTGCCCCGCCACCCACACTGTCCTGCAATGAACCTGCTGGAGGTCAAGGGGTGCCCGACACCGGGCTCTCATGTGATTCCAGCCCCAGACCTCAGTCTTCAGGAACGAGATGCAAAACTGACACCCACCTCATCATCTGGCATAGTAAAGCTTGGGTGTAAACCCCAGAGTCCAGACTTCATGTGTTCAAGGCCAGGGGCTGATGTTACTTTGTGTCACAGTAGGCAAATCACTTAACCTTCCTGTGCCTTCGTTTTCTCATGAGTAAATGGGACTAACAACAGTGGCACGTATTTTATAGGGAGTTATTGAAAGTACTGAATGAGATCATTTACGTAAAGTGCTTACAACAGTGCCTGGCATACAGTGAACCTTCAGCACCGTCTGTTGTGAAGACATTCTGTGGTGTAAAGAGTGCCAGAAGGTCGGGTTGGAAATTTTGACGGGGAATCCAGGGTTCATGGGAGGCTTTGAAGGCTCTGAACATCTGAGGGAGGCCACCTAAGAGGTATTTCAGCGCCCTGAGGCCAAGGACCAGACCCAACATGCTAACACAGCGCTGAGCACATCAAAGGTACTCAATGTTCATGGACTGACTGATACGATACTTGTCAATGAGGAAAGTGATCCTCAGGGCAAGAGCTAAGATGGTGGTGAGGAGGATCACGATAGGAACAGAAGGCTGTGTAGGAAATGCTGTGGACAGAGAAGAGCTGTTCTGGGCCACATTCCTTACGACATTACTCAGCACCATTCTTCAGGCAGGTAACAGAGCAAAAATTTGTGGGCAGGAATATGTATAGCCATCATTATCATCATCCGTCATCATGTTTGTAATTTAAAAATAATAACAGGAACAATAATTACATTTATTGAATGCTTCCAGTGCGTCAGACATCGTGCCAAATGCTTTCCTCGAGGCTGAAATGCTAGCTATGAAAAGATAGAAAAAACGCTATCGTGCACATTACCAAACAGCCATTACACTCTGCACCTTCAGGGAGCCCCCACTGTCCTGATCATCTGAGCTTCCCCCAGTATCCCCTAGGTCCCCTGCTCCCAGGAACTAAAAGCACAAAAGGAGGCCTCAAGGACCCCTCTCCAACATTACAGTCTGTGCCTCTGCAGATTGGCCAATGACCCCATTGAATATTTTGAAAATTATCCCCATGTTCCATGGATTAACCAACTTAACTCTTACATTGTTCTTTAATTCTGGAAGGTGATACTAGGGCTCAGAAAGGCAGGAGACTTGCCCAGGGCCACAGCTCATAAGTGATCAAGCACAGAGTCTATCTGACTCTATTCTGAGCTCCTGGTCCCCCCAGAAGGGAGAAGTTTTGCACCGGAGACTGCAGAACATAAGGCTGAACAGAATGGTCAAACGAAGTAAATCAACAGGCAAAATATGATTTCCAGAAACTTCCTGTTTTAATAGGTCAGAGAAACCACCGGACTCTGTTAAAAACATCAAGCCCCTTAGCCACAATCCATACTAAATAATAAGCCTGCTGGGTGAGCCAGCACCACTAAGTTTATGCAGAGGGTAACATTTCCTTCGGTGGTGACATTTAGAGTAGGCTGTTACATCTTCATCTAGCACAAAAACTCAAATTCTTTTCTTCCATCCTAAAATTTAACTGATCTCATCCCAGATGCTACGGTCATTTGCTTCTAGCTTCCAAAACAAAAGTAAATGGCAATACCATCTGTTACAGCCAGCTATGTGAAAAGGTCACCAGCCTCTCACATTGTCTCTTTACTCCCCAGTTAAGAGTTAACAAAACAGAAAGATGTTTATTTCGGACGAACTCTCAAGTTTCTTCAGGTGGCAAGAGGAGGGTCCAAAAATAGGAGAAACACAAAAACAAAACTAGGACTCAATTTAGGCTGCCTTAATATATGCCTAAGAATTTAACCAAGAAGTAAGAACAAAACAAACAAACAAACAAAAAAAAAAAGCCTAAGAAAAGTAAGAAGGACTTAATATAGAAAAATGCAGAAATTAAGGAATTTGAAAACGAGATTAATAACTAAGTCCAGCTATAGCTTCTATAGCAAAAAAATTTACAGATAGATAAAAATGTGGACAAATACTTTCTCATTGTTTCAATGAGGCAATATAGAAAACACTCTGTAGGTCGTATCAGCATTTCATGGGACTCCAAAAGGCACTTGAGAAAATGCAGCATTCATTTTTGCCTGTTTTCAATCATAATATATATGCATAGAGAAATGTCTAGAAGGATATTCGTCAAAATGTTAACAGTATTTATCTCTGAGTGACAGAATTTGGAGCAATTTTTCTTCCTCCTTTATATTTCCCTATACTTGAATTGTTTACAGTGAGCATTTATCATTTTTATAGTGAGAATAAAAATTCTCAAGCCACTCTCATTTTTTTAACTGTCCCAAACATGATTCAGTGTGAAATATAATACACGGAAGAAGCCACATAAAATGTGAAACAAATCACGGTCACATTTGCTTTGTGACAAAATAAACCTCACACTTTGTATCACGGTGAGTCGTGAAAACAGAGATCTCACGGAATTACCCGCGACCCTCCTGAGGGACTATGCCCCCAGCACACGGACGGCAGCAGGATCCCAATGAGTAAATGAGTCCAGCGGTATGAGACGTCCGAGCCAAAGGTGAACCTCACCTCGGGGGCTGGGCTACTGGGGCTCGTGGCGCACCTTCACCTTCATGTCACCATGCTAGTACCTAAGACAACGCCTAATGATCATTTTTACTTTTATATAAAACAAGTTCAGGAGTGCCCAGTGGCTCCATACAGTCAGCTCCGAAGTGGGGCTCGAACTCACGTAACCGTGCGATCATGACCTGAGCCAAAATCGAGTTGGACGCTTAACCGACTGGGCCATCCAGGCACCCCAACACAAATACACTTTTAAAAAACTGTATTTGGCAAATGACCAACAAAGTGTGCCTTACTTAAGCGATCGTGATAATTGCTTCAAGATACAGCATAGGTAAAGAAATGAAACATTTTGTTAAACTAATGAGCAGAAGCAGTGGAGTGAGTAGATCTCCGGAATCTTGGTTTTCTAGAGTTTTCATTTGGGGCCTGCATGTCTTCCTGGACCTATTCGGACGTGTCTATGCTTATATTCAAAACACACAGGGTAAACACCAGGCATCTGGAAGAATGATCACGGCATTTGGATCAGCTGGGTCAATGGAAATGGATGTCTGTTCTTAGGACAGCCTGTGGTCAGCCTGAAAGATACCATGGAGCTAGTGGATAATGTGGGCACAGCCATGTCTGCCAGACCCAGGAACGTGGAGAGGAGATCAGAACAGGGTTTGGGTTAACAGGCCAAGGTGGAGGGGAAAAGTTGGAAGGACCTCACCTTAAAGGAGCCGGAAGCACAGTTTGAATGACAGGCAGAAGCCATAGTCAGGAGAGACGCAGGCTGGGGTGAGGGGGTAGATCAGGATCCCAGGTTTCGATAAGGCCGGAGGAAGCACACTCAGAAGCGAATTCTGCCCGGGAGGTTTGACAAAGTTGTCCGGGGTCAGTTCAGGGATTTCAAGTTGACAGTCTTCACGTTAAATTTTGACCGTAGAAAGATGTTGTTTAGGGGCGCCTGGGTGGCTCAGTCGGTTGAGCATCCGACTTCGGCTCAGGTCATGATCTCATGGTTCGTGGTTTCGGGCCCCACGTCGGGCTCTGTGCTGAGAGCCTGGAGCCTGCAGCCTGCTTTGGATTCTTTGTCTCCCTCTCTCTACCTCCTTCTCTCTCTCTCTCTCTCAAAAATAAATAAACATTTAAAAAAAGAAAAGAAAAAAAGAACCATGTTGTTTGGTCTGCACTCTCTTTGTTTAAAACTTTTTAGACCTTTGCATCTGAATGCCATGAGCTGGGAATAATACTGGCTGCAGCAGATAGTGTTCTAAGTGCTCTGCATATTCGAATCCATTTAATCCTCATAAGAACATTTGTTGAGTGCTTACGATATGCCAAGCACTATTCCAAGCACTTTACATGTATTGCCTCCTGGATGCTTTTAGCAATCCTATCCCCATATTACCTATGAGGAAACAGAGGCGCAGAGAATTGAATGATTTGCCTGAGGTTACTCAGCTTGTAAATAGCAGAGCCAGGATTCAGATGAGGGTATTAGCCACAACGCTGCAGTCTTATACTCAGCTAAACCCTCCCTCATATTTCCTGTTTGGCCCTTGTCAGTATTGTGTATTTGACCCTAGGTCTGCACAGTGGTGCAACTGGGTCATTGATCTGAAAATAGCCTATCTGTCTCCTGCCAGTCTTGACGCAGCCTTCTAGGGAGCAGGTAAGAGCACTGCCAAAATGGAGCAGAACCCAGAGCATCAGCAGCCTGGGGCAGAGGTACCTCCGTCACCAAACACGGGCCCCTCCCAGAGCTGACACAGGTACCAGCCTCCATGATGTTCAAAACACAGTAAACCTCATCCAGGCCACAAAAGAAAATATAACTGGGCTTCATCAAAAATAAAAACATTGGTACAGCAAAGGACACTAGCCAGAGAATGAAAAGCAATCCATAGAATGAGAGAAAATATCTGCAAATCATTACATCAAAGAAGGAATTAATATCAAAAGTGCATAGGGGCGCCTGGGTGGCTCATTCGGTTGGGTGTCCGACTTCGGCTCAGGTCATGATCTCACAGTCCGTGAGTTCGAGCCCCGCGTCAGGCTCTGTGCTGACAACTCAGAGCCTGGAGCCTGTTTCCGATTCTGTGTCTCCCTCTCTCTCTGACCCTCCCCCATTCATGCTCTGTCTCTCTCTGTCTCAAAAATAAATAAATGTAAAAAAAAAAAAAAATGCATAAAGAGCTCCTGTAACTCAACAACAAAAAAACAAGCACACTGATCCTAAAGAAAAAAAAAAAAAAATGGGCAAAGGATTTGAATGGCCATTTCCCCAAAGAAGATACATAAACGGCCAACAAGCACATAAAAAGATGCTCATCATCATTAGTCATTAGAGAAATGGCAGTTAAAACCACAGTGAGAGGGGAACCTGGGTGGCTCAGTTGGTAAGCATCTGACTCTTGATCTCAGCTCAGGTCTTGATCTCAGGGTCATGAGTTCAAGCCCCACATTGGGCTCCACAATGGGTGTGAAGCCTATTTACAAATAAAATAAAATAAAAATAAATGAATAAAACCACAAGGAGATACCACTTCACACCCATTAGAATGGCTTGTATCAAAACACTAGAGAAAAAAAAAAACACACTAGAAAACCAGTACAGGTGAGGGTGTGGAGAAATTGGAGCCCCTTTGCATTGGGGTTGGAAATGTAAAATGGTGCAGTGGCAGAAAGCCTTCTGGCAATTCCTCAAAGAGTTGAAATAGAACTACCATATGACTCAGCAATTTCACTTCTGGGTATGTATGTACCCAAAAGAACAGAGACTAAACAGAACCCAACAGAGACTACATAGACCCTTGTAGTCAGTGTTCTAGCAGCATTATTCACAATAGCCAAAAGATGGAAACAAGCCAAGTGTCCATAACATAGGAAGGGATAAACAAAATGTGGTATATACATAAAACTGAGTATTATGCAGCCTTAAAGAGTACTAAAATACTGAAGCATGCGACAACATGGATGAGCCTTAAAAACATCATACTAAGTGAAATAAGCTAGACACAAAAGGACAAACACTGTATGATTCCACTAACAATGAGGTACCTAGAGTAATCAAATTCATAGAGACAGGAAAGAGAACAAACGTTACCACAGACCGAGGGGAGGGAGGAACAGCGAGCTGTTGTTTAGTGGGTACAAGGTTTCTGCTTGGAATAATGAAAAAGTTCTGGAAATGATTAGCGGTGATGGTTGCACAATATTGTATGGATTGTGACTATACTTAATACCACCAGATTGTATATTTAAAAATAGTAAAAATGGTAAATTTTATGCTATATATATTTTATCATAATAAAAAAAATGTGTTAAGCCTCAAAGAGGTGATAAAGTTAAAAAGAAAGTCTCTCTGCCCACTTGACATCAAATAGGAAGGTCTGAAAAGAGGGGAACAAACAGAAGAGAATCTATCCAGTTAGCCAAAAGCATAGGAAAAAAAAAAAAAAACATTTAGTAACAGTCAGCAAAAATTAGCAAATCCTCAGAAGACATGAACAAAGCTTTTTTTTAAAAAAAGGCAGAGGTGCCTGGGTGGCTCAGTCAGTCAAGCGTCTGACTCTTGGCTTCAGCTCAGGTCATGACCTCACAGTTTGTGGGTTCAAGCCCTGCATTGGGCTCTGTGCCTACAGTGCAGAGCCTGCTTGGGATTCTCTCTCTCTCTCTCTCTCTCTCTCTGTCCCTCCCCTGCTTGCTTTTTCTGTTTCAAAATAAATAAATAAACTTAAATTTTTTTTAATAAAATTAAATTAAAATTAAAAAGGCAGAAAACTTAAAAAAAAAAGTTTCAGAAAGAATTAAGTGCAATACTGTAAAGGAAACAATCAACAAAACTAAAAGGCAACTGACAGAATGAGAAAAGATATTTGCAAAGGACATATCAGATAAAAGGTTAGTATCCCAAATCTATAAAGAACTTAACAAACTCAACACCTGAAAAACAAATAATCCAGTGAAGAAATGGGCAAAAGACATGAATAGACACTTTTCCAAAGAAGACATCCAGATGGCCAACAGACACATGAAAAGATGCTCAACGTCACTCCTCATCAGAGAAATACAAATCACAACCACTATGAGATACCAACTCATACCAGTTAGAGTGGCTAAAATGAACAACTCAGGAAACTACAAATGCTGGCTCAGATGTGGAGAAATGGGAACTCTCTTGCACTGCTGGTGGGAATGCAAAATGGTACAGCCACTGTGAAAAACAGTGTGGAGGTTCCTCAAAAAATTAAAAATAGAACTGCCCTACAACCCAGCAATAGCACTGCTAGGAATTTACCCAAGGGATACAGGAGTGCTGATGCATAGGAGCACATGTACACTAATGTTTATAGCAGCACTTTCAACAATAGCCAAATTATGGAAAGAGCCTAAATGTCCATCAAGTGATGAATGAATAAAGAAGATGTGGTTTGTATGAATGAAATACTACTTGGCAATGAGAAAGAATTAAATCATGTCATTTGCAGCAACATGGATAGAACTGGAAGGTATTATGCTGAGTGAAATAAGTCAGTCAGAGAAAGATGGATATCGTATGTTTTCCCTCACATGTGGATCTTGAGAAACTTAACAGAAGACAAAGGGGAAAGGGAAGGGGGAAAAAATAGTTACAAACATAGAGGGAGGGAGGCAAACCATAAGGGACTCTTAAATACAGAGAACAAACTGAGGGCAGATGGGGGTGGTGGCGGAGAGGGGGAAATGGGTGATGGGCATTGAGGAGGGCACTTGTTGGAATGAGCACTGGGTACTGTGTGCAGGTGATGAACCACAGGAGTCTACCCCAAAAACCAAGAACACACTTTACACACTGTATGTTGGCCAATTTGACAATAAATTATATTTTAAAAAATAATAAATAAATAAATAAATAAATAATGCACCAAGTTAATAAAAAAAAAAAAAAAGAATTAAGTGTAATAATACTCAGTGCAAGAGGGTTCCCATTTCTCCACATCCAAGCCAGTATTTGTTCACAGAGACATGTGCATAATAAAATCAACATTCAAATTCTCAACTACCATTAACAGCAGAGTGGTAAAGTTAAAATGTCCTTGTTGCACATGGATCTGAATGCAGAATAAAGCCCAAAATTTTTCATTACAGCAAAAGCCAATCCAGGGTACAAACAACGTCCTTGGGACTTTCACTTCTTTCCAAATGACTAACATAAAATTTTAAAAATACAGTCATCCCCCCTCATCTGCAAGGGATATATTTGAAGACCACCAGTAGATACCTGAAACGGCAGATAGTAGCAGACCCTATGCATACTATGTTTTTCTTCCAATATATACATACCTATGATAAGGTTTAATTTATACATTAGGCACAGTAAGAAGTTAACAACAATAATAAAATAGAACAATTGTAGGGGCTCCTGGGTGGCTCAGTTGGTTGAGCATCCAACTTCGGCTCAGGTCATGATCTCACGGTCTGTGAGTTGGAGCCCCATGTCAGGCTCTGTGCTGGCAGCTCAGAGCCTGGAGCCTGCTTCGGATTCTGTGTCTCCCTCTCTCTCTGCCCCTCCCCTGTTCACGCTCTGTCTCTCTGTCTCAAAAATAAATACAACATTAAAAAAAGGGGGGGAGGGGGGCGCCTGGGTGGCTCAGTCGGCTGGGCGTCCGACCTCAGCTCAGGTCATGATCTCATGGTTCGTGGGTTCGAGCCCTGCGTCGCACTCTGTGCTGACAGCTCACAGCCTGGAGCCTGCTTCGGATTCTGTGTCTCCCTCTCTCTCTGCCCCTCCCCTGTTCACGCTCTGTCTCTCTCTCAAAAATAAACCTAAAAAAATTTTTTTAATAATAAAATAGAACAATTGTAACAACATACTGTAATAAAAGTTATGTGAATGTGGTCTCTCTCTCTCTCTCTCTCCCAAAATACCTTATTATGCTGTACTCACCCTTCTTCTGTGATGATATATGATATATGATGATTTATGATGAGATGAAGCAAGGTGAATGATGTAGGCAGTATGACATAGCATTAGGCTACTATCGACCTTCTGACCATCTGTCAGAAGGAGGATCGTCTGCTTCCAGACCACGGTTGGCCACAGTAACTGAAACCACAGACAGTGAAACCGTGGATAAGGAGGGACTTCTGTATAAGTCTGCCATCAAATTATCCATTAGAGGCTGACATATTTGAAATAAGATGAGCTGTGAACTCCACAGCTGCAAAGCAAGGTCATGGGATTGTAAATTATTCTGCAGTTCTCTATCTCTTTAAGTGGAGCATTTTGGATTCTCCCAAACCTTTAACTTGACCCACATCAAGTTAGGTGCTGGGGACTCATAACACTACAGGAATTTTGGCTTATTTAAGAGAAGACTAGATTCAACCCCAGGGTGTGCCATTAAGTCACTGGGTGATGTTGGGCAAGTCACCCAGCCTCTCCAAGCACCAGTTTCCTTCGTGTGAAGTAGAGATTAGATAAAATAATTTCTGAAGTCTCTTTAACACACTGGGAGTCACATTTTGTTCCTTTGGGAGGTGAGGGGGAGTGACATCTTTTTGCATTTCTTTTCCAAATACATCAGTGTCCAAATTGAAACGTGCAGAGTTTCATAAACCTTTCATAAAAATGTTATTCGGTCCCTCCAAACATATTTTCTTCTTACCTCCCACCTGCCCACACATAAAGATGATTAGGGAAACCTCTCTCCATTATATTTATTTATGTATATATCACTTCAGTCCATAAAGGATTTGAGCCCGTCTAATTTCATTAGCTTCTTAAAATTTCAAAATTCTCTTGCACAAATACTGTGCATAATCTTATTTTAAGACTAAATCCTTTCCCCCACCCCCAAAAAAATCACGCTTAAAAATGTTGACTTGGGCTTTTTCTCCATTAAAACAGGAAAGTGACATATGTATAAAGAAGGATGCTAAATGAATATAGATTTGGTACTGATGACTTCCAGCCAACTACCGCCCTTGCTCTCCTAGCTTGATGGCTAATCACCAAAATACATTCCAGAGCTGTTCTCTCTCCTCATATATTTCACTTGAGAATGAATTAATTTCTGCTTCAAGTTGTCCCATCTGGGAAAACCTAGATCCCATCAACAACAGCTTGAGAATAGAATCGAGAGTAGAGAGGCAAGAAGGGAGTCTTAAAAATTAAAATAATCTTCCTTCAGTCTAAGTCCAGAAAGGAAGCGCTGGCTGTCGGTCTATGCAAGGAAGATTCTATTCTTTTTTTTTTTTATTAAGTTAGCCAAACAGTTGAACAACATGCATTAGTCTTTAGCGAGGAGTGCCAACTACATCAAAACTCCACAGTTGACCTCTTGTCACTAGCACATCAAATCCTGGATTAGTTGCCAGGCCAGGTCTGGTCTGACATGTCCCTAATAGACCTACTATGTATTATCTGGGATTTTCTCAAAATAGATGAGATTTGTGTTTTGTAGAACTTAAAAAAAAAAAATAGGAAGACCCCAAGTTTTAATTATACAGGCATCTATATTTATACAGACATCTATAGTCTGTATGAAGTTTCTTGCATTTATTCTACAATAAATGACATTTTAAATAATGGAGACTACAAAGCTAGATCTAGGTGAACCAGTCAGGCCCCGAACCAGAGCAGAACCCAAATGCCAACATCAATACCACTAATTTGATTCAGTTATTTATTCATCAAACACAGCTTGAGCGATATCTCTTTTCAACTATTCTAGGCACTGTGGGGGATATTACATCATCACACCCCATGGCAGAAAAGTGCTACCGGAGAGGCATAAAAACAGTGCCCTGTTACCCTGAGAAGCATCAAAGATTCTGATGGCATGAAAAATAGAGGTGGGGTCATAACTTCTTCAGCCTCTAACAAGCCCAGGCCAGAGCTTGTTATGACACCTTTGACCCAAAGACAGACAGTTGAGGGCACTGGCATCCTCCCAGAGGGATGCCAACATGGATATATAGCTGGGTGGGGGTAAGCGGAGCTTACCTCGGGACAGACAGGACCTCCGGAGGTGGAGCCAGTCCAGCGGTTTGACCCTGACCTACCATGGAATCCAGAAGTTAGGAGAAATGACACACCCCAGAGAGACCATTACTAGAATGGAGAAGAATAGAAAGGCAAGAAAGAAGCCCTACAGATGAAATTAATCTTTCCTCAGCCTGAATCAGGACAGGAGGATCTGGCTAACAGGAGCTCATTCCATCCAAGAACCATGGAGACAGTAAAACACAAAATCTGAACTGAAAGAGAGAGGAATAGACTCTCAGAGTGGTGGGAAAAGGGGAAAAAGTATCAAAGTGAGCCCACATTCCAGAAAATTCTGTTTTGAACCATGGGAAGGAATGCACATAAGAGGGGGAAATAGAACAGTTCAAGTTGCTGATGCGTGACCAAGAAATTAAACAGCCTGAGGAACGGATGACAGGGGTAGATTTCCAAGTGCGGCGGTGATCTAATGGAGCCTCTAATGAGGCTCACTCATCTGCAAAGATGAGAAAGGACTCCACTCGTTCTGAAGCCAAGTTGTTAATTTAGAATTCACAAGTTGCTCTTGTCAAAAGACTCTGCCCCAGAGTTTCTTCTCTGGCCAGATCAGAGGTGTACCTCACAGGCAGCCATCAGGGGAAAGGAGTTTCAACAGACACTGAGGAGTGGCTCAGTATCCGGCCCCTAGAACTTCCAAGTGGAGAAGTCGCACACTTGAGAGAGGAAGAGAAAAAGTCGGGAGTGAAAGGACTCACCGCCTGGCTGTTAGGTCATGAACAGAAAGAAGCTAAGGAGTTAGCAGAGCACAGAGAAGCCAGAAGCAGAGGGCCTGGGGCCACTAGCCACTGGGCAGCACTAACACTGGCGACGAAAGGCCAGGCTTCCAAATGCCCCAAAGTCATAGACTTAGTTCGAGGAGCCAGCTGCCCCCCAGAATCTGCAGTGCCCACCTGGAGCCAGCAAATGGATCTGTCCCCATGTCGTCTAAGAAGGCATCTGACGACAGACCCCACAGAGTATGTCTTTCACTGATGCTAGCTTTGACCTGATTGTATCCTTCCCTGGGTTTCCAGGAAAATCATCTGAAACCCTGTGAAGTATAAATTTAAAAAAAAAAAAAAAAAAAAAAAAAAAACAAACTAGGGGCACCTGGGTGCCTCAGTTGGTTAAGTAGCCAACTCTTGATTTCAGCTCAGGTCATAATCCAAGGGTTGTGGGATCGAGCCCCACGACAGGCTCTGTACTGAGGGTGGAGCCTGCTTGGGATTCTCTGTCTTCCTCTCTCACTCTCTCTTTCTTTGCCTCTTTCCCCCACTCGTGCTCTCTCTCAAATAAACAAATAAATAAATAAAGTAATAAGTGAGTTGAACAAAGTATATGTTCTTCTACCTAAATTCTCCTTGGGTGGGCCTGCTAAACTATGCCCCCACCACATGATGTTAAAAGGACATATTACCTGGGGCGCCTGGGTGGCTCAGTAGATTGAGCGTCTGACTTCGGCTCAGGTCATGATCTCACAGTCTGTGATTTTGAGCCCCGCGTGGGCCTCTGTGCTGACAGCTCAGAGCCTGGAGCCTGCTTTGGATTCTGTGTCTTCCTCTCTCTCTGCCTCTCCCCTGCTCATGCTCTGTCTCTCTCTCTCTGTCAAAAATAAATAAACATTAAAAAAAAATTGTTTTTTTAAAAAGGACATATTACCCAACTTTTTATCTTATTTCCAACTCTTAAATGATTTTTTCTTAACTCCCTGATGCTTAATTTTGTAATCGAGGGTGGGCAAATTTCATTAATCACAGAAAAGCTGAAGAACTTCCCCCACCTCAAGTTTTTGGGTTTTTTGTTTTTTTGTTTTTTGAGAAAGGGCGCAAGCGGGGGAGGGGCAGAGATAGAGGGAAAGAATCCTGACGATGCTCCATGCTGTCAGTGCAGAGCCCAACATGGGGCTTGAACTCATAAACCATGAGATCGTGACCTGAGCGAAAACCAAGAGTCAGACGCTTAACCGACTGAGCCACACAGGCACCCCTCCCTGCCCACAAGTTTTTAAAAACCAGACTGTCTATACAGAATGTTGACCTTGGCCTTGACTGATTAGCAAAAAAAAAGATGGTATGTGAAGAAAAGAAATTCACATGGCAATGAGAAACAGCTAACCCCTGCTAACCTTGGCCATCTGCTGGCCTGCCAGACCTCACTGACTATGTCACACGGAAGTCTGGAGTTCAGAGATCATGCTCACCTGTCTCTGAGCCAGATGAACCACCTACGTGTAGTTCCCTCGAGATGGAACCTCCAGTGTTGGAAATCCAAATGCATCCCCTGCAGAAGCAGCAGCTCCTCGGGTGAATGGAGATTAAGACCACCCTGCGAGGGTCACTCAAAAGCCAGCTTCAAGGTCCTCTTGGAGAGAGCAAGTGGCTACAACACTTGGGGTGGGCCCTGCAGGCGATGACTTTCCAAGATGTGGTTTTTGCAACTAGCTCCACATAGAGCCAGGCGTAGTTACCGTGCCTGGAACCCACCCTGGAGAGAAGAACCCAGTGTGTTACAGTGACTGTTCACCAAAACAGAAACACTTCCTTCCTTTGCTCTTGGTCTTCATACCCTCTTTTTGCACAGGATTTTTTTTTTAACTATTTTCCATTAAGGATGAGCAAAGGATCAGTGATAAACATTTTCACACAAAGGCACAGAGTTGTACCCTAGGAACAGGGTTGGCACGGGCATGAGAGTCAGTGGTCAGGTACATAAAACTGGAGAATAAAATCAAATCGGTGTTTCAAATGAGCTTTACTGAAGTAGTTGCCTCGTGTCTGTGGGAGGTTGGGATGGTGGGGGAATGAAAGGTACTTTGTGACCTCCTAAACTGCAATGAGATACCATCTCACATCCACTAGGATGGCTGTAATCAAAAGAAAAAAAAGTGGAAAACAGTAGCAAATGTGGAGGAGGATGTGGAGAGATTGGAACCCTTATATATTGCTGGTGGGAATATAGAATGGTGCAGCCACCGTGCAGTTTCTCAAAAAGATTTTTTTTTAATGTTTATTTATTTATTTTTTGAGAAAAAGAGCGAGAGAGAGATGCCAAGCAGGTTCTGCCCTGTCAACACAGAGCTTGATGCGGGGCTTGAACCCACAGACTATGAGATTATGACCTGAGCCAAAACCAAGAGCCAGATGCTTAACCGACTGAGTCACCCAAGCGCTCTCTGTTAAAGTTAAACAAAGAATTATCATAGCAATTCCACTCCTAGGCATATACCCAAAAGAGCTGAAAACAGGTACTAAAATAAATACTTGTGCAGATGTGTTCACAGCAGCACTATTCACAATAGCCAAAACATGGAAACAAACCAAATAGTCATCAACAGGTGAACAGATCGACAAATTGTGGTATACACATACAATGGAATGGAATTTCATTCAGCTACAGAAAGGAATGAAATGTTGATATATGTCACAACGTGGGCAAACCCGGAAAACATCATGCCAAGTAAGGAAAAGCCACACACAGAAGGTCACATTGTATGATTTCATTTATATGAAATATCAAGGAAAGGTAAATGCATAGAAACAGAGAGCAGACTGGTGGTCATCAGGGGCTGAGGGGAAGGGGGGATGGGGAATAACCAGTTAGTGGATATGGGGTTTTATCTGGAGGCAATGAATGTATTTCGGAACTAGATAAAGGTGGTATTTTCACACTATGAATGTGCTAAATACTGCTGAACTGTATGCTCAAAAATAGCTAATTTTATGTTATTTGAGTTTCATCTCAATAAATGAAAAAAAGAAGAGACAAAATATCAACAGTTACAATAATAGTATTAAGTTTCAAACAGTAAAACCCAAGTTTATACAATGGTATTCAAAATGTGAAAATATGCAGAGTAAACTAGAGTTTGGACAGAAGAGGGAGCAAGAAACACACAGACATATAGAATTCACAGGAAAAAGATTCAGAGAACACACTGATTTTCCCCCCAGGATCATGTCACCACTCTTCTCCTTGAATGAATTATTATCTCTTCTAAATACAGAAGAGAATAAAAAATAAATTATTCAATACCAAGAAAGAAATACTGAAGACCCACAGAATTTACAGCACGAAAGGTTGACCTGAGAGATCATTCCATCCAACCACCCTAATTTTTCAGATGGGTAATCAGAGAGACTAAATGCCTCTCCCCAGCCACACGGCAGAGCTGGGCTAGCAGCGGATGGGGGTGGTTGGGGACTGTGCTTTCCGTGATAGAAGCTCCAACTGTGTTCTCTGTGGTTTTATTTTTTTCTCTTGAATCGCATGTCTAAAATGTTTCCAGGCCTACAGCAAATCAGTGTCAGCCACCCCCTCCTCAGCTTTTCAGCATTCACACCCAAGGAAAATCAGGTTAAAATTAACATCTCTAGAGCAGCCTTAAATGGAAAAGCCCCGAATATGCAACCTAGCCTGTGTAAGAAGTCAGCTGAGGGAGCCAACAAACTCGGCTTTGCTCCTGGGGAAAGGAATGGGTAATTAAGAGGCTGCAGGTTGTGTGATCTACATGTCAACGAGGGTCACCACATCCCTCGAGAGTCAGACCAAAGAGCCTGAATTCCTCTCCAGGTGCTGTCTTCCAGATCATTCCTTCCAACCCTCACCTTCCACAGTAGAGGGCTGATTAAGCAATTTTCCCGAAGACCATTCTCTCCTAAGGCCAGCTGTGTAAATACCTTTTTTTTTTCCCCTCTACCCAACTGCATGTATGTCTAGAAACTTCTTTTGAACCTGCTCGTGCATTCCCTTCCCTCCCTCCCCCTACACCAGTTACCAAGACGGGTTACTTCCTTGTGGTGCCTCCTCAAAAAGCAGAGTGTGCAGTAGACATCCAACGGATATTTCACCTCCACGTTACAGTGCAGAAAACTAAAGGCCAGCACCTAATACATCACTATTTAATTTTGCCAACAGGGGCCATTTGTCTTCATTACATTTTCAAACTTTTAGTCCCTGAAATACAATTTTCTTATTAAATGTGGATTTGTGATAGTGTTTTAGGAGCACCTAATACAGCACAATGTCATGTCAGAAAGGCCTCTCTCCCTAATTATTTAATTTCGAATCAAATTGGGATTAAGAGCATAGGCTCTGGAGTTAGAAAATTCGTGTTCAGGTTTGGGCATCAGTTATTACCTTGTGGTCTTAGGTGCTGTGTTTAACCTCTCTTATCCTCAGTTTGCTCATCTATAAAATGAATATAAATATAAAATGTTATAAGCACCTTCCTCTCAAGCCATTATGAGAAAAAAAACGAAATAAAACATTTAAGTACATATATGAGTTCCTGGCACATTCTAAGAACTCAGCAAATGTTATATATTGTTATCCTTCCCCAAAAGGGGCACATTTAATTATGGCCCTTAATTAATTATGGGCACATTAATCACTCTTTAATTATGGAGAAGAATTTGTCCCCAGTCAGGAGTGGACCACTGTTAATATTTTTGGGCAACTGATCTTCAGGAACGGCTCATGTCCTGACCTGTCTGCTTTGAACTTTCACAGGGTCAAGAACGATTCATGAGTTGGAAGGGCCTGGTCTACAGCCCTATCCAGACCTTATTCCTCCTCCAAAATCCCAGAAACCCTCGGCTTGAATATCCCTAACTAGAGGAAACACCCCTTCCCCAGGCTGACCATGTCATTTTTGGATGACCCATGGCTTCCATAGCCACTGGTCCTACCTCTGTCCTGTGAGGTCACCCAACAGAAGGCCCCCCTTCCTTCTGCATGTGTGGCCTTTCAGGCATGTAAAGACAATCGAGTTTCCAGGCTGAATATCCCTATGTTCCTGAACTGTTATTCCAGGGTCCTGATTTAAGGTCCCCTGGACAAGAATTCCTGCTTGTTAAATCACCCATTGCCTTCAAGGGGACCTTCCCAGCTCTGGGAGGCCAGGCTGGAGGGGGGAATGTAAAGAAGACAAGGGGACCAGGTCTTTTCTTCATTCTTCCACCTAATTCCCATCCCCGTCACTCCGCTTTTGAGAATCTTCAGAGACATGGCATTGACTTTTTTCACACATTTCCTGAGCTGAACAAAATGTCAGTGATCTTTCAATGGTGCCCTAATTAAGTAATATATGCTTTCCACATAATTTTAGAAAAGGAGGACAGAGAGGAAAGTGGTCAGTGAGTATTTTGTCAAGCCCCACGCTATTTTTCATACAACAAGCATAAGGGACATTCTAATTATATTACCTATTTTAAAGATTGAAGGATCTACAGCTTGCCCTCACTCATGGAGTGGTTGAGCCAGGATATGAGCTCAGGCCATCCCATATAAAGTTCCTTGTGCTTTCCTCTGTACCAGACACATCTTCCAGGGTCCATCACAGTGTGTTCAAGGACTCAGCTACTGTGCAAGCTCTTTGCTCACACTGAGCCTGCAATCCACCAAACTACCATAGTAATGAAATACCCCCAGGTGAGGATTCAGCAAAGTAGAGTTAGAGTCTATCGGCCAAATCTCCCTACTGACTGTTTTTGTAAATCAAGCTTTATTGGAACACAGCCACACCCATTGTTTTTCATATTATCCATGGCTGTTTACACACTAAAATGGCAGAGTTGAGTAGCTGCTACAGAGATTTTATGGTCTGAAAAATCTAAAATATTTACTAGGTAGTCCTTTACCAAAACAAAGTTTATTACTTTGTCCCTAGATTTACACTGTGCTGACAAATATCTCATTACCCCATGAACAATTCTAAAACCACTATGTGAAAGGAACAGTAGAATCATAATCCTTTGAAATATTTCTCTCAAGAGTTCTTTCTTAAATACATGTCTACAGATTCCAATATTTAACCATAATCTACTTTGCTAGGATAAGTTATACCACCTCAGAATTACTGTAACATGTGTTTCAATTTCCATTTTCACTTAGTAATTCCTTGGCCACCATAGGAGTCAGTGTGTGGACAGTGGGTCTCATTTTTCCAGCATCCAGGGGTGTTCCCTCTCCCATCGTGTGCACCTTTCGTAGGACTTTCAGTCAAGGTGTCCCACCCTCCTCCAACAAAAGATGGGCTTGAGATCCAAACAACCCATGAGGACCCCTTACTCCATAATGTCATATCTTGAGTACAATGATACATGGATAGAAATTCAGTGAGAGCTTCTTTGTACCTGTAGCAGAGCCCTGCTAAGACTGTCAATTCCTGTTGCTCTGCAAATTGTCCTTTTCCTTCAGTCCCATAAATTTCTTTTTAAATTAAGTTAGCCAGATCAGTTTCTATCACTTATAAGCAGAGCCAGCTGAATCAGTAAAACCTTCAGGGTAGGAGAATTTGTCTCTAAGGACTTTGATTCCTTCTGAACAAATTAGGATTAGGAAAGTAAGTTCTTGATTGAATTTATAAAACCTTAGAAGTTTTTCTTTTGTAAAAAAAAAAAAAAGTTTATTCATTTTTGAGAGAGCAAGAGAAAGAGAGAGAGAGACAGGGTAGGGGCAGAGAGAGAGGGAGACAGAGGATCTGAAAAGGCTCTGCGATGTGAGCACATAGCCCAATGCAGGGCTCAAACCCATGAACCACAAGATCATGACCTGAGCCCAAGTCAGACACTCAACCGACTAAGCCACCCAGGTACCCCGCAGTTTTTTCTTAATTCAATTTTTTAATGCAGAAACATATAAAATGAAGAGAATAGCAACATCATTTCACAGATTTGTTTTTTAAGTAGTCCCACGGGTTAAGGTACAGTGAATTCCTGGCACTGATATAATTTTACTTCTCTAGGACAAGCAGCCGATTTCTCTGTAACAACATGGTACCTCTAGTACTGGGTGTTAGATTACATCCCCATGGCTTCCATCGTAAAGACATTTGTCAGTTTGTGAAGCAAAGGCACAGGTGAGGTCTTTTAATGCCTCCAATTGACAAGACAGCAAAGCACAGCTGGCCACTTCTGACTCCTGACACTCACACCAGTGGTTGTTGGAGAAGCATAAGAACCAGAACGACCCAGGAGATCAGTGCAAACCTGCACGAAGACTCCAGGCTTCAGCAGGTGCACCCACAGCCTCCGATCGCAACACCTGTCTCTGCCAGGCAGTGAGAAAGCACAGGATGCCCAAAGGAAAAAGGACATGAAAACTATTCCTGCATGAAAAGAACTGTAGGAAAGGAGTTTCAAGGTCATTTAGTCCACCGACTGTCTGATAAAGGAATCCCCTTCAGGAAACACCCTGAAAAATGATGTCACTAGAGATATCTAGTTGAATATGATCAGTGATGGTGAACTCATCATCTTTCAGACAGCTTGTTTCATTTTCAGACAGCACTAATTGTTAGAAACCTGTGACAACTCTAATTTAAATGAAGCCACACAGGGGCACCTGGGTGGCTCAGTCAGTTAAGCATCTGACTTTGATGCAGGTCCTGATCTCACGGTTCATAGGTTCAAGCCCCACAATGGGCTCTCTGCTGACCGCTCAGAGCCTGGAGCCTGCTTGGAATTCTGTGTCTCCCTCTCTTTCTGCCTCTGCCCTGCTCATGCTCTTCTCTCTCTCTCAAAAATAAATAAACAATAAATAAATAAATAAATAAATAAATAAATAAAGCCACACAAAACCATGCTGCCCTCTCTTCCCTGTGGCGATCCTTCACATCTATATTGATCACCGTTCACATATCCCACTTCAATCTTCTCAATCACCTGACCTAACATTGCAGATGCTCCAAATCATTTTTCATGTGGCATGGATTTGATTTTTACTCCCCTGCCTGTAGGACTCAGTTAGGTCCCAGCAGGAATGAGATGGACACACTCAAAGTTAGTACCTTGAGGACACTTTAATAAAGGGCTCATTTACAGAAGTAAGAACAGAGTGTAGGGAAACTAAAAGGGATTCTGTAATACCCCAAGGGTGTTATCACTTTAGGCTTGAAGGAATAAGGAAAGCAGTCAGCATAATGTGGAGACAGGGCAAGCTATGTGAAGACAGTCGGCTGGCGGGAGTGGTGACCTTCAGTTATAGATGGTACCTTCGTGGGAAAGCAGCTCGTGGAATAAATAACACTTTCTCACACTTTGTGACTCCTATCTCCTGCCAGAGGGTTCCATTAGCCAAGTGCAATGGGAAGCTTGAGGAAAAGCTTGCTCATCAATGTAATTTATACAAGTTTAGACTCCTGGGGACACAGAGCAGGAAGGTGAATGGATCTGAAGGGCAAATGGAAAACACTCAGCACAGAGGACATGTCATGTCTTGCCTGCCTAGCATACATTCACTTTTATTCTAGTAACAGTACCTCACATTTTTTTTCCCTGCCCCCCACTCTCCCACCATGTGATTTAAGCCCAGCTGATTGTAGCTTCTGACTCCAGGAAAACTCATGTGACTCAGGATTCGGCCTGCCCAATCAACATCACAACCCTCCGACCACAGTGATTGGCTCAGAGATAAACATATAACTCAATTTAGAGACAATAAGAAGCGCGGCTGTACTTCTGCAGAAGAGGCCTGTTCTCCTTTCCTGGGATAGGAGGATATTAGCCTGGAGCTACGGGAAGCCATATTGCCCCCCAAGGGAAGGGGCTGAACAAAAGGAAAGTCAATTCAGCGGAAAACAGAGCAGAGGGAAAGACTAGACCCTGAGAACATTGTTCACGTTCCTGGATCCAACTGTGCCTGAAATCTGGGCTGCTGGTCCCAACCTGAAATCTAGATCATATTGAAAAGATACAATCCTGTAGCATAAAGAGCAATGGTGAGGCATCACCTTGTAGCTGGACAACTTAGGAAAAAATACTTAATTTTACGATCCTCGAGTCCCTTGACTTTAAGACAGGAAATTATGATGCCCTCCCAGGCTGACCGTGAGCACTAACCAAGATCACATATCTAAAGGTCCCCGGCAAACTGTAAGGCATTGTATAAATGTCACAGATGCTTCTTCAGGTCATTCCCACCTTCAGATGTACCACCCTCGGGACATTGGTAACACACTGTTCCATAGTCAGGGGCACACAGCATTCTAAAATTACTTCCAAAGCTGAGTAATGACATACTGCATAGCAGCTGTCAAGAGCAGTCGCGATCTCAACATTGCCAGAGAGAAAAAAAGAAAAAGAAAAAAAGGAATTGACAAAATTGGCTTTACTTTAGAGACAGACTGTAATCAGCAACTAAGAAACAGAATGAGAAAAATTCTGCTGAATTGAAAACTATGCCTGAAACAATGTCGGGACAGGAAGATGAGACTCGGGCAAAACTAACGAAAACTGGCCCCTGCTTCCGGGCGCTGTGGTTCAAGCGGCAATGGTCACCGCCGGGTAACAAAGGAGTCAAAATCGAAATCCTCAGAGCCGACGAGAGGGAGCGCTCCCTGAGGACAGAGAACTGTTGAAAGGAAAAGCCCGTAAGTTACTAACAACCATGAAATACTGGAAAAGTATAAAGGCAAAAAGGCCAGCAAATGGGTCAGTAAGCCCAGGAGGGAAAAACAGAAGATACCAAGGATCTCACAGATGAAGCAGCCCCCGATTGGTAAGCAGGGAATCTGAGAGCGCTTGGCTGAGTGGCTAAAGCCCATGGGGAAATTTCAAAACTGGAATGGGAAAAATCCAAAGCACAGTTAGGAAAATGTCTTACCACAGAGGCAAAAGAGAAAAACATATGTGCAAATACTTCAATGTGCTCGTCAGTTCTCCACGCCTCACAGATACCAAGACCAGGCTTGGATGAGGCACTTGGCTCTTTGCTAGTCCAGTAACTCGATCCTACCGTAGACTAAAATCAAAGGGCAAAGGAAAAATTGACTTGAATTCATAATCAACATGACAAATGCACTATAGTTTACCAATGGGCTAAAAACCGGAGGGAGGGTTTGGTAAAGTCTAAAGGAAAATAAAATCTTTCTTGTCCAACTGAAGAAAAAATCCATTTCTTACAAAGTGCTCAAAAGAAATGCATTTCAAAAAGTGATTTTCAGCATCTGCTCTGAGCAAAGGACCGTGCTAAGCGCTGCATCGCACCGGAGATGAAAGCCACACGGTCTTTCCCCCGCACAGCTAACAGTCCAGCTGGGAAGGAACATCCCAGCAGAGGAGGGAATGCTGCATGGATCACTGCAGATGGCACAAACCAGGCTTAGGTGGCTCCCGAGCCGGTGTCTGCTCCTCACAAAGGACAGACTCACACGAGTTTTCCTGCCTTATTTAAGTGGACAGAGGACGTGAGCAAGTCGATCAGGAAGGATCTGTTGATGCCTTCTTCTCCCTTCACACCACCCCCTCCCCCAAACACAGCATCACCACACCCTGCCACTTCTGCCCACAGACTGTCCCTCTTCTTCCCGCCATCCCCATGGCGGAAGTCACGCTTGGAAGTCCCCATGGAAGTCACGCTTCTTCCCGCCATCCCCATGGCTACCACCCTCGTTAGGCCGCTGTCATCTCTTGCCTGGACTACCCACATGACCTGCTTATCCATCCTCTCTCCCTTACAATCAGTCCCCCACCCAGCACCCAGAGTAATGTTGTAAAACGCAAACCAGGGGCACCTGGGTGGCTTAGTGGGTTAAGCATCCGACTCTTGATCTCAGCTCAGGTCTTGATCTCACCGTCATGAGTTCAAGCCCCACACTGGGCTCCGTGCTGGGTGTGGAGCCTACACACGTACATAAATGCAGACTAAATCAAAGCACTTCTGCAGCTGCCGAGACTAAAGTGACATATTAACTCCCCCAAGACCTCATATCTTCCGGCCTCTGAGCACTCCTCCAGGTTCATTTCTTTCCACTCTCCACCGCATTCAGCATACTCGAACCTCACCAACCTTCACTCAGGTCTGTAAATGCCCCACACTCTTTACCACCAAAAGATTTCAGCATAGGCTGTTCTGTGTTCTGCTGGTCCCTCTGATTCCTCACCTAACTCTCATTTAGCTATCAAGTCTCAATGTAAAAGTCACCTCCTAAGAAAAGTCTTTCTGAACTCCCAATATAAATTAGGTCTCAGAGAACCAGATATCTTTCTTTATCCTACTAGGTAATTATATATTTATTCTGTGTTTATTTGCTATCTGACTCCCCACAATACTAAAGAGTAGAAAACTTTTCTGCTTGCTCCCCAGAGTACACCCATCTCGTAGCACAGCTCCTGGCACCCAGTGGGGGATCAGGAAATACACACTGAACGAGTACATGGCATACAAAAGGAGAAATCATGTCCTCCTTCTTCAGAGTGCTTCCAATCTAATAGACACAAAAGAAAAGGAAACAGAATAATTGAAATTCACATACAGAACAGATTATTTGGTAAGTCCGTAAGTGGTGCACAGGCAGTCAGTATAATTTACAAGACAGAAATACTAAATAAAGAAAAGGTATTCTTTTACATCATTTCCATCTTCAGGGGAATCACCCTGGAGTCCTTGATAATCACAATTCTCTACAAGAGAGAACCAACAATGGGGATAAACAAAAAGAAACAAATTAACAAAACCCCTCTACCTATCAGGGAAGAATCTCTGCTCACTAACCCAGGATTGCAAACAACAGAGCCACCTGCCCCAGTGGCACTGAAGCTGGGCTGGCTGCAAGTGCAGCTTTAAAATCTGCACCACCTGGGGCACCTGGGTGGCTCAGTTGGTTGAGCATCCGACTTCACTCAGGTCATGATCTTACAGCTCGTGAGTTCGAGCCCTGCGTCAGGCTCTGAGCTTTTGTGTCTCCCTCTCTCTGCCCCTTCCCCAGCTTACACTCTCTCTTTCTCTCAAAAATAAATAAACATTAAAAAAAATTTTTTAATCTGCACCACCTGAGCAGTGCAGAAATCTGGGAGAAGAAACTAACCCCCAAATTGGTCCCACTTGGAGATAAAAGGAGTGGGAAAGCATCACTCCTCCATTTATAATAAGAAACAAGCAGGACTTGGGGCACCTGGGAGGCTCAGTTAACCATCTGACTCTTGGTTTCAGCTCAGGTCATGAACCTCATGGTTTAGGGATCAAGCCCCGTGTTGGGCTCTATGCTGATAGCATGAAACCTGCTTGGGATTCTCTCTCCCTATCTCTCTCTCTCTCTGCCCCTCCCCTGCTTGCTCTCTATCCCTCTCTCTCTCAAAATAAATAAATAAACATTAAAAAAAAAAAAAAAAAGCTGGACAAACCAGCTTTCACAAATCCTTCAGAAACTGAGTTCACAGAGTCAATATCTGACCCCAAATCTCAAGAAAGATGGGCATCCACAGGGAGACATAGGACCCAGACCTTTGCTCAGCTGGGATAGACTTTTCAGACACCATATAAGCCATTAGGAAGAACTTAGCTAGAAATTTTGAACAAATTGCTAAAGGCCTGTCTAAGGGCTGCAGTAATAGGGGAAGCTGGGTGAAGGGTATATGGGAACTTCTCCTACTATCTTTGCAACTCTTCTCCAAATCTAAAATTATTTAAAACAAAACCAGTTCAGGACTCATGAGTACTGTTGAATGTCAACAGAGGCAAACAAAAAAGAAAAACCACCCCATGGGAGACCTCCTATCCCGTGTATGGGACTCTCAAAAGAGACAACGCCCATGAACATGAGCTCACTCATGAAAAATATGAAAAAAAAAATGAAAATTCTAGTGACCACATCACTCCACAGACCCAAGTAGAAGTTTTCATACCTGAAAAACTATAAATGTTTATTTTTAATTTCTAGAAATCTTAATAAGGTTCACTTCGCATGAGTAAAAATAAATCCAGAAGGAAGGTAGAAGATGCATAGAGCAGGGGGAAACAAAAATTCACAACACGGGCTGGTAAATTCAAATAAGAATTGACTATAAAAATAACGAGGATGGGGGCGAGGAGTATATGGGAACTCTCAGCACTTTCTGCTCAATTTTGCTGTGAAACTAAAACTGCTCTAAAAAATAAATAAAGTTTATTTTTTTAACAAATAATGATAACTTTTCTGCACTGAAAAACAAAATGGAAGTAAAATGCTAGATAAAAATAGCCCAGATGGAAAAGCTGCTCAAAGACAGACAATGGGAGGAATATTTGAAGGAAGTTAAAGCATTCTAAAAACACTGGGTTTGTTCAAGAGAAAGATAGAAATAGTGATTTCCTTTAGTCTTTAAAAATAGGATTAAGTTGGGGCACGTGCATGGCTCAGATGGCTGAGCATCCGATTCTTGATTTTGGCTCAGGCCATGATCTCACAGTTCCTGGGATTGAACCCTGTGTCAGGCTCTGTGCTGATAGCATGGAGCCTACTTGGGATTTTCTCTCTCTCTACCTCGATCTCTGCCCCTCCCATACTCACACTCAAATAAATAAATAAATAAACATATATATATATATAATATATATATATTATATATATAGTTTACATATATATTATATATATATTATATATATTATATATTGTATATTGTATATTATATATTATATATTATATATACACACACACACACATGATTAAGTAATAGCATTTTTAAAATCTGGTTGCAGATCAAAATGGCAATGTAACAGGATCCAGAACTCATCTCCTCCCACAAACACACCAAATCTACATCTGCATAAGGATGAATTTCCTCTGGGGGGGAAAAAAACCACCTAAAAACCTAAACATGTCTGAGCAACCACTCTGCATCCAAGAGGGCAGGAAAGGCTGGGACACAATCTCACCATAGACTGCATCCTAGGCCCAGCAAACCACAGTCAGGAGGGAACTCAAAACCAGAGCTTTTCCCCAAGAAGCCAACAGGTTGAACCCCATACCAGGCACCCCCACTTTTAAGACCTGCACCTGAGAGAGGAGTCCTAAAACACATAGCTTTGAAAACCAACAAGGCTCCTGTCCACAGACCCACAAGCCATGAGGCACAGAGACACGTCTTGAAGGCAGGACTCTCTTGCCAAGGGCCCAGCGCTGAAGGTGACTGAGGGTTGCCAGACCTTGTGTGGGAGAGGCTCATTTGCTTGCCTTGGACCTTCCGCCTGAGGCCAGGAACCTGACTGGACACACATTTGAGGGTTTGCCACTGCGCTCACTGTTGTGGGAGATTGGCGGGGCAATCTCTAGTCTGGCATCCTCTGCCTACCTCCAGCCCTCTGCCTCTCTTCAGCCAGCAGGTGCCATCTTGGAGACCCAGAGCACCAGCCTGTCCCCAAGGGTATATTTACAGATATCTGGCACTCCCATTTTACTTCTGGTGTCCTGGTGTTTGTGGCCACAGCACAAAGGATGCCCCTTAATCACCTGGCTTTGGCTGCGGTTCCCCAGTGGCCAACAAAGAAGCCGAAGTTTAGAAAAATCCCTAATGTGCCATGATCTCACAGTTAGTAATGGTGAATAGCAGTAAAAACTCACTGCCTACTCCAGAACTCAGACTCCAAACATAAATACAATCTTTCTATATCTGTTAACATCAGTGAAAGGCCCAAAAATGGGAATTTTTTTTAATTTGCAATTCTCATTGGACTTAATCCTAAATTTACTTCAAGGAAACAATCATGGGCATTTTCAAGATTTTAGCTATAAGATATTCATGACAGCCTAGAAGTAGGATTAAACAGGAATTTTTCTCTTCTCTTGCTTATCTACATGGTCTATGAAAGCATGAATTACTTTAGAATTTTAAAAAGAGGTTGTTAATATTGGAAATGGACTTAAGTATTACTAACTATCCTTTCATGTTCTATCATTCTATGACTCTACAGAAGGCAAATATTGGATTTTAGGTTGTATTAAATCTCAAGCTAATACAAGCTTGTTGAAAATATTAGAGATAGATATTTTGAAAGCTATTGGATATTATAGTCATTATTATCTTACTGTCCTGCATTGCTTACAATGAAGACAAGTCACTAATGCTGTCCCACCCTACCCTGACTACTTTTTGATTTGCAAACTTTCCCTCATCTCTCAAGTTTCACCCCCTTCAAGAAATGCTCCCTGATCCATGAGTCTGATTTTTATGGCTATCTTTTGGACCTCCATAGGCCCCAAGGTACACCTGAATCTTAGCCCTTTAACCACACTGAATGTGTTGTTTCACCTGCTTTCTAATTAGACTAAAAAATCTCTGAAGGTAAAAGCTAATTCTTTTTTTTTTTAAGTTTGTTTGTTTATTTATTTATTTTTGAGACAGAGATAGAGAGCAAGCGGGGGAGGGGCAGAGAGAGAGGGAGACAGAATCTCAAGCAGGCTCCGCACCGCCAGCACAGAGCCCGATGTGGGGCTCAAACTCATGAACCGCGAGGTCATGACCTGAGCCGAAGTCAAGAGTCCTACCCTTAACCGACTGAGCTACCCAGGTGTCCCAAGGCTAATTCTTAATAGACTTTTTATTCTTAGGTCCCAGCATAGTATGTTTGTGAATGAAAGAGACACTTCTTAAGAACCAGCAGCAGGTAACTATTTCTTAATAAGATTCTTCACCGCATTCCATCGTGTGGGTCTCTTCCGCTCACACCAGCCAGTTCTTCAAACACCAGCTAGGTGTCCTACAATTCAACTCCATTCTGACACTACCTACCCGGAGAGAGCATCAGATCCCACAGGTTCAGGTCTCCTCCCCGACTTCAGATGCCAGTTGCAAGTCTAGGTTGTCCCCTGTGCTTTGAATGAACTGCCTATAGACTGGACATTCTAATGACCCCCTCCCTTGGGCTTAATTTGCTAGAGTGGCTTACAGAAGTCAGAGAAGCATTCTACTTACTAGATGACTGATTTATTATAAAAGCATATGATTCAGGAATAGCCAGATGAAGAAGGTGCATAAGGCAAGGTGTGTGAAAAGGATGCAGAGTTTGCATGCTGTCTCCAAGCACGCCACTGTCTGTATGTTCACCAAACCAAAAGCTCTCCAAACCCCCATCCTTTTGGGTTCTTACAGAGGCTTCATTCTGTAGGCACCACTAATTAAATCATTGGCTATCAGGCATTGAACTCAATCTCTAGCCCCACTCCCCTGGTGGGGAGGGGCTCTGGCTGGAGGCTGAAGCCTCCAACCCTCCACCACTGGGTAGGCTCCTCTGACCACGGCCTCAGTCCTTCCAGGTTTTCCAAAGGTCACCTCATTAATGTAACAGAAGACACCTTTATTCCTTCCATCACAGGAAATTCCAACAGCTTTTAGGAGGTCTGTGCCTGGAAGAGAGGAAAACCAAATAATATTTCGCATTATAATTACCGTTACCATGAACCACATAAATTAAATGTTTTTAAGTCTTCATGGCCAAGTTTTTAAAGCTGTTCTGAATTTCAGATCATTTCTAAATGAATTTCTTCTAAATTAAGAGATAGTTTATTGACATTTCCTGAGCACTCTGCAAATTCTAATGTGTGCAGTCACCATGGGTTTTTACCTGACCGTAATATGGCTTAATATTGTTTTGAAAAATGTATCTGTATCTGCCCTAGTTGCGTTCGTTGTGCTGAGAGAAATACCCTACATGAATTTTCTGTTTCCAAAGTTAATTTGGCAAACATCTGTTACAAGAAAATGGTCCAGATGGTTTTTGACATGTAGTGATCATAAATAAGTGGTCCTTTTCCATATTGCGCGGTGTTTGCTGTAGTTTTCTACTAAAAGGATGTGGTTTTTTTAAAGAGGAAAAAAATTTACTTAATCTCACGGCCACCCAAGGCACATGGAAGCATATGTGACTCATGTGTCTGAATGCCAGACCACGTGTGATGGATTCAAATGGGGTCACATTGCCAGGAATATCTCCTATGTTGCTGACCCCTGACTCTGGTATTTCAATATTACCATGTGCTTTACGCATATTATCTTAATCTGGCCAACAATCCTCTGTGGTAGGTATTATCATCTCTACTTCTAAATGAATAACAGGCCAAGGTTATTAGTAAGTGGTAGAGCAGCTGACGCCAAAGCCCATGTTCCTAACAGCCACACCCTCTACGTGCCAGTGGTTTCGGGGCATCCCCTACCAGGTTGCATTTCCAGCGGACACACTCCTGGGTGACGTTTATCGTCCAGACTGTCTTCACCTGCAAAGTTGCACAAAGGCACCTTGCCACACCCCTGAAGCCCCCTGCCCGTCCCCTCCCTGCAGGCAGAGTGGCACATTCGTGCCAGTCCTCCGAGCTCTCTGGCACAGAACTACTGCACGAGTGCAGAGCATGCCTTTCTCACCCAGTCCAGCACCCCTCTTTACCACCCAAATGGCAGCTTATCCCAATATCTCACAGAGATATTGAAATCTCAATATCTTCTGAAACCCCACCTCTCGCAACACCGGACCAGAGGACTAAATCTGAGACACATGCCCTGTATCCCCCTCCCCAGGGAGCCAAGGTCTCTATCCTCCTTTAGCCAGAACCCACTAATCACCTGACTGCTGCACTCCAAGCTGGGTTAAGAGGCAAACAAGCATCACGATATCACAGGAAATGTAACCAGATAGAGAATTCTGGATTTACCCAAATTCTCTCTGTGAAGGGTGGCATGTGGTTGGAGGGGATACATTAATGAGTAACTTGGGGACAGTGAGATCCCACAGTGTGGAAAGATAGTAGCTAAGTTGCCTGTTAAGGAACGTGGGGTCTAGTTAGCCTCCGAGTGTGACTTCTGGAAGGTGAGCAAGTTTTGGGCTAGCATGGAAATGCTCTTGATAACAGGGAAGAGGCTGAGGGACGCTGTCTCCCCCCCACAGAGTGTTTAAGGTTTTCCCAAATGAAGGGATCTGAACAAATACTTAAAGAACGGGAGTTTGAGGGGCGCCTGGGTGGCTCAGTCGGTTAAGCGTCCGACTTCAGCTCAGGTCACAATCTCGCGGTCCGTGAGTTTGAGCCCCGCGTTGGGCTCTGGGCTGATGGCTCAGAGCCTGGAGCCTGCTTCCAATTCTGTGTCTCCCTCTCTCTCTGCCCCTCCCCTGTTCATGCTCTGTCTCTCTCTGTCTCAAAAATAAATACAGGTTAAAAAAAATTTTTTTTTTAATTAAAAAAAAAAAAGAACGGGAGTTTGAAGACACTAAACTGAGAGCCTGGGAATGCCACACAAGCCTGCCCTATAGTTTCCAGCAGTAGGTACGGCCTGGGCTGCTGCTGTCATTACTACCTTCCATATAACTCTTTATAGAAATTTTTAATTTTCCTAAACTTAGCTTTTTTTTTATTACTTTCAATATTTATCTCCACCTAACAGGTAAGAGACCTGAGGTGTAGAGATATTAAATAATTTGCCCAAGGTCCTCCAACTAACACATGGCAGAGCCAGTGTGAGTCAACCTGTAAAGGAAATCTACCAAGAATATTTGGGCAGAACTGAATACAGGGGATGAGAGTAGGAGAGCTATTGAAGAAGGGTCAGAAGAGTGAGAGAGGGCCAGGAGAGCAAGGCACGTAGCAGAAACAGCTTGCATAATGGTGGAAATGTCAGAAGAAAGCCCCAGAGTGGACCTTTGGCCTACAGGACAATCCAGCCTACCACCTGTTTCAGTGTAGCTTAGTTTTGCAAGCTACTAAGCTACACTAAGGTGTTGGGTTTTTTTTAAAGTTTATTTATTTATTTTGAGAGAGACAATGCATGAGTGGGGAGGGGCAGAGGGAGAGAGAGAGAAAGAGAGAGAATCCCAAGCAGGCTCCGTGCTGGCAGGGCAGAGCCCAACTCGGGACTCGAACTCACAAATCGTGAGATCATGACCTGATCAGACATCAAGAGTCAGACACTTAACCAAGCCACCCAGGTGCCCCATGGCTTTTGTCTTTTTTAATGGTTGAGGTGGAGGGAGAAAATCAAAATGAGAATCATATTTTGTACCCAAGAAATCACAAAATTCAAATTTTAGTATCCAAAACTCTTAGTGTCCAAAAGCTTTATGGCACATTGACACATCCATTCATTAACATATCGTCCCAGGTAAATGGCAGAGTAGAGTAGCAGCAACAGAGAATCTGGCCCCAAAACATAAGGTATTTATTACCTCGTCCTTTAAGGAATAAATTGGCCAACCTCTAGGTCAGAGCAGAGGTCCCTCTCTAACAGCAGACAGAGATGAAATTTTACCAGTTCACAGAAGAATATAAAAAATAAGTATAAAAAAGTAGATTTTTCATAAAGTTAAACTTACTCAATTTAAAATTGTTTAATGTCTGGTTTTTTGGGGTTTTTTGTTTTGTTTTGTTTTGTTTTTTGAGACAGAGAGAGACAGAGCATTAGCAGGGGAGGGGCAGAGAGAGAGGGAGACACAGAATCTGAAGCAGGCTCCAGGCTCTGAGCTGTCAGCACAGAGCCTGACGCAGGGCTCGAACTCACGGAGTGTGAGATCATGACCTGAGCTGAAGTCGGACGCTTAACCTACTGAGCCACCCGGGTGCCCCTAAACTTACTCAATTTAAAGAAGAACCCCCTTTATCCTAAAATGCCATCCTTCCTACTTTTTATTGGAGCAAAAAGATGTTCTTTGTTATTCAGTGATAGTGAGTGACAGTTTGGATCCATTTAATCTCTTCATCTACCCTGGTTGACACAGATGGAAGAAGCAATGTCTTCTCTCCCCTCTCTTGCCTTTTCCTCCGCTTCTTTTTTTGGCATCTGTCTATTCCACCCACCCTTTCTCCTTCTTCCCAGGTCCCACACTGCCCATCTTCCTCAAGGTTAGTGACCTCAAAAAAATTCACACTCCACAGAAATAGCAAAGGAGAGATGTTCCAGGTTATCTGCCATCTTTGTTGAAAGGTGAGTGTCTAGTTTCATATGATTAAGTCCCAAGCAGTTCAACTGCTTTATAAGCCAGTTTTTCCTCTCAGCTCAGCAAAAGAAGCAGCTTCTGTATCTTATCATCAGAGCATGGAGCTCCCTACCTCTCCCATGTGGCAGGCGCTTAATGAATGTCTGTGCTGAGTTTTTAGGAGTTGATTCTAAAAGTATCCATTTTAGGCTGTTGAGTGATCCTGATGGAAGTTTCTGTCAAAGCAGACAGAAAGATTGCCTCCCCAGATCAAGCCAGATATACATTCCTAGGCAAAATGATAATTCTTAAGTACATGTAATCTTTTAAAAAAACATGTCGTAGCTTTTGAAAAAAAAAAACAATTTTCTATCAGAGTAATATATGGAGAAATGCACAGACCATAAGAGTACAGCTCAATGAGTTTTCCCAAACTGAACACTCTTGTAACTAATTTCCAGGACATTTCCAGCCCCTAGCATCCCTCTGTGCTCCATTCCATCCACCACCCCAAAGGATTAAAAAAGTATCCTGACTGCCAACAGCATAGATAAGTTTTTCCTGTTTTTGTACTTTACGTATATGGAATCACGCAGGATACTCTCTTTTGCGGCAGGCTTCCTTCACTGCAGTGATGGGGAGGTGGGTGGGGGAAAAGATGGTCTGCCCCCACTGGAAAGAGTGTAGTATCACCGATAACACATGCTGACAATGAAAAAGAAAAACAGATTTTTAGTGTTATTATTGTTTTTAAATTCTCTACAGACAATGCACACCCTTATTGTCTACACCGGGAGTGAAATACGTCCACCACCACTTGTACCGGTACACCACTGTTTCACTTACCATTACTTTTATTGATTTATTTCTCTGGACTCTCTACCCCCAATGTGGGGCTAGAACTCACCACCCCGAGATCAAGAGTCACTCCACTGATGTAGCCAGGCGCCCCTACCATTACCTTTAGAAGATGTATTTATGTGGTTGTGTGTAAATGTAGATCATTCCTTTTCATTGCTACATAAGATGTGATCGGGTGACTACAATACTGATTTATTCATCTTTTTATTTCCCCCCTGAGGGACCCATGCATGCAGTTATCACAGAGCACTTCCAGCCCTCAGGCCTCTTGGACCTTCTTGACCTGTGTGCTTAGGGCACGCTCCAGCCCAGAAGGTCATCTTCCTGGAGTTAAGGGTTATACCCCTGCACTACTCACGCCTATAGGGAAAGGTTGTTTGAGATAGACCCCTTGCCCCCTGTGCTCATGGGATACACAGGGCCTCTCTGAGAGTCATGTCTAGCAGGTGGGCTTCCTTATTCATTATTCCATTTTATTTTTAAAGTTAATTTTGAGAGAGAGAGCACATGTGTACAAGTGCGTGCGAGTGGGGAGGGGCAGAGAGAGAGGGAGAGAGAGGGAATCCCAAGCAGGCTCCACACTGTCAGCACAGAGCCCAACGCAGGGCTTGATCTCACAAACCATGAAATCATGACCTGAGCAGAAATCAAGAGTCAGACACTTACTGACTGAGCCACCAGGTGCCCCATTATTCATTTATTTTTGATGGGCATTTAAGGTAATTTCTACATGCAACTATTATGAACAGTGTAACTCTGAACATTTTTGTGTGTCCTTTGGTGAACATACGGGGGTATTTCTGCTGGATAAACACCTAGGGGTACATGTCTACTCCTGGGTCATAGGGTCGGTATATGTTTAGCTTTGATGAGCTTGCCAAATGGTTGTACCAATTTACCCTTCCACCAGCAACGTATGAGCACACCTCCTGTCCCACACCCTTGCCAGCACTTGGCATTTCTGTCTTTTCATTTCAGCCATTCTGGAAAGTGTGTTGTATATATCCAAACTTATGAAATACAGGCAAGTACCTAGAAGACCAGGGATATTAATTTCTTCAGAAGGGATCCACAAGAGAAAGGAAAATATCAAATTCATATGAATACAAGAAAGCTTAAAAGATCAACTCTACATTAAAGGAAAACAGCCATCAGAAGTAGAGGGACCTATAGAAAGAAATAATGTTAATTTAACAAATATTTATTGAAGACATGTTGTTACGTACTGAATTATGTCTCCCCTCCCCTCACAAATTTCATGTTTAACATTCAGGCCCCAAAATGGTCACATCTCACTTACATGGGCATCAACAAGCTTGAGCCATGAAAACAAAACTACAGATGATGAAAAGGTAACAAAAGGGAATTATGAATGGAGCTTAATTAAAGCTTATAATGAGGGGCACCTGAGTGACTCAGTTGGTTGAGTATCCAACTCTTGATTTTGGCTCAGGTCATGATCCTACAGTCATGGAATTGAGGCCAACCTTGGGCTCTATGCTGGGCATAGAGCCTGCTCAAGATGGTCTCTGACCCTCTTCCTCTGCCCCTCCCCTCCCTCAAAAGAAAGAAAGAAAGAAAGAAGAAAGAAAGAAAGAAAGAAAGAGAAAGAAAGAAAAAGAAAGAAAGAAAGAAAGAAAGAAAGAAACTTATAACGAAACTTATTATAATAATAATTAATAATTGGCTTATAAAAAATCCTTCCTCTGTAAATTGTAGACCCCTATCCAATCCTCATGAAAGTAGACAGAAAATAGATGTTTTATTCAGAAATTTACACATACCAAAAAATGTACCTATAAACCAAAATTCCAGAACCATGAGAACTAGTATCTAATGCTAAGAAAGTCAGCCAAAACTTCAACATTCCAACTGTAAATGGATTCCAAAACAAATTAATTTTTTGAAAGAATCTGACAAAATTTGAAAATAAGTATATTTATTAACTTAAGTGAAGAGTGTTTCATCTTTGTAAAGCAAGAATTTGTGAAGCAAACAAAAAAATAAGAAAAAGCTATATGAGAAAAAATGAATTTTCAATCTTAGAAGCAAAAATGGAGTCACTGAATTTAGAAATTCAATAACCAGGAAAATTCCAGCCCAGACACACAAAACAAGAAAATTAGTGAATTAGGAGATAGTAGTAAAAAACTTATCCAGAACACAATACAGAGAAACAGGCATAAAAATATGAATGATGAAAAAGTAGTTAAGAGGGGTGCCTATAAGCATCCGACTTCAGCTCAGGTCGTGATCTCACAGTTCGTGAGTTCCAGCTCCATATCTGGCTCTCTGCTGTCAGCACAGAGCCCACTTCGGATCCTCTACCTCCTTCTCTCTCTGCCCCTCACCTGTTCACTCTCTCTCTCTCTCTCTCTCTCTCTCTCCCAAAAATAAATAAAGACATTAAAAAAAAAAGTAGCTAAGAGAAATGAGGGTTTAGGCACCTGGCTGGTTCAGTCGGTGAGTATCTGACTCTTGATCTCAGGGTTGTGAGTTAGAGCCCCACATTCAGTGTAGAGATTACTTTAAAAAAGAGAGCAGGGATGGGGTGGTGCCTGGGTAGCTCAGGCAGTTAAGCTTCCAACTCTTGATTTCAGCTCAGGTGGTGATCTCACAGTTCATGAGTTCAAGCCCTGAGTCCAGATGACACACAGCCTGCTTGGGATTCTCTCTCTCTCTCTCTCTGCCCCTCTCCCATTCATAGTCTCTCTCTTTCTCTCAAACTAAATAAAAAGTTTTTCAAAAGAGAAAGAGAGAAAGAAGTGAGGGACAAACTGAAGAACTTTGATGTATGCAATGATGCCTACTTCACAAAGACAAACTGAAGGTAACTTAAGAGAAGCAATATTTAAATAGATAATAATTGAAATTTTTCCAAACTTGCAAAAGGGTATCAGTCATCGGAGCATAACTTCGATCCAAATTATCAACCAGGAGATATAAAAAATAAAGCCATGCCTAGACATATTATAATTTACAAGCCATCAAGGATAAAGAAAAACATATTAAAAGATTCAGAAGAGCAGACACATTTTCCATAAAGGAATGATAATTAGACTGACAGTAGATTTCTCATCAGCAATAAGCATTGCCCTAGAAATGTATACCCAGCCAATATATCACATAAGAATAGGAGCAAAATAAAGAGTTTTAGAAGAACACTAAGATTGGGGTGCCTGGGTGGTTCAGTCAGTTAAACATCCAACTTTGGGTCAGGTCATGATCTCACCATTAGTGAGTTCGAGCCCTGCATGAGGGGAGCTCGAGCCCCCCTTCACTGGAGCCCAGCTTGGGGCTTCACGCTGTCAATGTGGGATTCTCTCTCTCTCTCTCTCTCTCTCTCTCTCTCTCTCTCTCTCTCTGCCCTTCGCTCACTGGCACCCTCTCTCTCTCAACAACAACAAAAAATCTCTCTTGTTTAAAAAAAAAAAAAAAAAAACACACCACTTAGCTCTTTGAGGAAGATTGGTCCAGATGAAATGGAGCTAGTTCTGCCCAGAGGCTCCTCCTGCAGCTCCTGACTCCTTGGTGTTTACTCTTGCAGAGAAACAGGTGGGTCAGAAAGCCCCAAAGCCATGGCTTTTAAAAGATAGAGAAGGACACTCAAGGAACCGGAGGTGGTGAGTTAGAATTATTCTAACCAGCCAAACTGTAAAATCTTTGGAGGTGGTGCCTGCGGATTTGATCAGAGGCACAAAGAGAAAGAATCTCAAAGTAAAAGGAACAGTCCAGATGCCCACCAAGACTCCAAGAATCACTACAAGAAAAATTCGTTGTGGTGAAGGTTCTAAGACATGGGTCATTTTCAGGTGAGGATTCACAAGCAGCTCATTGATTTACAAAGTCCTTCCAAGATTGGTAAGCAGATTACTTCCACCAGTATTGATTCAGGGGTTGAGGATGAAGTCATCACTGCTGATGTTTAAATCAACCTTTTTTACAAAACTGATTATCCGCTGTTCATTTTTTGTTAATGTTTATTTATTTTTGAGAGAAAGAGCACAAGAGGGGAGGGGCAGAGAGGAAAGACACAAAATCCAAAGCAGGCTCCAGGCTGACAGCACAGAACCTGACACGTGGCTCGAACTCATGGACCACAAGATCATGACCTGAGCCAAAGTTGGATGCTTAACTGACTGAGCCACCCAGGTGCCCCTGATTATCAGTTGTTAAAAGAGGAAAGAAGAACACTAACGGTTTAATATCCACAGAATCTCATGAAGACAATAATCAGAGAATACATTTCAGTAAGAATAAAAGTGAAGAAGAAGGAAGTATAGAATTAAGAAAAAGCAAAAGTGGAAAAAAATGACAAAATGTGTTAGTAGTTTTAATTAATGTGTATGACAAATAATAATATCTCATTTATATGTTAAAAAAGAACAAAAACAACAAAAGAACAAATAAAGCACAACCATAACAAGATGGGAATGAGGTTGAATAATGTGTGGTCAAAATGTGGTAAATATTTGGGAGGGAAACAGAACTAGTGAATAACTGTATCTATTTAGAGAAAGAGATAAGTAAATCTATGTTTTTAAATTAAGTATTGGTACTAAATTAGAAACAAAATCTGTAGTTTATAAAACATCAAAGAGGGAAAAAAAGAGGAATATAAAAAGCTTTATCAATTCAATGTAATAATAACAATAGCAAACACATAGAGTTCTTACCAAGTGCCAGACATTGTAGTTGAGGAAAGAAGGGGAAAGAAGCTATAAAAGAGGTAATACACAGAAAACACAAAATAAGATGTTAGAAATAATTCCAGAGGCTCCTGGGTGGCTCAGTTGGTTGAGCGTCCAACTCTTGATTTAAGCTCAGCTCAGATTCCAGGGTTGTGGAAGCGAGCCCAGCGTCGGACTCTACGCTGAGTGTGGAGCATGTTCAACATTCTCTCTCTCTCTCTCTCTCTCTCTCTCTCTCTCTCTCTATCTCTCCCCCTCTCCCATGCTTGCACTCTCTCTCTCTAAAATAAAAAAAAATAAATAAATTTTAATTTAAAAAACTCCCCCATATGCATTCCTAATGTCTGAGTTCTATATTTATAATTTCTAGCTATGCATAGAACCTGAGAATTTCAAATTAACATAAGGACTTCATCACAAGGCAGAGAGGTTTTCTCATGGCCTTGTGATGATCTAGCCCAAAAGATATAAAGGAAGACCAGAGTAAAGAATATATGAAAAGATGCTCAAAAATACTAACAGCCAAAAAAGTACAGTATACAATTTAGGGGGATCTAGGTGGCTCAGTCGGTTAAGCGTCCAACTCTTGATTTCAGCTCAGGTCATGATCTCACCATTTGTGACATTGAGCCCCCCATCCCCATCAGGCTCTGCACTGACAGCATGAAGCCTGCTTGGGATTCTCTCTCTCTCCCTGCATCTCTATCCCTCCCCACTCACCCTCACTTCTCTTCTCAAAATAAAAAGTAAACATTTTTTTAAAGTACAATATACAATTTAAAACAAGATAATTGGCAAAAATTATTTAATCCAACGATACCAAATGTTGCTGAGGATTTGAATTTGCTGGCGGTGGCGGAAAATAACATGAGTGAGCAATCTGACGTCTAGGAGATATGTAAATTAGCATATCCTTCAAGCTAGCAATTCCTCTATACTTCTTTTAGGTATATGTTCTATAATATATAACTAGACAAGTACCAGGATGATGATTGTTCTGTCATCTGCAATAGCAAAAAAGAAAAAGAAAGAAAAGAAAATTTTAAAAATCATCTCAGGGGCACCTGGGTGGCTCAGTCTGTTAAGCCGCTGACTCTTGATTTCAGTTCAGGTGGTGATGTCATGGTTCCTGAGATCCAGCCCCACAACAGTCTCCAGGCTCTGGCTCCAGGCTCCGCACTGACAACAGGGAACCTGCTTGGGATTCTCTGTCTCCCTCTCTCCCCTGCTCCTGCGTGCAAGCGCTCTGTCTCTCTCTCTCTCTCTCTCTCTCTCTCTCTCTCTCTGGTGCATGGATGCGCTCTCCCTCTCTCTCTCAAAATAAATAAATAAATAAATAAATAAATAAATAAACTTTAAGGGGAAAAGAAAAAAAAGCTCCTTTGGGAGGTAATTAGTTCCTGAGGGCAGAGCCTTCATGAATGAGAATTAATGCCTTTATAAAAGAGGCTCAAGAGGGCTCCTTTGTCCCCTTCCACCACGTGTGGATACAATGAGAAGTCTGTGACCTGGACCAGGGCCCTCACATGACCAGGCTGGCACTCTGTTCTCAGACTTTCTGCCTCCAGAACTGTGAGTAATAAATTTCTATTGTTTATAAACCGCCCCTCTCCCCCGCCCCGTGCTGTTCCGTCATAGTGGCCCAAAGGCACTAGGGCAAGTAGTGAGTATATATGGTATTGACAAACACCCTCTAGGCAGGCAAGGAGGGGAGTGGAATTGAGGACAAGTACACAGGGGATTTCAACTAAATCTGTACATTTCCACATGTTTTAATCTGAGCAAAATGTATTATGTTAAAAAGGGGGGTTCTCTTTATCTTTGAAATTCAAATGAGGCCCTGAAGCCAGAGACTTGCTAGACACATTTCTGCAGAATTTTATAGAAAATGACCAAGCTGGTCCTTTAAATATCAGTCCCTGTCCGTTATCTCCAGCCATTTTACGAGAAAGCCATACATTCATTGAATGGGATTTCTTGGTTTTTTCCCCCCTCCCATAATCAGGCACTTCTCACTCACGCCCAGGCCAAGAGAAAGGCTCCACGTAAACCAGTCACAGGGACCAGGAGTGCCTATAAGGGAGTAAATCGGCGTCTCACCTTCTGGCTGGATGTTTACAGAGCCCTCACATCGCAGGTGCTGGTGCTGCTTGGAGACCAAAGAGGAAAGCAGAGAGAGTTCTAAGGAAAGCCAACCAGCATCTGCAAGCATTTGTCGGCATCTGCACCTGGGCTCTTGCGCCCATCTGGAGAATTCCAAACGCAGAAGACTGGCTGGAGCAGTGCGGTTACAGGGTGGAGAGGGAGGGCCGACTGGACGGGAAGGCATTTGGCAGGAAAAAGACACATGATGTTTTCCTGTTGACCAAAAGGACCTGCAGGGAGCAGGCATAAGCCATCCTGAAGAGACCCTGCCACCCAAGAACACTGCTTCCTGAGGCCAAGGTCCCCGGCGGGAAGAGGCTGCGTAGGGTGAAGCCTCAAAGAGAGCAAAGGCCGAGTGTGGATTTCAAGAAGCCAACTGGAGAATACTTGAAGAGTGTGAAGCATTCACGGGTTCTCCAAATAACCCACATCCTCACCTGAAGAACCTGTACTTGGATGTTTAGGTTAATGGAGGGAATGAGTATCAGCTAGCATTAACCGAGGGAGGACTATATACAGTATCAGCTAAATACAAAGATATTTTTTGCTCCTCTTTAACCCACATGCTGGACCCCGGGCTAGAGCAAATTAGAAAGCAAAAAAGAAGCAAGAAAAGTCAGAAAAAAATCCTGAAAGAACAACCATGATCTCCTTCCTCACAGAGTCAGCAGTATGAGGAGGTAAAAAGATGGCATTCGAGCTGCATATGAGATTGGACTGAGCTTTTTCACGTCTCCTACAGCCAAATGTGAGCTCTGGGATCTGGCAGAGCTCAGTCACAGAGGGAGGAAGGGAGATTCAGCAGTGGGGTGGAAAGTCCATGGGAAGAAAACATTCTTTCTCTTTGGTAGCTCCCTGAGTTTAGCCCAGGGCTAGTAGTAGTTACACAAATGGGGCAAAACGTTACTATTTAGTAAAGCTAGACCGTGGGTGTTTCAGCCAGCCTTCAAGATGGTCCCAATGATGGCCGCCTCCTGTTTTTCACCCTGTCTATAGTCCCCTGCCACATGGTACCAGGTTCAGGAGTGACCAATAACGTACGGTAGAAGTAAACCATTCCTTGTGAAATTAGATTCTAAAAAAGACTATAGCTTCCCCCTCTCTCCCTCCCGCCCTCTCTTTCTCCCTCCGGCTCCCTCCCCCTCTCTTGCTCTGGGGGAAGCCAGTCCTATAAAGAGGCCCACACTTTCAGAAACAGAGCCTCTGGCAGACAGCCTGCAGGAAGCTGAAACCTGCCGACAAACAGGCATGAGCTCAGAAGCTGTCTTTCCCTCCCCGGTTAGGCTTTGAGATGCCTGCCCAGCTTAGGCTTGCCAACAGCCCCGAGGGAGAGAGGCGCTGAGCCAGAACCACCCAGCTGAGCCACTCGCTGACTCCTGACCCTCAGAAACTGTGTGAGATAATAAATGTTTGCTGTTTCAGCTGCTGCACTGGGGCAATTTGTTATACAGCAGGAGATAACTATTACAGCAAGTGCATAAATGTTTGATATACTGACTTTATGTTCTTCTGAAAGCCTCAACTATTTCATAATAATTTAATATATATCATGAAGATTTTTTCCCATGTTTGTCATCCTGAAGCTAAAGCAAAGGGATCTTTAAGGGGTGAGCACACTGTCTCTAACTTGGATGAAAGTTTTTATGGTGCCCTGAGAACACTCTCACAAAATAAACCATGCTTTGGAAGTAAGAAATGACCTGAAATGAGTTACTCTGAAATCCAATTACTAAAATAGTCTACAGGGGCACCAGGGTGGCTCAGCTGGTTAAGTGTCCAACTTTGGCTCAGGTCATGATCTCATGGTTTGTGGGTTCAGGCCCCACATCCAGCTGTCTGCTGTCAGCTCAGAGCTTGCTTCGGATCCTCTGTCCTCCCCTCCTTCTGCCCCTCCCCATTCTCTCTCTCTCTGTGTCTCTCTCAAAATTAAAGAAACATTGGGGCACGTAGGTGGCTCAGTCGGTTGAGTGTCCGACTTTGGATCAGGTCATGATCTCACAGTTCGTAGGTTCAAGCCCCACATCAGGCTCTGTGCTGACAACTCAGAGTCTGGAGCCTGCTTCAGATTCTGTGTCTCCCTCTCTCTCTGCCCCTCCCCCACTCATGCTCTGTCTCTCTCTTCTCTCAAAAATAAATAAACATTAAAAAATGTTTTTAATTAAATAAGCATTTTTAAAAATAAATAAAAGTCTACAGATTCAGTGGGTCACTGGTACCACTGGGAGTGCTAGTTAATACTAACATAGATCTAGAAGGAAGCTACTGAAGAGAGAAAATAAGCAACATGACTGCAATGCTCCTTACTGACACTAGATGGTGACAAAGTTTTATCATGCAATTGAATTTCACTGACCTCATTTGGCTGGGGTGAAAGTCCTTTAATGAGCATACCTCAAAGAAAGCAAAGGAAACATTTACTTAATTATGACTTAGTAAATACTATTTTAGAATTATTTCTAAGTGGGAATTAAAACTGGATTGCTTGTATTGATTCCTGACCTAAATACATTCTTTTAAAGGAGGAAAATTAATTTTTTTTATATTTATTTATTTATTTTGAGAGAGGGAGGAGGGAAGACAGAGAATCCCAAGGAGGCTCTGGGCTGTCAGCGCAGAGCCAGATGCAGGGGCTGGAGCTCACAAACCGTGAGATCATGACCTGAGCCAAAATCAAGAGTCTGATGCTTAACTGACTGAGCTGCTCAGGTGCCCTGAAAGGAGGCAGTTTAAATGAAGTAAATGTATCTATTGTTCACTTTATAAAAATAAATAGTAATTTTAATAACTGTACTCTTAGCATGCGTTCAGTTATTCCTTAGCATACCTGAATTTTGGGATAATTTACATAGAGTTGAGTCATAGTTTGCTTTTGAAAGATTAGTACTTATAAATCGAACCAGGAGAGCACTCTAATAATAATTACAATACATTTTCATTCCTTTCCTTCAAAATATTTCCTGTGATAAGAGGTTGTCTAACTTAATAATTAAGAGCACGGACCCTGGAACCAGACTGTAAAGGTTTAAATCCTACCTCTATTTTGGGTTGTATCTCAGTATCCACCTCATAAATGAGTCACAAGTGAAATAGTATATGTAAAGCACTAAGAATAATGCTTACAATTTAGAAATGCTATTTAAACATAAACTATTATTATTATTCCACAGAAGTTCCCTCTGTCTGAGGTAGAAAGTGCTATGGAAATATATAGCAAAAACTGAAACTTGAAATCTAGGTCAATTTCCCAATGTTACACAATCAATGGAGTCAAAGTCCACAGATAAAAGAGACAAACATTTGGAACTGCACTTTACTGTTGACATAGAAAGTGTGCTTCCAAAGCACAGGCATAAACTAGGACTGGAACACAAACCTGTAAATCTGAGCCAATGAACCTTCCCACTGCACCACAACAGATAATTCTTATTTATTGGCTGAAGAAACTCCTAAAAAGACACGTCCTTGGCAATATTGGCTGCAAGTTAAGTGACAGATGAAATCTTGAAATATTAACAAACACTTCCGTCTATCTGCGTTATTTTAGTTATCACCACCCTCTACCTCATGGGATGTTCTGCCTTAGCTGCCTCAGAGAAGGAATGATACCTCAGAACCCAGAAAAAGAAAACATTTTTTTCTTTTTAAGTTTTTATTTGAATTCCAGTTAACACACAGGGTTGCATCAGTTTCAGGTGTACAATATAGCGATTCAACAATTCCACACAATACCAGGTGCTCATCACGACCAGCGCGCTCCTTAATCCCGATCACCTATTTCACCCATCCTTGCCCCCTCCCCCCGCCCCCCCCCCCCCCCCCCCCCCCCGCCGTCCCCTCTGGTAACCAACAGGAAAAACAAAATATTTGTAAAGCTTGGCCCAGGTATTAAGGCAAAATATTTAGAAGGAAACCTGACATGTTAGAACAGAGCTCCTCATACTGTTAATACTCAAAAAGATTCTGATAAGGAGGAATAGGGAGATTTGAAAGAAAAGCAAAGACACCAGTGGGCTCCTAAGAAGGGCCCCTAGGCTGATCTCACTCTTATCCTAAACTGAGCCCTCTGATTGAGGTTGGGAGAGGAATGATAAAACTCCCAGACATGTTTGGGGATTCTAGAGCAAAATATTCTGCCCCCTCTTTAGGTGGAATCCAGAAACTAGGACTCTCTATTCCACCATGTATAGGAGTAGGCAGAAAATCTGTATGCTCTATCTAGGCAGATGGTCCTGTGAGTCCCCCAGAGTTCTCAAAGCCACAGAGTGGCGTGGTGGCAGCAGAATGATGCCAGAAATGCAAGAGAAGTGCAGAAGCAGAGTTTCCCATGGTGCAGCTGGTAAGGAAGCATTAGAATATCACTAACACAGAGCTGCAGCCGCTGAGAAGCAACAGACAGGAAGAGGCTCGGCCATCAGAAACAAAGGGGACACAGCAGGAAGCACCCCGGAAAGTGGGTGTGTCCTTTAAGATACTGGCTCAGCTGCTTTCACAGAGACCAAAATAACAGAGCCTTAAGGAGAGAGAACACTCATTTCTATCACATACAAGGTCAAAGCAGCAGTAGACCAGAGAGCTGGAGCTGCCCCACTCTACCAGGTCATCCAGGAGCCCAGCGTTCCTTTTCTCTTACTGCTCTCCACCCGCCCTGGAATATTGCCCTCCTGCCCTCACAGAAACAAACCTGGCTCATCACCACCATGTCTTCATTCCAGCCTTGGAGAAGAGGAAAAAGGACCACGGAAAGCTGAGGGCCAGCAGATGTCACTTAAAGGCATGACCCAGAGGTTAACACATCATTCCCATTCACCTCCCATTGACCGGACCTTAGACACATGTCCATACCTAGCTTTAGGGGAGCCTGGGAAATGTAGTCACTGCGTAGGCAGTCATGTACTCAGATAAGAATAAGATGGTTTTTGACTAAAGAAAGAGAAAACGGATACCTGTAGAGATAGGTGGTGATCTCTGCCGCTGTCCATATCTCATGATAGCCTGGGGGCTACAGACAAAGTACAATATTGTCCACTTTCAAATGCCTCTGGCCAGGCGCGGTGGCTGGGCGCGGTGGCGCGCGCCTGTGGTCCCAACTACTCGGGAGGCTGACGCAGGAGGATCGCTTGAGCCCAGGAGTTCTGGGCTGTAGTGCGCTATACGTCGATCGGGTGTCCGCACCTAGTTCCGTGACCTCCGGGGAGCGGGGGACCACCAGGTTGCTGAAGGAGGGGTGAACCGGCCCAGGTCGGAAACGGAGCAGGTCAAAACTCCCGTGCTGATCAAATGCCTCTATTCTTTGTAAATCCATAGATACTCTGAATCTTAAATGCCACCCTGGGTAGGTAGGGGAGGCCTGCAATTTAACAAATTTAAGTCTCTTGCACTCAACAGAGTGGAAACATAAAATACAAATTAAATTCAACGATTGAAAAGATGAAAGATATATTTTAGTACATCTTAGTTTGTAGACTGACATTTACAGCAACTATTCTTAATCCATACTACTTAAATATGCTTGAAAAAATAAAGCTGTCGCACTGTACAAAACCTCGACAAATTGTGATTTCGCGATTATTATGATATAGTAACAATTTAATAACAATGAAGACCTTGCTAGATATATTTTTAAATCTTCACTATTCAAAACAGTTCTGCCAAATTTATTTATCCATTTTATCCCCAAATTCCTACGCAATTTATTCCCAAACTCCTTTCCGCAGATGGCTAAAACAGGTGTGGGCACATAATCAAGAGGAGTCCGTCTGTAGATGGGCCAGTGCATTTCAGATGGCTTTAAACAAAGGCTCTGCCTAAACAGATCATGATGATAAACAAGACAATAAGACTGTCCCTCTTGGACATCTGATCCTGAAATAGATTGCAGAGAGTAGGATAGAACTAATCAGAGAAGCAAAGAAGTCACAGAATCAGGCCATGAGTCAGCAGCAAAGGTCTCAAGGCACCATCAGTTCAATCAGCTTGAGGTGTGAGATAGAAATCATCAGTACTTGGGCCTGTGAACTCAAAGGCAATTGATATGCTTCCCTACATTTTCTCTTTTTTCTCACAGGCCAGTTGGAGACATGTATCTAATTCCAGCCCATGAAAAGTGAAAGGTGTCATGTATCACTTCTAGCTCCAGGTTGTGAGACCCAGGGGGAGCCCTCCAGTCCTTCCATTCTTTGTCCAATGACTTTGGAAGCCATGTTAATATGGCCACATCACAAGATGAAGGGGCCCGGGGTCTTCGAGTGGAAGAAAATCTCTACTGACTACATCGTTTTGTGTGGGCAAGAAATACATTTTTGCTGCATCAAGTCCCTGAGATTTTAGAGCTGGTTTATTGTGGCAGCTAATGGCTAGTTATCCAGACTAATACAGTAACTAAATGTTTCAGTGTTTCCCATATGATAATTATTCTGGTGATAATAATTGCATGGTTGCAACTTGTTGTTAAAAAGAACCAGTAAGTCTGGAACGGTTGTTCACAACTGGTGTTTGTCCTCACCATGGCGGTATCCATTCTGATTATGCCCTTGCCATCTCCTTCGGTAAATATTTCACATATTGCCCTGCTAATGGGGAAATCCTATTTACTGTGTCCTCCAATTTAGGCTCTAAGTGAAAGGTTAAAAATGTAATGTGTATTTTTAAGTTATAAGTCAGAAACATTAAATTAATGGATCAAATCTGAGACTTACTATTTACATTAGACAAAAAGATAAAAAGCTTAAATACAGGGGAAGAAAAGGAGACCAACTCAGAAGAAAGGAGAATAAAATCTTTATGTCTTGAGTTAGTGAGATCAAGGGGAAAAAAACTGAAAAGAGAAAATGGCTCTCCATGCAGGAGGAAATGCTTTTATATTAGGTAACCTTCAATTATTCTAGTCTGTGAAATCATGGCATTCCAAGAAGAGAAATCATTTCATCTTGCTTCTTAATAATTTACCTGTGCCTATTTGTTATTGCACATCACTTGAATACATTTAGAACAAGAGTAATGTATTTCATATACATTCCTGAAAATAGAATTCATGTTTCTTATGCAGGTAAAATAGGAAAAGACGTCATCTAACCACTAAAATGAATGTTTTAAAGGATTAAATCCCATTTTCGTTTAGTTCTCCCTCAAGATAAAAAGATTGCCTAACACTTTAGCACGCAGAGAACAAAGGATCTCTCAAGTTGCTTTTGTCTTTTGTGGACTTATGTTGCAATCATTATAGTATTATAGAACACATATGTATCCAAATAATAGAAATTTGATTAAAATGTATATTACCTTGTACTATATAAATCTGTAACATTTAATTATATATTAAAATAATATTTTCTTTAATATGCTGATGATATAAAAGGCCACCATTATTACAAGGCAAAATAAAATTCTCAAGTTTATATATATATTCCATTTATAACCTGCTTTTCCTACAAGGCTAATAACATGAAATCAATTTCATGTTATTATTCACATGAAATCATTCACATGAAATCAGTGTGGATTTAGATAATAAAAGTATGTTTAACCAATAAAAGAACAGGTCGATTAACTTCCAGGCCAAGAGTTGATTGGGAACCTGAATATGACTAAAATTATTTTCCTGAAATTTACCCTCTCATAGGGCATTTCTATATTGAAATACCTTTCAGGTCGATAGTACATTGCTGCAGCTTACAACACACTTTTAAATACACAGACCCTCTGAACATCTCTGTGAGATAGAGAAGACAGAAAATTCTTACATTCTTAAGGTCCACGAATTGACCCTCTTCAAGTTGAATTCAGTCCACAGACCTGCACATCTACTTTATGAGACTCATAATTTCTTTTTTGTAATTAGTTACCAATCTTGAGAAGTTTCAGACTTTCACATTAAAAAAAAGAAAACTAAACTCGGGGCGTCTAGCTGGCTCAGTCCATAGAGTGTGGGACTCTTGATCTCCTAGCTTGTAAGTTACTCAAAAACATAATCTTTAAAACAAAAAAAACCTCTCTGTCCCACAGGCCACAACAAGTGGCCTCAGCTGAGGTGGGTAGAGTCTGCCCCCTTTTTGAAGAATCTGTCTCTTCAATTCACTCCAATACCCACTACTGTTTATTACCACCCCCCACCCCCCCACCCCCCCAACCCCCCCCCACCCCCGCCAAGACTGAGATAACAGAATCGGTGGCCGTTTATCTTGCTTTGCAGGGCCTCCTTCTCGCTTACACGTGGCCCGCCTGGCCCCCAGGGGTCAGTGGGAAAAGGAGGCCCCGTCAGTCCAGGAAAGGTGGGGATGCATTGCTCCGAGGAGAGGCTGGTGGTGTTTGTTGGAAATGCACACAGCTGAATTTGGAGATAACTTAGAAGGTTAAATATGGAAAAGACCTTCACACATCATCTCAGACTCATTGTACAGAAGAGGAAACTGAGGTCCCAGGGGGCCCACTGACTTGCACCACATCACACCGCAAATTTACAGAAAAGCCCAGCCCTGAGCGCAGGCCTTTTAACTCCAGGCTGGAAAAAGAAACAGGAAAAAGAAACAACTACAGAGAAAGGAAGGAGAGTAGGGACGAGTTCTCCCTTCCCCCTCCCCCAGGCTGTGGCAAGCAGCCAACTGCAGCTCACTGCATATTTAATTTAAACCTTTGTCTGCCCTGGCAAGGACAAAGTACAATCTGTTTTATGTAAAAAGTCTTCCCCGAGGAAAGCCTCGGCCTCCAGCTGCGAAACTGATTGATGTTCTTAAAGCCCCCAGGAACCTCTTCTGGGACCCGAGGTTGCGGTTTCCAAAAAAAGAGTTTGTGAAAAGGGAAGCCCTGAAAACAAAAATTTTTTCCCCTTTATTGTGTTTCTCTCAATCTGGGAGAATTAGACTGAAACATGGGGGGTGGGGGGGTGGATCATGCAAATAAAGACTATATTTTAAAAGCAGATTTCGGAGCTCCACCTGGGAGGGGCTCCGGAGGCAATCTGCTGGGGGAAGAAGACGGGAGACGAGTCTGGAAGCTTTATTTGCATAGCGAGCTCTCTGCTTTTACTTATTACTTAGATTGCTCATTCCAACCAATAAAGCTATGAAAATGGTCTAAAGACGCTTTAGCCACGCTTGGTGTTGTATTTGAAATACGTGTGAAGTGTCCTAATAGACAGGAAAATCCATTTTATTTTGAGAATTCTGCGGTATTCCTGATACCCGGTTAGGGAGACCCTGATTTGGGATGACCTTTCTTGTGCAACCAAGGCCAGTTTTGAAATCCAGTCCTTAGGTTGCCTCAGAGTGCTCCTGGATGAATTGGGGTCGGGGGATCTCCTGCCAGGTTTCTTTCCATTCCTCGTGATCTCTACGCCAACTGGCAGCCTAGGGCCCCGACAACACAGCAGCGCCCCCAGTTCTGGAGTGGGCAAAACGACTGCAGAAGTTCTGAGAGTAACCCCAAAGGACCAGCCCTGGCCCTGCCCGTGGGCCCTTAGTCTCACCTGGAGCAGAGGGCATGTCAGTCTGGGAGGAGCACATAGGTTAAGGTTCAAGGGCTTGCCTTCACCTTGTACTTCAGGGGGCTGAACTTCAGTTTAGAGCTAGAACAAAGCCACTGCCAGATCAGGGCTAAGGAGCTTGGGCCGATCTTGGGATAGTGCCAGGTCCCAGAAACCATTGCCATGAGCACCAGCTGGCTCTGGTCCCAGGAACATGTGCAGCTGCCGTGGAGGCCAGACTGGGCCTGCAGACTGTCACCGGTGCCAACCGCTCCATTAGGCCTTCAGGGCTATGCTCTCCGGCAGGCTCACGCCCAAGGTCCCATGTATTTTGGCATCAGCCTGACTTCAGGTATATCCGGAGGTGACTGAATAAACCTTCAGAAAAGCCATGTGACCTGCTAGCTCTGCTCTGGACATTACCCTGTTGTTCTAAAAATCCACAGAGGTCAAAGTGTATAGTTGCAAATCTCTGAAGTGTGTTGGCCCAAAGAAAATGAAAGAATCAACTATTTCCCTTAACTCCATGTGGGCTAATTTAGGTGCCTGTCATTAGTACAAGAGCAACCCTCGCGCCACGGCTGTGGAAAGAGGAATCCTACCTCATGTGCCCTAACGGTGGGGGCAAATCAATGATCAGCCATCTACACAGCTGTTTCTAGACGTGCTTCCCGGTATCCTGAGCATGCCGCTTTAGTAACAAAGTTAACAGCAATACAATCAAATTGAGAAAAGGCCAAAGGAGGGGAGCGTTATTTTAAAAACTATTCTACTGTTCCATTTATCGGTGGCCATTCTCCAAAGCCAAGTTTCCTGACCCGCTGGGAACTTGTTCCAAAAGATCAAGCTTCTTTTCCTAATTTTGTTCCCTTCCAAACTCATTTGGCCCTCTCCAGCTTGGGTGCAAATTCCAGCATTTTAACAGGCTGTACCTAGTCCATCTTTAGATTCTCTTTCATCAGGGAAAATCCTATATAATTTCTTGGTAAACTTTGGCCTTAAGGCATGCTCCCTAATGAGAATTAAGGTCAGGATCCTACAGAGAGGCCAGCAGGATCAGTCCCATGGAGAGCAGCCCAGTGGGGCTTAAGCTATAAAGACAAATAAGACAAGATCTCTATGCTAGGGAAACTCATAATCTAGGGGAGGCCATGGATATGTTGCTTAACAAGGTGATAAGTGTGAGCTAGCAGTGTGAACCAAGTGCTATGGGAACGGAAAGGCAGTAATGATTAATTATGCTGGGTGTGGGGATTAAAGCTCTGGGACCGTTTCCCAGAGAGAGTAACAGTTGAGCTGAAAGTAAAGGATCAACGGGCTTTGATCATGAGGAAATTGAGTGGGCAGAGTGCTCCATGAGACGCATTCCAGGAAGAAGTATGGTGCACGAGTCTTCCAGACACTGAGGGGTGATGATATACAAAATGTTTGGAGCCCAGAAGATCATCTGCTATAGCTGAAGTTTATGGTACAATGTCAGGGCAACACAAGAAAGACTCAAGAGTTAGCTTCATTCAGATGATGACTATATTGGAAAACAAACTCCATGGACTTTCTCCTGAAGGCAGTGGTGAAGCATGTGAAGGCAGTTTTAAGCAACTGGCTAGGAAAAGAGTTTAGGTTAGTGTGGGTGCCAAGCTAAATTTTCTAGAAATGACTCTGGGAGGTCACTTTAGGCAGCCTGGACAGGCTAGCTGGATCAGGGCCCTCCCCCTTCTCCTAGTGGGATGGGCTCCTCCAACTCAACTCAGCTTCCTATATAGGACTGTTGGCTTCCTCCCTCAGGCCTCAAATCTCCAAAGCTGCAAAACTGGCTCTTCTGGACATGCTGAGAACACTTAACACTATTAAACACCCTGCCCCAGTATCTGTTTGTACCCCCATGGACGAGTTGTTCTCTCACTTCCCCTTTATGGAAAGCAACAAGGATATAGTGTCCTTTGCCTGGAATATACACCTTCCGTATTCCAGTATGCCTTTCCTTAGATCAATGAGAGGTTAAGATCACAGACTTGTGCCATTCCTGCCGACACTTTCTTAGTAAGTTTCGCAGTAAAGTCTGTTTCTAAATCCATGCCATAGAGTGTTGTAGAATGCTTTCTGACCACGTTGACTTCTGAAGGTACCCATATTGTACCATAATGGGATGTCCTAGGAATGGAGTAAGACATTTCCCACTGTCAGTTAAGACTCTATGTTGTAACAAAAAATCCAACTAAAACTGGCTTTAAAATTGAAGGCAATTTTTGGTTCTTGTAACTTTTGGGTGGACAAAGGTCATCCAGTGTTTCAGTGATGTTATCAGTGGCCCATTTCTCTCTGTCTCTCCATGCTGCCTTCTCTAGTGTCAGCCTCATTCTATGGCTGACTTCCTAACAGTTGTAGGAAGGCTGCCAGTCAAAATTAAATCTTGAATGTTCACATCCATTGGCAAAGAGGGCTTCCAGACCAGCATTTGAAGCCAGTGTCCTGAAATCCATCTAAACTGGATAAGCTCGTATCATGTATCTGTGCTCACATCAATTCATGTATTCATTTAACAAATATCTGTTGTCTACTACTTGTTAGCCACTGTTGTAGATTCTGGGCCATTGAAATAACATTGAATGACAGATGGGGTCAAGCCAGTTGGTACCCACCACTAGAACTGGGAGTATGTTCAATTTCCTCCAAAGCATAGAGATTGTATAGGGGTAGAAATAAATACTTGGATAATTTGCTGTGCTATTAGGAGGTCGGGGGGAGAGAATGGATATTAATTAGGTGACCAAAGTAAAAGTGTGGTCCATGGATTGGCATTATTGACAACAGTTAGGAGCTTGCTATAAAGGCATAATCTCAGGTAGTACCTGAGTTCTGCTGGGTCAGAATTTACATTTTAAGAAGATCCCTGGTGGGGAGGGGGACACCTGGGTGGTTCATTCAGTTCAGCATCTGACTTCGCCTTGGGTCATGATGTCACAGTTCACGAGTTCAAGCCCTACATTGGACTCATTGCTGTCAGTGCAGAATCCGCTTTGGATCCTCTGTCCCCCAATCTGTGCCCCTGTCCCGCTTGCGCACACGCTCTCTCTCTCTCTCTCTCTCTCTCTCAAAAATAAACATTAAAAAAAAAAAGATCCCTGGGTGATCTATTTGAACATAAAATGTTGAGAAGCACTCATTTACAGGATAGATTAAAATGTTATGATTGGGGCTGTAAGGGAAAGAAGTTGGAGAACAAAGCAAACGGTCTCTGTAGCAGACACAGGACGCGATGGCTACCAGACCACGACAGTTCTCCCAATGGGAACTGTGCAGTCAGCCCCTCTGTCAGAGAGGATGATTCACCCAGAAGACTGTTGGGGCAGTCTCAAGTTGATAGAACCCTATTGGGTCCAGAAGTACCTAATCTGAGGACCCCCAAAGTGCTCTGAGGCTTGGTTATTTGGCAACTACTCTGATTCATCCATCCTTAAAATATCCCCCTTTTAGCTTAAATTAGCCAAAAGGGGCTTTTATTGCTTGTCATTGAAACAGTCTTAACTTACATTGTTTCGACTTTCTCAGTATAGTCATCATCATAGATGATGAGAGTGTTTGGTCGGCCCGGGAAGACCAAAGTTAATCCATTTCACCAACACAGTGTCTGAGATGCAAACGTTGCTTTTCTCCTCAGCCTCGGTTGACCTGCAACACAAGCCATGCACGCTGAATTTCATACATTATTGACATAAGCATAAAAAGCCATCTTTGCAGTATTTTTTTAAAATTCTACGTATTCTGAAATGCTCATGGGTTTCATAATAAATGTTCCATTTTGGGTTTACTTTCTGTATATAAATTAATGTATCCTTCTAGAAAGATCAATCCATGTGTCCTCTTTAATCTGACCATCTATTGTTAACTTTTTCCCAAATGCAGCTGCCTTTTATAAATATATCTACCAAACGATTGTTGTTATACCAATTTTTCTTCTTTTACATGCAAAATGTTTTCAATCAAATGTTGGCTAATAGCTAGGCTGTTTGGAAATTAACCATCCTAATAGATGGGAACAACAATATAAGCATTTAAAGCTTAATTATTCCTCCAGGCTCACTATGGGAAAATCAAGGCCTTTTTTTTATTAGTCTGATTCTGTATTCCTTGGAGTATTTCATCTTATTCTACAATATTCTCATTTTCTTCCTCTATTTCAAAAAAAGAAAACAACCCCAATACAACAAAACAACGAGGAGGTCACATCTTACAAGGAACAAACATGACATCACATAGGGAAGTGAGTCACTGTGCATCAGACTGGGAACTGAGTCAGGACTAAACTGACTCACATCTTTCTGGGCCAAGTACCAATTCTAGTTATATCATGTTGGAAAATGACTCATTTACTACCTTTATTAGGTCCCCTCAACATCGAATCAACTGCAAATTGGAACAGGTCTTATAAAACTCAGGTGGCTCTGCTTGAGCCATTACTCTCTGGTAAACAGACAATTTGTGTGTATGAAACTCACCGGTTGTCTGGCCACAAGTGCTCAGAAGACTAGTTTGATCAACAGTGTATTGCAGTGATCTGCGCTGACCCCATCTAATTTTTTTTTAACACTTATTCATTTTTGAGAGACACAGAGGATGGGTGGGGAAGGGGCAGAGAGATAGGGAGACACAGAATCTGAAGCAGGCTCCAGGCTCTAAGCCGTCAGCACAGAGCCCGACACGGGGCTTGAACTCACGAGCTGTGAGATCATGACCTGAGCCAAAGTCAGACGCTTAACTGACTGAGCCACCCAGGTCCCCAAGCTGACCACATCTAATTTTAGTATATGTGCTGCCGAAGCGAGCACCCGAGCAAACCACATCTAAATAGAAGAGTATGCATAATCTTTGTAGTCTCTCTGTAAGCACATCTGTAGATAATCTATTTATTGGTTGACTGAAAATCTGTTCTCTTTCACATGTCTTTAAAAAATTGTTTGTCCTGGCAAATAATCTGAAAAGGCAAATAACTAGTCAGCACTTTTGTCAGTAGAAGGTGAAAGTTCAGCAATAGTTAATAGCGGTCTTTTCTGCCTTTTAGATATCTCTGCCACTAAACTGAGCAAAACAGAAGGTTGCAGTGGTAAAGTACTCCCGTTAAAACTGGAAAGGAAGACAAGGAAAATTAGAGCTTCAAAATCATAGGATAATTCCCAAAGCATCTTCAATAAATACATTATTAGGAACTATAAATATTATTAACCTCGAGAAGTCTAAAATGGATATTGTTTCTAGCAGAATTCCCTAACTAGCTAATCCAGCCATAAACATATACAAATTTCACATATATATCCAGAAGTTTTGCCAATACTGCTGCCACTCTCTCATCCAACAGTTGGTGAGGACAGAATGTCAGCTGCCCCCTGTAGAGAGGACATTCAGAGTGCTCTCCAATAATCTCCAGCTCTCCAAGCTCCCCACTATTCTCTCTCATCACAGCCAGGATCATTTCTCATTATTTACTTGATCCCTGGCAGGCATTTGAAAGTTTATTGTTTTAATATTTATTTATATTTCAGAGAGAGAGACAGAGACAGATACAGAGCACAGGTGGGGGAGGGGCAGAGAGGGAGGGAGACACAGAATCAGAAGCAGGCTCCAGGCTCTGAGCTGTCAGCAGTGGGGCTCGAACTCACGAACCGTGAGATCATGACCTGAGCTGAAGTTGGACGCTTAACAGACTGAGCCACCCAGGTGCCCCGCCTGGTAGGTATTTGAGTTTGCAATCCCTGGTAAGTAGATTCTAAAATCTTCTTCACTATTAAATAATAAAAAGAAATAGAAACATTTAAAAGAATATAAATATTCTAAAAGCTTATTCATATTGCAGCTTGGCCAATCTTATACTCAATTTTTCAATTAGATCTTTAATAAACATGTTCCCAGGATTTTGTTCGTGCAAGACGGTATGCTCGATGCTAGACATAAAAATGTAGGCTACTGTCCCTTGCCCTCAAATTGCTTATGATGTAATTGGACAGGTCACAAAGGCATGGTCTTTATTTAAAATTCTATCTTCAGGGACACCTGGGTGGCTAAATATTCCAACTCTTAATTTCTGCTCACAGTCATGAAATGGAGCCCTGCCATGAGCTCCGTGCTGAGGGTGGGGAGGCCTGCCTGGAATTCTTTCTTCGGATGCCCCTCCCCCCATCCCCCCACCCCGGCTCGCTCATGTGCTCTCTCTCTCAAAATAAATAAATAAAATAAAATTCTATCTTCAAAAGCATTAAAACAAGGCTCAGAGACTTTATATAACTTAACCAAAACCATTAGATACTAGAGCTTATCTTTCTCCATTTAGGGACATTTACCTTTCAATTAAGAACACTGAAGTACTTAATATTTGAGTAGCACTATGCGATGGGATATAAAATCTTGTAGGGCTCAGCCCTTCTCCTCAAGAAATCTATATTCTATCAGGATTGTGAAGACATTAACCAAATAATTCAAATATCTGGCAACATGTGATGACACACAGGACAAAGAACCCACCATAGTGCTCAGAGATGGCTTTCTGTGTGGATGTGTGAAGGCCCCATCCCACCTCTGAGGCTTGAGCAATTTCTCTGCAGGCATCATCCTCGACTCAATTATTCTAACTCCAACCCAAGTCTGTAAGCCTTGAAGAAGGGTTGAGGTTTTCCCCAGAAAACCTCCATGATTCTAACTAGTAACCACAGGGAGTTTTTTCAGCAAGGAAGTAGCGGTGAGGGTGGGAGGAAGGAGAAAGAGAAACAGAAAATCCCGAAGAGAAGCTTAATCAGGTCATCCAAGGACCACTGGCAGACTCTGGAGAACCTTCAGATCTGTAGTCCCCGCCCACCTGGATTCATAAACTCCCTGAAGATTTTGCCAGTATTAGGGGTCAAGAGGGCTCAGTTAGGGTTAGATGGTGACCTCCGTGCGGGTGTTCTGAGTGTATTCACTACATGATCCACTCTCCTCTTCCTTCCCCTTTTGTCCCTCCTCTGCCACCCCACTCTGATCTGTATTGCCAGCAAAGGGGAGGTGATCTCCATAGTTTTCTTCTCCTGAGCTCCTAGGGCCACTGGCTGCCCACTGCAATTGGCCAACAAGAGACACTGGCATGAGTTGTGGAGGAGGTGGAAAGTGGAGAGAAACTTGAGGCCACAGCTTCCTCCACCTTGGACGGCATCTCAGATGACTGAACGGTCTCCTCTCTGGCTTTAGCTCCCATTGGACAGGGCTGTCATGATTCCAGCCAAAGTAGGTAACCCTGGCTCCCACGGCCTTACCTGTGTGTAACTCTGCCTTCTTCACTTCTCTCTCAGTTGATAAACCCGTTTTCCCCAGCTTCATCATCACCTGTGTAAACAGTTCCTGTGCTGAATTTCTTCTCTTGTATATGCTTAAAGTGGGTTCTGATTTCCTTGCTAGGTCCTGATATTTGATCTATTACAATATATATGAAATATATATGAAAAAACCATACTTGATATATTAAAATGGTGACTTGCCTAGTAGGGCAGTCAGTTTCAATATTCAAGAGTAGAGCACAACTACTAAGTCTTTCCTATCCCTCCTCCCCAGCCACCACCCCCCCCCCCATGTAGAAATTGCATAAATGACTATTCAAAGAGAAGATCTATCTCACTGAGCTTCAGGAAAAACTGGGCCACTAGCTGAGTAGAAGCAATTGTAATATGAATCCATTGTCCTGAAAGTGTGTTATAAGCAACCAAGTGCCCCACGGTCACCATATCTTTGGCTCATCACCTATGAGAAACTACACGTATTGTGATTGTAATGGGCAGGCAGCTCAGCCCACAGCTTGGGTGTGCCAAGAGCTCTTGCAATGCTTGAGTTTATTTAAATAAACAGAAGATTTAAAGAGGTAGTGAGAGGAGATAAAAGCAGAAATGTTTCTATTTTTTAAAGAAAGAGGAAGGCAGAGATGAAAATCAGAAAGAGAAGGGGTGAAAGGACTCATGGGGTCTTGTGGTCTGAAAGGCAATGCACTCAGTCCCCATCATGGGACAAGGGACAGAAAGGGAATGAACTAGTGGCCAAATGAGGAAGCAGGAAAAGTGCTAGTTCCTCCTTAATTAGGTCATCCTCATGGCTTCACAATTTAGTCAAAATGTCTGCATTTTGGAAAAACAGATATTTTCCAATAAAATTCAAAGCTGTATTTTGTAGTAAACAAAGAATGATTTTTGCAAATGGACTTCCTTCTTACAAATCAAAATATAAAGTTTCTCTCCTCTAACATATAAAGGAAGGTTTACATACCAAATTTCTCTTATCTCTTAGACTATAATTTACGAACAACTATACAAATTATACACACACACAAAACGCGTGCATATATAAAATGTCTCCACGTATTTAAACTATACCAATTAAACAATTCTACAATTTCTAAGTCACTAAACCAAATCTTCTCTGTCCTACCTTCCAAGGCCTGTTGTCTTTTAAAACACATACCCAAAAACCCCTTGCACTTCTCAAGATACTGTTAAACAAATTCGCTTTATTAATAGAAATCAGGCTCAGATTTTTTATGCTCTATATTCACCTGCATTGGTCCATTAAAAATGTAATAAAAATGCAGGCGCATGCTGCAAATACTAAATTAGAAAAACAGCTGTGCTTTTTACATTGTCCTGCCCTAGAAAAAAGGCACCCAAGACAATCCCAGCAGCTGGCATCTTCTACATGGTGTGCTCATTACCACAAGTAAATAAAGTCAGTAAATTACTGGCAGAGCGCAGGGGGCCATGACGAGTCTAGGAAATAACCCTTTCATCAAACTCTCTGCACACTGTATATTGCCAAGGCAAAAAGCAAATAATGATGATCAATGGAGGATTAATATTTTAGTCAAAGAGGAATGGAGACGAATACATACTATAAATTATTAACCGGCACTTGTACTCTATCCCCTTGGCACAGCGTGAACTGAGCTTCTAAAGAAACAGGATACGAATCTTCTACTTACCTAGCAATATTTTCTTCAACCAATGAATAATATTCATGAAGATGCACGTTTCTGAGACATTCAAGAGGGAAATTTATACCTGAATTTCTCTACCTTTCTACAACAGAATGTAAGCAAAACATAAATATTTCTGTTTCGATTTTATAAACATATATGTGTGTTATATGTTTATAAGTATTCTGAGTGGAAGCAGGGAAACAAAAGACTCCTCAGTTCTAGCTCCTTCTTGACCATGACCAGCAGGGATACCTTAAGCCTCTCTGGGCCTCAATTTTCTGTTAAAGAAGGGGTTGGAATCAGAGATGACCTTAAATGACTTTTCACCTTTAAAGTTCTGTATAAGGGCTTTATAATAAGCAAATAGTAGGAGGAGCTAGGAGATAGTTATAACCAGAGTTACAGCATAAAAATGAAAAACAAGTATAAAAAGGGGCACCTGGGTGTCAGCTGTGCTGACAGCTCAGAGCCTGGAGCCTGCTTCAGATTCTGTCTCCCTCTTTCTCTGCCCCTCCCCTGCTCTCTCTCTCTCAAAGATAAATAAACATTAAAAAAATTGTTTTTAATATATAATAATTGTTCACTTGTTTAAGCCAATAAAATATAAACTGGTGCAGGAGAAAATGCATATTGTGTATATAAAATCATAAGTACATGCAATCATCTGCATATACAGGTTGCTGTTCCCTTAATGAGAAAAAAAAAGTAATTGTCAACCAATAATTGTATACTTAAGTAAAGGAGCCCTATATCTGCATATCTGTAGCATGCCACAAAAGTTGCACAAGAGATTATTAAATAATGAGCACTCAGGGGTGCCTGGGTGGCTCAGTCGACCTCAGCTCGGGTCATGACCTCGCGGTTCATGGGTTCGAACCCCACATCGGGCTCTGTGCTGACAGCTCAGAGCCTGGATCCTGCTTCAGATTCTGTGTCTCCCTCTCTCTCTGTCCCTCCCCCACTCATGCTCTCTCTCTGTCTCTCAAAACATAAAACATTAAAAAAAAAAATGAGCATTCAAAATTTAAGAAATAGTAATACTTGAAATATGGAGCAGTCATAGACTTGCAATTTCCTGGATATGTAATTCTACCAAACAAAAGGCAAGGCAACACTCACTATGTGCTCACTCTAGTGACCCTAACATGAATGACTTGGGATCTGTTTGCCAAGAGCCCACCACAGAAGAGAGGGGAATCAATCTCCAGAATACAAATTAGTCTGGGATGAGGCAACCTAGAGGAGGGTGTTTGTAAGCTAAAGAAAACACAAAGCCAGGGCAGAGGGAGACCATGGCAAGAGAGATCCTTCTGATCCTTTAGGATTTATTTTGAAAATTAGGAAGGCTCCTAATCGCGGCTGTGACACAGAAGTAGACATCAGAGCTTAGAGACCATCTAGTCTTATCCTCACATTCTATGGATTGAAAAAGTTAAGGTCAGAAGGGTATGTACTTTGTCCTATGTTAAGTGCTTGGCAGAGTTAGACTAGAAGCAAATTAAGTCTTCTAACTTCCAGTCAGGCTCTCTTTCCCTCACTGCTTCTCTTTTCTCTGTGTGGGTCCAAAACAAATTCTTCCCTGACTGACTTATGGCAAATGGTCCTCCTGGGATGAATAGAATGTACTGTTACCTTTCCCTCCCTGAGAAGTTCCTCCCAAGCCATAAAGTTTTTCCCAAGCTGACTAATGCTTTGCTTGGTCAGAACTGTTTTTAAGTCATCATTCTAAATATCATCTCCCAGCTGAGTGATCTGGGAACCAAGCTGTTCGTACCCACTGACTTTACCGTGTTCCTCCCAGAGTGGAGAGCCAGCATGGCCTGTGTGATGTAGGTCAGTGACTCACAGGCAAAGTATCACACAAGGGAATAGACGCTCTCTGAAGGACTCAGGGTTTGATGTTAGACGGGCTATAAATGTCTCTGGGTCTCAATTGTCTTATCTGTTTGTTACACAGGGATAGATATTCATTTAAATTTCCAAGGCTGTGGAAACAGAAAACAATTCTTAATACATTTTTTTTTAAATCTGACTTCAGAGATACAGATTTAAGTCTTCGAGTAGGAAGCACATCTTACAAATTATCCAGTGTATTTCCTCATTTCACAAGAGAAAAAAAAGGATCAGAAAAATTTTGCTTTGCTCAGTATGCGCCTGCTAGATGGTTCTAGAGTTGAGGCTAAAAACTGGGCCTTTCTGCGTGCAATTCGGTGCTTTGGGCTCCACGTCACGTTGCTCACCCTCTTTTAAGGGCTTTGTAAATGTGATGATCTAGGACATGTAAAATAATATACTCATACTCAGTCTTGGTAAGACACAAGATGGCAGTCTCCTACACTATCAAGACAGAGTCCCCCCTACACGCACACCAAATTAATTGTGTTTCTCGTAAATTATGTGGTAGGCCTTACCGTATAATTTCAGATACAGAGATGGATTGGGAGTCATCTCCTACAACCTAACAATTTGAGACGATCAAGCTGGGTCATGATGAGGGAGGAAGCCAGAGGAGGAGGGGCCGACTATACTAAAACAGTGCTTCCTAAGACCACAGGGCCACAGATTATAGAGGCAGCTCCAGCCCTCCCTCCCCCAGCCCCCCTGCAGCAAGGGGAGTCAGTTGACCTCTCTCTCACCCAGTTCCACACATATCACTCAAACTTCAGATTACTTTTGGGCGATTTCATTCAGGCTCCTAATCATGTGACAATACCTGGATGAAAATGACAGGTGTGGAGAAATAGACCCAAAGCTTCAAGGCTCTCACTCTCCACTGCGACTGGTCATTATTTGGCACTTGCCTGGGGCTGCTGTACTCCAAAGCACTCAACTATAATATTCTTTTGAGGAATAAATTCTACTCTACGAGTCCCCACTAGGCTCTGCAGAAAATGATTTAAAACAACATAACTGGAATGGATTCCAGAGGAAACATCACCCAGAGCTCTGTGCTGGAGGAGGAGGGAGGAGGCAGAGGAAGGTGGGAAGAGGGCAGGACAGTGGCTAGCTATTCTAGGAGTTTCTGGGACGACTGGGCTACTATGGAGCGGAAGCACCTTGGAGGAGTTAAACTGTTCGCCGGTGCTAGGCTGGGCTCACTGGCCAGAAATGCCTCTTAGACCACTCTTCTCTGTACAAAACAATAGCAGCATTTCAAAATAAGAAAGGAAGCATCCTCCTCAAAGACAGGAGTCATTCCACAGACTTGAAATCAGACCACACTGAAGTTCCGTCTGCAAAATAATGGTTTTTCCTGACATTTTAAACAGCACAATTTAACGGCTCAATGTTGCACTTGACATTTAAGAAGTCGTCCATCTCCAAAAAGCTTATTGGCAGATCTTCTCAGTTCCCAGAATTAGCAAATGTAGTATGCATGTGAGCTCCTTCTACAAGAGCCCAGAGGACTGCTTTAAGAAGGAAGCCCAGAACACTGAGAACTAGCTGCTACCTCTGCACTGAGCTGGGTCTGCCCCTTACCTCAGGCCCTGCCCGCCCACCCGTGTACGCCATTCACCTTTCTGATCAGTCTCCCCATGACAAGAAGGAAGAAAAATCCCCATCTCAGCTTAGTGAACGGTTGCAGTTAAGAAGATAGCTGTCCTAATAAAGTGGAAGAATTAAATTACTTGGTGCCCACAACGGGAAAGCAGGTATTTAAGGGCAAGATTGCGTCAGATGGAATTGTGACTACAATTCTGTAGATTACAAGCTGTGTAACCTTGGGCACATTAGTTGACCTCTCTGTGACTTGGTTTTCTCATTTCTGAAATGGCAATAGCAATCGGACCTATCTCATTGGGTTGTTAAGATGATTAAATGGGTTAATGTTTGTAAAGTTCCTGGAACAACCAGGCAGAGTAAGTGCTATATAATTGTCAGAAAATAATAAATCTCATGTCTATATGAACTTTTTCAGATAATCTGTGTCCTGATTCTCACTGTATGTGACGCAAGCCTAAGCCAATCAATGTATCACATTTCTCCTCGTCTCTGCGATTTCTATGGAAATGCCCCATAGTCCCCATCACAGCCAATAGGATGATATATGTCTAACTCTAGAGCTCCTGGTTCTTTCCTATTAAACTTGAGAGGATAGAATCTGAGAGGATATCGAGCCTGGAGCTGTTGCCACCATTTTTCAAATATGGAAGAAAAATCTGTCAGACAATAACAGCATGAAGGCGATCCATGACAGAAGAAATGGGTTCTGTTGACATTATTTGAGCTGCTGGGCCATGGGATGCTGGAAGCCAAACCCCTCCTAGACTCTTAATGACCAGGAGCCAATACATTTTCCTCTCTTCCTTAAATTAGCTGAAGCTAGGTTTTTGGAGTTTTTTTTTTTTTTTTTTTTTTTTTAATCACTTGCAACTGAGATAAATCAAACTGGTATAATTTACAATATATCTCTGGGCCCATGGTAGGTATCATGGCCAAAAACTCACAGACTTACCAACATTTAAAATTTCAAGTTCTGGGGTGCCTGGGTGGTTCAGTTGGTTAAGCATCTAGCTCTTGATTTCAGTTCAGGTCATGATCTCACAGTTTCTGGAATTGAGCCCTGCATCAGGCTTTGTGTGGACAGGACAGGGCCTGCTTGGTATTCTCTCTTCCTCTCTCTCTACCTCTCCCCTGCTCATTCTCTCTCTCCCCACCCCCCCACCCCCCAACCCCGCCTCTCTCTTTCTCTCTCAAAAATAAAATAAACATTTAGAAAAAATGAAATGTCAAGTTCTGGCTTTGTAATTTTTGTCAGGTCATTTAACTTTTCCTGGTCTCAGTTTCCCCATCTGAAAAATGCAGAAATTGAGCTAAGAAATCTTTATGGACCCTTCCAACTCTAAAATTTTATGACCATGACTTAAATTAAGGTCTTCTTGGCAACCTTCAAGATTCCTCTTAAATTCACTCTTTCCATTCACTGCAAAGCCAAGAAGAATAATTCTAGAAGAATGGATTGTTGGTTTTTTTTTTTTTTTTTTTTTTTTTTTTGGTTGTTGGGCATTTTTAAGGTGGAGAGTGGGAGGAAGTGGGGAGTCAATCCAGTGATGACTTACAGGAGTTTTCAACAGCTCTGTCTTGTTTCATACATCATCAGTGGAATTGCACATCTACTTTCATGTAGAAGAGACACAGGTTAGGTTAAAAAAACTTAAAAAAAAATTTTTTTAACATTTATTTATTTTTTGAGAGGCAGAGAGAGACAGAGCATGAGCAGGGGAGGTGCAGAGAGAGGGAGACACAGAATCCGAAGCAGGCTCCAGGCTCCAAGCTGTCAGCACAGAGCCCGACGCGGGGCTCAAACTTCACAAACCATGAGATCGTGACCTGAGCCGAAGTCGGTCACCCAACCGACTGAGCCACCCAGGTGCCCATACAAAACCTTTTAAGAAAACCTTGCTAGTCCAGAAGCTCACAGAGAATTACAGCAGTTGTCTGCAGTGAGCGATAGAGTGGAGCCCAGGAGAGACTGTCTAACCATCACCTTCCGTGACATCCATTCCTTTCCCCCTTAGCCCACCACATTCTGTGTTATCCCAGAATGATTGTTGAGATATTTAAGCATTTGTATAAATGGGGAGGAAAGAGGAAAACACTGTGATACAGAATATATTTCACCGAATAAAAGATAGTATGATAAACTCTGTTAACTAGACAACAGTTAGCAAATGAACTCAATTATTCAGAACATAATTGGTGTTTGGAAGAGGAGGAAAAAGGACCATTCCTGAGCAAGTTAGGTAAATCTCTCCTCATCCAAAAAATAGAGATTTTTCCACTATTCAACTTAATTTTATTTTTTAATTTTATTAACTTTATTTTTTTTTTTTTGAAGAGTTAGAGAGAGGAGGAGCGGGGAGGTGGGTGTGGGGAGAGAATGTTAAGCAGGCTCCACACTTAGTGCAGAACCCAACTCGGGGCCTGAACCCACTACCCTAAGATTGTGACCTGAGCTGAAATCAAGAGCCAGACACTCAATCGACTGAGCCACCCAGGAGTCCCTCAACTTACTTTTAGACAAAATTCTAATAAGTTGATATCTTCATTTCCCAGGTCACCACAAATTCACTTAATAAGAGAGTGAGAATGGGTGCTAGAAATGGACTCGACTGGAAACCAACAGAAAAAGAGGAGGCCGAAAAACTGTAAAATCCCAACATAACTTAAAATGAGAACCACGGCAGGTCCAAGGTAACTCACTTAACACCTCGGAAGCACTTGCTGAAATGCATGTATTTTTAACATACACAGAAATAGTGCTTATATGTGAGAAGTACTATTCTAAGTGTTCTGCAAATATGATTTGTACACTCATTTAATTTGTATAATAACGTTGTAAAGTACAAAGAAGTTAAATAGCTTGCCCAAGGCCATACAACTCATTATCGGCAGCACCAGGATTCAACCCAGGAAACTAGCTCCTGGTCTCCTTCATTTAACCACCACGCCATGGTGTTGTACCTGTCCCTGCTGTACAGCAAGCATCCTAACTACCAGTCACTATTCACGACGACTGCCATCAACAAATCTAGAATAGACAACAAATATATTCTGTGCAATAAAGCCAAAAAGTGAAAAATTCAGTGTAAAATATTTTTCTTCCAAAGTAACACACCAATATTACTAATATCATAGCATTATAATAATAATATTTGGCTTTTCAAATTAAAAACTTGAGGTATCTGGGGCGTTCATTAACCTGAAGGTCCTCATTCCCTGTTAATGAGAGCTAACTAAAATAGCAATGTTGGATCTCAAATTCTTTCCATTCTAAGTGACAAACATTGTCTTCAACCTCTATATTGAAATTTGCATACTTTACAAAACCTCTAAACACCAAGGCAAAAATCATAGACAAAAAAAGAAATCATTAAGTTGCAATCACAGAAAAAGTTGCAGGGTGCAAGCTCTACCTGGTGATGGGCTTTATGACCATCAAAAGTTTTTTCCTTGGGGAGCCTGACTGGTGCAGTCAGTTAAGCCTCCAGCACTTTGTTTTGGCTCAGGTCATGATCTCGAAGTTTGTGAGTTCAGGCCCCCAACTGGTCTCTGTGATGACAGTGTAGAGCCTGCTTGGGATTCTCTTTCTCCCTCTCTCTCTGCCCTTCCCTTCTTACTCTCTCTCCCCCTCTCTCTCAAAATAAACAAATAAACTTAAAAAAATTTTTTTTCCCTCGGTAAAATATTAAACCTATCGTCTATAGTAGCATAATCCAAATACTTAGATTTGGGCTATGGGAATGGAGAATATGATAAAGAATAACAAGTTTTGGTTCCTGGTTATCTCTTTCTTTGTGGAACAAATAACTTCTTAGAATTCTCTGGGGCATTTTCGTTCACAGTGTCATATTTATACCACCTCTTTTACCCTTGTATTAAATTTCACTCCTAAGCCACTAATTGTAGAGTTGGCTTGATTCAATGTCTTATGAGTAGCTGTGTGTGTGTGTGTGTGTGTGTGTGTGTGTGTGAAAGAGAGAGAGAGAGAGAGAGGGAGGGAAAGAGATAGAAAGGGAGAGAGTTTACATTGTGTGTGGCCAAAGCAAGAATTGTTTACTTCTTTAAAAGAAATATCAATAATGTTCATGCCAAGACAGCAGCCAAAGGAAAAGGAAACCCAGTACTGGCTATAGAAGCAAGCCAGAGAAAGTAGAGCCAAAAATAATCTGGCTGAAAGAAGGAAAGATGACAGAAACAATGAAGCTGGTGAGTGTCCAATGCTGAGCACATTTAACCTTTCATTGTTATGACATGTGGATTTCCTGTAAATTTTTCAAGGCCCAAATCTGACCCGCATTCACACATGTGAACTGGGGACCTGAGTCTGAAGTAGAAGTTTTGACCGTTTCCTTAAATTCACCTTTCCTGATTTTATCAGTAAGTTTGAATTTATATGAGAAGGTATATACTGCCTACGTTTGTTAGCATAAATTTATGTTTCATACTATTCTCGGTCAGTATTTTTGGTGTTGATTCTTACAAGTTCCTCGTCTTTCTTGAGCAAGTGACTGTTATAGAATTTTGTGTGTGCACAGAATTGAGTTAATGATACCTTTTATTTTATAACACTCTGGAATCACTGGTTCTTAAGACCTTTCTTTCTACATCGCGCCCCTCTGTCTTCAACATCAGGCCCAATACCAGCCCCACTGTAGCACCTGATGGATTTAACATATGTATTTGAATATCCACCTGTCTTTGTAAAATGCATGCAGTTGTTTTGTGTTAAAAATAAGTATTCATAATTTATATAACGTATTATTCTATAGAAGTGATTGTTCCTATATATATTTTACTATATGCTATGTTTTTAAGATCTATTCACACTGCAGTATGTCCATCTAGTTTAGTGTTTGTAATAGTTGAGGGATATCCCATGGTAATCATGCTACCCAAATCACTTACCCTTTCTCCTTGTGTGTTCCCTAGGTAACTACCACAACCCTCCCATTATGAATAATGCTGGCACAAACATTTTCATATATCAGTCTTTTGTTAAAAAAAAAAAAGAGGTTTTAATCATATAGACCGTTTCAGACGTCTTTTTTTTTTACAACTTTTTAATGTTTATTTTTGAGTGAGAGGGAGCATGCATGCGCAGAAGGGGCAGAGAGAGAGAGGGCGACAGATGACCCAAAGTGGGCTCTGTGCTGACCACAGCGAGCTGGATAGGGAGATTGAATTCACAAACCACGAGATCACGACCTGAGCCAAAGCAGGACGCTCAACTGACTGAGCCACCCAGACGCCCCTGTTTCAGACTTCTAGGTCTAACGTTTTTATTTCATTGCCAAGGACCCTATGTTGAAAGAGGTTAAGAATTTTGCATCCAAAGGAGAAAAATCATCACATTGCAGAAAAGTAGTTAGTAGCAAGACCAAGACAAAAACTAGCTCCCCCAGCTCTCAGGCTGCATGCTCTGGCATATTTAACCTATTTACCAGATATATAAAATACAAAACAATCTCTTAACATTAGATATTTTTCGAGGTGCCTGGGTGGTTCAGTCGGTTAAGGATCAGACCTTTGATTTCAGTTCAGGTCATGATCTCACGGTTCCTGAGTTGGAACCCCGCATCCCCTGCTTGGGATTCTCTCTCTCTCCCTCTCTCTCTCTCTGCCCCTCCCTCGCACTCCCTTTCTCTCTCTCAAAATAAATAAATAAACTTAAAATAAATAAATAGATAGATAAAATTAAGTGTTTTTCATCACACAAGTGTTGAAAGTGGGTACTGAAATGGCTCGTTTAGATAAATTCAATATGCGCTATCCTAGAAATTGTAAGTTCTGAATATGTTACTATATTCTACTAACTGATAAGAAGGATAAAATCACAAGCTAAGAGGAAATACATTGGCATCGTTGCACACTGGTACATAGCAGGCTGCAGTTATGTAACGTATTTAAAGCTAAAATGCCAGGAAACAACCCAAACTCTACCTCCGACCAGCTGTGTGGTTTGTTATTTTTGTTAAGAAAGCTTCCAAAGGGATGTGAGTCTGTATCTTTGGGGAAATATTCTGTGCTTCTGAGCTCCACTGCCGGGGAATGGCCTCATTTATCATTTTGCATCTTCTGCACCAGGCCCTCTACAGAGCATTCGAACAGAGTCATTTCGGAATCACTGGTGGGAGGCTGGAGCGATAGAATACAAATAGCTGTATCTCCTTGGACAGCTTGCTTTACTTCTATGAGCTTCTGTTTCCTCATCTAAAAACAAGGGAGAGTCTGGCATGTAACAGACAATGAATAAAAGGTATCATTTTTCCTTAGCCTTATTTGTCAGCTAAAGCCCATGTGTTCCACTACTCTTTATAATAAATATGCTTTTATTCTTTTATTATGACATAAAAATGAAATATAGATTCCTTGATGTTTTTGGATTATACTGTGTCTTACAAATAGCGAAATAGTGTGCATGATGTGTGCAGAAACAGATTTACCACGAAGCTGATGAAACCACAAATGCTGGTTGTTGCTGGGGCTTGTGGAGTCTTCTCGGTGGGGAAGGGAAGGCCGACTGCGCTCAGAAGCATTATTGTATGTGTTTCTGGTAAGTTGCCTAAGATCTCTGAAGAAAGGGACTGGAATCTCTAAATCTTCAGTAATTTATCTGATAGTTTTCTATTTAAATACATATTCCCTTTTATACTTAATTTTATATTTGTAATTTTATGTCCTTTTAAAAAAAAGTACCCCCCAAATTAAATTACTTTAGACTCCACAAAATTTGGATTTGCCCTTGGATGTATGAATAGCATTGTAATTAAGCAATTTGAGAAAAGCACATAGATAAATCTCAATTCACCCGATGACTTGTCTGGAGCAGAAGAGGTCCCCTAAGTTGAACTTTTGGGCAAGTGACTCTTTTGTCTGGACCCTTAGCTTTCCCATCTTAAAACGTGCAGGGTTGACTGGCTCCATAAGATCCCTTCCCACTCAGATAATCCTGACTTGATACCTGTCTTTCTATACTTCCAATATTATTTTCCAGTAAATAATGTTTTAAAGGAAGTCCGTAGTGAATACTCAGTTTAAACTTTTCAAGTCTTCAGTACTGAGAATAATCACATCCACCCTCCAACAAGTATTTATCTTGTAAATGTAAATGAATGAATAGAGTTTAAAATAAAGCACACTGGTAGCAGCGCGTCACTATGTAACTAATTTGCTTTATAAGGGCAGGAACATTGCTTCTGGTGGTTCTAGTTCAAAATAACCGAGAGAAAACTACATGCTGATTTTCATTTATATCATACTCAAAATAATCCATTCTGAAAGAGGAAGAGGTATTTTTACCGTCCCAATGAGACCAACTAAACTTGTAAACCAAGTTGTTTTAGAAAGAATGAAGAAAATAGATGAGGCATTTATGAGAAATCAATGGTACTTGTTCTCTTCTGAGCTTAGAGAATTGACAAGATCTGAGAAGATTTTAAAAGGAAAAAAAAAGATAATCTAGTTTAGTCTTTGAACATAACAACAAAACATTGGAGGTTGGAGTCATTCTTTTCTAGTGGTGAATTCCACAACATATTGCTGCTTATTGGGCGCAGGGGATATGTTCTGGGAAATCTGGAAAAACAGGTATGATGGAGTCAAGATTTTCTGAGTGGGAAGGAAACTCATGGAGCCAATCAAATTTACGTGTTTTGAGATGAAAAAAGCTGAGGCTGAGACAGAAATGTGATCTGCCCCAAATCAAATACCCAGATGAGGCAAAACTGAGGCCACACCCATGACGTCAAGTCTGGTACAGTTTGCTCCTCACTAACCTGGGTTTACAGAATCATTTATTTGAGTGCTGGCATACTTCAGTGCCCAACTGGGAGCTTGTGGTACAAAACACAGAGCAAGTTTTCACTACTCAATATTATATTTTATGATAAAGTTACAGTAATTAAGAGAATGGGTGTTGGTGCAAAGCTAAGCAGAGACCCGTGGAACACAGTGGGGTACCTCAAAATTAGGTTCACACACATAATCTTGTTGCATGAAAACAATGGATTCGTAGATTAGAAGGTAACAATAGCCCATCAATCAATAGTGTTTGAACAAATGGTTTTCCATATGGGAAAAATAAATCAATAAAACAACCTAGATCACTACTTAAAACCTGTCTCTCTCTCTCTCTCCAGGTTCATGAAATGTAAAAAAATAAAACTTTAATATGTTTAGAAGAAAAATAAGAGAATGTATTTATGACATTGGGATGGGGAAAGACTTCTTAATCAAATCACAAAAACATAAATCATAAAGGAAAAGATTTGTTATTTCAACCACATTCTAAAATTCTAAAAATGCATCAAGATACATAATATATATATATAGTATTTTTATTTCTAAAAAATACTGAACTATATCTTTAAGATTTGTGTACTCTGTTTATGTCTCTTATACTTTAATTTTTTTAAGTTTACCAAAAACAAGACACTATAATAAAAGTGAAAAGGTTGGCCACACTCTGGGTAAAGATATTTAGAATACCTACAATCAACAAAGGATTATTATCCAGAATATATAAATTACTTCCTCAAACCCAGGGGAAAGGATGAATATTCAAATAGAAAAATGTGCAAAAGATGTGATGAGGCAAGTCATAGATAGGAATCATGAATGGTCAACGAAATGAAAAGATGTTTAACCTCACTGGACACATGAAAATGAAAATCATAACAAGGAAACATTTTATATACATTTAATTAGCAAATGTTAATAAGTCTGGTAGGACCAAGTATTAGTGAGAATATAGAGCATCAGAAACTTTCATACATTGCTGGTGGCAGCAAAACTTGGTAAAAAAAAATTACTTAGGAAGTTTTGGGAATATCCATTAAGTTATATATAAATGCCATGACCCAGCAATCCCTCCCTAAGCAAGTAATGAAGAGAAACTCTTACACGTTCACTGGAAGACATGTACAAAAATATTCATACATTCATTGTTTGTAATAACAAAATAGTAAACCAACTAAAAGTTCAAACAGCAAAAGAACAGATTAATAAGTTATAGTATAGTCAATAGAATACAGACTGTGAAAATAAACGAACTAGAGCCAAATGTATCAGCATGGGTACATTTCACAGAAATAATATTAAATGGAAAAGGGGAATTTACAAAAGGATGTTGACAGTATGATTCTGGGTCTTAGTCTGACTGTAGTTTCACCGAGAGTTTACCAAACCCCTTTGGAGAGACAGCAGACTAGGCCATGAGTGAGTCCTAAGAAACACTGGACTCACACAGTTGGGACAATTGGCAGGGCATAGTATGGGCCAGGTACTGGACAATAGGCAGGAATACGGTCTGTATTTGCTGCTTCTGATCTCATCTTGGTTAACATTCAGCTCTCAGGAACAGGTCCAAACAGAACATACATATGGGGAACATACAAGTGTCCTCACCTGACCCAAGCAGAAGAGAAGAAATGGAACTTCATCTGCATATGACCCAAGAAAGCCAAGTACAGGTAAGCAGAGGGCAAGCCTCACTCGGCCATTTTTAGGTTGAAAAGATAATGACATATATGCCTCTGAGTCACACTGCTCCAATGTGGACTGTAAGCGTGACATACAGTTTTCACCCTGGGAACTCCCTGCACCATCGTCCTGGGGAGCCCCTTCATCTCTTCCCTGAGTTGTGTGTCCTGTTTTTTGTATCCTATGTCTTCTTCTTTCCACATATGTTCATTTATTGTGGTAGAACATATCGCCCCACAACTTTCTAAGAAATTATTTTGGAGAGATAAATGTTTTAAATCTGAAAATATCTGTCCTTGATACTTCATTAACAGTTTGGCTGGATATAAAATTCTGGTTGAGAAGTAATTTCCTTCAGAATTTTGAAGGCCTTTTTCCATGGCCTTCTAGCTTCCAGTGTTGTTTTTTAGTACAAATCTCTTTTAATCCATTGTGCTGAGAATTCATTGGGCCCTTTCATTTTGGAAAACCGATGTCCCTTGATTCTGAGAAGCATTCTTGAACTACCTTGTTGATGATTCCCTCCTTTCCATTTCCTCTCTTACTGCTGTTTTTCTTTAATTCAGATTTTGGAAACTCTGTTTTTGGTTCTTTACTTGTCTCATGTTCTCTGCTGTGGTGGCAGTGAGGGACCTTGGGATCTGAATGCTTCTTAACAATACACTTTAGCTTTCAATCAGTCATCCTTAGCCAAGCCCTTGCTTCCCCTCTCTCCACCTGTCCCCCAACTCTGGTGCCACCAATGTGGAGGTGTTTCAGGATTGTGTAGTAGAAATCTAATTGGTTCTCATCTTTACCCAATATCAGTTTAGGATTTGGCTTTCTCCGGTTTACTGTCAATTCCCACTCATACATCTATTTTTACGCTTCTAAAATGCTGTTGCTATGGATTCCCCTTGGCTGTGAAACAAAATACAAACTAAGCCTGGTCATAAAAAGAAAAGACCAACTAGGAAGTGTATATTACATGTGATTTGGAGGTAGGTTCTCACTGTTCAGTCTGTGGAGATGGTCATACTCTCCTTGTCATTGGAGGTTTATGCCCTCAACTAAAAATGTGTCTCTGTGTGGCTTACATGGGAGTTCAGGAGGGATTGAAATTATACGTGTGTATCAAAGCCACCATCTTTACCCAGCAGTTTATATAATGATGTGACTACTGTTTAATTCCTTATATCTTTTATATATCTTAAGTGTCATACAATTAACTAATGAAAGAGTTGAGATACCACACTAAAGTCATGAAGTTTAAAGAAAGGTTCTTCTCTATATACATAGACACCTTGAAAATTCCGTCTACATTTGGAAAGGGCAGAATTACAGAGCTTGAGACTGTCAGATCCAACACTTTCCCCCTCATTTTCAAGAAGAGCAAACTCTGCAGGGTGCTAATGTGATTTGTTCATGAACATTAGCAGCAGAGCTAAACCTATCAGAAAATCTTGTGATTGTGGGTCAAAGGTCTTTTGCTAAGTATCCAGAGACCTCAGTCTAGTGTTTTTTCACAGCAGACTAAACTGCTTCCCCAATTATTTAGTTATTCTATTTAGTGTTTTTCCTACTGAAAACATTCAAAAGATTCAAATTTCTTATAGGTCACACCATAGTCAAAAAGAACTAAATTTATATACATTGTTTGAACCAGTCAGCCAACTGGGTATTTTTATATGAAAAATCTATTCTTAGATAAGTGATAAAATGGGACAATCTTAAGCAGTTTCTCATGGTGGTTAATCTGGACTAGCTCAGGCCTTCTCCTTCACGTTATCACTCAACTAATTTTATACACACACATGCACGCACACACACACATACACACATACACACACACATATCTCAGATACAGTTTGCCAAACCCTGGGTGTTTCACTTGGTTGGGGACACTAGATGTTAAGTCACACATTTTCATTGTTCCTACAGATGTCTTTAATTTTATATTCAGACTTACATTTGCATTCTCATGGGTAATGTGTTGCAACACCCCCTCTGCTTTTCCACATCGCCTTGGGAACACAGCCATCTTGGGGATTCAGGAAGCACGCACCCCAAAAAGGATTGAATTGTGAAAGTTCATTCCATTTAAACAAAGTTGGTTCCCTGGCTTTTCTCCTTTGCAAACTAATGTGCACAATAGCTTATAAGGTAATTATGCATTCATTTTAAGACTTCAAGAATTGAGAACTCAGCCAGATTTTTCAAAGCAAAGAAAATAATCAAATAGTTTTTATATCCCAGAGTTTTAAAATACTGCCAAATAACACCATAAAAAATGTCTAACACACACACACACACACACACACACACAGCTACTGGGAAAGTATTTCTGAATAAATGAATATTCCAGAATGTTTTCACCTATTATGCTTTTTTTCCACAGAAAAAATTTTAAAATCCACTCACTTTTATTTCAAGAATCTGAACAGAATTTGTAAATGCCTGCACAAAAAGCAGATAAGACAAGCAGAGGAAGACTACATTCCTCAGACATATTTTTAAACTTAGCAGCAACGCTATCTTCAAATACACTTCATTCTCTATTGATTGTGTTCACGGATCTTAAATAGTGGATAGTTTGAGGTTAAATATAAAGGTAGAATCTGAAACCAGAACACAAGATGATTCACAGATCCTTGATTTGTGGTTTTAAATGTGGACACGAGGTAACATTTGGTAGGGCTTTATTTTTACCTTTGCCTGATGTGGTCCGGAATCACAGGTGAAGGAGGTAAGTGGTTGGCGAGCAGCTGCCTGCCATTAAATCCATCTGCTTCTCAAAACCATGAGGACAGACAGAATGCTGCAAAACTCACCCTTATGCTTTCTGTTAGTTCAATCTGTCAGTTTCAGCCCCATGTCCCTAGTCTCCTTCCTTCTGGGAATAAACAATATTCCTTTCATGAGAGCCTTAAGTACATTAGGACAGAAAAACAAAAACCAGGGGAAAAAACCAGATTTGTATCTACACAGACTGTGTTCTCCCTTCTCTGGAGCTTCATGTTCCTGTAAGGAGTGAAACGAGAAATAATAGCTGATAGTTATGAAGCATTTCCTGAATCCTAGGCTCTTTACATAAGCTGTCTCCTTTCATCTCTGCACACACTACGACACAGAGACCATCGTTATTCCTATTTTATACATAAGAACAGTGATGCTTTGAGAAATTAAATTTCCCAAGGTGACTCAGCCAGCAGATGGTGAGCTAGGTTCAAATCCTGACAGCCTAAATCTAGAGTCACAAAGCCTAACCCACGCTTGACTGAAAAAGAATCACCTCCTAGCATTTGCTAGACAGCTTCCCCAACATCAGTATCCTACTTTTCACTAAATTATAAAAGTGTTCCCTATCTCACCACTGGGCACCATGTTGAGACTAATTTGGATCCTCTATGAAAGAATTATCCTGTGGAAAATAACTTTAGTGCTAAATCACAATAAAGATAGGAGTATTCTTTTTAAATCAACTTGATTGAGGTATAATTTTTATACAATATGTGCCACTTTTGTGTATAAGTTGATGATTTTTGACAAATGTATAGACCATGTACCCTCATCCCAGTCAAGATATATGCTATTTCCATCATCTCAAGAAATCCCCTCGTGTTCTTTTGTAGTCAATCCCCACCAACCCCCCACATTCAGTCCTAAGGAACCACTGATCTACTTTTTGCCATTATAGATTAATTCTGACTGTTAATTCAGATAAATGGAATCATGTTATATGTATTCTTTTGTGTCTAACTTTATTAGCTTTTGAGATCCATCCATTCCTTTACATGTATCAATAGTTAATTACTTTCTATTGCTGAATAGTATTCCATTTTGAATTGAATGAAGATATACCAAAACTTTTCATCTATTTACCTGTTGATAAACATTTGGGTTTACAGTTTGGGCTATCATGAATAAAGCTGGTAAGAACATTCATGTATAAGTCTTGAGTAGAATTTAAGTCATATGATAAATGTGTGAGTGTTCCAATCATTCTACATCCTTACAAATACTTGGTATTATCAGTCTTTTCAATTTTAGCCATTTTAGCGGTTGAGTAGTAAGATCTTGCTATTTAAATTTACATTTTTCTGATGACTAACAATAATAATAACAATAATGTTGAGCATCTTTTCTCATGCTGATTGGTCAAACATATGTTTTTCTTTTTTTTTTTTCTTTTGATGTACACAGCAAAAGTAGCAAACTCTGATACTCTTTTCTTTACAAACTAAAGAAAGCCAAAGGACTGTTACCCCTGTACTTTGTATCTCTCTGTGGGAGAGGTGACACCTGATATCTCCAGTTATAATCTGCTTTATGAGGCCCTGGGATTCACCTGTAGGTTTGAGTAGCACTTGTGGCTTCCTGTGTCTGAAGCCCTGATGCTCCAGCACGAAGTGGACATCCTCAAAATGTTTGAATTAAAATGAATTGGATTGGGGCACCTGGGTGGCTAAGTTGGTTGGATGTCCCACTCTTGGTTTTGGTTCAGGTAATGATCTCGCAGTTCATGGGTTTGAGCCCCATGTCGGGCTTTGTGCTGATGGTGCAGAGCCTGCCTGGGATTCTCTCTCCCTCCCTCTCTCTGCCCCTTCCCTGCTCTCTTGCTCTCTCTCTCTCTTTCTCAAAATAAATAAATAAACTTTTTAAAAATTTAAAATGAATTGAACTGATAAATTCTTTAGACTGAGTAGAAGTTGCAGTGGGGGTGGGGAGGATGGGACTCCCCAGGTTTATTTACAAATATCCATTCTGATACAAGCATTGTTTTCTATGTATTATACTTTCTCACCTTTCAGTATTAACTATTTAATGTCCTCACACACCATGATGACACAGAATAATACACCACCTTTGATTCAGAATAAAATCAGTTACTGTTAGGTTAAAAAATTCTACTTTAACTCTTCATGATTGCTTCTATTGGACCCTTGTCTCATTTCACACATTGTTTGACCTTCTGTGAATAACGCAGGATGGACTAACGTGGGAGTGTTTGTGACTTGCTCCTGATTTCTAGTTTTCCTTCAGCCTTTAAAACTCCCAGATGCCCAGCAAGTTCACACTGCTTCTAGTCTCTCAACTGTAGGTCTCCTTTCTATCCAACCTCCTCAACCTCAAAGCCCAGGTAGGAGATGAAATTTAAGGTGACAGATTGACACAAAAATCTTAACTATTATTTTTATCCATCGTCCTTACCAGATAACACTTGTTTTTAATGGTAGCAATCGATGTCTTATCCCAAAGGAGTGAAGATTGAAATTCACTGGTCCGATGGTAGGACAGAATGATGAGTAGGAAAGTTTTTGGATCACATTTTTCTATGCTTCCAATGTAATGTGGATGCCTTATGACATGCTGTGTTTGAACTTTCCACATAATCTCTTATTTTCAAAAGACAGTAGTCAACCCTCTGGGAAGCTACATACAAGCTTTGGTTTACTCCATGTGAATATTTCAACAATCTAAAAGGATGTGTGAAGGACAAAACCTCAGCGGTATTTGGTACATGTGGTAAGGTGGGCCAGTCATGATGCCATAACCTGACACTGCATGGAATTTCATGCCACCTGCAATTTTCTAAACTAACTTAACAGTAAAGCTGAAATCCATTTGAAATTGTTAGAGAAAACCTACATAAAGCTTCTGCAAGGAATAAAATACAATCCGTAACCAATGTGTCTTTTAAATGTCTATTATTACGTCATGAAAGCGTATTCTTACGTTAACAACAACAAAGTCTACTACAAAGAATACTATGATGAGAATCAAGAAACCCAGAGCCTTTGTTTTTACTTCTGCCACTCACTAACTTTGCAACTCTGGACAAATCATTTATTCTCCACCTACAAAATTGGGATTGTGGGGGCACCTGGCTGGCTCAGTTGGTAAAGCATGGGTCTCTTGATCTCAGGGGTTGTGAACTCGAGCCCTAAACTGGGTGTAGAGCTTACTTAAAAATAAAATCTTAAAAAAAAAAAAAAAAAAGAAACTGGGATTGTAATAAATGTTTCTCCCTCCTGAGGATAATAGGAAGATAAATGTCTGCAACAGTGACTTGAGTTGCAACATAAATCCGAGGCGTTATTATTTTTAGTACAGAAAGCCTAGAAATAAATGCCATATTGTCCTAACATTTTTGTTATTTTAATTGGTCCAAATTATATGTTTTCTTGTGGGATTTTTATTTGGCTCTTTGTGCAAGAGATAGACAAAAAAGAACAAAGTCATGGGAAAACAGAGAAATAAGGAGAGGAAACAAATAAGACAACTTTGATTAACATATTATGCTAAAATTACTGTGAGAAATGACAGGCGATTCTAAATTAGATAGCTACAACACAAGAGATCCCCTTCCTGAGCTATTTCAAACCAAAGCTCTGTGCGAGAAAACGAAGCCAAACAAAGAACATATGTCACTGTAAAAGCAAAGTAACCGAAAGCTCAAATAGCTAAATGGTCTCCATGATTAGAAGTAAAGAAAGGCACATTAGCTACGAAGTGGATCCCATAAGTATACAAATCTCTCTAAGGGTAGGGATGTTCTCTCTGGATTCTCTTTCAGAGTAAAAGGCTGAGCATCAGGAGTTTCTACTAGATGAAAATCTGAACTCTTCCAGGGCCTAGGCCTGCAGACATTCAGCCAGGGGCTAGCCACTGGACTTCAACAGCTTCATCTTCTGTCACCCAGCAGAACAGCCTCCAAAAGCAAATGACATCAGTCTCAAGATGTACATCTAGTGGGTGGAAATGCATGTAGCACACTTGAGGGTCATGACCAGCAGCTATTGTTCATTTTCATATAAAAATATAAAAAGATTCGGGACACCTGGGTGACTCAGTCAGTTGAGCATCTGAGTCTTGATTTTGGCTCAGGTCACGATCTCAGTTTGTGAGTTTGAGCCCCACATCAGCTTCGACGCTGGCACTGTGGAAACTGCTAGGGTTACTCTCTCTCCCACTCTCTCTCTCTCTCTCTCTCTCTGCAAAGATGCAGTACTCTTGGTCTGAAAAAGGTAAATGTTAAAGATACAAAAGTTAATGAATTGTATGGATAAAACAATGACTCTGTCCTTAACTTGCCGGGATAAGTGCCTCTCCTGAAACTTGAGTGAGGTGCACTTGGGACAAGCAAAGTGAAGTTCTACTGTGAAGCATGGAAGGTATCATACTGCTTATCACAGAAGTAGTATAATTTCTGATTACTTGTCTAAATCATCAGTTCCCTGAAGGCTGGATTTAATCACTGTTCTGTCCCTAGCCATTTAGCACAGTGCCAGCCACTTGGAAGGTGCTTAACGAATCTTAGTTCTCTTATATGGCCCTTCCTGGGTCCACTTCTCTCTTAGAGGGTCTGTGGTAATGGTGACCCAGATGCAAAGATTTCTTCTAGGATGGGAAGATTGTGCAATTACTTCATGTTCCTAGAGTAGTCGAAGAAGAGGAGGGGACCAAATAAGCAGCACATACTTCAGTTACTCCTGCTTCATTCGTTTTCTGTTTCCATAGCAACAACACTTCACCTCTCATCCCTTTTGATATAGAAACACTGGTAAATAGCAGTCCAGAAAGGATGAAACATGCAATTTTGAGTGGGCACTTCAGACATTACTTTCTTAATTTCTCCTTTTTTAATGTTTATTTATTTTTGAGAGACAGAGAGAGACAGAGCACAGCAGGGGAAGGGCAGAGAGAGAGGGAGACACAGAATCCGAAGCAGGATCCAGGTTCTGAGCTGTCAGCACAGAGCCTGAGGTGGGGCTCGAACTCACGAACCACGATGTCATGACCTGAGCCGAAGTTGGAGGTTCAACCGACTGAGCCACCTAGGTGCCTCTATTCTCTTAATTTCTGAAGACAATCAAAGTTGGTCTTTAACTTGTGTTTATTTCATTAACAGTGCTACACTACTTTTTAAAAAATGTTTATTTATTTGTTTTGAGAGAGAGAGAGAGCATGCACGAGTGCATGTGCATGAGCAGGGGTGGGACAGAGAGAGAGGGAGAGAGAATCCCACGCAGGCTCTGTGCTGTCAGCGCAGAGCCCAGTGCAGGGCTCAAACCCATGAACCTTCAGATCATGACTTGAGTGGAAACCAAGAATAGGACTCTTAACCGACTGAGCCACCCAGGCACCTCGCAATGCTACACTACTCTTACCCAAAATAATTACCTCAAATAATTTTCATAGTAGAGATATCATTCGTAATTCCAAAAAGGGCACAACTTAAACAATTTGGGGGAAATCTCAGTCAATTAAAAAACATATAAAACAAATGGATATCTGTATAGCTCAAAATAGCTCAAATATCTATTATGTATGTATATTTATATATATGTATATACACATTTATATATATATATACACACACACACATATACATACACACACAATTTATAATTTGCTGTGTGATTACAGGCGCCTGGGTGGCTCAGTCGGTTGAGTGTCTGACTTCTGCTCAGGTCATGATCTCACAGCTCCTGAGTTTGAACCCCACGTAGGGCTCTGTGCTGACAGCTCAGAGCCTGGAGGCTGCTTCTGATTCTGTGTCTCCCTCTCCTTTTACCCCTCCCCCAATCATACTCTCTCTCTCTCTCTCTCTCTCTCAAAAATAAACATAAAAAAAAAGAAAAATATAATCTACATTGTGATCACAATGCCATGGACAGATAAAACCAACTTTCAGTAGAAGAAATGGTTAAAAGATGCTAAGCCAGTAGTTCTCAAAAAGGGGTCTCTGGACCAGCAGCAATCATAGACTCCACCCTGGACCTACTGATTCATAAACTTTGGGGCTGGGACCCAACAGTCTGTGCTTTAACAAGCACTCGAATTATCAAATCAACAAGTCATACACTTTAAGCATGCACAATGTTATACATCAATTATACCTCAATTAAAACAAAACAAAAAAACAAGCCCAAGTGATTCTGATGTACACCACAGTTTAGGAACAACTGCCCTGATCTATACATATTACTATCCTTATTTCACCAATGAGGGAACATTAGCTCATACATAACCCAGCTAATGGAGTCAGGGACAAGAGCCAGAACTTGTGATTCTGAATCCTGTGTGCAGCATTGGAAGAAAAGAATCAACTGAAGAACCAGAAAATTTCTGATTCCTAGGATGGATGCTTTTTTTAACTGAGGTAGGAAAAAGTTAGTTAAAACTTCTTGGGCTTCAGGGACTCCATTCTGTGATACAGGATGGTAATATCACACTAACCTCAAAGAGGTTTTGGTGAGAAAAACAAATCAGATAATGTATGTAACCATGATTTTAGGCCATAAAGAGTCATAACATTTTGGTCATCATTATTTCTACAGCTTTTTGATCTTCTGAGAAAACATATTCTCCGTCACTGTTCCACATTTCTAGCCACAGGATATACATGAACTTTTAAACACAGTCTACTTCTAATTTTGGTTTTTGCTATAATAAGTTTTTCCTCCCAGCTGCAAAATTACATGAGCTACAACTCTACTCAAAACAAAATTACTATGACCCATATTTTTGTATAAAGAGAAGAGAAGAGTATCTATGTGATACTTTTCTAGAAAAGAATCAAGTGGCTTCAATTTTATAAAAAAAAATTCTCAAAGATTAGATTGGTGTATATTTAATGCTTTTTAGTTCACAGAAGTTGCTTTCACAGCAAATTACCATTCTACATTGATTTTATACAACTGGCATTTTTATGGTATCATTTTTGCAAGCTAAGTGGCCTTTATATAACAATCTCATAAACTATGTGTTCACTTTTTAAAAGTAACTTTAACTTTGCTATAAGGTATTATACTATTATGAGTAACTGGGAAATTAGAAAAATACATCTTAACATTTTTTAAAATCTGTTTTCCTTCCAATCAGCAATATCTGCATTTTGGGTTTTATCTTTCCAGAATTTTTTATATACACACAACACATGCATACCTATTTTAACAAAATAGGAGCATCTGATTTGAACATTTATCAGTATGTTGTAAAAATATTTCCAGGTAATCATCTCTGCTTTATCAGTTCAAATGACTCCATTGTATTCCATTGGATGAATGGATTCGATGAATGGATTCCTTAACCAACCACTTATTAGTGGACATTTGGATTTTTCTGGTTATTTCACTTTTATCACTGTTATCAAGGTTCAATGAACACTGCATCCTGATTTAATTATCATCTAGGAATACATTCTTAGAAGCAGAGTTCCTGGATCAAAGAGAAGCACATTTTTAAGGCTTTTGATTTAGATCCCAAATGGTCCTTACAGAAAGATTGTACTTTACCCTCACCAGTAGTATATGTTTTCCAACATTCTTCTTTTGGGAAAAAAATCTTTTCTAATTTAATATGCCAAAATAATGTCAAAATATGTCAAAAATAACATTTCACTATTTTAATTTGCATGTATTAGATTATCAATAAGTTATTTTTTCATATGAGTAACAGACACTGTCAGGCCCTCCCATATCCTTCTGTATCCACCTCTATAGCTTCTGGTTGCTTACTCCAATGCTGAGGGTGTTTCTTTGGTTGTCTAGAGTGGGAAGCTGTGCAAGGCATGTGGGAAGCACTAGAGAATTAATACCTTCAAAAGCAGCCTCAACCAAGTGGAGAGATAAATACCCAAATTGCACCCCTTAAGTGGGATAAGTCTAGGGAATGTTTCACACTCTCTCCCAGAGTAGGGAGGGAGACACTGGGCTGAGCCCCAGTTGCCCAGGGGAAATGGTTCATGACTCACTCTTTGCTGGTTTCTTTGCCTTTGTGGTGTCACTTCTCCACTTCCTAATTAGTGATCATCTTCCAAATAAACTACTTGAACTTGAATCTTTACCTCAGAGTCTTCTTCTGGGCTAGAGAGCCCAAACCAAAACAATCAGAACTTCCCCCCACCTTCTTTAGCTAATTACCTTATTGTTCATGTATTTTTCCCATTTTGATATAGGAGGTAGAATTACCTATTTTAAAATATTAAGAAGAAAGACATATTTATGAAAGGCAACCTTGATAGAACACAAATCAGGAGATTAGTAAATAATTATGGTTACCACCAAATTGGTTTTTTTTAAATTTTTTAATGTATATTTATTTTTGAGAGACAGAGAGAGCACAAACCAGGGAGGGGCAGAGAGAGAGGGAGACACAGACACTGAAGCAGACTCCGAGCTCTGAGCTGTTAACACAGGGCCCGACGTGGGGCTCCAACTCATGAATCGGGAGATCATGACCTGAGCTGAAGTTGGACGCTCACCTGACTGAGCTACCCAGGTGCCCCCAAATTGTTCTAATAAACAAGTTGAGATTTAAAATATTACAAATTATTATTAATAATAGCTACTATATTAAAAGTTAATTACCTCTTCTTTATTTCAAGTGTGCTATATTGAGCTAAGATTTTCTTAGAAGTATAAATTAATTTAAATGTAGGAAAAGGGGAAAAGCTAGCAAAGTAAGGTGAAGAGAATAGGTTAGCCAAAGTGTACTGTGTTAATTGAGTGCCACCGGAAAACCTACATTCAGCAATGTAAATATGCTTAAAATAGATTGCCATCATTTTTAAGGGAGTGATTAAGTCTCCGTGAGAAGTTTGTTGAGAAGGTTTAGAATGGAGAGACATTTTGTGTCAAAAGACATTTTCTAGTATCTAAAATCAATATGTTCTTAATTAAAATACCAATCTCCCAAAATGGCTCTGAAACAGTAAACAATGTTAAACTAAACTGGCTCAGGGCCCAGAAAGTCAGCCAGACCAGGACTGATACAACTAGGCAAACAAAACTGAACAAAACAAAAAACTTTCAAAAGCAGAACCAACCATTTGTAATTTGGGGAAAGGGACAGGGGAGGGCATGCACAAAACAAAAGAAAATTGTCAGTTTGCATCTTGCTCTGGGCCAGGAACCAGACACAATCACTCCAGCAAAATCTGTTTGGAGGCCCTTCTTCCAGCTGCACAATTTTAGCTAAGCCTTTGCAAAGGTAAAACAAGGACAATTAGTCAACCTAACTCGCCTTGTGTGGACAAGGGAAGTTTTTAAGGAGAACACATGGAATACAGATCCACAAGGGTCACACTTAAAAGCTTCCTAAGGATTACGACTGCCCTGAACTTTCATGCTACCTCTAGAGGAGTCAAATGAAAAAAGAAAAAAAAAAGTGTGACTCAGTCATTTTAATGTATTTTGTCAGGACAGTTTTTGGGTTTTTTTCAAACTTACAAGATACCTTAAGGCTGTATGTCTACAAACACTCCGAAGAAATTTTAAAACTTCTGTCCAGGGGCACCTGGGTGGCTCAGTCAGTTGAGCGTCTGACTCTTGATCTTGATGCAGATCATGATCTGTTCGTGGGATCAGCCCACGTTGAGATTCTTGCACTCCCTCTCTCTGCCCCTCCCCCGCTCACACTCTCTGTCTCTCTCTCAAAAATAAAATAATAATAAAAGTAAAAAAGAAGAAATTTTGTCCAGATTAAAGTCGGTGCAAATGATGGCTGGTGGCTCTCAAATTTGGATGTTTGAATGATACTAAAAGATAAATGCTCAATAGTCTGTCAGCTCTGTGCTGGTCAGACTCAAAGAGTTCACAGTATAATTGGTAAGGGGAGATTCCCCTGAATATTTCTGTTTCAAACTAAATATTTATTTTTAATTTTTTTAACGTTTATTTATTTTTGAGAAGACAGAGACAGAGCATGAGCGGGGGAGGAGAGAGAAAGAGGGAGACACAGAATCTGGAACAGGCTCCAGGCTCTGAGCTGTCAGCACAGAGCCCGACGCAGGACTCGAACTCACAGACCGCAAGATCATGACCTGAGCCAAAGTCGGCCGCCTAACTGACTGAGCCACCCAGGTGCCCCTCAAACTAAATATTTATTTACTTAAACACGTTTATTAGGTGCTCATCTTAACATTATCGCTAAATAAAGACAACTTATTAAATTGCCAAAAGACTGAATTCTCTAAGATAGTCAGCAGCCATTAACTAAATAAGCAAGAAAAGAGGTAGCCTTGGACAAACTCCATTAAAGCAATACACCACTTTATATTAGTTGGAATAGACTTGGTTTTCTGTGACAACAAACTACCCCAGATCTCAGTGGATTAACCCAAACAGGGTTATTTCTTGCTCATACTACTAGGTCCATGTGAATCAGGAGAAACTCTTAACACACAGTCACTAAAGGACTCGGGCAGATTGTTTCCACTGGCTTATAGTTGTGCCTTTTGGAACACAAAGCCCAAAAGAGGTGGTGGGAGGAAAGGGAGGGACTAGAGAATCCCACGTTTATCACTTTTGCTCGTATTTCATCAGTCAGAATGAATGCCATAGCTCCTCCTAGCAGAAGGTGTTGAGAAGTTCTGTGTCAGCTGTGTCTGGAAGAGGAAGAGAACTGGGGATTAGAGTAATTTCCACCACAAACTCAGTGACCTGGAACTTTGGATGAATTCCTAATGCAATGTAAGGACAGAAACAAACATTGAGAGGTAAAGCTGAGGACATATAACAAAAGGCTGAGTCATGGCTTAGAGGAGATTTGGAGAGCTGTAAGCAAAGAGACTAAGCATCAAAATCCTGAGAAGGTCTTCAAATGACAAAGGCCAACCTGTCATAAAGCTTTTTTCGATTGACTTTATTTTCACACAAAGTAACATTTTTCTCAGGGCATCTTAATATGTCACTTGATAGCTGACATTACTCCATCTGTATTCTCAAAGTACGTCTTTGCACCATGGGGGACAGATATATCTGAGGGGCGTCACAAAAATACAGATTCCTAGGAAGCACCCAAAATCTAATGGATTAAAGGCTCTGCAGATTTTAGGTTCAGGCATCTGCTTTTAAACAAGTATCTCCTGGGTAATTCTAACACATTCTAAACTTTGAGAATCTGTTTTAGACTTCTGCCAAGATCCAGAGCAGGCCTGAGATCTGGGTTGGGTCTGGGCTCTGGGAAAATGCCTCTACTTACTCTACTCACCAGGTAGAGTCTGCTCTAGTACCAGAGGCATTAGGTAAGGTCAAGGTTGTTCATGTAGGCTAAATGGGGAATTCTCTTGGTGAGGAAAATTTGAAAGTATAGAAACTAGGTTGATTTTGAGATTATGCTGAACTTGGTTTGGGAAAGACTGGTTGAACACAAAGTAGCTTCAAGGATAACAGAATTTATGGGAATACAAGCCGGTGCAGCCACCCTGGAAAACAGTATGGAGGTTTCTCAAAAAACTAAAAATAGAACTACTCTACGACCCAGAAATTGCACTACTAGGCATTTATCCAAGGGATACATGTGTGCTGTTTCGAAGGGACACATGCACCCCATGTTTATAGCAGCACTATCAACAATAGCCAAAGTATGGAAAGAGCCCAATGTCCATCGATGGATGAATGGACAAAGAAGATGTGGTGTGTGTATATATATATATATGTATATATATATATATATATACATATATATATATACAATGAAGTATTACTCGGCAATCAAAAAGAATGAAATCTTGCCATTTGCAACTATGTGGATGGAACTTGTGCTAAGTGAAATTAGTCAGAGAAAGACAAAAATTATATGCCTTCACTCATATAAAGACTTTAAGAGACAAAACAAATGAACATAAGGGAAGGGAAACAAAAATAATATAAAAACAGGGAGGGGGACAAAACAGAAGAGATTCATAAATATGGAGAACAAACTGGGGGTTACTGGAGGGGTTGTTGGAGGGGGAATGGGCTAAATGGGTAAGGGGCAGTAAGGAATCTACTCCTGAAATCATTGTTGTACTATATGCTAACTAATTTGGATGTAAATGTAAAAAAAGAAAACAGAAAATTAAAAAAAAAAGATAACAGAATTTGTAGGTAGGATTGCCAGTGAAGTGGCAATCATGGTGATGGAGAAGAGGCCAGAGTTTCTGCTGAGGTTTTGGAAATGGTCAGGTGGAGGAGATGAGGGCCTTGGGATTTTCTAGGCACCTGTAGCAAGTGCTCTTCCTTACATAGACTGTGCTGGGCAGGGAGGGGACAGACAGCTCGTGAATCCTGTGCCTTCCTTGCTGAGATTTGGGGGAGGGGTACAAAATGCCATCATGGTTATTAGAAACTGTGAGGTAACAGAAAAAATATACATTGATCTCTGCCTCCAGCTTTTGGCACAGAGTTCCTAAATCCCTTGAAGCTTCCTGCGTGACAGCAGTGTCTTTTGTTCTAATGAGGTGATTCTTGGTAGGCTCCTGGATGGAGCCAATTGGTCACCAGAAAGACAAAGTCGTGATTAGAAGGCTTAGAATTTTCAGCTCCACTCCCCACCCTCTTCTCTGAGAGGGGAGAGGGGCTGAAAATGGAGTTAATGAGCTACCATGCCTACATGATGAAGCCTCCATAAAAATTCTAAAACGTGTGTGTTTGGGAGAGCTTCCCGGTTGGTGAAAATGTGGATGTGCTGGGAGAGTGGCATACCCAACGAGGGCATGCAAACGCTGCACCCCTTCCCACATACCTTGCCCTTAAACCATCTCTTCCATCTGGATATCCATCTGTGTCCTTTATCACATCCTTTTATAGTAAGCTGGTGCACAGTAAGTAAGCTGTTTTCATGGGTTTTGTGAGCTGCTGTAGCATATGAATCGAATCTGAGGAGGGGGTCGTGAGAACTTCCTATCTATAGCCAATTGGTCAGAAACACAGGTGACAGCTTGGAATTGCAACGGGCATCTGAAGAGGGGGACAGTCTACCGGGACTGAGCCCTTCACCCGTGGGATCTGGTGCTATCTCCAGACAGACAGACGGTGTCATAATTGAGTTAAAGTGGAGGACGTCCAGTGCTGCTGCAGAATTGCTTGGTGTGGGGAAACACCTACACGTATGTTGCCAGAAATGTTGTGAGTGTGGTAGTAGCACGAGGGTGAAGGACAAGCACAGGATGTGACAACTGGGGTTTTTTCCCAACACAGAAACATTTTTTCTTTATTTACTTATTTTTTAGAGAAAGTGAGAGAGAGAGAGAGAGAGAGAGCATGCAAGTGGGGGAGGGGCAGAGAGAGAAGGAGACACAGAATCAGAAGCAGGCTCCAGGCTCTGAGCTGTCAGCACAGAGCCCGACACGGGGCTCAAACTCACGAACCCTGAGATCATGACCTAAGACGAAGTTGGACACTTAACCAACTGAGCCATCCAGGTGGCCCAACACAAAAACTTTTTTAAAATAAAGAGAAAAAACACACACCAGGTAATTGTAAAATAGAGCTATTTACACTTAACAGGAAGGAGTTGTGAAACGCAAATGAGATACCGGAAAGTATTAACATTTCCACAACTACGAGTAATGGCGAGTCATGGGTTAAAATTCACTGCTGTGAAATCTGAGAGGAAATTTTGATACCCATACAGAATGCAACTTGAATCTTGGGTTGAAAAAAAAGAATGGTGTTGTGTATGTATATGAGGGGGTACCTCCATAATGTAAAGCGTCTTGTCATAAAAGTTGTTTACTATCCCAACAGAAATTACTTTGCTTGAATAGAAGTATCTATTACCTAAAGAAAGGACAAGTACTCTGAAACTCTTCAAACCTGTGATCGGGAAGTGAGCTCTCTTTGGAAGTATAACATCATGGCCTACATGATGTGGGGCCTGGGGTCAACATCAGAGGTCTGAGAGTGGAGAAGTGTAGAGCATTATTTAAGAAACAGAGACAAACGGGTGCCTGGGTGGCCCAGTCTGTTAAGTGCCTGGCTTTGGCTCAGGTCATGATCTCATGGTTTGTAAGTTCAAGCCCCACGTCGGGCTGTCTGCTGTCACCACAGAGCCTGCTTCAGATCCTCTGTCCCCCTTTCTCTGCCCCTCCCCCACTCTCTCTCTCGCAAAAATAAACATTTAAAAAAGACGAGGTACTGAGCACAGTGGCTCTTGGTAAACAAAATGAAAGAATGGTATACCAAATACCTACAAACAATGTTATTTTCAAGGTAATCAATATTAGTGGCTATCAATATACACTCCCGATGCTTAACACTAAAGATTTCTCAGTGCCTTAACAACAGGAATTCCTCTCTTTCTTTCTTTCTTTCCCTTTCTTTCTTTCTTCCTTCTTCCCTCCCTCCCTTCCTTCCTTCCTCCCTCCCTCCCTCCCTCCCTTCCTTTCTTCCTTTCTTCTTTTTAAAGTTTATTATTTATTTTGAGAGAAAGAGAGAATGAGAGGGAACAGAGGAGAGGCAGAGAGAGAGAATCCCAAGCAGACTCCATGCTGTCAGCACAGAGCCCAATGTGGGAATTGATCTCATGAACTGTGAGATCATGACCTGAGCCAAAATCAAGAGTAGGATGCTCAACTGACTGAGCCACTCAGGCGCCCCATCTTTCTTCCTTCCTTCCTTCCTTCCTTCCTTCCTTCCTTCCTTCCTTCCTTCCTTCCTTCTTTCCTTCCTCTTTCTGTCTGTGTGTCTGTCTTTGCTTGTTTTTATCGAGGTATAATTGACAAATAAAATTGTAAGACATTCAGAGTGTACATCATGATGATTTGATATAGTATACATTGTGAAAGAATTCTCACTATCTAATTAAAAGATTTTTCTTTCTCACTTCCCTGCCCAATACAGAATGGGCAGCTCTCCCTTAGGGGCTATCCTCTAGACAGTGATGGAGAGATCTGGGTTACTTCTGTGTTATGACTCTGCTATCCCCTAGAGCCTCCGTGGACTCTCTGTTTGATCATCACTCAGCCATCAAGTAAAGACAGAGGGCAAAGAAGGTCACTGAGGATGTTTTACAGACAAGTCTGGACATGGTGGACGTTACTTGCCTACACACCCCATCAGTCAAACCTAGTCAAATAACACCAACCTGCCTGCAGACAGGACTAGAACATACTAGACCATATGTCTTCTTGTTCATCCAGGAGGAGGAAAAGGGATCGGTGTGCAGCCAGCCAGTCTCAGCCACACAATGACAACTCAAAGTAGTCCATAATCTGCAATCCTTAACCTGCCTCTGTTTCAGTTAAAATCCTACAACTTCCTAAAGTTGTTTAAGCATGTTTTACAGTGTAGCTCCTAAAATATAATATTAAAAGCAGCAGTAAATATTTGAATATCATTATTGAAATAGCTGATTCTCACTAAAACTTTTAGAAATGCAGAATTCTACAGTAGTGTGTAAATTTGAAAAAAAAAAGTATTCAAAGTTCAGAACGGGTAAGTTTAGCAATTTGGTCTTGGAATCTGGAGAGTTAGCTAAGCCCTCATAATATGCCTTGTGAGCTTATTTTTGGAAAGGGTATATGATAGAGAACAATGTGAAGAATGTTTGGGCTGTAAATTCCAAAACTTATTTATGAACTTCTAACACATCATTTATAACCCAAGATCCATTCTAATATGATATCTCTCCGCATGCTTACAGCAGACACAGTAGAAAATCTGTTGACTACTGACAGCTAGTTTTGAGCATTTCTGAGGTACCCCTCCACATACATATGCACCCTCAATGCACTTTTTATTTTCGTATTTTTACTTTTCAACCCAAGATTTATTGCCTGCATTTTGTTTAAACATTAACATCTCCTCTCAATACTCTAGAGCAAGGAAGTTCGACCTGTGATTCCCCATGAATTTTTGTGAGTTGTGGAAGTTTGAAAACTTTCTGGTGTGTCCATTTGGCATTCAACTCTCTCCCTCCCTCTTTCTCTTCCCTCCTATAAAAGATATAACAGCTCTGCTATATAATTATCCTGCATGTACTTTTCTCCTTATTTAAATTTTTTTTTTCCAATAGCCATGACAGCCTTTTAAGGCTTATACTAAGGAAAGCTATCTAAATATGAAACAGATGAATAAGTATATCTTGGGCAAAATAACTTACAGCTATAAGAAAGAAAATTAGAGCAGGCATATGTTTGTGGTTGAGTAAGTATGTCTGTCCAAATGTATGGGAGAGGATTAGTATGGATAAAAAACCCTGCTATACAGAAGGGTATTGTCTAGTTGTTACATAAGCAACTGAGAATTCTGGAGCGACACCCAACCTCTTTGGCTGACAAAATATCTTCGACTAGATGCCTGGAATTAGAAACAAATGATGCCAGGTGGGTAAAAGAGAAAGTTGACTCCATCTACTTTACCATGTCATTTATTTCTGGGGCAAGATAGACAAAATATATATGCATCAGCATCAAATGATCATCATGTTTCATTTGTTTGCAAAGCTGTCTGTGAATATTGGCATTGAAAACATCTCAAAATCTAAGCAAGAGCAGCCCTTTATAAAAGAAATTAATGTAAACCATAGATTAAAACCAGTGTAGAAAGCATTTATTACCATATTTCAAATAAACAGTAAGGAAAACTGTGAAAAGAAAAAAAGATAAGTTACAGAGGATCCCAACCATGAGACTTAATATTAAAATGAAAAGACAGTTCTAAATAAAGAGGGGGGCGGGAACTAGCTTTACTATTTTGAGTCAATAATACTGTTACTTATAAAGCTTTGGTCAATAAAAGGCCTTTCATTATAATACATTTTTTTCCTCTATGAAGATTTTAATTTTACATTTGTTATGCAATTTATTGTATTAATTGTTATTTAAAAACTGATTAAAATAGACTCACTTTATGCATCATCTTTGTACAAATGGTGGAGACCTCCTTAGATGGAACCTTCTCTGCTAAGTCATAGTGCAGACCTTGATCTCCGACCACTTTTGGAGAGTAACCAAATCAAGACAGGAAAATCTAATCTTGCCAAAGACCACATAGGAAGTTCTTGGCAAAGTCAGATGAGAAAACAGAGTTCATGAACTCCAAGCATGGACATTTTTAACCACTGTCTTCATTCCTTGTTTTGGGAACCCCTTTCCAAAAAAAAAGCAGAAAATTCTGGAATTTTACTTGTTTTTTTTTTCCACGATCAATCGAATAGAGTGGTGGAAAGAGATCTGCACTGAGTCAGACACTTAGACTGTTTAAAAAACAAGACAAAACAAAAAACCTCTGCATAATGGAACATTTAAATGAATCCTTTGACCCATCAGTTTTGAGAATCTCAAACTCATAGTCTATCTTAGTTCAACGAAATCCCACTGAATTCCTTCCTCCCAAATAGTTTTGAAGCCAATCCAAGACATATCATTTTGGCCATGAACATTTCAGTATGTATCTCTAAAAGAAGTGTCTTCAAAACAAATAGCAAAGATACTGTTATCATACCTAAAATATTTGATAATAATTTAATGCTGTCAGATACACAGTGTTCAAAATTCCAACTATCTCAAAATACAGTACTTTTTAACAGTTGTTTGAATCAAGATCCAAATAAAGTCCACTCATTGTGATTCACTCCATATTTCTTAGGTCTTTAAATTTTTTCTAGGCTTTCAAACTTCTGTCTTTTTTTAGATTTGTAACTTATTTATTGAAGAAAGAAACCAGTTCATTTTTCCTGTAGACAGAGATTGGATTTTGCTGACTACAACCCTGTGGTATTGTTTGATATGTTCTTCAATGTTCTGTTTTTAAATCGGTAGTTGAATCTAACAGGTTTGAAAAGATTCAGATTTGGTTAGCTTTGGTAAGGGTATTTAATAAATGGAGTACATTTCCATCAGGAGGCACTAATGTCTGCTTATCTCTTGTTTTACCATGTTAGCAGATGTTGGTTTTCAATGTGTAGGTTCATTAAGGATTGCATAGTGATGATATTATAATTCTATTCGTCCTTCACTTATTAGCCAGAATACTAAGAAAATTTCCCTCATTTACTATATAGCTCATATATATAGCTCGTACTATACAGTTCGTAAAGCAAAAGCAGTATAAATTCTTAGATCTTTTTACTGTATGTTTTCAAAATAGTGAATTGGGTTACTAGTGTCTGACCCACAATGATATCTAACTAGTTGTTATTTTTTAGTATCAGTTTGAACTCATAGGAGTTCATAGTAGGGTACAACTATAATACAACATGATTTTGTATTATAGTAAAAGTAAGTAAGTCTAAGGGCATGTGGAGGTGAGAGTATCTAACTACTTTCTTGGGTATGACAAAGGCCTCAGAGGGGAAACAGTGCTCGAGTTGAGTGCTGAAGGATGAAGGCCAATGGGCTAAGAAAATCAAGAATCTCTTGTCCTATGACTAACAGCTGAGGCCACCTCTACTAATAGTTCCAACCTTTTTATCTTGTACAACTGACAGAGTGGTGGGAAATGGATGAACTTCACTAAGTCAGGATATAAAAGGGATAAGCAGGAGGAGTCGTGTGGTAGGATGGGAACGGTAAGGATGTAGTGAGGAATTCAGTTTTTATATGTTGAGTGTGTGGTGCTTTGGGGATATCCAGGTAGAAATGTTTGGCAGACACCTGGAAATAATGGTCTAAATCTCAGGTAAACCTTGCCTGTGTGGACAGGTCAATTTAAGTTTCCCCAGCATGTAACACTAAAGTCCTACAAGTGGGGTGAGATCCTTCAAGGAGGGTAGAATAAGAGAAGGGACAGATGAATCTACTATCATATTTAAGGGATCTGCAGAGGAAGAGAAATCTATAACGGATAACAAGAAGGAGCAGAGAATTAGGAAATAGTATAAAAGCCAAAGGAGGGGAGAGTTTCAGAATACACAGAGAGGTCTAGGAAAATACCTCTACTGTAGCCACTAGTGATCTCATCAAAGGCTATTTCAGTGGGATGCTGAGGACAGGAGCTGTATTTCAGTGGATACAAACTGAATCGGAGATGCTTAAATACGGACAGAAGCAAAATTATTTCTTTTCCAAAAAGTTTGGTAGGGTCTGGCAGCATGAAAACTCAGTATTATAGATTGTGTCCCATATGTAACATAAAATCAACCAATCAATAAATATTTGTGAGCTTATAATATGTAAGCCATCGTGCCATAGACCTTGCTATAAAAGATACAATTGTGAAGGAGAAAGTATGCAAATTTATAAATGCATGTTCAAATAGAAAGCTCTTGGGGCACCTGGGTGGCTCAGTTGGTTAAGCATCTGACTCCGGCTCAGGTCATGATCTCACGATTTGTGAGTTTGAGCCCCGCGTCGGGCTCTGCTGACAGCTCAGAGCCTGCAGCCTGTATCTCCCTCTCCCTCTGCCCCTCCACTGCTCACACTGTCTCTTTCTCAAAAATAAATAAACATCAAAAGAAAAGAAAGGTCTTCAGAAACCCTAAGAAATCAAATTAAATAGGCATTTTAAAAATATGTTGGCCTTTATTATCTCTGAAATTGTATAAAGAATGCATACACATGATTCTAAAAAAAAAAAAAAAGGAAAATGTACGCTGTTAAAAATAAGTCTGATGCATAAAACAAAACCAATTCTCTGAATCCACATATTTTGATTAGGAGTATAGCATAAGATTCTTGTATTTATTCATTAAAAGGTCAGGTTCAGTTTCTCTGAATATATAAAGGATAATCACATTATCTTACCTGTCACAGGTATAATGGATGCATATAGATTCAGTACAGTGTCTGTGAAGAATTACAATAAACAAATTCCTTATTAGCAGTCCAGTAAAGTCAGCGGTGGCTACTAAAAGGCAACATTCAGTGTGGAGGCCCCCTCCTCAGCCTTTTCTTCCCTACCCACTGACTTGCAACGAAGACTTTTCATATTTAATGAGAGTACCCTCATAGTTCTATAAGTGGTTTTTCACCGCCCTGCTTTTGATCAGCTTTCTAATCACAGCCTACTTCAGATTTAAGCGGAGAGTACAACTGACCGTGAAAGAGAACTTTGGGTCACATAAGCGCTCTCTCTCAGCAGCATCCTGAAATATGAGGAGTCTTTTCTTTTGCTGCCTGTTATGGCAGCACTTTGAAATCCAGGAACCAGGTCTCAACACAGGCAAATTTTGGGGCAACACAGAGCCCCAAAAATATATATCAACATAAAAGGAGTCACAGTTGGATGGCACCACCTCTTTCTCTAAGAAGGAAATGTTTCCATTTACCTTTAATTCTATCATCCACAGTAGGTATACAGATAAAGGTCAAGGATGACAAACAAGCAGAAAGACCTTCCATGACACTGGATATATTTGTCTTTTCCTTTCCTTCCCAAGACTCAGTCCTGGCCTTCACTTTGTAGGGCAGATGTAACGGACACTGCACCATGCTTGAGTGCGTGGCTCCCACTGAAAGGATTCTCCATGTGTTCTGCAGGTAGTTCACACCTGGAGGAAGGTTGGGGAAAACTTTTCCCTGTTCCCCATTCCCTAGAGAAGAGAGAGCTCACCAGATGATCCTGAGATTAGGCTCTACAGTTCTGCAGTCTGACCAGAGTGGGCCTTTTTGGTCAGCAGACTGGGCCCAGAATAAGCCTTTCAAGTATCTTGGTGCAATGAACTGCTGCTTCATCTGCGTCATACATAATCACCTTCTTTCCTCTAGCGCCTGAGACCAGATGGCTGAGTAAACAAATAAATTACAACCAGGTCTGTTTCAATGTTATGGCTGGGGAGTTTGAGGTAATTCCTTTAATCAGCCATCCAACGAGTTGAGTCTTCTTTGTGTCCCGACCTAGACGTGGGTATCTTTCACCATGACTTTCAGAGTCCTTTGGCGATAAGAGATTTTTCAGTAACAGTGAATACAAATTCAAGTTTTATTACTGAATTTTCTGGAGAGGAGTTAGTGAAAACCTCTGGGTCCCATTTCACAGTGGAAAGAGCTGTTGGCCTTTAAGAACCATTGAAGAATTTGAGAGCAAAATACAAAATTATATCATTGTTGTAGTTTTAAAACAGAGATTTCAAAAATAAGCCAACTTGTTAGAATTCACAAGGGAACTTCAAAAGTCAAATTCCCAGCCCACAACTTTTTTTTTTCAGATACCCAGATGCTCATCTTGCTTTCACATTAAAAAAATATCAAGTACTGGGGTGCCTGGGTGGCTCAGTTGTTTAAGCGTCTGACTTTGGCTTAGGTCATGATCCCACAGTCCCTGAGGTCGAGCCCCACATCAGGCAGCACAGAGCCTGGAGCCTGCTTCAGATTCTGTGTCTCCTCTCTCTGCCCCTCCCTGTTCACACTGTCTCTCTCTCTCAAAAATAAAATTAAAAAATTTTTAAAAGTCAAGTGCTTAGATACAGAACAGTTCTACTCCTATCAAAGATTCAAAGATGACATAGCCATAAAACAAACTATAATGGCTGACTTGGGATTGCTGATGAAAAATAAGCCTATGAGCCCAAATCATACTATTAGAATAAGGAAATATTGTTTTTGTATTAACAATTGATGGTCCATGAAACCCTGTATTACTGAATTATGCGTTCTTGAGAAAGTGGCTGAGCAACAATCAGAAACCTTAGTGAAATTCACAGTGATTTATTCTAGATCAGTAGTAAACTCCAGCTCCACACTAAAATCACAGGAGTGGTCTCCCTCTCTCTCTGCCCCTCCACCACTCGCACTTTGTCTCTCTCTGTCTCTCAAAAGTGAATAAGCAATAAAAAAAAGTGTAAAATCATAGGAGAGGGGGCATTTCACAAATATTGACACCAAGAGCCCATCCCAGAGATTCTGATATAATTGGTCTATGGTGTCCCTAAGATCATATTTTTTCAAAACTACTCCTACCCTTCCCCATCCTTAGCCAGGTGTTTCTAATGTGCAAACAGATTAAAAACTCCTGGTCGTCTAGCTTTTTATGATGCTGAACCTTTAAAAAAAATTTTTTAATGTTTACTTATTTTTGAGAGAGAGAGAGCAAGCACATGTGTGCATATGTACACGCATGCTTATGGGGCAAAGAGAGAGGGAGACAGAATCCAAAGCAGGTTCTGCACTATCAGTGCAAAGCCAAACATGGGGCTCAAACTCACAAACTGTGAGATCATGACCTGAGCCAAAGAAAGAAAGAAAGAAAATGAGCAGAGGAACTAAACAGACATTTTTCCAAATAAGACATACAAATGGCCAACAAGTACATGAAAACATGCTCAATATTACCAATCATCGGAGAAATGCAAATCAAAACCATAATGAGATATCACCTCACACATGATAGAATGGCTATCATCAAAAAAAGAAGGGATAAGTGTTGGTGAGGATGTGGAGAAAAGGGAACTTTTGTGCACTGTCGGTGGGGACATAAATTGGTGCAGCCACTGTGGGAAACAGTATGGAGATTCTTCAAAAAATTAAAAATATGCTAGTACCATATGATTTAGCAATCCCACTTCTGTATATATATTTAAAAGAAGATGAAATTGGGGCACCTGGGTGGCTCAGTCGGTTGAGTGTCTGACTTCAGCTCAGGTCGTGAGCTCACAGTTAGTGAGTTTGAGCCCTACATTGGGCTTGCTGTTGTCAGCACATAGCCCATTTGGATCCTCTGTCCCCCTCTCTGTTTGCCCCTCTCCCACTCATGATCTCTCTCTCGCTCTCTCTCCCTCCCTCTCTCTCTCTCAAAAATAAATAAGCATTAAGAAAAATAATAATAAAAAATAAAAGAAGATGAAATCACTATCTCAAAGAGATATCTGCATTCCCATGTTCATTGCAGCATAATTGACAACAGCAAGACATGAAAACAACCTAAGTATCCAGTAATGGATGAATGGAAAAAGAAAACGTGGTGTATATATAAAGTAGAACATTATTCAGCCATAAAAAAGAAGGAAATCTTGCCATTAAGTATAACAGGAATGGACCTTGAGGACATTATGTAAAATGAAAGAAGTCACAGGAAGACAAATACTGTATGATGTCACTTATATGTGGAATCAAAAAACAGCAACCTCAGAAACAGTAGAATGAATGGTGGTTGCCAGGGTCTGAGGGCTTGGGAAATGGGGAGAAGTAGGTCAAAGGCTTCAGCCTTTCAGCTATAAGATGAATAATTTCCTGGCATCTCAGTACAGCGTGGTGACTGTAGTTATCAATACTGTTATGAGAGTAGAGCTTTAATATTCTCACCACGACGGCAACAACAAAACGATAATTATGTGAGGTAAAGAATGTGTTAACTCACCTCATCGTGGTACACATTTCCTAGTGTATACATGTATCAACTCATCACACGGTACGCTTTAAACTTACGTCAATTATATCTCGATAAAGTTGGAAAATGAACGAGCAATGAAGTTCTTCACATTTGTTCTTCATTAGCCCGTTCTCTACATCAGCTCTTCCTCATACATTTCAAATGGCCGCATGCTATAATAGGGTACTAAATCAGATAATGTGTGTGAATCATGTAGAGCAATGCCTAGAATATAGTATGCACTCAACAATATCATCTTAGTTGCATTACATAGTGTTGGTCAAGGAGGTGGATGGTAGATTTTTGTTTTTGGGGGGTAAGTAAATTGTGTTTCCAACCTAAATAGTCTGTACTATGTGGACCATTCTTCCATGGAGTCCAAACCTCTTCATGGCGCATAATCAGTAACACTGGGAATCAACCAGTTAGCTTATATGTGTGCTAAGTTGCAAAGGAAGAGGATAGCATCTTTATCCTCAAAAAAATCTACAACTTAGTGAAGAGGGAGAGAAAGAAGCTGAGTTCTGCCAGCCAAGGGAAGTATCTGGCTGGCCAACTCTCTGAGCTTCTGTTTGGTGTTAGTGTCCCTCATGTCATCTCCTGTATTCTCAGACGTGAGCTACAGTACCATTTGGCGAACTAGGAGAAAAAGTGTCTGTGGGTTTACTTAACACATCCGTTCCATTTATATTGTATTTGGGGGGAAAGAGAATTAATTTAACCAAGAAAAGAAACATTTTGATGTCTTGACCCATCAAATAAACTGACTTTCTGCCAAATGAATGTGATCACAGGCCAAGGGTGAGCTTTCCAATCAGGAAACCAGCAAAGGACAAGATGACACCGGCTCATTTTATAGGCTTTGTGTTTGATTAATAGCACCATCGGAGATTTAAAAAGAAAAGAGATTGTACTAAAATGATGTCATCTACTTACGGAAAAACTACATTTCAACACGCCTATAGTAATACCAAGGTTACAGCTGACAGAACATATTCCAGGCTTAAGAAAGAAAATGTATCATCTTTATTCTGTAATTATGTTACTTTTGCAACCAAAGGTTGAAGCTATTCTATTTCATGTTTGTGAAATGTTTCTACAAATGGTTATAATTGCCTATAATTTCATTTGAGGCAAATAAAGCTTTCAAATAAAAAAGTGACTTTACTATATTCATTAATTTAGCAAATATTTATTGTAAGCCTATTTTGAGTTAGGCATGGTGCTATGGAAAAGAAGACAGTGTCTCTACCCTTACAGGTATTATAAACCGGGAAGGGGTTGGGGAAAAAAGGGTCAGTAAATGAGTCAAAAACCTAACAAAACCACAGAGATCATTAATGAAGTACAATGAAGAAAGTAAACATGGACTATAAAAGAAGACAGTGACTTGAAAGTCAGGGGAAGAGTTATTTAAAAAAAAATTTTTTTATTTAATGTTTATTTATTTTTGAGAGACAGAGCACGGGTGGGGGAGGGGCAGAGAGAGAGATGGAGACACAGAATCCAAAACAGGCTCCAGACTCTGAGTGGTCAGCACAGAGCCTGACATGGGGCTAGAACTCGGGAAAAGCAAGATCATGACCTAAGCCAAAGACTGATGCCCAACCAGCTGAGCCACCTAGGCTGGTGGGAGTTATTTATGCAGAAAGAACTACATGTGCAAAGGTCCTAATGCAGAAGAAAGCTCTAGTAACTGACAGAAGGGCAGATGACTAGCATGAAGAAGCAAGAGAGACTGTGGCACGTGGCTTGAGGAATTGTAGGGGAATATAATTTTTAGAGCCCTTGGGCCATGGTAAGGGGTTTGAATTTTTATCCTGATGTCACACATGAGAGGTATTTAAGCAGATGACACATTCTGATATATGTTAAGTGTGTGTGTGTATGTGTGTGTGTGTGTATTTGATTTTATCTTTCACTAAGAAAAATTCAAATTTCCCACAATAAGTGTGAACTATCAGAGAGATATCAACATCGGTATGACTCAAATGTAACTAAGATTTTCTTTGATGTTTGATTGAATCCTTAACGATTTGTGGGATTCCAGAGTGAGGCAGATGCTACATGAGGGAAGGAGAGCAGAGGTGTAGCAGGAGGCTGCCAACTGAATAATCGAGGAAAAAGGCATCTGGACATAAGACTTTTCAGGACTGGTCTGAAGTCTAGACTGAGGTGACATCCTGAAAATTTGGTCCCATATTGGAAAGCCACTCCATGGCTCTACGCCTTTTAAAGTCACTTACTCATCAGGATCTTTCAGTATTGACAGGGAAGGATGCAGAGCCATAGAGACATATCATCTCAAGATTAGAAAGAAATCTAAAGCAGTGGTTTTCAAACACAAGGTCACCCTGGGATCTTGTTAGAAAGTAGTTTGATGCAGGGGCGCCTGGGTGGCTCAGTAGGTTAAGCCTCCAACTTCGGCTCAGGTCATGATCTCTCGAGCCCCGCCCTGCGTTGCGCTCTGTGTTGATAGCTCAGAGCCTGGATCCCGCTTCGTAGTCTGTGTCTCCTCCTCTCTCTGCCCCTCCCATGTTCATGCTCTGTCTCTCTCTGTCTCTCAATAATAAATAAACGTTAAGAAGAAAAAAATATAAAAAAATAAAAAAATTAGAAAGTACTTTGATGGAAGTGGGGCATGAAATTCTGCACTACAAACAAGCACCCAGGTGGACCAGTGCACTCTGAAAAGAAAAGCAGGCTATTGTGTTCAGCCTCTGATGAAACCTCCCAATTGCAGGATTATCCACAAAGGAAACATTTTGGGGGGACAGTTCTGATCATTGGAAATTCCTTATCTGAACTAAGCCAGCATCTGTCTCTCTATGATTGAAATCATTGATCCTAGATCTGTCCTTTGAGGAGACACCTTTGCAGCTTTCTTTTTTGACACAGTCAGGACTGGTTGTTGCTTAGTGAACAAGAAAAAAATAATTTAAAGTGAAGGGTCATGTTCTAAAAAAGATTCATTGAACATTTTTTTAAACTTGAAACATATGAATGTACATACATACACATTCATTCACTAAACTATGTGGATGCAAGGCTGGGAATATAAATCCTTTGAAGATCGCTATTAGCTTACGTTGTCTGTCAGCATCAACCACACCTACAACAACACATCAAGCACATGTGGAAATAGTGGTAGAAAAAAAAGAATGTGCATTGGGGGGGAGGGGAATAAAAACGTGGCTTGGACCAATATGCAATGATATGGCTCATTCCTAGCAAAGGCATTGGGTTAGATGAGGCAGAGCAAAAGCTACAGAGAGAATAAAAAGAAACCCGTGAGCAGTGCTGTGCAGTCATGTTGTGGAGATCTCTCTTCACTTACACGAAGTCTAGGTGATTTATTAACTGCATCAAGTGAAGAAAGCACTTGTGGTGTTTTCAGACTGTCTTACTCATATCCTAAGTACTAATCAAAACATAAAAGTAATTCCGGGGGTGGCTGGGTGGCTCAGCCAGTTAAGCGTCCGACTTCTGCTCAGGTCATAATCTCACAGTTGATGAGTTCAAGCCCCACGTGAGGCTCTGTGCTGACAGCTCAGAGCCTGGAGCCTGCTTCAGAGTATGTGTCTCCCTCTCTCTCTGTCCCTCCCCTGCTCGTGCTCTGTCTCTCTCTCTCTCCAAAATAAATAAACATTCGAAAAAATTAAAAACAAACAAACAACTAAATAAATAATTCCAAAGCTCCTAAAAAGCAGGCCAGTATCAAATACATGTATGTTCGTTTTCCTTTCATTTAATAAGACATTTCAAGATTTACCAATTAATGGCATGCTGACACTTCTTTGATTTCCATTTTGAGAACCGATTTCTAGCTCTGTCCAACAAATTGATTTTGACTTGTTGTATAAGTTTCATTATATTTTCTAATAAATTAATTTGTTTTGCCAATATCTCTTTTCCTTGAATTTTTGGGTCATGTTTTCCTTCTATAATTCTTCAAAGAGGTCATCTATCTGTTAATGCTCAGTTTAAAATTTAAAGATGGAGAAGAGTCTGTATTTGTTCTTAAAATACTATGATATATTTTATTTAATAGGTAGCACCTACCCCGAAATACTCAACTTCACATTAAGAATTGAACAATGTCTTATATTTGTTTGGTACAGTGTGGTTTCACATTGATTATCTTGCTTAAGTCTCAAAGCAACTCTGGGAGGTCTTGCTCTTGAGTGGTATTGCTTCTGTTCTGAAAAAACAAAATGAAGCTCAGAGGTGGTCAGTGTCTTATAATGTATACAGGCCACCCAGTGAGTAAGTGTGTAGCGTTGGAAGGATCCTAGCCTTCTGATTCTTTGGTCCTTATTTTAAATCTTACGGGGCTCCTGGGTGGCTCAGTTGGTTAAGCATCGGACTTTGGCTCAGGTCATGGTCTCACAGTTCGTGGGTTCCAGCCCGGCATCAGGCTCTGCGCTGACAGCTCAGAGCCTGGAGCCTGCTTCGGATTCTGTGTCTCCCTCTCTCTCTGCCCCTCCCCTGCTCAGGCTCTGTCTCTCTCTCTCTCTCTCTCTCTGTCTGTCTCTCTCTTTTTTTTTTTTTTTTTAATTTTTTTTTTTTTTAATTTTATTTTTTTTTTGGGACAGAGAGAGACAGAGCATGAACGGGGGAGGGGCAGAGAGAGAGGGAGACACAGAATCGGAAACAGGCTCCAGGCTCCGAGCCATCAGCCCAGAGCCCGACGCGGGGCTCGAATTCACGGACCGCGAAATCGTGACCTGGCTGAAGTCGGACGCTCAACCGACTGCGCCACCCAGGCGCCCCTGTCTCTCTCTTTCAAAAATAAATAAACATAAAAAAAAGTTTAAATCTTACAATTGTATCAACTAAGGCCAAAGAGCAATAAATGGGACTTGTGCCATTTCATTCCGTGCCTCTGTGATGCTCAAACGTATTGACAGGTTCAAATCATGTTACTATTTATCTGAGCTACTATTTATCTCATCCTCCTTCCAAAAGTGTGTTAGAGTTCCAAGATTAAAGTGAAATCAAATGATTGGGGAAGTCCTTTTTTTATTAGTTAGTTTGTTTTAGAACTTTATAATATATCTGCCAGTAGTTCTAGATAATATTCACAGCATTTTGAAACTAGAATTGAAAATCCCTATCTAATGTTGATTTAGCTGTGGGGATTGGCATCACTGAAGCATGGCATCATTACTGGTTTATGGTAATCATCTCTTTATTTTGTTATAGCAGAATATACACTAAAATTTAAAAGGCTGTTTAAAAAGTAAACTATATTACACATTTTTACCTAGGTTAGGGGATAAATACAGATAGACCACAAACAGGGAAGAAAAAAAGTATTTTCAGCAACCCTGAATCATACTCTGATTTGGATCAGTCTTTGATAATGACTTTAATGACCTTTCTTAACACTCAAGGTAGGAAATTCAAAATTCAAAGGGAAAAACGTCAGAACAATCCTCTGATTCATTCAGTGTAAATTTGGTTTAAATTTATTCTACCTGAGAGAAGTCGCATTAACATGGCCACAAGAGATGATTCTATTTCCATACTTTTTCTGTTTATGAAGAACGCTTCTCATATTTTTAGTTATAAGAAAAATACAATCTCTAAGTGTGTACGTAATGCCTGAAGAAATCATTCAAGCATCAATATCCTTTTTTGAACTCCAAATAAAGAGTAAAATATGAAAGGCCTAAGAAATTAATATTTTACCAGAAGCTTTTAGGTTTCTCTCTCAGTTACTTTACATGCTATTTTCTCTGTAAGGTGGTCACATTGGTGGTTTTTTTCCATGACTCCGATGACTTTCTTTCTGGTCAAAATGACCTTCTGGTCCTATACTCCTCCAAACAATAAACATAACATGTATGCTTCTAAATATTTTTTACAAGAATACACCCTTTATGTTTGACTAAAGATCTACATCTATCATCATTTTCATTTGGCTTCTTTGTCATACATACTCAGAACTCGACTTTCTTTTTTACTTACAATGCTACAGATTGTTTTCCAGTTTCCACTCTTACCCCTCACTACACCAGTGATTTCTATCACCTGGGTGGGGAGGGGTTGCTAGGAGTGACTTGTTTAAAAGGTTGATGTTGAAAATTATATCTATATGCATGTATTCTCAACATACACTGTTAACTGTAGGAGAACAGTAAAGTATAATAGCTAATGTGATGTGTAAACTATAATTAAATCTGCTTCACTAGGACCATAGTGGTCCTAACTAAACAGAATGTGTCCACCATGCCCATTTACAAGTCTAAATGAATGTGCAAGAAAAAAGATGATGTACATATTGGTGGCCCTTTGTTTAGGGCTCTTTGGCCAAGTGGGAAGAAGATGGACTCTCTCTAATACATGTCAGGAGCTCAGTGATGTGGTGCTATCTGCTGGCTTCCTAGGACACCTACCACACTGCTTGTGGATTCGAAAATGGAAAGGAGAGAACTTCAAAAGTGGAAATGAAGTTCTTCTACCTCATTCAGGTAGAGGCGACTTAGGTTAGGGTTGTGGTGGTGACGGTGGTGATAATGGTGGTAAGGATGGAAAAGTGGGGACGAGTTTGGGATAGATTTTGGAGAATTCGTGAAAGGTACTGATAAATTAGATCTAGGGGGTGAGGAAAAGGAGGAACCAAGGATATTCTTTTTTTTGTTTTTAATGTTTATTTTCGAGAGACAGAAAGAGAGAGAGAGAGCACGCATGAGTGGGGGAGGGACAGAGAAAGACAGGGGACAGAGGATCTGAAGCAGGCTCCACACTGATAGCAGAGAGCCTCATGAGGGGCTCAACCCCACAAACTGTGAGATCACGACCTGACGCTTAACTGACTGAGGGACCCGGTTGCCTCAAGAATCAAAGATATTCTTTAGGTTATCTGCCCGAGCTGCGGGGTGAGTGGTGGTAGTAACATGTATGAAGATTGAGAGGAACAGGTTTTGAGTATTAAATGGGGTGAAAAGTAAGAGTTCTGTTTTGGACATGACATAGTTTAGATACCGGTTAACCATCCAACTAGAGATGAGAGCTGGAATTTGGGTCTGGGAAGTCAGATATTTTGACCATATAACCCTCTAGCATTGACTCCAATCCTTTGATATAAAATGTTTCCTGGGTGGTCAGTTGGTTAAGCGTCAGGCACTTGATTTTGGCTCAGGTCATTTTCTCACCGTTCATGAGATCAAGCCCCACCTCCAGTATAGCATGATGGCTCTGGCAGAGTCGAGGTATCAAGTAGGAGAGAGGAGTTTCTCACACACGAGTGCTTGAAGTATGGACACCACAGCTGAGATTTCCCATTGCTGGCTGTGCCAACATGCCTTTAAATCACACAACCACTTGAACACTTGGCTTGCAATTTTGAAGGTTAATCGGCCTTGTGTCAGAAGGTGGAGAGCACCCAGATGGACCCCTCAACCCTCTCTGATTGAGGTTCTGAGTTCTGTGTAAATATTCTTGAAGGGTTTGGATTTTCCATATTGAATCTCTCTCAGCTATCATGGCATTTCCCTTTCTCTGGAGGAAGACAAGAAAAGATGTCAGACCTCTCGCACTGTACACATTTAATTCCTGTTTGTTCGTTTATAGTTTTTAGCAGGCTCTATGCCCACATGGGGCTCAGACTCACAACCCCTAGATCAAGAGCCACTGCTCTTCCTACTGAGCCAGCCAGGTGCCCTATGATGCATGATCATCTAAATGACTGGAATTCACACATCAGCTAACTCCTCCTCCTCCTCCAAGATGGTCTACAATGATCTTCACCTCCTTGTATTTACATCTTTGTGTAGTCTCCTGTTACATTTAATTAGGGTTGAGCACTGCTCTGAGTTACCAATAGGCAAAGATGGGTAATTTCTAAGGCTGGGTCATGGTGGCATTGCAGCTTCCACTTTGTTCTCTTGTACTGCTCACTCTGGGAGAAGCCAGTTGCCATATTCTAAGGACACTCAAGAGTGTCCTTAGTTAGCCCTGGAGAGTTCATGTGGAAAGGAACTGAGGTCTCCCCCCAACAGCCAGAACCACTTTGCCAGGCATGTGAGTGAGCCCCCTTGGAAGTGAGTCCCCCAGCTTCACAAAGCTTCAGCTGACATCTGATTACAACCTCTTGAAAGACCCCAAGTCAGAACCATCTATCCAAGCTGCTCTAGAATTTCTGACCCAGGGAAACTGAAAGATAATATTTATTATTATTATTATTATTATTATTATTATTATTTTAAGTTTTGGGGTGACTCATTGTTTGGTAATAGATAACATCCATTTTGTCTTTAAAAAGATAGCATTGTTGTTGTTATGAACAACTGTATGAATAGAACTTTCTATTTTGTCATGTTAAAAACATGGAAAATAAATTCACCCGTGAGTTTTCCGGAAGAGAAACAGTAATACAATCAACTCACAGACTTTCTTGAATTCCAAACTCCACATTAAGGAACGAATAAAGCAGAACTGTGATCACTTGTGGATACAAATTAAGCCCTATAACTGAAATTTAAATGGTGGTGTTTCAGGAACTCAGCCTACATGACAAAGCATAAAAATATTTTGGATCTTTTGTTTTTATGTCACAAACAGTTCCAAAGTTCAGAGGAAGGAACTCTGGTGTTTCCTTTATACAAAGCAAACTGAGCTGTGCTATTTGATTTATCTGAGAATGGGAAGTTATGCGATTTTGAATTCTGGGTATCAGTCAGAATTATTCACAGCAAATACCTCCTAGGATGTAACTTCTAATCAGAATTTGCCAGAAAGCACTTCTGTTTTTGTTTTTGTTTTCTGGAAACTTGTACGCCTTTAACAAAAATCTGAACTAGTAGAATTTGTTAAATTGTAAGTTCATTTTCTGTGCAAATCACCCCAAAACTTAAAACGTTACACTCTCTGCTGTACTAGCCTGACCCTGCTGTTTCTAACAGGTGGAAGTCCCTTCTTACCTCCAACATAGTGTCTAAATGGCTAAACACTGACAACCCTGTACCATTTTAATAGATTTCGAGTTTATTTTGCATCCATTATCTCATTTGAATCTTAAAACTACCCCATGGGTGGGCAGCTTATCCCATTTAACAGATCCCATTTAACAGATAAGAAAACTGAGGCCCAGGGAGGTTATTCACCAGCCTTATCTCCTTGAATAATTTATGAGGTTACTTTAATCTCTGAGAAATGAGTGGGTTAGACTGTTTTCCAGAAATGTCTTCCAGTTCTAAAATTCCTTTATTCCACGTGATTTGGCAAGATCAAGTCAGTGTGTGAGATACAGAAAGCACAGATGTGGAATGAGAAGATATGGATGTTTGTTCTACAATTCGCCAGCCTTCAACACTTAGAGGAATCATTGAAACTTTCTGAATCTCAGTAGCCTTGTCCATAAAAGGGAGCTAACAAGATATACCTAATAGAATTATTTTGCAGGGCAAATGAAATAAAATATGTAAATCACTTATTGGCTCTGGAAACTTGATCTAGTTACTCTCCCTATGTCCCAGGTTCCCAGGCATAAAATATGGAGAACAGGCAGGAAGCAAGTTCACTTTTGGTAAAATACAGTGGATGCTGTGATGCGCCCCCCAGTTTGCCTTCAGGACAGCAGCTGCCTGGGGTTTTTCGGCTAACAGTGCTCATCTAAGTCTCTCTAGAGAATTGCTTGCTGCCGAAGGCAGCTGCCTCATCCAAGGTCATGTCCCCTTCCCAGGAAGCAGCTCAGATCCAATGACTGTCAATTCAGGGCTATAAAGGATGCAATTTGGGGAAAATATGAAAAGGACTATCCCAACTCCAGAGCTCCTTGTGAGGTCGGCCAAGCCCCCAGTTACACGGCATCCACAGTCCAACCTCTCTCTGGGCCCAGCGCGGTTTCCTCTCACGCCCTCGCAGAGGCTGTTTCTGAGAGTACTCGCCCCCAGAAAATTCTTGCGTGTAAATTTCCATCTTAGAGTCTGTTTTCTGGGAACCCAACCATCCTGTAGTAACATGACGATAGTGAGATAGCAGATAAGAAAGTGCTTTGAAAACTGTAAATTTATCAGCCACAGTGGATACCACTTACCATAGCATAATGAGGATTATCTAGAAAATATTGATGTGTTTTTTCATCCCTCCCATAAACTGTGTTCCTCTGCAGCCCTCCTATCACTGTGGCCCCAGAGAAGAGAAAGGGCAAATGTCACCTTGCACACGAGTAGGATATGACGGAAGGGTGGTACCTTCCTGCCAAGAAGGGAAAGCTTAGGGCAAGTTTGAGTTTAGGGAGAGGAGAGGAGAGATAAAAGGAAAGATTAGGGAAAGGAAATGGAGGTATCCACAAATTATCCCTCTTAGGGTACAGTCTGTGTAGGGAGACGAGAGAAACATCCAGATAGGTTCAAGTGAGACGGAGAACCTTACGGCTACTGGCTTTCTCCTCTGGGAATAGGCAGAGGGAAGGTGCAAGAAGCAATGGCCTCTCACTGGTATGAAGAACTAGTTCCCCATGCTGTGCATGTAGCTGGTGGAAAACAGGCGACGCACGTCCTTCCGCCGCCCCAGCCAGGGAGAGGACAGGACACTGAGAATAGGGGCAGGCTGGCAGGAGCCCAGGGTTGGAAAGACGAGAAAGGGACTTTGCAGACTACCAAACACCAAGTCCTGCTGAAACCATGACAAGCTGACTTCAGACAGAAGTCTCGATGAGATAATGCTAGTCTGGAGGATGGTTTAAAGACTGCGCAGTAGTCAGGGAGGTAGGAAAAAAAACAAAAACAAAAAAACCATCACTGCCTGTTGCATTACAGAAACAAGTGTTTTCCTTTAATAAAATAATTATTAAAAACAGGGACCTGGGTGGCCCAGTCAGTTAAGCGTCCCTTGATTTCAGCTCAGGTCATGATCTCATGATTGAGCCCTGCATCAGGCTCTGTGTGGAGCATGGAACCCACTTGTATTCTCCCTTTCTCTCTCTCTTTCTCTCTCTCTCTCTCTCTCTCTCTCTCTCTCTGCCCCTCTCCCCTGCTCACAAACTCTCTTTCTCTCTAAAAAGAAATAATAATGATAATCATAATAGTTATCATTGTTATTAAAAACATAGATTTATAAGTAGGAATATAGTGACATGTTTTGGTTTGTGGTCTGCTGACGTTCTATGTTTTGGAGATGTTTATTTAACATCCTATTCACTTTTTAACAGCATCAATGCTGTGGACTTTTCTATTTTCTAGTATCTAATGTATTCTTTATTTGTTGCTCTGATAGCTTTCATTTTCTGGAAACTATCAAATTTTGCCATCTGTTGTATCCCATGGAAAGTTTAGTAGAACCCACCGTGATACAGAAGTTATGACTTGTTGCCATTTGCATCGTAAGCTCCAGTTTTGTTTATGTGCAAATATGGTTTGACCTTACATTGGGCTGAAAGTTGATAGAATTTCACATAGCCTTAGTGAATACTGACTTAGACTCATTATGTACACCAGAACCTTGGTTTTTATAAGACCATGTGATTTGATTTTTACAACTAAAAAAACCATAGTTTCTTAAGTATAAATTAAGCTGGTAGTTTATGTGAATCAGATTATGTTTTGTTTAAAATTTTTTTTGAAAACTTAGATTTCAAAAATAATTCCTTATGTGCAGTTTGAATCATTTAAATATAATTGGAACATTAGTTGAGAATGTGATGCTTTGCTTTCTATGATTTATATCCTCTAATTCAAAGCCTAAGAGAATAATGTAATACATAAAATGAAACATGGCCAACATGCAGATTTTTCTTTTCTAATTGTATTAAGTAAAATAATTTGAGTGCTTATCTAATGAACCCTAAGTGATTCTCTAATAAATCAATAGACAAGAGATGTCTTTGATTTATAAATGTGTTAATATTGGGGCTCCTGGGTGGCTCAGTCGGTTAAGCATCATACTTAGGCCAGGTCGTGATCTCACAGCTGGTGAGTTCAAGCCCTGCATCAGGCTCTGTGCTGACAGCTCAGAGCCTGGAGCCTGCTTCGGATTCTGTGTCTCCCTCTCTCTCTGCCCCTGCCCCACTCATGCTCTGTCTCTCAAAGATAAATAAACATTAAAAAAAAATCAACTTTCACTGCTATTGTTTTCAAAATTTAGTTTCGACCATTTGATTTTTTTTTTTTTTTAACGCACAACAATTTTATCAACTACCACGAAGGGTCCATATGTGATCGATAGGGAGAAAATAGTAATTTGTGATGCTAAAATGTCAATGTATTGATAATAAAAAAGTAAAAATATTATACTGGTATTTATAGAATCATAAAACAATTTCTTGCCAAACCTTTAATGTAGGGCAAATTTTGTATCTAGTTTTAGTCCATGATGTGGGAAACAGCTAATTATAACTGCCTTCAATTATCTCTCCTAATAGAACAGAAGTTAATAGCTGCATTTATGATTTTTAGATTAAGTTATCTATTAAGTTTATTATTAAGCTATTTTATTTAAGACAAAGCAGAGATATACATTGAGAAGGGGTTATGTCTAAGAGGGTTTTCTAATGTACTATATTTCTGAAATGTAACAGGTAAGGAAATAAAACAGAGACATGAAAAATTGTAGTAAAGTGCATGTTATCAAATTCAATCATTTAGGTGGTCTTGACATGTACTTTTGGTTGAATATAAACTTGAATGCAGTAATTCTTGAAGTATAATTTTTTTTAAGATTTTATTTTTTTAAAGTAATCTCCATACCCAACATGGGGTTCAAACTCAAAACCCTGAGATCAAGAGTTGCATGCTATCCTGACTGAGCAAGCCAGGCACCTCTTGAAGTATAATTTTTATTTAATAAATGCACCTGAGAATTAAAAGAATGCATACATATGCACAGAAAAAATATGGCCAGAAAGTATTCCAAATGTTAATAAGAGTTTTCTCCTCTAGGCAATTGATTTTTATTTCCTTTTTGATATTTTTGTATTTTCTAATTTTTTTTATAACGAGTGTATTGATTTTTTATTCAGAAAATATACCAGTTAAGTGCTAGCAAAGAGTTTGAGAGGAATGACTGAGTCCACTGATAAAAATTATCTTTAATAAGGGGTGCCTGGGTGGCTCAGTCGGTTAAGCGGCCGACTTCAGCTCAGGTCATGATCTCAGGGTCCATGAGTTTGAGCCCCGCATCGGGCTCTGTGCTGACAGCTCAGAGCCTGGAGCCTGTTTCAGATTCTGTGTCTCCCTCTCTCTGACCCTCCCCCGTTCATGCTCTGTCTCTCTCTGTCTCAAAAATAAATAAATGTTAAAAAAAATTTTTTTTAAATAAAAAAAAAAATTATCTTTAATAAGAAGAAAACAGCCCAGGGGCGACCATGGAGCCTGACATGCTATGGTATAAATCTGGAATCTTATTATAGAGTTTAAGGAGAGCTAGTCAAAGATTGGAGTCTTGCAAAGATCATTCTGGGTACAGTGTGAAGAATGGATTAGAAGGAAGCAAATGAGAGGTACAACATCCACTTAGTAGGCAGATAGAAGGATCTAAAGGGAAAAGTATAAAATCTTTTATTTGTTTATTTATTTATTTACTTACTTATTTACTTATTTTTTTAAGTTTATTTATTTTGAGAGAGACAGAGAGAAAGAGCCTGAGCCAGGGAGAGAAAGAGAATCCCAAGCAGACTCCATGCTGATAGCAAAGATCTTGACATGGGGCTTGAACTCATGAACCGTGAAATCATGACCTGAGCTGAAACCAAGAGTCAGAAGCTTAAGCAACTGAGCCACTCAGGCACCCCCCTGAAGTCTTTTTTTTTTTTTTTTTTTTATAATGAGACACAAACCTGTGTACTTTCTCAGATCTCCTGACCGCCTCACTCCTCTCTGGGTCTGAACTTCCCCTGTGTCAAGCTGCTGCTCTACTTTTGAAATCTGATGATGTACCACAAGTTGGGCATGGGATCTGCCTTCCTGGGAGCCACCAAGTGGTCAAATGATACAACCCAGAAGAAGTTCAAAGGTGTTCAGCTTTCTGGGGGTAAACTTTCACCAATGACAAATAGAGCCAGGAGAGAGGTCAGCAGATAGCCTTCCCCTCTCTTGTAGACCAGTGCAAGAGGTGGTTTCTCCTTGTAACCCTTCCAGAGAAGTCTCACAATTCACTGAGTGATTGTTGTGTCACTGCACAACAGTAACCAGGGTGGAAACACAGTGCATCTCACAGGGTCACATCTTCCCTTGCCTCATTCCCTTTCCCCCTTACTCTTGCTGTCCTGGGCTGGAGCCTCCTAAATAGAGTGCCTCACACTCTGCTGGGCTTAGGTTGCCCTTACAAACACAGTGATGGGGGAGCGAGTGGAGCAGAGGACAAAAATACAAGAGATATTTGAAGGTAGTATAGACACCAGTTTGGTGTCTGATCTTGTATGTGGAGAGCAAGGGACAAAGTGCATTTGAGACGACTCCTAGGTCTCCAGCTTGGACAACCAAGTGGCCAGCACTGGTACAATTCCTAGCACATACTAAACCCTTAGTCAATATTTACTGGATGAATAAATGCATGAATGATGCTACCATAACTAAGGCAAAGACTACAGGAGATATGTTTATCAACGTATCGTGTGTAGAATAATCTCAAAGAGATTTTACCAAACCAAGGGAGTGTTTCCAATTCTTTCTAATGCAGATATGTAAGAAGGAGTGAGTGACCAGGACCCTGGGAGGAGGAGTGAAATGTTGATCCCAGAAGAGTGCTGACAGACTGTCCACAGTTCAAAGAGACTTTATTCTTGTTGAATCTAGCATTGAACCTAATCTGTTCCAGACAATACAGCAGAGTTAAAACTATCTCAATTGTCCACTATTCACAGAGCTGACAGGTACAAATAATATAGTGTTAACTCCTGAACCACTCATTTATAAGCTATTTTCATTTTCATGAAAACCATAGAAAAACAGAGCTAAAGAGACTTCCAGAGATTATCTGGCCCAATTCCCCTGTTTCAGGGATGATTTGGCACACAGGTTTAGAAAAAGCACTGATACTTATTTTCCTGCAGGACTAACATTCAACTACCAAATAACAATATTATGTTATAGAAAAGCTGGCCAAGAAAAGCTTAAAGAACTGAAGAGTAAGGAACACTTTTGTTCAACTGTAACAGGGGTTACCTCCTGAAGGTACAATTTCTTTTTTGTGAAGTTAGGGATATTTTGGCCTAAATGGAATTTATGGGCAAGTATAAATGCTAGAGTAGAAAATGGGTGCAAAATAAATATTGTGCTTGGTGCTAAAACTAAAATTACTAGCCTAAAAACATAATGAAAACTCCAGTGCCAGTCACAGTAAAGCAGTATCTTATACTAAATTCCTTGAGAAGTGGAAAATCAAGTAAAGTCAAACATTTAAATAGGTTCTCTTAAAAAATATTCATACATTGCTTACTATGTTCCAGGCACTGTCCTAAGAACTTTACAAATATTATTTATTTAATCATTATAATAATCTTATTGGCCCCTTTCGCAGATGAGGAAACTGAGGCACTGAAAAGGTAGGTAAGTTGCCCCAGGCCACACACCAATGTGGTGGGTTGAGGATTCAAACTCATTGCCCACCTGCTTTGCATGGGCCACGCTGTTCAGACAATGAGCATGTTGAAACACCCAGCACAGAGCACTGATTTTACTAAGAAAAGCAGGAGGAACAGAGAGGAACTGAGAAGAGAGCAGATTTGTGTCTCCCATCCCATGTTTATTTCAGTACATACACTTGCTGAGTAAAATGGTAAACTAATTACCCACACTATTTACATTGTTTTCTTTCTCCATTTCTCTCTCCCCCTCCCCCATTGAGTGAGTGTACTTTGATCCCCATATTTATATGCACCTACAATTAAACTCCGTTCTAAGAGTCAAGATCCATCTTGGAGCAGGAGCCAATCAGAAAGAAGCCCATGAGACGCGGGATGCATGGCATTCTCTTGAACTTACACTAACTGAGGGATACCTTGTTTTCTTACTGCTGTTCCAAGTGGAGACTTTATATTCATCCATTTGGCAATTATTTTCTAGGTGCCCTTTATAAGACAGGCACTGGTTTAGACTGGAGATGCTTTGTTGAACAAGATCGACCATTCTATTTTTTGTTTTTCACACCCAGCACAGAGCTTTAACTTATGTCCCTGAGATCAAGACTGAGCTGAGGTCAAGAGTCAGACCCTCAACTGACTGAGCCACCCAGGGACCCCTCAGAGCATACATTCTAGAGAGGAGACAAATAATAATCAAGTAACAGGTAGACATATAAGAGATTTGATAAGAAATATGAAAGGAACAGCTCTTTCTGCCCATGGGTCCTGTCCCTGTGCTTTAATAAAATCACCTTTTTTACACGAAAGAAAGAAAGAAAGAAAGAAAGATAGAAGGAAAGAAAATAAACCAGGGTGATTGATGAGAGAGTAGCTATGGCTATGTTGCATCTATATTAATGGGATGCTCAGGGGTCGGCTCTTAGGTGACACTGGCCCAGATACCTGAATGAATTAAGGGGAAGCCCTGTGAAAATCTGAGTTGAAAACAGGGACCCTGAAGTAGGAGTCTGCTTGACATTTTTTGAGGAACAGTGACAAAGCTGGAATGACTAGAGAGGAATGAACAAGGAAGAAAGTGACAGAGGATGAGGTGAGAGAATCAGACAAGAGTCAAATCCCACAGGCTGTCATTGGGAGCGTGGGTTTTATTCCAAACGTGACGGGAGGCAGAGGATTTTGAACAGGAGAGTGAGCACATCTCATTTTTATTTTAAAAGTGTTGCTGCTGCTGCTGCTTCACAGAGAATGAAATGTAGGGTAAGGGAGAAGACGCGGGGATAACAATTAGGAAGCTATTGCAGTAGGTTTGCCAAGAAACAGTGATGCTAGTATCGGAAGTGGTAAGAAGGGGTGGGGTTTGCCATGCGTCCACATCCATATCCATAGGCATAAATTGGAGTGCCTGACAGGCATGGCTGATAGCATGTGGAGTGTGAGAGAGTGAGGAGTGTGGCGTGTGAGAGAGAAGAATCTAGGGTGACGGGAAGCGGGGGGGTGGGGGGAGCTGCATTATTATTTGGAAATATCTCAGGGAAGACGATGACGGAAAATGGTATGGGAGATATTCTGAGGTAAAATGAGATTAGGGCTATGGACACAAGGGCCACTGTCCTCCTTTCTTGGGGGACTTTCTTGTTAACATGACAGGAGGCCCACAAAAGGGCACACTTTTCTCATCTGGTCAGAATCACGGACACCTTCTGTTATAGCCCATTCTGCTGGAAAGTCAGAGCAGTCATGGCCACAGGAGGAAAATTCTACCTTTTTTTTTTTTTTCAGGTGGTGGAAAAACTTAGTAGAGGAGGGATCTGTGTATATAGAATCTATGCTACTATAAACACATAGGTATGTACCTCCTAGATTTAAAATAGACACACCAGTGTATACAACATAAATATATCCACTGTGTGCGTAAAAATATGTTAGCATTTACCTGGTTATAGGTACTTTACCTTGCTCAAGTCAGTACTGATCTGAGTTCCTTCATCACCGTCCCTCATCACCCAATGACCATCATTCTCAAGCCCAAAGCGTCTCCAAATCCCTTCCTTCCCTCCTGTGGGCCCTGGCATACACAGGAAGTATCACCTGGACACCTCTAGAAACTAAAGAATGTTAGTGCAGGAAGGAAAAGGAAATCCAACCCCTTTACTTTACAGTGGAGGAAACAGAAGAATTTAAGATTCAGATAAATTCCAACAGCTGCCCTGTGTTCACAACAGCCTTTACTTTTTCAGACTTACGCCTTGTGTGCCACCTAAAATATTTCTAAACAAACAAGAAAGAAAAGTACATTAAAAAATAAATACAATAAAATATTTCTAAGTACCCACATTTTCATTTGATATGGGCGCTGCCCTGATCAGATTCCTCTGGGAGAAGGAGATGTGTAGACAAGCAAAAGGCAAAGAAAGATGGTTTTTGTGCATGTTATCATCACCCTAGTGAAATCTTCTCAAAGAAGAGTGCTCTTCTCTGGGAAGTGGTTTTAATGGGGACACCCAGAAGTCAAATTCATGTTACAAAAAAGTCACATTCACGTACCATTGCCATTTCACCTAATTTCCTCTACTTAGACTGAAAGCTCTACCAGGGCAAGGATTTAGAGCCATGACTTCAGGGCTGCAGGTTCAGCAGGTATAAAGACTCATATTAAAGGGGTGAGCTCTGGAGCCTACCTTTTCCAACTGCCATTGCCCACAACTTTTATCTTAGTGATACACAGAGCCTGCTCTCACTGACCGTGATAATAACAGTACTGAATTCTTCCTGTGCATTGGGCTTTGTGTTACACGTTTGATTTGCACTATCTCACTAATCCTAATCCTTAAACCACCCCTGTGCTGTTACAGGCAGTTACATTTTATAATGGTGAGACTGAGGCACCAGGCACCAAGAGGTAGAGTACTCCGCCCCAGGTATTCTTTGGACACTGTACCCTGACCACTTCATGGACTATGTGTTCTTTTGATTGTTCTCAGTGAAGCCCGGCAATCCTTGGGGAGAGGTAAACAAGCTCGTCCAGTTTCAGCTGGTGACTAGGGTGGGACCAGAGCCCTTTCATGCACTTTGCCCCTAATGGGGGAGATTTGCCATAAATTGAGGGCTGTGAATAGAATTATTTATTTTATTTTGGTGGAGAATATGTGATGACTGGGGCTGTCAGATGAAGAAGAACCAACATCCTTTAGCATTTTCCTGACGGTTGTGGCTTCATTTTAGGATGTTTTTCTCCTCTGTTTTTCTAAATTGTCACAAAACATTTGCGCAATGACCTGGGGCGTTGTGACACCCTTAGATGAAAATCTAAGGACAACTTGGATGAAGGACAGTTTGCAAGCAAGAACACCGCCCGCCCTCACCTTGGTTAAATAAATCAAATGGAAACGATTTGTTCAGATCGGAGGATCTTCCAAAGTGCCCTGACTCCTTGGCAAACACTGTTGCTTAGCTGGACGTCAAAAGTCCAGCTAGAAACACAAAACGTTGGAGGGGCGCGCCGGCCTGCGCCAAGCAGCCTCCTCCGGCAAGCTAGGGTTTTCGAGAAAGTCCGGAGGGCTTGTGTGGCTCCTCCCCCTCCGGGTTAGGAACTGGGTGAAAGAGCTTTAGAGGAGCACGGCTCGCCGGCTCCCTTCGTCTGGGAGGACGCCTCGGGCGGTCCCTGGGAGGCGCATGGAGGCGGGGGCGAGTTGCGGCGCGGGAGGAAACGGCTGCGTCTCCGCGCCAGAGCGGCGGGCCCACAGGGGGGAACCCCGCCCTCGGTGCCCGCCCGACCAGCGCGCCCCTCCCCTCCCCTCCCCCCCACCACCTCCCCTTCAGTTGTAAAATCCCACGAAGTGGGGCCGACTCGGGAGCCGGGCGGGCCCTTGGCTCAACCCCAAAACCCCCAGCACCCCAGACCCCCCAGCGCCGTCCTCGGCACGTCTCTAGCCTTCACCCACCATCCCAACACCCCTCCCCCTATCCCTCAGTGTGGCTCCAGCACTCCAACAGCCTCCGACCCCGGCTCCAGCATCCTCCCCACCCCCTCAAACAGCCCCAGCTACCCCTTCGGCTCAACCCGCGCGCCCCGGGGGCGGCTCCCGAGGCTGGACTCCAGCCGTTTGGCCTGCAGGGAGGAGCTGCAGCCGCGGAAGCCCCGCCCTTCGAGTTCTTGGACTCCCCCTGCCCCTTGAACATCTGGGTGCGGGGGTTAGTGTTCCAGATGTGGCTCCTGGGCGGCCAGATGTGCGCGCTCCTCCGCCCGGTGCCTGGCGGCCGGCGAGCCTGCATGGACGTGTGGGAGGGGCTGGGAGTTTTCCCTCCGAGCTGACTTAAAAGCCGGCGGAACCTCAGCCCCCTGGGCTTTCAGCCTTGGCCTCCAAGCGCTCCCCGACTCACGCCAAACGGAAAAAATGTCCAACCCATCGCCGCTGCCCAACAGCCCTCGGAACTTCTCAAACCAGCGGGGAAAATAGAGCAGCTTTACAGGATTCCCCAAAGAAAAACCCTTGTGTTTAGACCAAGCAGGCCTTGCGCAGGCCCTGGGACTCCAGGTGCGCAGCCAGCAAACAGCAGGTGTGGGAGAGAAGTTGCAATCGAGTTGCATCTGGGGCTTGCCCTAAAGCGCTCTTTGACCGGTTATGGATTTCATTTTTGAAGTTGGAGGTCGTCTTCCACCTGGTACAAGCAGTTCAGGACGGGAGGAAAGCCAAGTGAACCCTGTGACTCAAACCCCTTGGAATGTGCCTGGAATAATAATGGGAACTTGAAAGGGTTTTATGGCCGAGGTAGCTGGTGGAGACGAGGCTCCTGCTCCTGCAGTTGGCGGGCGGCCGAGGGGGGCAGTATTGCCTTTTGCAGTGCGGCTGCATCTGCTAACAGGACAAAAATAGTCAGAGCATCTGGTTTAAGTCAACCAAAAAGCACTTCTATCAGCTTAACCCACCGTCTTATGGAACCGACAGGGCAGGACAGGCCAAATGTATTCCCGGTGCTCCCAGTAATGGCTAAACGCAATCATATTTTACCATGGGTATTTCTAAGTGTCCTAATGCACAGTTGTCGTTATTTTAATGTTGCAACTTAGACTTCCTTTTCTGAGGTTGTGTGTGGGCATCTGCTCAAGTATTTACATTTGCGAGAAACGTTCTGAATATGTTGCCTTTTATTTCTCTCTCTTTCAATTTATGTTGTTGAACCATGAGGCCCTAGAATAGCAAAAAGAAAAAGTATCTGAGGCCAACATATGGGTTGTTTACACTACTAAATATATAGCCGTATTTCCCTCCCTTAACGCCCTACTCAGAATTCCAAAGGCAAGTTGGAACAAAAGGAAAATGTGTCTGAGTGTAAAGAGAGAATTTGTGCCAAGAATTACAGTCACAGGGTAAATAACCTTGTTTTCTCCTTCATCAGTGGCCGCTACCAAATCTCAATCTTGGAAGGTGGCCAACAGTCTGTCTGGTGGAGGGTGCTGCTAATTAGAGAGAGCCCATAAACCTCTCTGTCAAAGAGGGCATATGACCTTCCCTTCAAGTCTAAACAATAAAGCTGGCGAACTGCAGACTGCACTCCACACTGGCTGCCCTGAGGATTCCCTAAATAGGAACAGGATGAAGGCCAGGCTTAAGAGGTTACCATAGCTCTGCTCTCACACTTTGAGGAATTGGTCACTCCACTTCCCAGTATAACTTGTTTCAATTACCCTCTACAATCTATTTAGAGGAGAGCAGCTTGCAGAGAGAGCTCATTGTCTAATCTAAATGAGGAAGCAATTATTACTTGCCACTGTCTCATGTACTTTGAGACTGTCGGTCAAATATCAACCACATCTCATGCAACTATGCTTTGCACTTTGGAAGATGTATCCTTTTAATGACAATTACTTCCCCTTGCTTTTCTGAAACTCCCCCTTTCCTAGTAAGGTTACAATATTAAGGGCTTTTCCCCCTCTTCATGCTTCAGTGTCTTTTCTAATTTTAGAATGTAAGTTATGGTAAGGTAAAGACCACAACCTCTCCTCTACATTGGCTAATGTTAAATATTTTAAAAACTATTTTTTGGTTTTTTGTTTGTTTTTTAGGCATCTTCTCAGACTATAGCAAAACAGAGTACCCCAAGTCTTTCCTTCTTTGTCTCATTTACCTCCCTGGGAGCCCCCTGCAAGTTTGCATTTTATACAACATGTTGCAAACTATAAATAATACAGTACCATTTTCTTCCAACATATGGAAACTGTCCCCTGCTATATATACTCACTGTACTTGCTTTGGACTTAAAAGACTGAAAGGAGTTCATCTCCTATGTAAAGAGGCATTTGGCCTTTTTTGTATGTTTTATTGGTTAAAACCCAGTAGGGAACAATGCACAAAAATTCTTGTGAACGGAGCACATAAAAGGGTTTACAAGGTGTGGTTTGAAGAGAGGAAGCCACACAGCAAGTGCTGGTGGAGAGAGGAAGGAAGGAAAGCACTTCCCGGGAGGATACTCCTCCCGTTGAAGCTACCACCTCTCTTCAGATCTCTTCCTGTTTGTCTCCACCAATAATTAATAGTAAATTATCTGTCTTTCTTTTTTTGTCTCCATTTGCAAAGCATCCTTTCTCTCCTTACTGAAGCTACTCCTAAGAGTGAAATCTATTCTTAACATCAAATGACTCAAAAACTTCACTCCATTCAGTTTTCTAAGAAATAATCTGAAAATATTGCTTTAACACAGATACGCTAAGAATCTTCTCTAGGTGAGCTGTTAAATATTCTGTGATCACCAAGATAACCAAGTGTAATGGAGTTAACAAGAGACTGAAGCCACAAGTGTTGTGCCTGGGTCCTAGGCTGGTCAATATTGAGTCCTGGTTTCTCTATCTACAAAACAGGGATGACACCTCTTCCCAAAACGTGAACACAAACTGACAGTCAAATGTTAGGTTATCACAGGTGAATACGAGAGACATTATAAGCTTTACAAGGTACTGTTCTTCCTCTTCCAAACCAACCATGTGCTGCAACAATCCTTTTCTTTGTAAGATAAATAAAACCCAGGACTTGTAATTTTTACATATAACTTTATATTTCAAGGTAAATATTTTCTTTTGGAACTTAATTAAGAATACCGTGATGGTTAATTTTATGTGTCAACTAAGTAGGCCACAGTATTCAGACGTTTGGTCAGCGGTTTGTCTAGATGTTACTATGAAGGTATTTTTCAGATGAGATTAATATTTAGTTTATCAGTAGACTTTGAACAAAGAATATTACACTTCATAATGCGGGTGGCCCTCATCCACTTAGTCGAAGGCCTGAAGAGGAATTTACCTACGGTAGACCTTGGGACTGGAGCTGTAACATCAACTCTTCCTTGGGTCTCCAGTAAGCCCTCTGCCCTGCAGATTTGGCACTTGACGACCTCCACACTTGCATGAGCCAACTCCTTAAAATAAGTCAGTCTCTCTTCCTTCCTCCCTCTTTTTCTCTACACATGTGTGTACGTGCACACCTGTGCGCACACACACACACACACACACACACACACACACACACACACACATCTATTGGTTCCATTTTTCCGGAGAACTCTAATACAGATACCTAGTATTGATTCCTGCCACTACCATGATCTGTCGTAGCAGTCAAATTTAGAGTAACTAGGCCTAACATTCTGAAAGGGGAAAAAAATCTCCACCTATTATCCCATATTCTTTCTCAACACTTTGAGATAGCCTCATGACAAAACACATTATAATTCAGCCAGATAGTCTAACCTGGCTTCATCAACTCTCACTCACTTCTTCCAAATTTAGCATTAAACAATGCTTGGAGGAGAAAAACTTCTTTCCCAAGGCTGATGTGCAAGACCATCTGCCCCTGCTGAAATTCTGCCTTCGATAAAAGGTATGCCCTGAGTATTGCAGGTGAGAGATGATGATGGCTTAAACTAGGTTAGTAGGAGGGGAGGGGAGTTTAACAAATTCAGGATACGGGCACACCTCGTTTTATTGTGCTTTGCTTTACTGAACTGCATATATGTTACATTTTTTTTACAAATTAAAGGTGGTGGTAACCCTGCATTGAGCAAGTCTATTAGCACCATTTTTCCAACCTCATTTGCTCACTTTGTTGGGTTTTTGTGTCACCTTTTGGTAATTCTTGCAATATTTCAAACTCTTCCACTTTTATATTTGTTATGGAGATCTGTGATGAGTGATTAATGATTAGCATTTTAAAGCAATATTTTAAAAATAAAGTATGTACATTGTCTTTTTAGACATAATGCTATTGCACATTTAATGGACTGCAGTAAAATGTAAACCTAACTTCTATATACATAGGGAAACCAAAACATTTATTTTGCCTTGCTTTATTGTGATACATTCTTGACTGCAGTGGTATAGAAACAAACTGGCAGTTTCTCCACGAGTAAGCCTGTATATTTTGGACAGAATCAAAATACTAATGTACTGGATATGAGAGGTAAGGAAAAGAAGGGAATCAAGGATTAAAAACAAAACAAATTGGGGCACCTGGGTGGCTCAGTCGGTTAAGCATCCGACTCTTGGTTTCGGCTCAGGTCATCATCTCAGGATTCCTGAGTTTGAGCCCCACATTGGGCTCTGTGCTGACAGCACGGAGCCTGCTTAGGATCCTCCCTCTCCCTCTCTCTGCCTCTTCCCCACTAGGTGCACTTTCTCCCTCCCTCTCTCACACACAAAATAAATAAATAAATAATAAAATTTCATTTTAAAGCATTATCTTATAAAAAGCAAAACCAGACCATGAAGAGAGTGTTTCAAGGCTAGAATATTGATGGGTAGGTAAAAGGGAGGAATGTTTTCCAGGGAACAATCAATCAATCTCTGACATAATTTTCATTGCATAAATCTTTCTCAAGAAGAGTGAACCATTTAAAGGGAGAATAAAATGGGAAAAATGCCACAGTTCATATATTCATTGTGTTCTTTTGAATTTTTATTTAAATTTCTAACTCCTTTGGATCACCACGAGGATGTACGTCCTAATAAAGATGAAAACATAACTCCATTTGGAAATGCTTTAACACATTACATATCAAAATGAAGTAACACAAAGAAACTTTTTTAAACATGGGATTTCTCTCTAAAGCTTAAATGTGAGGCAGACAGATGTCTGACTTTAAAACAGATGGAACCTCAGAACATTTCCAGGATACATAAAACTGAATTGTGTTATATTTTATGTCTGAGGCAGCTAACCAATACAAATTGATAGCTAGGGTTTCTGTACTTTTTTAAAAATCTTCCCATTCCAACATCCAATTTAACAATTCAATGTTTCTTTTGTAATCCTGTGACCATTCCGGAATGTATATGATTTTTTATAATTTCTTCTGTGATTTGGAATCTTAACTGTGTGCATATGTCATCTATTATATACATACATAAATATATATATATATATATATATATTATATACACACACACACACACACACACACAATATTACATACATACTCAATAATAAATATTATAAACTTATGGAACCCAACATAGGTATTCTGATACACACACACAAATACAAGTTGTCACTAATAAAATGAGTTTATTTTATATTAAAGTTTTCAAAAAACACATCTGTAAAATTACCCCCAGACTAGGCCTAAAGATAGCCTTTACAAAGAGTTTAAAAAATTATAAAACTGCTTTCTCTTAACTATTAAAGTACACAGATTTAAGAGGTGTTAGAGGTGAAAATGTTAATTCATGGTCCATTTTTAAAAAGTTAATGTACAATAAATCTGTAGGACACTACCAGTAGACGAAATCTTAAGCATTTAGAGGAAAAAGCCATATTTTTCTTTCACAAAGTTTTACTCAGTAAAACTTAGTAAACTTAAGCAAATGTAAATGCTGTTTACTAAGAAATATACACTGCCTACCACAGTAACAATGATCGCCTCAAAATCACCAAATTGCTTTGTCAATGAATCAGCCTATACAGGACAACATTTAGGAAACTGCTTGTCAATACATATTAACTCCTTAATCTTCCCAATACAAGAAAATCAAAATAAAAATTTAGTCCATTCCAATTAAACATACAAATTACTAATATTTCATAGAAGGTAACATTGGGTTATTTTTAACAACACAGAAGTTCAAGTATTACAGAAGCTCAAACTGTGTTATTTAAAAAAAAAGACATGAAATAAAATGTATTTAACTAACCAGTGTTTTACAGAAATTTGGAGTATTTACATATTTTATAACACTGTAGAAATCTTTGGTGGTGACATATGGATTAGTTCCCTGAAAATATTTTAATAATTTGTTCCATCAATCTGTATAGTCAAGTACTTATAATTAGCAAATGCTGACACTTACCACTTTCTAGCCAAATCCACGTACATATATGGAATAGTGAATCGTGTGGAGGGAATCTTGTGCAGGACCTAGGTGGGTTTACATAATTAATTACTTAGCAATAAGACATACTTCTGGCTCTTTTTTATCCCAGAAAAAGCATGGTAAACTGAAGAATAGATCAACTGTCACTTCCAAAACCTCTGGTAATAGTTAATATTAGTGCACAAGTTGAAGAAATATATAATAAAACACCGGCTACAATTTCTGCATAAACTTCAACAGCCACCAAAATAGCGCCCTTAAATAGGCTTGTGCAGCGTCTGATGCCCATTCACCAAATGGTGGTGGTGGGAAAGCAAGGCACTGTGGTCTAGAGATAAGTTCCTTCTTTTAAAAGCAGTGGATTCAAAAGCAGAGAAACAAAAAATGGCCCGCTCCACTTTCAAAGAGGCTAAGATTTGTGAGCTTATCATACAAAGTTCAAAGGAAAGGGCATGCTAAAACACACACAAGAGAAAAGCAGCAAAATCTCAGAAATGTAAGAAAAGGAGAGAAAGGAAGTAATAGAATAGCAAAATGACATCCACTGCCTGTAAAGATGTAACAGGAGAAATAGATCAGAGGGAACACTGTGGAGAGAGAGATTTAAAAAGGACACTCATTACCTCTTTGTGACTGGTCTTGTCTTTGTTTGTAGGAGTGTAAAGGGATAAATAATCCCTCCGATTTAGAGCAGTATTTATGAGTTTACTATAATTACAGAATAGGTTTAATACTTTAGTCTTAGGAAACATAAAGTGGCACAGAGCAGCCCCCAGAGGTAATGTTTTTATATAAAGTCACTTACATGACTTTGTCAGGCAACTCGAGATGACGCTGCCTTTGGGTGGGAAAGACAAACATGGTGTAGCATTTACATTGGTAAGTCTAGGACTAGGCAATGTAAATAAAAACTCTCTTCCAAGAGTTTATAATCAGGATTTCTAGGAATTTTGAACACAAATGAGTCTTTTTAGAAAACTAAAAGGCTAAAAATTAGTCACGGTAAAGTAATGAAGACACTCATAGAATTAAACTTTCAGAGAAACAAAGTTGAGGGAATTTTTTCTTGGTGTCACATATCAAGAATGTGAGAGAGTCTAGATAATGTTTTAAGAGGATGTATCAAGAGAAATGTATGAATTAAACTAAGGTAGTCCTAAGTAAACATTCTATCCTCTGCCAACAATCCGAGGAGGTCCTGAATATACATTGCCAGCTGGTTTCACTTCTTAAAAGGTAGAAAGGTCAAAGATCTCACAAATCTCACTCATTGTTTTCTCTTTTGGACAAACAGAACAGTCAAGTAAATTATCTGAATGGTTACAACTGTACCAATTTGATGAGTGATCACTAAAACCACCACCATTAACAGAGTTAATGCATAGTTATCAATGCAACCTAAAAAAGCCTCCACATTTAGTAACTCACAATCTCTTGGATTAAAATACATTTTTCTAATATCTATTCTAATAGTTTCTAGTATGTAAGATTAACATCTGTATTTTGCATTGGCACCTATATTCAGGAAATGATCTCAGCCAGAAAGATGAGTGATTCAAATGTAGTCAATACAGATTTATAAGTCAGCAGCACATAGGAGGTCAACCTTGTGAATGGACTGACTGCTGGATAATTTTGTGACTCTGTTTCACAAAAGCTACTACTTTTTTTTTTTTTTTAAAGCTACTGCTTCTAAATGCTGAAAATGTCACCAGTGTTAACAAAAACATGCTAAGTTTGACTACCAATGTAGGGTTAAATATGGAAAACTAGTTGATGTCTAAAACAGAGACATCTTATCTATAGAGGAGAGAATTAAAAATAGTTAAAGTTGGACAATTAGGTGTATTTTCATATTATTAGAACCTAACAAATTTAACAAATGAAACCCACAGGAAAAGAGATGATGAAATTCGAGGCATAAATGTGACATGTCAGGATATGACAAATAACAATAAAGTGTCAGTAAAGCTTAAAATAAATGTACAGTCGTAAATAAGTAAACAATTTTCAAGTGTGCAAAACTAGTCAGGAATAAAAGTGCTATGTGGAGACCTGGCTTTCAAATATTTGTTTCGAAAACGTTCAGCTGATGGTGGAAAAACCGACAAGTATGTTAAAAGTAAAAATTTGAAGAATATATAAAACACACTATATCTTACATTATGCCCTTGTCCTATCACTGCTGATCAGAGGCCTATCTAATTACTGTCCTCATGTGATAGATATAACATAAATGGAGGTAAACACAATACAATACCACAAAGGCTGATGTATCTTAAACTGTAAAAAGACTCTTTTCAAGTATACTGTGGGTTTGTGTTTCATCTTAATGTCCCAGGCACTCAATGTTGTTGAGGAATTTGAAAACAGATAACACAATTTTCTACTATTTCTGAGATATATATGTATATCTATATATGTACACATATATCTATATATGTACACATATATAGATATACATATATATATATACACACATACATATGTATATATATATATACGTATATATATATATATATATATATATATATATATATATATATATATATAAATAAGCTTTGCATAATTACCTGGAGTAGTCAGGACATGGAAGTAATGGTTAAAGAAACAAAAGCTACTTAGACTGATGAAAATAAACCCTATCACCGCCACAGTTTAAAGTATTATTTTAATGTGTAAATCCTGGATAATGTTAGAAGAAAAGCTGATGGATTAGCATAACTTGTCTTGGGATCTTGAGGTGCAGATGACTAAAAATACACCTGTGGTCTCTTCTTCACTTTATATTTTAGTGACCCGTATCGCACCTGAAGAGAGAAATGTGTCATTATTACAAATTAGATGATTACTTTTGAACTCAGAACTTAATAGCTCATGATCATAGTAATATTTTTTTAAGCTTTTCTAATATAAACAATCAATTATCCTATAAGTGTGTATTCAAAAGACATGGCTACTTATGTAACATTATAAAAACATTAACTGTTCTTATTTGTGCTTCGCCTGGTAGGTCAATGAACATTGCTCACAATGATCTGACCATTCACTGGAATCCTCCTTTCCAGACACAAAGACAGTATATTATCATAGATAAACTTCTAGTTAGTCCTCATACAGGGTTGGTTCAAAGAAAACTATGTAGTTATTTTTGTCAGTTGCTTTCTTTGCTTAGGCGTAGGGCTGGCACTGGGTGCTCATGACAACCATATGATTTGCTATATAAGAATACCATCTTCTGCTTACAGGGGAAGACTAGGAATTTATCATTTTGCAAACTTCCAGAGATCCTAATATATCCGATCTGAATAAAGAATTTTTTTAATTAAAAATTTTTTAAAAATGTTTTTTATTTATTTATGTTGAGAGAGAGAGAGAGCAGGGGCAGGGGAGGGGCAGAGAGACAGGGAGACAGAGACTCCAAGCAGGCTCTGCACTGTCAGCGCAGAGCCCGAGGCGGGGCTTAAACTACCCAACGGTGAGATCATGACCTGAGCCAAAATCAAGAGTCTGATGCTCAACTGACTGAGCGACCCAGGCACCCCTTGAATAAATAATTTTTTTTAAAAGTTTATTTATTTACTTTGAGGGAGAGATAGAGAGAGCAAGCAGGGGGAGGGGCAGAGGAAGAGAGAGAGAGAATCCCAAGCAGGCTCCACACTGCCAGAGCAGAGCCTGACGTGGGGCTTGAACTCACAAACTGTGAGCTCATGACCTGAGCTGAAACCAAGAGTTAGGTGCTTAACTGACTGAGCCACCCAAGTTCTTCCTGAAGAAAGAATTTTAAATGTAACTGCTGATCTACCAGAATTTTAAATGTAACTGCTGTTCCTTCCTTTATGGATCGCTAATATCCTGGATGATAATGCCTTCAACACCAATCATTAGGAAAACAACTCTGTACGGGACTAACCTCTTTGCGGCCTTTCACGGTTTTCACGGATTTCATGCTTTGCGATCTTCGAAGCCCTTTGTGCGTTAACATCTCATCATCTGAATACGGCCCTTCGGCTTCTTCATCGGTTTTCTCATCTCCGTCTTTCAGCGGAATTCCATAACCTAAACAGGTCAAAACCAGCATGTTTCGGGGAAAGGACACCACTCCATCCGAGCACACTTCGATGCATGGTCTGCATTTGCCTGCTTACTCCTTCCTCTCCCTTTCTCCTCTGGAATGTGCTCCCCGCCCTTTATCATCAATCATTGCCCCGTGCACTATTCTAGATGAGGCTCATAACTCACTTCTTCCCCTGACTATTCCTGTTTTCACCATGCATTTTTCAGAATGATTTTAAATAACTGATTTTTGAGGAGGTAACACTTTGTCCAAAACTCAGGGAACATAAGCAGATCTCCTCCCTGCCCTTTCTCCTTTTCCTGAACTCTAAACAATCTAAGCAATTTTGTGTTTCATTTAGTCATTTGTGCCTTTGACTTTAGTTAGAAATTAAGGGTTTCCTCCCACTGTGTGTCAAAACTTTTGTCAAGATTGGGAAAGGGAGGGTGAACGTAAGGAGTCAGATAAGACCCAAAGGGGCTAGAACTTTGTGAGAGGTTGGGGCGGGGGCAGGCCATGGAGATGTTAAAGCAACACTGTTGCAGCTGCTGAGATGAAAGCCAGCCAGGCAGGCCTCAGCAATTACAAACACCACAGGCTACGATGACAGATGTTAGTCAAAGAAAACAGCCGCATCAGGAAGGTCAGCAAGAGGTCCTGCGGGTGTGCTAACAGGGCGCTGTGTGTTGCGACAAAAGACGGGTCATTGGCCAATATGCAAACTTGCAGGTAGTCAGGCTGGTTATTGTCAGGAAGTCTGACAGCATCCTGATGCCCAAGATTCAGAGACAGGAACACTCCCATTCCTGAAGCAGTGGTTATCAAGCTTAGTAGAGTTTATTAGTAAAGGCACATACTAAGAGTCAGAACTTACTAATACAAAGACTGCTAGGCTTAGGGTGGGGCTGAGAATCTATATTTCTATCAAGTTCCTAGGTGATGCTTATCCTAGGGTCCAGGGCTCGAAACATTTGAGAACCATTGCCTGGATGGAGTAAGAGAGGGGCCCAAGTCTGTGGCAAGAAGAGTGCTAGGCAAGTTATCAAGACAAGGGTGAGGTTACAAGGCCCCATTAAGTTTCAAATTCTCCTTTAATAAAGATAAGGAGCATAAATACCTACATCTTCAGGTGAGAAAAAAGTAGTTTTTCCAGGCTCAGGTGGGGGCAGTGGATGGACTTCTTGCATGTGAAGAAAAAGATACTGAACAAACGTTTATTAATCCGCTCTCCCAGGCCATGAGTAACTTGAAACTCACTGAGCAAACCATGAAGAGTTGTTAATAAGCTTTTCTGTCTCATAATAAGAGACATACCTTTAGATGTAAATTATGCAAGCACAATTTTATGCTGCCAGACTACTAGGCTAAAAATTAGGGAGGATTTGGGGATAGAATCGGTCATGATTTAGGTCAAGATCCATTGTCCCCCCACTCCTCCCCCGTCAGTCCAAGGAATTGTGTTCCAGGAAGAAAAGAGGGCACTTGCCGGGAGCGAGGGCAGGGGGCACACGACTGCTTAGAAGAGCTGCAAGCAGGCCAGTGTGGCCAGGGGAGGGGAACGGTCACTGGTCCTGGGAAGATGCTTCTGATGGGATGGGATTGGAACCTTATTCAAAAGATGATTATATACACACCTTATTCTTTCTTTGTTTCCCAATTTCAGGTAACAAATCTTATTAGCTTTCTAATTATGGTTTCAGAGAAAGTTAATGGATTGATTCATTATTTCACAATATTCAAAAAATTCTGTTTGGCATACAGTGATGAAAAAGACACAACTGTCATCTTTTACCCTAAGAAACTTAGTCCAACAAGGGAAGGGAACAGACTTTAACAGGCATGACAGCACTATAATAGATGCTGTAAATTGAAGATAAGGATGGGGTGGGTGCTATGGGAGCCTACAGTAAGATAATTAACTCAGCCTGGGGGTGGGGGAAAGTGGGCTGTGAGAGAGGACTTCTTGTAGGAGGTGGTGGCTAACTTCTGGAAGGCTCATGATTCAATACAGCCAGCACATGATGGAGTGGGAGAACAAGGCAGGGGAGCGAATACACCACATGCTACTGAGTTTGGACTTCACCAGAGAGCAACGTGGGGGGCCACTGAGGCATTTTAAGCGGACGGGTGATATGATTACACTTGGGTTCTTTCAGAGATTCCTTTTGCACTTTGGGGAATGAAGTGGATGACACAGGACACAGGGAGGTTACTGCAGTATGGCAGGTCAGAGATGACGGGGTCCAAGGAGCAAAGACAGAGACAGGAGCCAGATTTGGGATCCACAAGGAGATGAAATTGACAAGTTTAACTTAGCAATTGATTAAACCAAACTATGCATCAAAGAGCGAGGAGTCAAGTCAAATATCTTCGCTAAAATATGCATTTTTCTATTCCACTTAAAACCTGGAAACGAGTATGTATGAACATTCTGCTGTGAGTGCTGGAAATAGTGTTAATCAAAGTTGTCCAAGGATTTAAAAGTGTTCAGAGTAGGAGGGAGACCTGAGACTATGAGGGAAGCCCAAATCTGGGTGTCCTATCACAGCAGGCGCTCAGTGAGATGGCTGAGTGGTTTACAGGTCTGCCAAGCCCAGGGAAAGCGAAACTAGTGGGGTACTACGGGGCCATACAAAGGTGATGCTAAGTTTACATTAGTGATCTACACTGGACGGAGTCGTTCCACACACATTCCTGAGGAGCAGTGACTGGGGACCCAAGGCTGGGGAGCCTGTATTGCCCGGGGCCCTGTAGATGTCTGGCCAGCTTCAGCCCAAAGCTCTGTTACCATTTTAGGAAACCAGCAGATGCTTTTGCAAACTGACCTGGTATTCACAGCTCACACATGTTACAGTTGGTATATTTTAAGTTTTCCCATCTTATATTAATATAGGTGTAGAATCACAGAAAGTTTGACCTGGAAGGCACCCTGGACCTCTTAGAGGACTTCACTGCCTATTAGCTGTGAGAGCCAAAGTACATCTTGCCTCTCTCTAGGCCTTTCTTTTCTTTTTTAAATGTTATTTTTTATTTTTTGAGAAAGATAGAGGGGGAGAGGGAGAGAGGGAGAGAGGGAGGGAGAGAGAGAGAGAGAGAGAGAGAGCAAGAAGGGGAGGGGCAGAGACAGAGGGAGAGAGAGACTCCAGAGCAGGTTCCGTGTTGCCAGCACAGAGCCCGATGTGGGGCTTGAACCCACAAGCCGTGAAACCATGACGTGAGCCGAAGTTGGACACTTAACTAACTGAGCTACCCAGGCTCACCAGGCCTTTGTTTTCTTAAATGGTAAGGTAGTGAGACAGATGAAAGATGATGGATAAGTTTCCATGTGAATGTGAACTCTGACCCCGTTGAGCTGTTGGGAGCATTATGTTGAGGGGGACTGTGAACTAGTGTCGGAAAGTGCCACAGTCCTTCAGCAATGTCTGCCACCATGGGCACGGGAGCAGGGAGCAGGCATGTCACCCATCTGCCATCTTTGACTAAAGCATCTCTAAGGTCGCTACCTACTCAAATTATTTGAATTCAGAGTTCCAGCCCCAACTGTCTCCCTAAGTGTAGCCTTTTTATAAATTAAAAAGAGAAAGAATAAGAATTTGCTTAGGAACCTTGGATACCTCATTTATGTCATTGACTATGTCAAGGGCTATCTTGACAGGTAATTTAATCTCCTTATGTCTCAGTTTCATCATCTGAAAAATAAGTATAAAATATTTAACCTGTACAGTCATCTTAAGGATTAAGTAAATATGTAAAGCACCTAAAACAAAGAATATGTGCTTTATTTCTTTATGTGCTGGTACTAAAACTGAATATTGAGCCAATTTTAAATAATATGGGAGAAGCAGTTTCTTTGCAGAAAAAACATTCCCACTTATCACAACGTGGTGTTCTTTCAAGGGATGTGAACATCATGTTCAAGGAGTCCATTTTCTTACAGAAATGCATCTGGAGGGAGCTCTTTTTTCCATGGTGACAACATGAAGATTTGAATAGCTTCATCAAAACAGAATTTTTCTTGACCAGCCAACCTCAAACCAGTCAGAGCAGGCCATGAGGAGTTTTCAAAATGGACCCACTTTTCCAAATAATTTGAGTTTGCTTGTGTGAACAAGCAGATCATCTGGGGTAAATGTATTAATCACGTGAACCAGTAAAGAGACTTTGCAATGTGAATGTGATTACCACACTGAAAAACTTATTTTTTTCTTGAGGAATTTTGGAAGTCAATGAAATAAAAAATAATTCACGACCTAAAAATTGAGTACCTGAATTGTTTTTCAAAGGAAAGAGTACTGTTCTTTCTGATTTAGGAAATAGGTTGATTTAAAAAAAAAAAAGATCACTGAAGTCCCATACTCGAACTGAACACTGTTAACATTTTAGCAATACCCTTCCAGACTCTTCCCTATGTATACACATTTGAAAAATAACTTACATATATTAATTCATTTCATCTATTTATTGTGTCTCTACAGTGTTGGATTATAACACACAGATTGTTTTGTTATTGTTTATTTCCCCACAATCTGGATATGTTTTTATGTCAGTAAGTAGAGAATGACATTATCAATTTTCATGGCTAATAAACCATGCTTTTGCTTAACCATTTCTTTTAGGCGTTTAGTTTGTTCCAATATTATGTTACTATAAACAACAAGATAATTGTTCTTGTACCTACATCTTTGAACACTTGTCTGATTATTTCTTTATGACATAGTCTTAGAAGTTTCTTGCTGAGTTAGAGGGAATACATTTTGATAATTATTGCCAGATTGTCATCAAAAGGATTATTCCACTTTAAACTCTCATACAAAGTGTATGAGAGTGTTTGTTTCCCAACATGCTTGCTGTGGTGATTTTCAAACATGTCCACAAATTCTGACACTTTTCTCCTCTTCTATTAAATCTTTTTTCCTTTTTTCTTTTTAAGGTAATCTCTCTGCCCAATGCAGGGCTCGAGCTCACGACCCTGAGATCAAGAGTTGCACGCTCCACCAACTAAGCCAGCCAGGCGCCCCTCCTCCTCTCGTAGGTACCAGTCTCAACAAACTGTCATGAGGCGGAAGTGAGGCTGCATGACTTCTGCCACTTGGGTTGAAACACCCTCTCTGCGAGCTTTTAGCTGCCAGATAAGAAGCCCCCCACACTCTCAGGGACCATGTAGAGAGACGTTGAGAAGGAGAGGCCAGAGAAGCCCCAACTGTTTCAGCCATCACCTGTTTGACTCTTCACAGCTGAAACAGCACACATGTGAATGAAGAAGCCTTTGAGATTCTGACTCGACCCCCAGGTGCTGTTTGTAGCTGCCTAAGACCTTGAGCAAGATCTCCCTCCCTGAGCCCAGTCTCCCCCAGTTCATGAGCAAAAAAATGACTGTGACTTTTTCAGGTCACTGTTTATAGTTCGTTACACAGAAACAGATAACTAGAATAATTACCAACACAGAGAGCACTGCTAATTAAAAAAATATTTTTGCCAATCTGGTGAGGAAAAATTACTGTCATTACTATTTTAATTTACTCTTTCTTTGATTGTGTGTGAGGCTGAATGTCTTTTTCATGCTGTATTCTTTAGTAGAATTAACAATAATTGGCTTGAAAGAATTCTTTGTATTGTTAAAATCTGAACGCTTTGCCTGTATCACATAAGAATATTTCTTCTAGTTTGTTTTGTATGGTATGAAGTATTTTTCCCTTATATGTTATATATATATATTTTATGTAGAAAAACCTCTCAAGTTTTTCCCTTATGTCTTCTAGTTTTGATGTCATGCTTAAGAATTCTGGTTTAAATATATACTCAGGAATTTCCTACTATATTATAGCTTAGTATCTTATATTTAAGTCTTAATCTTTTAAGTATTTTGATGAAAGGTTTGAGATAGAGGAATAACTTCATCTTCTACCCCATCTTCTAAGTCTAGCAATTATCCTAACACCTCCCCCACTTGCCTGAAAGGCCATCATTCTCATCTGATAAATTTCCATGTATATCTTGGACTTATGTTTCTATAGACTGTCTATTATTATCTTCTCTTCAACTCTTCCTATCCTGGAACCTTATCACTTTTTAAAAAAGAAATTTTTTTAATGTTCATTGATTTTTTTTTTTTTAATGTTTTTATTTATTTTTGAGACAGAGAGAGACAGAGCATGAGCAGGGGAGGGCCAGAGAGAGAGGGAGACACAGAATCTGAAGCAGGCTCCAGGCTCTGAGCTGTCAGCACAGAGCCCGACGCGGGGCTAGAACCCACGAACCGTGAGATCATGACCTGAGCTGAAGTTGGGTGCTCAACCAACTGAGCCACCCAGGCGCCCCGTTTGTTCATTGATTTTTGAGAGAGATAGACAGAGCATGAGCAGGGAGGGGCAGAGAGAGACAGAGACAGAATCTGAAGCAGGCTCCAGGCTCTGAGCTGTCAGCACAGAGTCCGATGTGGGGCTCAAACTCTCACGAGCTGTGAGATCATGACCTGAACTGAAGTCAGATGCTTAATCGACTGAGCCACCCAGAAGCCCCTAAAAAAATATTATTTAAAAAAAAATTTTTTTTTTAACGTTTATTTATTTTTGAGACAGAGAGAGACAGAGCATGAACAGGGGAGGGGCAGACAGAGAGGGAGACACAGAATCAGAAGCAGACTCCAGGCTCTGAGCCATCAGCCCAGAGCCCGACGCGGGGCTCAAACTCACGGACCGCGAGATCGTGACCTGAGCTGAAGTCGGAAGCTTAACCGACTGAGCCACCCAGGCGCCCCAGAAAATATTATTTTTTTAATGTTTATTTTTGATAGAGAGAGAGAGAGAGGGAGAGAGAGAGAGAGACAGGGCATCAGCAGGGGAGGTGCAGAGAGAGAGGGAGATACAGAATCCAAAGCAGGCTCCAGGCTTGGAGCTGTCAGCACAGAGCCTGATGCGGGGCTTGAACCTACAAACCGTGAGATCATGACCTGAGCTGAAGTCAGACGCTTAACCAACTGAACCACCCAGGCGCCCCCTAAAAAAATATTTTTAAGACAGATTGTTTTTGTTAAATTTTTTCCTTAGGGAAGAGGGCTCAAAGTATGCAGCATTCTGTAGGAAACTTAGAACTTGTGCAAACTAATGCATATTAAAATTTTAATTTAATAACTGAATAAGTTTCTTTCTTGTACTTCTAGTATTTACTTCATATTTCTCTAATCTTGTTGTTTTAATTTCATGGCTTAAAATCTAACAGAAGACCTAAATAGCATCTTACTATCTTAAAATATTTTAGCCCCATTATTTTAAGTTTAATAGATGAATATCACAAAAACAGCTACGCATTTTCATATTTGTAATCTTGTTTTCATTTAACTATTAGAATATCACTCTTAACCAATTCTAAAGTATAATTATGAATAAACTACTGGTAAAGTTGTCAGATAACTGTTCCAAATCAAGCAAAATATATACAGCAGACTCCATAATCAAAATCAGTATATCTAATTTTAAATGTATATTAAGAAAATGCCTATATTATAAACTACTTTTACACTGTTAATGTATTAAGGATGATGGTTCAAAGTTCACTGGTTCTCATTCTTAAAAATATTACTACCTCAATCAATGGCTAATGCTTAATTACTACCTTTTAGGTAACAGCCACCAACTTGGTAAAGTTATTCATTCTACGGAGAACTCAGAAAAAGTTCACTATTTTTTGTCTGTAAGAAGGGACCGTTGTTTTATTTCTCAAATTGGTTTCAATGTAAAGGGTGATTTTTAACCTCCCTCAAAAGAAAACTACCTAAACACACACACACACACCAAAAAGCCTTGTACCTTAAGGAGTTAATAATATATTAATAAGAAATGTCATAATGATCTTAATTTTCATCTGAGCCTTGAACTATAATTTTCTTATATGTGACAAAATAACTAAGGAGGTATATCTTTTTATTTATGTGTATATTTCTAAGATCAGAATGCTTTATCAAAGTTTTAGAACATATCAACTATGCCATGCTCATAATTTATATTAGAAATACCTACAAGTTAGTTCTTGAACTAGACTATGGAATTTCAACATATTTTCCATTGTAGTAATCCTATTTACAAACTGAGTCACCCTTTGTCACCCACTTAAAACTTTTTATCTTGTGAGTCAATATCCTTATTTGTTCATAGCATTTACAGTAAAGAGTGTTTAACTATAACACTCAGATGTCACCACATGACTTGAGTAGAAAGAGCACTGATCACAAGTCAGAACTGGTGCTGGTGGCAGGGAGGTGGTAATAATCACACCCAAGGTTTCTAAAAATTCATGGCAACACAAGAGGCTACTGTTACTTTCTTAGTTGGATTATCTCTGGAGTCAACAAAAGGCAAGCACCAACTTTATTTAGAGAAAATTTAGAGAACGAGAACTATAGTTAAGCGTAAATTTGCAACATAAGCTTAAAAGTAAATTTCCCTCTGCTCAAATTCAGATAGTTACCATGTATTATTTTAGTACCTACCTGGACTCAAAATTCTAATCCTGAAAGGAAAATATATTAAAACAAACAAACACACCTGCTGATTCACCGGAGACTGATTTACTTTTCTTTTTTGCTTCTTGTAGAGATTGGTATGATCTTTGTCCCACAGGCTCATCCCCTTGGATAGCTGTTAGATCGTGCATACTAAAACTTCGTAAACGTTCCGTTATTGCTCCTTGGCTCTATTTAACAGAGAAGTGAGAGATCCGAGGAAAAAAGTACACTTTAAAATACTTAGTATGCTTACATTTAAATTCCTCCCAACACTTTATCATGAAGCTTTATTGATTTTATTATGAAACTTTCAGAAAAGCTGAAAGAACTGCAGAGTGAACACCCATATATTGTTTACATTTTCCTGTATTTTATCACATATCTACTATCAATTATCCATAAATCCATTAAAAATTTTTTTTTAATGTTTACTTTTGAGAGAGACAGAAACAGAGTGTGAGTGGTGGAGGGCAGAGAGAGAGGGAGACACAGGATCCCAAACAGGCTCCAGGCTCTGAGCTGTCAGCACAGAGCCCGACGTGGGGCTCGAACTCATGGACCGTGAGATCATGATCAGGGCCGAAGTTGGATGCTTAACTGACTGAGCCACCCAGGAGCCCCTCAATCCATTTTTTTTAAAGTTTATTTATTTTTAGAGAGACAGAGACAGAGTGAGTATGGGAATGGCAGAGAGAGAGAGAGAGAGAGAGAGAGAGAGAGAGAGAGAGAATCCCAAGCAGGATCCCAGCTGCTAGCACAGAGCCTGATGTGGGGCTTGAACTCATGAAACCACGAGATTGTGAACTGAGCGGAAACCAAGAGTCAGAAGCTTAACCAACTGAGCCACCCAGGTGCCTCCATCAATTCTTTTTGAAAATGCATTTCAAAGTAAGTTGTAGACATCAGTACATTGCACTCCCAAACATTTCAGTTTTGTAATTTATTTTAAATGTAAAAAAATGTATGATGAGCTTACCCTCAGGGTAGACAGCATCCATTATTTTGCTCTCTCCTAAAACTGGCACTTTGGGGTTTATGATTTAGAATAACTTTTTAAAGTAAAAGACATACTGTTTTAAAGATAAGCTAAGTCAGCAGTGGTAATGGCTCTACTTAGAACAGTAAAAAAAATTAAAAGTCAAAGAATCTTGGATGCAAAATGATATTTAGTTAATGAATTCACTATCTGGCAAGGTGTATGTACTACTATGCAATTTGACTTCAAATCATTTTAAAGCCTTAACAATATGATAGACAATGGGCACATGTGGGTATTTAATTTAAATTAACTAAAATTAAACTTAAAATGTAGTTTCTTACTTGCACATTTCAAATGCTCACTAGCCACATGTGACTAGAGGCTACTGTATTGGATAGAGCAGATACAGAACATTTCCATCACTACAGACAGTTCAGTGATTTTCATCACTGCATGGCTTTGAAAGAGACCCTTCTGAACTTTACAGACCTAATTACATTTCTTTCCCAAATATAAAGAGAAAAAATAATTTCTAAATTTACCCACTTTGAAAATTTGCATAGCATACAGATGACTCATTTATAGCTGCTTTAAAAATATTCTTTTAAAGGTTTTTTTTACTCCTATTATTTCTTCTCACACATGCGAATTTATGATGGCCTCTAGTTATGATGTTACTGTAGAAACTCATCCATAATGGTCCATCTCTAAATTTCCAGATTTCAAAGCCTGAGGCACTATAAACATTTGGACGTTACTGTATTTTACACTGAAAAAAGATCTTCATTCAACTACTCTACTTCATATCATATTCATATTATGTCAAAACCAAAGGCTATTCCTATACCCCACTTGGACTTTGTATTTCTACTATATTTTTTACATTGTGAAAAGAAATGATTAAATTAAAGGGTCTGCATCCTCAATAAAAATAATTGGGTCCCATATATCTTTCCATTCTTGTCATGCCATATGTCCATCAACTGACAAATAGATAAAGAAGATGTGGTATATATGTACAATGGAATATTACTCAGCAATCAGAAAGAACAAAATCTTGCCATTCACAACAATGTGGAGGGAATTAGAGTGTATTATGTTAAGTGAAATAAGTCAGTCAGAGAAAGAAAAATACTGTATGATTTCCCTCTTATGTGGAATTTAAGAAACACAACAGATGATGAACATAGGGGAAAGAAAAAAAAAAAAAACAGAGAAGGAGGCAAACCATAAAACACACTCTTAACAACAGAGAACAAACTGAGGGTTGCCGGAGGGAGGTGGGCAGGGGATGGGCTATATGGGGGATGGGCATTGAGGAGAACACTTGCTGTGTTGACCACTGGGTGTCATATGTAAGTGATGAATCACTAAATTCTACTCTTGAAACTAATATTACACTGTATGTTAACTAACTAAAATTTAAATAAAAACTTGAAATATAATAAATAAGTAAGTAAATACTCTTGTCACGGTTTAATCCATTGTACTTTCTTCCACTTTATCAGATGTCCCTTTAAAGACACGTGAAAGAAGACATCAGAGACACACTAAAAGGAAATGACCAGTGCACATCTGAAACAGACCCTTTTATTTTCTCACAATTGTCACTTTCTCTAGCCCACCTTTGTATTTCTGTGCCCCCTCACAGCAATTCTTGGCTTTCTACCTACTGCCAAACAGATGGTAACTGGTATGCACATCTAGGACACCCTCTATCTGACTCAGGTGCTTTCCAAGACTGGCTGTAACCATACAAACCCTCTCCCTCAAGAAAGAACATCTCAGAATGCAAGTAAGTCAAACTGCCACTGAATCAATCTAACATGGTATCATCTACAAACTTTGGTATCTTTAACGAGTATAATCAATAAATTAGTTAGAGCATGCCTCACAAGTGAACTCACACATTATTGTTAGTTCTATTGCTGTGCTGTGTATATCCTGTCTTCAGAGGAGGAATTTCAGAAATTAATTTTAGGCTTCTTGCATTCTCCTAGCATACTGGTATGGTACTGATGGTGAGCATGTAATAAGTAAACTAAATATTCTTTTTATGCCTCTTCTTTTTCATTGCTCTTGATTGCTAGAGAGTTTTCCATAGACAGCAGTGGGTTTTAATGTACGCACTGGCCTGGATAAGAGAGGTTCGGCAGTGAACTCCAGGTGTGGTCGTGGGTATTCACGCTGGTAGACTACACCATCCACAAGGGGTTTGCTGTGAGTTTAGATTAAAGGTGAGCAATGACCGACCCTGAGGTATCTGGATGAGCTATTTACAGCCTGAATTTTAATGGAGTTCTTAAGTAACCAAATCTGTAGCCCAGGTATTATCAATGTCCTCAAGACTTAAAGGAAGGCCAAGTACTGTAGGGAAAAGCAAAAGGGGGCTGTACACACTTTCTGAGGACTCCCAACACTTCAAAAGTCATTATCACCTCAAAAAACTGGGTTTTCCACTATATATGTTCTCAGGGGCTCAGAATAGAACTAATGTGTGAAGAGAGAATGCTGTATTGTGAACTTCAGAAACATGACATAAATTATAAATATCCAATGTGATCACTTTAAAGAAGTGTAATTTTAAAATATTCACATTTAGAGGCAGGCCTATTCCCTCCAATTTTAATATCTTCAGCACAAAAAAGTCTACTAAAAAGAAATTATGTTCATAATAAAATGTTAAGTGGAAATCCCTCTCCCTGACCTCTGAATTCTAAATCACATCCATAATATAGTTACAAGTATGTAGTTGTACAAGTATAACTACAAGTTACAAGTAGTATGGTTTAATGAGGCAGCAAAAATACGCAAAAATAGAAACTGTATGATGTTTAGGCAGATGGGATGGGCGATTTTATTCTTTTTCTCAACAATTTCTTTAATATTAAAAAATTAGTCATAAATAGATGGTATAGTGAAGTTTTTATTTGTTTGTTGTCTTAGATTTGAATACTATTTATTATAAACTGGATGAGATCCTGGTTTCTTTTAATTTCCTCCAATGCCTGGCTACAACTCTCCAAATGAATGAACATTTTCTAGTTTCATGGTGAAGTTTTAATTGTATTGTGTGCACTGTAAGAATTTCTGATCTATTTTCTGCTCATCTTCCCTATATCCACTCCCTTACTCCCATCATTAAGAGAAACACTGTTTTCTATTTTGAGGGAACAAGTAGGTTTTATAGTTGCTTGTCAATAACAATGCTAAAAGTACTGAGGTTTTGTTTAAATTAATAATGCTTTATTTATTTTCTTCTATTTGGTTTATACTGTATTAAGCAAGAAGTATAAGAAAAATGAAGAAACGTTCTAGTTTGCAGAGCAAAAGATGTGTGGAAACATTAGTCTTAGTCATTAGTCAATAAGGAGGAAGGGAGTTACCATCCACAAAGAAAGTCAATATCTCAGATTTTAGGTCCTATTCTCTACAGAATTGCATGTACGCTGCTTGTGTTAAAATTGATCCTAAAAATTGAAGAGAAAGGAACAGAAAGATTACGATGAGAACACAAAAATCAAAATAATTAAGAACACTTTTGCAGAATAGTTTACATTAAAAATGATCATCACCAGCAGCAGTGTTCCTAAACCCTTTGGGTGACTGAAAGTTCTCAGGGTTTGAACTTGAATGGGCCCAGAACATCCGTTTAAAATGAGAATGCGGGGCACCTGGGGGGGCTGAGTCCGTTGGTTGCCTGACTCGTTGGTTGCCTGACTCGTGGTTTTAGCTCAGGTGAAGATCTCCCTGTTCCTGAATTTGAGTCCTGCATGGGGCTCTGTGCTGACAGTGAGGAGCCTACTAAGGATTCTCTCTCTCCCTCTCTCTCTCTGCCCCACCCACGCATGCACACTCTCTCTCTCTCTTTCTTACTCTCAAAATAAATTAATTAATTAAAATGAGAACACTTATAAGGGGCTGACTGGGTTGGGGTCCTGGGTTCAGATCTAACACATTCATCCTCTGGGAAATATTCTTCAGCTGAGAAGTGGTAAAAGGGGACCCCGTATGTATAACTAATTCCAACTTTGCTACTCCCAAACAATTCTTTGTTTTTTTTATTATTTATTTACTTTTTTTTTTAAATTCTGCTTTTGTTTAAATACTTCATTTCCTGGTTAAACACTGTTAAAATTATTATATTTTGTGTTAAATAAGAATTTACTGAGCTTATTGGGTTTTATATAAAAACTTCAACTTACTCTCTTATTTTTTTAAGAATTTAAAAACAATCTTTGTAATCTTACAAGCAAGCTTTTACAGAATAATTTTTACTATACTGTTCAATAATGAATAAGCTCTATTTCTTGTTGATCTCTGACATACTACATTAAAATGCAGACAAGGTTACTTCCAAGTTTTTAGCGAAATATCCTTTTCTTCTAAGGACATTCGAGAATTAATCTGATTAAGCCTAGAATGGAATTGATTGCATTCCTGTTAAGTGAATAATAAATTTTAGTGGTTTTAAGATTAAAGCAATAAAGGGCCGCCTGGGTGGCTCAGTCAGTTAAGCATCCAGCTTCAGCTGGGGTCATGATCTCGCAGTTCGTGGGTTCAAGCCTGGCGTTGGGCTCTGTGCTGACAGTTCAAAGCCTGGAGCGTGCTTTGGATTCTGGGTCTCCCCCTCTCTCTGCTCCTCCCCCACTTGTGGTCCCTCTCTCTCAAAAATAAACATTAAAGAGTATATATGTATATCTATATATATTTATCAAAGAACATCTGTAACAGACAAAAACATAAAAAAGGAAGTATATTATTTGTAGCCCACACCAAACTATCTATACATATTTATATGTCCTTTCCATTTTTTCTGACTCATTGTACCTTTAGAGCAGGCTTTCTCAGTCTCAGCACTGCTGCTGTTTTGGAGCTGGATCACAGGATATTAAGCAGCATTCCTGACTTCTACCCCCTAGACACAAGTTGTGACAACCCCAGTTGTGACAACCCCAAATGTCTCCAGACATTGCCAAATGTTCCTTTGGGGGCAAAATCTTCTCCCAGTGAGAGAACCAACTACTGTTTTGGAACTAGAAGAGGTTTCAGAAGTCAGGTATCACCTCTTTGTTTTATAGGTAAGAAAATTAAAACTTAGATCAGTGCAGATGATCTGCCCCAAATCTCATGACTAATTAGGGCAGAACCAGGGCTAGAAAATGCAGATAACCAGACTATTGGTGAATTAAATATTCGTTATAACATTCTGCTTCCCTAGATTGTAGGGAAAATAGTTTGACCCTTCTTTCCATTGTCTGGACAAATGCTCTCTTTTTAAATGGATGATACTAAGCCTGTGAATATCCTCAAATCCTTTCACAAACAGAAAGTCATTAAGGCAGACAGCAAGATGTCAGGATTTGGACCTAATCATCATCATCATTTAAAGTTTATTAGCTTTTAGCAATTTTACCTGGAAGGCTCTAATTTCTGTGATAATTGATTTTTTAAAATAATATTTGCTAAATAGTTTGCCAAGAAAAGGCTGCCAGAGAAAAGTCAGAGATGGTTAATATGACGTTATAATGGTACTTTTCTTCATTGGCCCTTTATCTGGTAGTAATGTTGCTCATCTGTACAAAAGCCACCTGCATTTCTCATGTGAAAGCTATGGAATGCTGAACATCCTCAGCAAAATCCTTGAAGGTCCTTCATATGTCTCTGCTTTGCTCAGCCAAAATAAACTTGTACACTGACCTTGTGAACAGATGCCTGGTAATGAGGTCACAGAACTGAGTAACATTTTCAGAAAATTGCTTTACGGTGTAATAAATGTTCTGATTAGATTCCTATTTTCATCTTTAACATGCTCAGGTGGTTCAACTTGGGAATCCTAGTCAGGGAGTATTACCGATCTTTAAAGGTCATACCAAGAGTCCAATCATTTTTAGCCTGAAAGATATTTTTAACAAACTATATGTTGTAAAAATCATAAATTAATTCTCAAGCTTTACTACTGGCTTTCTTGGAGTTTCTCCTTAAACTTGACCTATTTTCTATTTCAGTTTCAATTTACTCTTTAGTATGAAGTGTCTGGTTCAGTGATTTCTTCCATCATAGGGCCTTTCTATGACATCTCCAGAGATGAAACTAATTTCACTTACATGAAAATAGGCACAGTACAAACTGAGGCAAATAGTGTTAACATTATGCTATGTTTGGCATATTTAATGCCTATTCCTAATGAATAAAATCCAGGCTGAAGCCAACATTCACAGTGTTCATGCTGAGAATGGTGAGGGCTACCTGACATATAGTGATCTTGATAACAAAAGGACCACCACATCACAGACAAGGAGGGAAAGTTCCAAAACGAATTCAAATTATGGGACATGCATTTGATTTGCAGTGGTAACTTAGATGAATGATTCGTATGCTATTTCCTGCCTTTGAATGGAAAGGTGGTTTTATGATGCTAAATATATAGATAAACACAAACCATGAATCACAAAGAAGAAAGCAGAGAAATATAGGTATAGGATTGCTTTTATAGCCTTTCTAAAGGAAAGTATTTCTGTGAGTTAATGCTTATTTTAATAATGGAGGGCAAGGGGAAAGCTTTTAGCAACCAAAGATGAGATAAAATTTTCAGTTAATGAAAACAGACATTCAGCGAGACAGCAGGCAGTGAGAGTAGTGACCGTATCTATCTTGTTCTCGGCTGCATCCCCAGCACCGACCATACAGTAGGCATTAAACCAGCAGATGTTGAATAAATGTGCAGGATGCTAAACACTGATGGCAGCAAAGAATAAAATAAAAACAAATGAGGAAGGGATGGGGATAAGACAATATAGTGGGGAGTAAGCAAGCAGGCTTGTGGAGAAAGATGTGTAGGGAGAAGAGAGAATCTTAAGCAGGTTCCATGCCCAGTATGGGGCCCCACAACGTGTGAGATTATTACCTGAGCCAAAATCAAAAGTTGGACCTTAACTGACTGTGCCACCCAGGTGGCTCTAGTGGGGATTTTTCTGATCCCCCACATAGAGGGTTTGGAAGCAATAAACATAAGTGAAAGTAAAACACATATCCCATGAAATAGTCACAATATGTATGTAGGAAGGTGTTTCACAGAGTAGCAGGACTAGAAACTACATTTAAGTGTTGAATTGAGTAGGAAAAATGGGATTTGTATGCTTCTACATTTCCCAAAACAATGTTCTAAAATGTCCATATTTTCTAAGCACTTTTTCAAGTTGAAATTTAATGTTTAGGTTTTTGCCATAGAATCATGTTGAGTGATGCTTTTAAAAATGTTAAACTGAGAAAGCATCTTCGTGGCGGGGTGGGGGGGTAATAATACATGTACCATTTGACCCTTGAACAATGTGGGGGTTATGGGCATCAACTACCGGGCAGTGAAAAATCTGCCTACAAGTTTTGACTCCTTTGAATGGAAGCCTCACTAGTACCAGCCGATTAACATGTATTTTGTATGTTACATGTATTATATACAGTGCTCTTACAATAAAGTGAACTAGGGAAAAGAAAATGCTACTGAGAAAATCTTAAGGAAGAGAAAATACATATAGAGGACTGTATTGAATTTATTGAAAAAAACTGGCATGTAAGTGGACCCAGGCAGTTGAAACCCTTATTGTTCAGGGATCAACTATACTTCATTTGTAAAGTCAAATAAAAGTACATTTTATAACAAAGGAAAGCAACAGGCTTTCTTGTTTTGTCCCTGGTCCCCTTCTCCTCTGTATCCTCTTGAAGGCACCACTTTAAACCCTCTACTTTCCAGGGCACATGGGTGGCTCAGTCGGTTGAGTGTCTGACTTCGGCTCAGGTCATGATCTCAGGGTTTGTGAGTTTGAGACCCGTATCGGGCTCTGTGCTGACATCTCAGGGCCTGGAGCCCTCTTCAGATTCTGTGTCTCCTCCCCTCTCTGCCCCTCCCATGTTCATGCTCAGTTTCTGCCTCTTTTTTTTTTTTGAATGTTTATTTATTTTTGAGAGAGACAGAGACAGAACGCGAATGGGTTAGGGGCAGAGAGAGAGGGAGACACAGAATCCGAAGCAGGCTCCAGGCTCCAAGCTGTCAGCACAGAGTGCAACGTGGGGCTCGAACTCACGAGCTGTGAGATCATGACCTAAGCCGAAGTCGGATGCTCACCAACTGAGCCACCCAGGCGTTCCTCTCTGTCTCTTAATAATAAATAAATGTTAAAAAAAAAAAAAAATTAAACCCTTTACTTTCCTAGCTGACAGGTGAGGATTTTCTTTCTCTTCCACTTCCTTTTCTCCTTCCTCCACCTTCCTGAGAGAGCAAAATCACAGTTGTTCAATCTACAGTCTGTGTTCTCATGATTCTGATATAAACGCTGCTTGCTGCTGGGCCTAGTCATGCTCCATTATTACACTTCCTTTCTTATATAACTTTTGTTATTTTCCAGAGTCAACAATTATCCCGTTTTTAAAATACTCCTTTGATTAGTCATGCTATGCCTCCCTCTTCACATTGCCTCCAGTATATTTTTCGTGGTGTTCAGTGTCTTCTGACTGGCTGTAGCATGTGCTGACTAATTTAAGTATCATCCCTGCATAGGGTTAAACCTATTAGATACTCTCATCCTCATACGTTCCCCTGAGATACCTCTCCTGGCACCCTGCACCCATCACATCCAATTTCGGCCAATTGCACTTGACTTGCTATGTAGATGTACATTCTGGGAAGTACTGTCCCCTCCCTTCTGTGCTAGATACCCTATCTCCTGATCCCATGGGTTTCCTTCTTCATGGATTATTCCCTAATTGTGGCAGAGCATATCTACCCTGACAAAGAATTTAGGAGGTAAATTTTGTGACTTTGCATATGCTTTAAAAAAAAAATTAGATTGATTCTAAGCTCACACATGACTGAGAGCTTGACTGTTTCAGAATGTGAGGGTGAAAATTATGGTATCACGGATGGTATTATTCTTTGGTCTTCAAGCTTCCATTGTCACTATTCAGAAATTTAATGCCTTTCCGATTCTTGGTCATTTGGATGTGACATACTTTTTATCTTTGGAATCTTTAAACACTTTTTCCTTGTCTCTGGTGTCTCTGGACTATTCCAATGACCTTGCTTACAGTCAGTCTTTTATTCATTCATTGTGCTGGGTACTATGTGGGTTCTTTCTATTTTTTTTTTTTTTTTTTTTTTTTTTAAGTAAGGTTCATACCCAGTGCAGAGTCCAGGGCATAGCTTGAACTCCCAAGGTGAGATCAAGACCAGAAATGAGATCAAGAGTCAGATGCTTAACTGTCTGAGCCACCCAGAGGCCCCGTGGGTTCTTTCAATCTAGAAATCATGTCCTTCAGTTCTGGGAAATATTATTGTAGTATTTCTTCAATAACTGCATCTGTGGTCTTGTGGTAGAATTTCTAGTTGTTGAATATTATGTCTCTTGGATGCTCTTTTTTAGGACATATGGAAATCAGGAATGTATTCTCATTAAGCAAGAAAAAAAAGCAAATGAACTTCTTTTACAATGGATAACAGTCCAATAAGATTTAAAATCTTTAGTATTAAAATTTAAAATTTTTAGTATATCTATACTAATAAAAGAAAAAGCCTTTAAAAGTCAGGTAGCAGGTAAACTATTCTTCACTAAAGTGCTGATAGTTAATAATTATTAATGATACAGTTGTCTTACATGTCTAGGGCTGCATAGTTAATAAGTTTACACTTAATTCTGAATGTAACACTTCTGGGGATATAATCTGAATATAATTTAGATATTTAATGTTTATTTTTGAGAGAGACAGAGAGAGAGGGAGAGGGAGGGGGGAGAAAGGGGAAGAGAGAGAGAGAGAGGCAGAGAGAGAGAGAGAGAGAGAACAAGTGGGGAGGGGCAGAGAGAGAGGGAGACACAGAATCTGAAGCAGGCTCCAGGCTCTGAGCTGTCAGCACAGAGCCTGACGTGGGGCTCAAACTCACAAACCGTGAGATCATGACCTGAGCCAAAGTCGGATGCTCAACCAACTGAGCCACCCAGGTGCCCCGAATATAATTTTGGGTTTTAATTTTGTTGATCATATTAATTGTACTTGAGCCAAAGTTCACTCTGAAAAATTAAGGATCATTCTGGAAACCCCACCGACATTTTATATCCCATCACCATTGCTATTATGCAGAATCACCACTTAGAATATTTATTTCCATAGCATTGTTATTTTAGTTCAAGATAACCAAGTTGAAAAAGTCTAACTCAGAAGCTGGAATACTATTTAATCTCAATTTAACTTCATAGCAACAAACTCAAATTTTCACTTGAAAGAGAGACACACACACATGATATTAATGTTTATTGGACTCCTACTATGTTTTGGCAAGCACTGTGCTTTTTCATATGCTCTGGCAGACAGGTATATTACCCCTCTTTTATACATGAAGCAACCAGTGAATACAGAGGTTAAGTAAATCACCAATAGTTATTTAAAAAGTCACACTCAGCATTTTCGGGATCTGAAGCCTGTTTTCTTTCCATATACTACACACCAAAATCAATTACGCTATGGTATTCAAAATAAACCACACCAATTACTACATGCAAAGAAATCCAAAAGCCATAACGCAAGTTTTCACAGAAGGCATACATTTGATAACTTCACTTGCAAAAAAACACAACACATGACATTAGTAACTGGCTAAGTAAAATCTCAAGTTTTAAGAACAGAATTTTTTCATGCCTTATTTTGAATAATCAGTTACCTCAAATTGGTTGAAGTAGGGGTGCAGGAGTAAGCCAGAAATCCTACCAAGATATTGCCATCGGGAGAGAGAGAGAGAGAGAGAGAGAGAAAGAAAGAGAGAGAGAGAGAGAAAGAGACCAGAGACAGGGAAAGAAAGAATGGTCATCTTTACTATAGGTGATTTACTCAACCTTATTTTAAGGCTATAAAGTAGGAAAATTATGACAAAATGACATCTTCAGGTATGGTTTTATATATTAACTAGCTCTCATTTTGTGATCAGTTAAGACTTTCAGAATATTGAGCAGTTATAAAACACATGCATTAAAATGTTTTTTAAATTATCATTTACATTTACATTACAAAAATAAGCAAAGCAAAATTCTGCCAAAAGTTTATAATGATCTAGAATAAAAAGCCACCCTACTTTGTCCATTGACTTAATGTGACATTGAATAAAAAACATAAATAATTACCTTCACCGCTGCAGTGACAGCAGCAGTGGCTGCGAAAGCTAAACCTTGCCGCCCGAAGTTTACCACGGTCTCATAGCCCCGCTCCTTTGCTTGTACAATATAGTCATCAATCTCCTGGGGGAAAAACAAACAAACTCATGGGTATAAATTTTATTTAACAATAGTGTCAACAAGCCAAAAACAAGGACTTTTCCCCGAAGATATAATAGTTTTACTTGTTTAATAGCACAAAACATGTGATGATGTCCATTTCTAACAAATGATTTATGGATTTATAGATCTTACCCTTTCCTTTGAAGAAAGAAGTGGATGAAGGAATTTTCTATATATTAAACTTGCTCCTTTGGTATAGGGAGAGAGCAGCCATATGACAAAAGCAATCTTAAGCTCATAGTACAGGGGGAACCTAACAAGAAAAAATTCAAAAAAACCACTGGTGAAAATAAACTACAATGAGGAAATCAATCTCTCTCTCTCTCTCTCTCTCTCTCTCTCTCTCACACACACACACACACACACACCCTTTCTTTTAAGAAAGTTCAGTCATTGTATTAAGTTTTCACATGTAAAAGTGAGTGATTAAGGAAATAACTATGTTTGAATTGACGAATTAATTTCATTAACTATAAATCAGTTAACCAAAGAGTGACCTGATCCCTGCTGAGATTCCGAAACTTCTACTACAACTGTATAAGCAACCATAGGCAAGCTGCCCGCTGACTGTAGCAGTCCAGAGAGAACATTAACAGCATTTGACCATGGCAGTAAGGTATACCAGCCACCATTCTGCAGAGCCCAATGGGGGCGTCAGTACCGGACATCTCTCCAAGCGCCAGGAGGAAGCTTTGTAATACTCCAAGGGCACAAAGTTACCCCAAGAACACATGTCCTTCTCTTTCTCAACACTCCCCCCAGAACTCCCCTTCCAGTCTCATTTGGCCGGAAAACGGCACTTGGCAGACAATCATTCACTTGTAAGGGGAATGGAATTACCATTGTGGTAGACTGGGAATTAGTGTCAGCTACCCATGCCCCTTTCCATGTGACTTTGCACTGTTTTCCCTACGGGCTGAGTGCACTTCCTCGAGGAATGACTGCGGGGTTAGCCATGTGACTTACTCTGGCCAACATAATGTGAGTGTGACATATCACATGCACGCAGAAGCTTTAAATGCCCTTTGACTTCCTCACCCCAACACCCCCAACCTCTTGCTTTAAATTTTTCCTTTCTGGGGGCGCCTGGGTGGCGCAGTCGGTTAAGCGTCCGACTTCAGCCAGGTCACGATCTCGCGGTCCGTGAGTTCGAGCCCCGCGTCAGGCTCTGGGCTGATGGCTCGGAGCCTGGAGCCTGTTTCCCATTCTGTGTCTCCCTCTCTCTCTGCCCCTCCCCCGTTCATGCTCTGTCTCTCTCTGTCCCAAAAATAAATAAAAAACGTTGAAAAAAAAATTAAAAAAAAAAAATAAATTTTTCCTTTCTGCCATGAAACAGCTGCTCCTTCAGCCTTGGGCCTGAAACGAGAAGACACTTAAAACTGAACTGAGCCCCGCAAAGCTGCAGCCAACCTTTTGCCCTTACATAAGTTGAGCAAGAAATAAATGTTTGTTTTTCTAACCCATCATGCCTTTAGGGTTGTTTGCTGCCACAGCAAAAGTGAACAATATACCACAGAGGGCTAGCATCCCATGGGACACAGATTATTAAGATACATGGTTTAACTGAACAAATCTGGGCTCTTCTGATGAGGCAGAGGGGTCCAGGGCAGTAAGAAAAAGCTGTTGTGTAGTCAACAGAGGGTCTTTACCACGGCGCAGTTACAGAGGAGTTTCTGGGCTTTCGCTATTCACAGTAAACTTTTTGTACACCACTCGCTTCTTAATAATATATATAGGTGACATTTGCTATCAGGAAAATATGAGAAGTCTTGAAAAAGAGAACTTGGAAACTTAAGAGACCTAGCATGGTTTGAAATCTGTGTTCTGCCATTTAAAACCACACAAAAAGCCCTCCCCCAAAACTCTCCACCAAACACTTAACAGGTAAATGAATGAGCTATGGGACAGAGGAAGAATAACTCACATTTCAAGTCAGAAGAGAAAGATGGCTGCAGACACAGAAAGGTTCATAAATAAGGGCAAGTTGTTAAGAACGTTAAAGTCTGGTGACTTCTTTATTTTTTTCCTAGCAATCCAATATGACCTAATGTGCTGTGAGAATACGATGAGAATAGCAAAGCCAGAAAGACAGTTTAAAGGAGAGAACAGCAAGTGTCTGAAACAGATACAGGAGGGCAGGGAAGCAGCAAGTAAAGGGAATGGGGAGGGTCAAACTGGTACCTACATGAGAGCAGCTGAATGATGTTCTGGGGGTGCTGCATTTGTAGCCCAGGAAAGGAAACAAAGAAGGGCTAATTTAGGCTGACGGTTTGTGCAGCGAGGGCAGTTTAGGATACTGGCAAGGTATGAAGTTTAAAGATTTTGAAAGGAGGACTTCTCCAGTGATGGTAAGGTTTAGATGGAAACGCACCAGTGAAATATGGCACAGGAGATTCAAATTGTTCCCTTTGGTATCGCTTCTTGGTAAAATGTTAAATCCTTGAGGGTACAAACATGCTTTAATTTTGACTCAGCTATTTGGAACAGAGCAGCCAAGGAGCTGGTGGTGAGTGGGCGTCCACGTGGATGCTGACGTCATCCAGTTTGAATGTTTGTAGTTGAGAGTTTTAAGGATGGGAAGGGAGTTCTAGAACCAGATGCTGTGGGCTTCAAAGAGGGAGTCATTTAGGAAGTGATAAAAATAGCCTCAAGTCATCCTGTGGAAAAAGGGTGATGACAACTAAGTTTTTGTATTCCAAGATATTGGGACCTGTGTGGGAGGAGGGCAGGGAGCAACCCACTGGGAAACATGAGCTGCTTTAATTGGAGGGGGGACTGTAAGGAAAGTAATGTTCTTATGGGGAAACCAGATAAAGAAAGTGAAACACTGGATAAGTAAGTAACTTGATCAAATTCACCGGGTTACCGGCCAAGGGCAGGATAAGAACTCAGGACACCTGATGAGGTGTCTATAGTCTGGCCCTTTCTCAGTGCTAGAACTTACCAAGCAACTGTTTGATCTGTTATTGTTTCAATCACAGTATAGAGAGCAAAAACAATCCAGTACATCATCCATCGGACCTGGAAATAATAAAAATACTTATGAAATAACAGATGAAAATTATTTGCAACTCTGAATAATTACATATATGTTTCCACATCTATAGTTGGACCAAGTGCGGAAGTTGATGGTTTAATTCTCAATAGGTTTATGTCTGAATTCCTCGTACCACAACATCAACAATCTTGGGATACAAGACAAGAATCAAAGAATAACAAATGTAGGAATCTGAATGAAAGAATCAGCACAATAGGATAGATTTTTCTTAACTGGAGGAAAATTCTTTGAAAGATCTTACTCTTATCAACGTGCTTCTTTATGGATGACGATTAGCCATTTACTTGTTATATAAATAACAGCATAATAAGATATGACCACATTTAATCTTCACTTGTCTTTTAAATTTTACATTCCTTAATTCTCAATATATAGAAACTGTTCAGAAACCAAAGAACGATCCTAGGTTTATTACATCCATAATGTTAGTCACCCAGTTTGAAAATCAGGTACTGTATTCTCTCTCTCTTTTTTAATGCTTAACCATTTATTTTTTAAAGGTTTATTTATTTATTTTAAGAGAGTGAGAAACAGACTGTGAGCAGGGGAAGGGCAGAGAGAGAGAGGGAGTGCAGAGCCCGACGCGGGGCTCAAACCCACGAACCGTGAGATTTTGACCTGAGCCAAAATCAAGAGTTGGATGCTTAATCAACTGAGCCACCCAGGCACCCCAAGTTAGTGTATTCTTTCCCCCCATATGTAAGCCTGTAACTTCTCACATATCATTTTCCATCTTCTACCAACACCACAATGGCAGCTGCAATAGGCTGAACGTTTGAGTCCTCCTCCCCCTCAAATCCATATGTTGAAATCCTAACCCCAAATGTGTATTAGGAGGTGGCGCCTTCAGGAGCTGATGAGGTCGTGTTGGTGGAGCTCTCATAAATGGAGTTACTGTTCTTCTAATAGGGCCTCCAAAGAGATCTCTTATGCCTTCCACCATGTGGGAACACAGTGAGAAAATGGCCACCTATGAACCAAGAAGTGGGTCTCACCAGAAATCAGACCTGCCTTGATCGTGGACTTCCTAACCTCCAGAACAGTGAGAAATATATTTCTGTTGTTTATAAACCACCTAGTCTATGGTATTTTTGTTACAGAAATCTGGATGGACTGAGATAGTAGTTCAAGACATTTTTACCTCTTTCCTGGAATAGAGCATCCTAACTGGTCCCTGAGACTCCAGTGTCTCTTTATACCAATCCTTTTCATTGAATGCTACCAGATTAATTTTCTTGAATTCATTTCCCCGACTATACTTTTCGACCTACTTGAGTACACAAACTCTCTTATCGCTCAAGTAGGTTGGATTGTTATTAAGGATTAAAATCTCTGCTCTCCTGCTCAATATTATAATAATAGCTAATATGTAAAACCATGCCAACTATGGCCTTGGGACTACACTAACTATATCACATATATTAAGTAATTTACTCTCCACAGCAATATTACAAGGTAGGAAGCATAATTATTTCCACTATAGATAAGGAAACAGTGACAGAGAGAGGTGAAATGACTTGCTCAAGGTCATTTAGCCGGAATTTGAATCCAGGCTCTCTGACCCTGGATTTGGTGCTATTAATCAATTATACTATGTAGAGAAAGAATTTGTGAGGATTGGCTAAATGTGAAATCCAAGAATAACCACTGCTTCCCTTGTTCTCTTCTAAATGAGAGGACAAAAAAATTTAGGTCTCTATAAATAGCTAGAAAATTGACCTACTATTTAGTTTTAATATAGAAGCTTGTTTGGGTATTCCATAGACAATAGAAATGAATTACAATTCAAGTGGCTTTTATGGTTTTCTATTTACATGGACAAATCAATTAAAAATAGCCACGAATAACTTTTGAAGCAATGTATTATGAAATAGAAATCATACCAATTTACTCTAATGTATAGACTCCTGAAAGCTTAAAAAAATTGCCCAAAGCAAATAATAGGGCATCTTATCTATATCTGAAAAACAAAGCAATGGATTTACAATTATCATCTCAAATTAAAAAACAAAACAAAACAGCCCAAATGTACTCTTTAGTTGTTCACTTTTCATGGGTTCTCTAAAATCTTTCACTGCCACCAATTCCAAGCTTTTGTCCAAATATGGGGATTTTCATCCTATGTATACTTTCTCCTGCCCCTCCCTTTTTTAAGTTAAGTGATACTCTGACAAGCTCTGATTCACCTGCCCCTCCAGAGCCAAACACTAACTCAGCACTTTGACCTCTCAACTGTATTGAGGGTTAGCTTGTACGCTGATTGACTGACTATATGCCTCTCCCCAAAAAGAAAAGAAAGAAAAGGCTGCAAACAGAAGAATGAGGTTTTATACAGCTAGAAGGAATCTAAGGAGTTTTAATTTTTTAAAACTATACAACTCTTTAACTGAAAAAAAACCGAGCCAATTACAAAAGAAATGGCTCCTGAGGGGCCCCACCGGTCCACCCACGGTGCGACTCTGGAGGAGACTCGAGCGCTGCATGGGCCAGAGTTTGAGACAATACGGTAAACTCCTCTTACTTTCCTGAGGGGCCTAAATAATTAAGCCGCATCAGGCGGGTGAGCTAAGAAATGGCAGGAGTAGGAACAAGTCTATCAAGGGGGCGGCTTCTCAGGGCGCGGCGGCCTTCGGACCAGATCTTTTCGGTCCCCCGTCCCCCTCCTTGTACTCACCACGGGATTTCAGGGTAAACTGTTCCCTTCTTGCCCGGGAAAGAGGAGGCTTAAATTGACTCTCTTCTAGAAAGCTTAGGAAACTTTCAGCAAGGTAAAATTATTTAAGTCGGTGCTTGTTACTTTTCGTAATTTCACTATTTCCCGCCGCTGTTACCGTTGTGAGTTTCCAAATGGATAACAACTCCCCAAGTAGTCATAATTTACTGGTTAATAGAGGAGAAGAGAGAGGAAAAGGGGACTGCACGGAGAGTGACTGGTGATACCTCCAAATGACTAGTTCTCTAATGAATGAGAACCGCTAAACGTCCCAGATTTCAAGCGCACACTCGCTTCAGTCAAGTGCTTACTCAGTTTCCAAAGGAAGTTATTAAATTAATTTTAAATCCACAAAATAAAAGTGCTTTAAAGAATGTAATGTTTATCTCTTTAAAAACCCCACTTTATATTTAGTAATGTCAAAAATAAAAAAAGGAGAAAAAGAAGGTCATGCCTTTTAAAAATAGATTTTTTTTTTCTTTTAGAGAGAGTGTGAGCAGGGGAAAGGGGCAGAGGGAGAGAGAGAGAATCTTAAACAGGCTTCATGCTCAGCACAGAGCCTGATAGGGGACTTGATTTCACGACTCTGGAATCATGACCTGAGCTGAAATCAGGAGTTGGAGACTCAACTGACTGAGCCACCCAGGAGTCCCTAGCCATGTCTTTTTAGTTAAAACACAACAAAGTATCCAGTCAAGAGGGTATTCCTGGACATTTTCCTGGATTAACAACAATTTTATATAAGCAAAACCCCATGGTATATTAATTTGTCATTAATGAACAAATTCTTTGATAATCTGCTCTTAAACTTAAGGTTATTTTTTGGTTGTCCTTACCAGAAATATGGATCTTAAATTATAATAGCAGGCAATAATTAAATGAATGTAATAAGTGTGTATTATTCGTGCGAGCAACCAGAAAGAAAGTTAACCTTGAAAAGACATTGCTTATTTTTCTATTAATGGATTTGGTTGGGACTTTATACCAAATGATTACTCAGCACAGCTTTTATTAAAATTACACCTCAAGGCCATGAAGCTTACTGTTTAAGGTTTTGCTCCAAGGAAATAGCAAGGAAGAAGTCAAGGTCAAAAAAAACAAACAAACAAACAAACAAAAAAAAAAACAAGTCACAAAACTATAAAAGTATAATTAAGCATGTGAAGAATAAAGATAAAATATTCTTTAGATCAACAGAAAACATCAATAACAAAATGCAAAACTAAAACCAAAAATTGGCAGGAAAACGATCACACTGATAATCTTTTTTTTTTTTAGTTTATTTATTTTGTGTGTGTGAGAGAGAGAGAGAGATAGAGAGAACACAGGGGTGGGGCAGGAAGAGAAGGCGAGAGAGAGAATGCCAAGCAGGCTCCGCACTGCCAGCGCAGAGCCTGACACGGGGCTCGAATGCATGAACCATGAGATCATGACCTGAGCCAAAATCAAGAGTCAGATGTTTAACTGACTGAGCCCCCGAGAAGCCCCTCACACTGGTAATCTTATGAATGTATATAACCAAATATAGTCACTATTAAAATGTTATGCAAATGTAAGTTAGTAACTTAACTGTTAAGTTAATAAGTCACACACCTTTTAAGTTCCTGGGGAAAAAAAGTTATTGGCATCATCTTTATTTGGTAAAAATTTATGTTCTTGGGAAAAGTGGGAACAAATAGTACAGTATCTTTCTAGTTCAGAAACAATTGGTAAAATCAGCAAACCATTGTCTAAATATCTCCATGAGGATGAGTAATAAGAAAGCTGTATACCCAACTTTTTCTTAAAAGTCTCTTTGGTCCCAGAGAACTGAATTATCCAACAAGGTGAAGATTATACCTATAAGCACTAAGATGGATATACACACACCATACTTTTGATAAATCTTTCATATCAAACATAGTTTAGACAATTCTTAAGGACTCAGGTGGCATCATTACCTATAACACTGATACAACTGTAGTAAACCCTACTTTATGTTATGAGAATAGAAACATGAGTATGATAGTTCCTGTCCTCACAGATTTAGCATTTTACTAGGGAAAAGAAAAACAAACAAGTAAAAAACTGTGATTAAAAACAATGTTCTGGGGTGCCTGGGTGGCTCAGTTGGTTAAGTCAGTTAAGCTCTGCCTCGCTTTGGCTCAGGTCATGATGTCACGGGTCGTGAGATTGAGCCCTGAGTTGGTCTCTGTGCTGATGGCTTGGAGCCTGCTTGGGATTTGCTCTCTCCCTCTCTCTCTGCCCCTCCCCCACTCATTCTCTCTCCCTCTCTCTCTCTCTCTCTCTGTCTCTCACTCAAAATGGACAAATAAACTTAAAAAAAAAATTCTGCTGTTTTTACTACATTAGATGCCCTAGCTTCCAGTATGAGTCAAGAGTGTAAGAATCTGAGGAAATCTTACTAAAGGGACTATTTATAAAGTTGTGGGCAAGGTTCAGGAAACCCAATGAAAGGATACTGAAGCACCCTGGAGTTAGCAACAGTAGGAACTGGAATCACCCCTGGATGTGAAGGAGGGAGGGCAGGGGAAAGCTTCCTGGAATCCAGAGAGGGCAACTGTAGGGGAGAGTGGTAGCCTCAGGTAGACAGTCACAGCCAACCCCTGGTGGCAGGGAGGAAGGGAGGATGCTGGGAGAACAGTACTCTGACCTCATGCTCATCCTGCCTTCTGATCTTCTGCAGAAGCCTTTCAGGGGCCAAACTAAACGGAAGCCAGATATGATACAGTCTGTATGGATCAGCCTCCTGGGCCATAAGCAAGGTGTAGAAACGTGGAATGTGGAGAGGAAAGTCCACTGGCGGGGCGAATGGAAGGTGCCAGCACTGCTTAGCCTGTCATCTCTTTGATCCACCCAGAATAGATTTCTCTCTGCTTCCACAGATACCTCCCCACCCAGATGACCATCATCTCCTGTCTGCATTATTCTGATAGCAACCTAACTGATCACTCTGCCTTTTTGGGGTCTATTCTGCATACAGCAGAGTCTCTCCTTAAAACAGAAAGAAGGGGCGCCTGGGTAGCTCAGTTGGTTAAGCATCTGGCTCTTGATTTCAGCTCAGGTCATGATCTCATGGTTCATGAGTTCCAGCCCTGGGTCAGGCTCTGTGCTGACAGTGCAGAACCTACTTGGGCTTCTCTTTCTCTCTCTCCACCCCTCCCCGTGTTCCCTCTCTCAAAATAAATAAGTAAACTAAAAAAAAAACAAAAACAAAACCAAAATCATGTCATTCCTTTGCTCAGGCCCCTCTTACGGCTCCCATCAGAATTCTCACCCTAGTCTAGAAAACCGTGTGGATCTGGCACCAGCTACATCTCCGGCCTCATCTGCTATTCCTTCCTGCCCTGTTCTGCTCCAGTCATATTGGCCCTTTTACTGTCCCTTGTATGTGCAGATATGCTCCTTGTATGTGCAGATATGCTCAGGGCCTTATTACATGTTTTGTTGTTTTTTTGTTTTGTTTTGTTTGGCCTGAAATGCTCTCCTTCCAGTTATCCACATGGATTGCTTTCTCACTTGCTTCAGATCTCTGCTCAAATATTTACCTGTGAGGTCTTTTAAAATATCCATGTCCTCTTAGCCCCCTTATATCCTGACTCCGTTTTGTCTTTAGAACATTCCACAGATCACTGACACACCTAACAGATAGATGTTTACTTTCTGCCTTTCCCTACTAGAATGTAAACTCCAGGAGGACAAAGACCTTTATTTTGTTCACTGCTGAATTCCCTGTGCCTGGCACAGATTGAGCTCAGGAGTACATGTTGACGAGTTGTTGAATGAACGTGGGCTGCACACAGCTCAGGGTGCTCCTTTTCTGTAAGGATTGCAAAAGGCTGGACACTAGACAGGAGGTGCAGACAGGGCAGGTAACATAAACTAGTCTTTTAAGAGATCTGGTTTAAAAAGGAAAAAGAGGGGCAATAAAAAAAAAAAAAACACACAGCATGAAGCAAAAGAAAGCATGTTTACACTCTCAATGATTGAAAACTTTACCAGCAAGATAAGATTCTCTTCAGAGAAAGCAGGAATATTTAGTGGAACAAGATCCCACAGGAGATAGAAAAGAATTACACTGGGAAGGAGAGTGAGCTTGAGACAGAGGTAGAGATGTGTCCTCCACTGGGATGGAAGGAAAGAGTGGCTTGTCGGGGAGAGGACCACAGCCAGGGCCCCGTATCTAGGGGGCAGGTCACCAACCTTTCAGGCTGGTGTGAGTGGCAAGGAGGGTGGATCTGGGGACAATGGTAAAGGTTTAGACAAGCTGTTGATCTGGATGGGAAAGGGAGCAGCCTAGGGTAGAGATGCTGCAGATCACGTGACGGAGGATGCCCTCAGCTGCTCTGGAGGTTAGATCTAGGAGGCCGCCAGCGGTCTAGGTCTAGGACAGTGCAACAAGAGGGAGACGAAGGTGACAGCTTGCTGTCAAGCAGAAATGTGACTGGAAGCGGCCCTTTGCAGAGAGGTGGGGCCAATTCTTTCCAACCGAATGTGAGCCGAGGCTTTTGAGAAGTGGGGGTATCTCCCCCCTAGGTTCTTCCCCTTTCCTGTGGGCTGGAAGGGCAGAGAGCAGAGCAACCTTGGAGGCTGTGTGTTGAAGACAGGCAGAGCCCCCTCCCCCCAGTTCTTGAACGACAGCACAAGATTTGTTGCCAAAATGAACACCTAAGGTGGACTGTTATGTGAGAGAGAAATAAACTTCTATACTCCTTCAGCTGTTGCATTTTTGTTACACATTACAATTATAGCAGCTGAGACCACCCTAACATGAAAGGCTGAACTCTAATCTCTGTGGAGACTGAGAAAGCAGGGCCAGAGTAGCATGAGGTTTGCATCGGTCACAGCGCCGTCGGCTGCCATGCGCGACATGGTTAATGCCCTGTGGTGGTGATGGGTGATACCTCCACAGTGCCCTGAAAACAGAGAAGAGGACTGCCATGCTAAGAAATTCTGGTTGAGACACCTTCAGGGGACTCTCAGAAGGATCTGGAGGATAGGAAGGTTTGATGTTCTCATGCAGCAGATTGGAGCAGGGCCAGAGAAATACTACTTGAAATTATTTTTGTGATCCCTTGCCAAATGTGGCTCTGTCTGTGTGAATTTGGTCATTATCACCTGCACTGTCAGTACGGATGGCTTCAGCGGCAATCCCTTTCTACTTCCAGTAGACCTACTGGACCTTCTGTCAGACACAGAAGCTTGTTAGAGATCTGTGCAAAGATTGAAGTGGATATATTCTGAGTGGGAGGCCAAGATATCCAAAGAATGAAGCACATAAACGTCAGTGGGAATACTACATGAGAAAGGTTGTTCGATGGTGTTTTTGCAAACTTTGTTTTGTTTCTCGAGAATATACCTGATGCCTACTATGGTACCTGGAACAAAAAAGATGCTCAAAAATATTTAGTATGAGAATTAGTAAACTGGGCTAACTATACGCAAGACTGTAACTTCCATTTTTCCTAACTATTTGGTAATCAACTTCTTTTGAGAGCGGTCACAATGAAATGGCAGTCATATTTAAATCTTGGAACCCTTTATGCACTATATTTTTCATGACTAGAGAAATGTGAATATTTTAATTGAAAATACAATATTTATAAGTAAAAGATTCCTCAAATAGAATCTTAAAATCATTTAAGTATCAAAATGAATTTATATTCCAAGAAAATATACTCTTATAATTAGGCAAGTTCTTTTGGAGATTACGGAATCATCTGTGATGTAAAACCATAGTATCTAAAATTACATTCTGGTTTATATAGTGGATGGATCAGATTATCTTTTTTAACAAGCCAGCACTTGCTTTATTATTACTCAAAATCCATAAGGCTTATACAAAGCTTTAGCATTTCAGAAACCCAGACAGTCACGTGATGGCGTTCTTCGCTTTACTCTCTCAAAGGCATTAGAGGATATTTTAAGCCTGAGTGAACACTGTAAAATGAATATACCCATAGGCTAAATTTACTATCAAAAGACCATGCTCCATTTAATAGGTATGCATTTATCTACCCTTGATGCCAAAAGAAAAGTAGGCCTCATTTCATAATCTTTTAACATTTTTAAAGGAAACCAGTTTTTATGATTTACATTCTTAGACAATGAAATTGATTTAAATGCCCAAATAAAGCAAACAAAAAGTCAACAGCAACTGTAAAACAATCCTCATCATTTCCATCACAGAAACTGAGAGTGATGGACAGGCTCCAAATATATAGTGGGACATCATGTTCTGGGGGAAGGGATCTTGCCTTAGATTTATGAGTCAAGGCAATAGCAGTAAATGGCATATTAATTAAAAAATATTTTTCTTAAAAAATTTTTTTAATGTTTATTTTTGAGAGAGAGAGGGCACAAATGGGGGAGAGGCAAAGAGAGAGAGGGAGGCACAGAATCCAGAAGCAGACTCCAGGCTCTAAACTGTCAACACAGAGCCTGAGCTGGGGCCCGAACTCACAAACCACGAGATCATGTCCTGAGCCAAAGTTGGACACCCGACCGACTGAGCCACCTAGGTGCCCCCAAAATATTTTTCTTAAATTGTATCTTTGTATAAATTATTCTTTGTATGCTAGGACCCGTGTGATATTATAACAACAACGATGTTAACAGTAATGTATGTTAAATGATACAACTACTAAATTACACTAGCATGATAGAAAGAAAAATTATGTGATATATTAATGAGAAATATTACTCAGGGCCTTTTATAAACAAAGCCCTCTGACATGAAATAGGCATAAACTCTGATGTCAAGGTGTTCCTGCTGCCAAGAAGCTTTCATGGGAGGGATTAGTAAAAGAAGATAAGGAATAGTTGATTACCAGCATAATGTTTGATCTACCATATAGCTACTACTATTTCATGTTATATTATATACTATATATTGGCTTTGTGTGAATGAAATTTCTTCAGTTCTAAAGGAGAGCCTTCCCTAACTCCACCCCCTCTAAAGGTCATATACAATCTTTGTGCACCATACTTTTTCTTTGTAGCATATCTGAGCAACGGTTTGTATAACATCTGCCCCTGTCTTCTGACTGTAACAACCAACAGGGACAGAAACCATCCTGTTCCTCATCATGTTCCCAGTACCCATGGTGAAGCAAGTACAGAGGAAGACTTTTACTTAAAAGTTTCTTAATTCTAAGGTCTGAATTGATGCAAGACTCAAACAAGTAACTCTGGACTGCAAATAGCAGTTTCTAACATCTAAAATAGTCTATTTTGTCAAAGTTGTTCTCAAAGTTATCAGAGATTAAACAATTTTCCAACATTTCTTAACTTCAGATTCTTTGAGTCATAAAGCAATTAATGCTGGTCTTTATGAAAAAATGAAAAATTATATATGCCTAATGATTTCAATTATAACCACACTAAGTAAATCCAGATCATCAAATGCTAAAATATGCTTCCCTGGGGGGGAAAAAAAAATCTTTGCTGAGTCTGAAAAGAAATAAACACTGCTGAATTTCAGACCACCCAAAGAGAACTTTATTTTCTGACCATTATTATTCACTCAAGTCAATTCACCCAAAACATTCATTCTATACCACATTTCAGAGACAACAGAGACCTTCCAATATAGAATTCTTTAGAAACAGTGTAGAGTTGAAAAGATTTCTCCCCTTTCATTAACATTATGCAATAATTTGGTTATTTCATAATGATTTTCCCTCATTAAAAACAAAAAGGAACAAAATGTGAGAAATCAATAGAAAAACTCCCTCTTTTATCCAACCCAGATGGCTCAGTTATGGGATTTTTCCCACAGCTGTGCCAAGTTAGAAGCATGCTTGAAAATAAACTAGTTGAAGTTCAATCCCAAGTGCATAGAGACCATGGCTGAAAAGAGTTCTTTTTAAAAAGATGGGGCATGTGCTCTGGGTGAATACATTAGGCTAGAATTGATTTGAGCTTCCTCAACTCTGAGGTACTTCTTCCCTCCCTGCCCCATTTAAGACTATCTTAACTTTGTACAGCTTGTCCAAACTCAGATGTTTGGGGGTTATACTTTCAGATGCTGAGGTTGCTGCAACATAGTTTACCTGCAGATTCCAGGCATCACTGCCAAAGAGCTCACAGATTATTCTTCAAGTATGAAGGACTGTAACTAGAAAGGGAAAGCTCTGTCAACGACACTGCTTTGGTCCTCCCCAGTGAGTTTTAAAAAAATTTAATATTTATTTATTTTTGAGACAGAGAGGGGGAGAGAGAGACAGAGACAGACAGACAGACAGACAGACAGACAATGAGTGGGACAGGGGCAGAGAGAGAGGGAGACACAGAATCCGAAGCAGGCTGTAGGCTCTGAGCTGACAGCACAGGGCCTGACACGGGGCTCAAACTCATGAACCATGAGATCATGACCTGAGCTGAAGTTGGACGCTTAATCGGCTGAGCCACCCAGGAGCCCCGCTCCCCAGTGATTTTGAATCACAGAAGCCCGGTGTATCTCATCCCTGACCTCAGCAGTTTGAGGAACATGAAAGAAAGCAAAAGTGCAAAAATGTTTAAAAACTAACTGATAATTAATTTAAAAGGAGTGTTGGAAAGAAGACATAAAAAGCAGGATCTGCTTATGGGAACTGTTCCTGGGAGCAGACTTTAGGAAGAAATGACCTCTCGGTCCAAAATAACTCTCCATCCACACTGGCTGAGAATTCAGAATTTGCTTTGTTATGCTATTGAAAGTATTATTGATTTATTTGGAATAATAAATATTTTTGAGAAAGACATTTCCCTTCTACCAGAACCACACAGAATTTCTCAGGATTTTAGCATGGGAAAGAGCATATCCAGATAGGAGTGACATGTGCTCATTTTAACACTAAATTGTCACTCTACCTTCTTCTTTCCCTTAGTGTTCCCAAAGTCTTGGCCCATCATGTTTCCTACTTGAGGTATTCCCAAGGTATTCCATTTCTTAGGCACCTCGGTACCCCCATTCCATCTACCTTCACACAGACAATTCCATTGTACTATTTCTATGAGTGAACCAACCGAGCTACTAAATGGTATGCTCCTTTGTCCAGGTGACAGACAGGTTGATGACTGAGCTAGAAAATGAAGATTTTCATTCTTTAGGTAAGATATGCTCTTTTTTATACAACATGTAGCTTTATAGTCTAGGCTCTACAGCATATTTTATTTATTTTTAAAGTTTATTTTTTGAGAGAGAGAGAGCGTGAGCAGGGGAGGGTCAGACAGAGAGGGAGAGAGAGGGTCCCAAGCAGGCTCCACGCTGTCAGCACAGAGCTGGATGTGGGGCTTGAACTCACAAACTGTGAGATCATGCCCTGAGCTGAAATCAAGAGTCAGACACTCAACCAACTGAGCCACTCAGGTGCCCCACTGACAGTATACTTTAAATGTACAATAATCATTCAAAGAGTGAGAACCAGCCTTTATACCACATGGGATAACACAGTGTTCTTGAGAAACAAAGACTGGTAGGAAAAAAAAACCAGGAAGAATAAATCTGTCACGACTGAAAATGAACCTACGATATCAAATTACTTTCCTTCAAAAACATGTGCAATCAACCTCACCTAGAGAACCGAAGTTCACATTTGGATGAATGTAGAGACAAGTGACAGGTCACAGGATACTTGGGGTAAGAAAGGGCTGGCTCAGTGCCAGAATGCAAGACAGCATGAAGGACCTAGGTAAACACAGTGGGAGGAATGAAGAGGCTGGAGTAAGGTACAGAAATTTCACTGATGTAGAAAATTTTGTTTATGGTCAGCCCTACAACACGGAAACTAGGAGAAAGTCTAATTCAATATCCTTACCCCGATAATTGTATTGTATGGTTAATTTTGTTAAAATATTATTTTTCTATAGTATGTTCCAAGTTGTTAATCAATCCATGTACATACAGATGTTTCTAAAACAAACTATTTGCTATTTAGTGTCCATATGCATATATAAACTTATAGTAAAAAAGTACAACGTGGTAACTATTCACTTTTCACAATAAGATACCTCTTAATTATTTTCACCTTGGTTGTAGATAAAAATTCCTTGGGAATTAAAAAAAAAATTATTTAGATTCTAGGCCTCATCATTACCATGCCCAGAGAGAGGGCAGACAGTAATTTAAAAGACAAGAGGGTTTTGGGGTGCCTGGATGGTTCAGTTGGTTGAGCGGCCGACTCTTGATTTCGGCTCGGGTCAAGATCCCAGGGTTGTGGGACTGACCCCTGCATCAGGCTCCGTGCTGAGTGTGGAGCCTGCTTCAGATTCTCTCTCTCTGCCTGCTTAAGATTCTGTCTCTCTTTCTCTCTCTCTCCCTGTTCCCTCACCCCCTGACAGCCCCTCTCTCCTGCTTGTACTCTCTAAAAAAAAACACTTTAAATTAAAAAAAAATAAAATAAAAGACAAAAGTGTTTTTGATATGTAATCAGAGATGAGAATGTGCCCAAAGTCTTGCTATTTGAACTGTGGTATATACACAAGTCGTATTGGCATCACCTGGAAGCCTGATAGAAATGCAGAATTTTAAGCCCAGGGCAGACCTATTCGATCAGAATCTGTGTTCCAACAAGATCCCAGGGGGATTCCTATGTGCCTTAAAGTTGGAGAAGAGCTGTAGCAGGAGAATTCTCTGACAATATCACCTAGGGGAAGGTGGGTGTCATTCATGAAGAGAATGTAAGAAGAGTCTTGGGTTTGGAGAAAAGATGATGAACTCAGTTTTGTGTGATAATTTATTCAATGTGGACAGTTAAAATGTACTCCTATTTTCATAACACTGTTTAGGTACACCATCATTTAAAGAAAAAGCTCAAAAAATGAAGAAGCTGAACCTTTAGCCCACCTCTCAGAGGCACTGTTTATAACTTAGAGTAAATTCTCCTGGCAGAGCAGCCTACAGGCTCTTCTACACTGAAGAGGTTCCGTGAGGAATGTCCCTGTTGTCTACCCATCACCAGAACCCAGAGTTATTTGGACACTGACCACTTGGTGCAGACTCCTCCCTCTCCCAAGAAGGAAGTGCCCTTAGATTCTCTTTCTTAGGGTAAATCTAAATCTGCCTCCTACAGGGAAGAGGTAAGAATGTTGACTTAGTAGGCTGAAATTACATTCAAACATCATATCAATGGTAGAAACTTCTCTTGGTGGCTCCAATAATTGATTTTGACAATCATCGTAAGAAAAGATATACCATACTAAAACAGAAGTGTTAAAACTTCATTTAAAAGATGCCTTTTGACAACAACAGATGTTGGCAAGGATACGGAGACAGAGGATCTCTTTTGCATTGTTGGTGGGAATGCAAGCTGGTGCAGCCACTCTGGAAAACAGTATGGAGGTTCCTCAAAAAACCAACAATAGAACTACCTACGACCCAGCAATTGCACTACTAGGCATTTATCCAAGGGATACAGGTGTGCTGTTTCGCAGGGACACATGCACCCCCATGTTTATAGCAGCACTATCAACAATAGCCAAAGTATGGAAAGAGCCCAAATGTCTATTGATGGATGAATGGATAAAGAAGATGTGGTATATATATATAATGGAGTATTACTCAGCAATCAAAAAGAATGAAATCTTGCCATTTGCAACTACATGGATGGAACTGGAGGGTATTATGCTAAGTGAAATTAGTCAGTCAGAGAAAGACAACTATCATATGACTTCACTCATATGAGGACTTTAAGAGGCAAAACAGATGAACATAAGTGAAGGGAAACAAAAATAATATAAAAACAGGGAGGGGGACAAAACAGAAGACACTCATAACTATGGAGAACAAAGTGAGGGTTGCTGGAGAGGTTGTGGGAGGGGGCATGGGCTAAATGGGTAAGGGGCACTAAGGAATCTCCTCCTGAAATCATTGTTGCACTATATGCTAACTAATTTGGAGGTAAATTTTAAAAAATAAAAAATAAAGTTAAAAAAAAAGATGCCTTTTGAGGGGTACTTGGGTGGCTCAGTTGGTTAAGTGTCTGACTCTTGGTTTTGGCTCAGGTCATGATCTCACATTTCATGATCTCATGGTTCACGGGTTCGAGCACTGAGTTGGGCTCTGTGCTAATGGCGCAGAGCCTGCCTGGGATTCACTCTCTCTGCCCCTTCCCTGCTCTCTCTTTCCAGAAATAAATAAACTTAAAAAAAGCTAAAAGAAAAATAAGATGTGCCTCTTGGAAACCTTTCAAAGTTAATGTAATATTTTAAAATAAGACTATTCAACTCCACCGATTTTTGTGACTTTTTCTGTCCGGCAGAAAAAGACAAATACCATAGGATTTCACACATATGTGGAATTTAAGAAACAAAACAAATGAGCATAGGGAAAAAAGGAGAGAGGCAAACCAAGAAACAGATTCTTAACTATAGAGAAGAAACTGATAGCTATCAGAGGGGAGGTGGGTGGGGGATGGGTGATTCAGGAGGGCACTTGTGATGAGCACCGGATGATGTATGGAAGTGCTGAATCACTGGGTCATATACCTGCAGCTAATAGCACACTGTGTATTAACTGGAATTTTAATAAAAACATTAAAAAAAGATGTCTATTGGAAACCTTTGTAAGTTAATACAATATTTTAAAGTAAAATTACTCAAGTCAGTCTATTTTTGTGACTTTTCAAGACCTTTTGAAGTTTGCTTTCCCATGTTACCTACCGAGTTTGGATCTGTGGTTTAAAAAAAAGAAAAGGAATCACTCTATATTCATTCTGATAGCCAAAAGATAGGCAAAATTTCATATATTTGAACTTTAAAAAAATTTGTTTATTTTTGAGAGAGGGGGAGAGAGAGAGAGAAAGAGAGAGAGAGAGACAGAGCATGAGCAGGGGAGGGGTTAGAGAGAGAGGGAGACACAGAATCTGAAGCAGGCTCCAGGCTCTGAGCGGTCAGCACAGAGCCTGACACAGGGCTCGAACCCATAAACCATGAGATCATGACCTGAGACAAAGTCAGATGCTTAACTAACTGAACCACTGAGGTGTCCCAAAATTTCATATATTTGTATAATTAGATATACTTTAAATTTTTTGTAGTCTTTCAAAAGAACTTCATGTTTTTACAATTCTATTATATTTCTGAAGTAACATTTCTCATGAGCTTTTAAAATTACATGAGGTTTGGGGAAAGATTTAATTTTTCTAACTTAGCTAAAATCTTAGGGAACAGTTCTAGCTTTTATATTTTTAGGAGGACCTTTCACAGTGTGGTGGTGATCTGGCTGACAATCTCATTATTACACCTGTGGTTGGGAAAGCACTGTATTTCTAAAATTATGTTATGGAAAGACGAGGTCCATATCTAAACATATCAGAGGTAGATCCTGGTGCTGTGTAAAAGGGAAAATGTCTCTGGAAAAATATTGTCAACTTTAGCTGAAAAGGCAAAAGCTTAGGTATATTTTAGCAGAGAAGATTCTATTTTCTAAAAATAAAAAATTTTTAATAAAAATATAAAATTTAATAAAATTTTTAAACATTTTTTTGGTTTGTTTTAGAGACAGAGAGTGAGTGAACGTGCATATGTGAGCAGGGGAGGGGCAGAGAGAGAGGAAGAGAATCTCAGGCAGGTTCCACACCCAGCACAGAGCCCAATGTGGGGCTTGATCTCATGACCATGAGAAATCAAGAGTTGGATGCTTACCCAACTGAGCCACCCAGGTGCCCCAATAAAAAATTTTAAATGAGAATTTTAGGTAGTTTATTATCTTTAAATTTTAATTTAGCATTGCTTGCTTATATCTTTTCTGATTTCTCATTGTGTCAATCCCTCTACTATTCTTCTCCCTACTTTAACTATTTCAAGTGTTTACCTTATTAGACTTACTTAAGGGAACAACTCTTCCTTTAATTCCCTCAATTTTGTTTTTTATTTGTATTTCTGCTTTTTTATTGCTTTGTTTGTTCTACTTCCTTTACAGATTATTTTATTTTGGTATTTTTTCTTGCTTTGCGAGTGTAGTGTTTCATTTTCTTCCTTTTTAAAATATAGGCTCTTTCCTTTTTTAAAAATGTTTATTTTTAAAAGAGAAAGAGTGTGGGCAGGGGAGGGGCAGAGAGAGTGCAGGGTTGGGGGGAAAGGGGGGACAGAAGATCTGAAATGGGATGTGAGCCCCATGTGGGGCTTGAACTCATGAACCATGAGATCATGACCCGAGGCGAAGTTGGACGCTTAACTAACTGAGCCACCCAGGCGCCCCTAAAATACAGGCTTTCAAAGTGATTCAGAATATAAATTGTAATATGAATTACTGTCATTTTTATTTTTGAATTCATCTAGTACCGCACTTCTGATTTTCCCTTGTACTCAGTTGTTATTTCTTCTTTTTGTAACTTACTGGAGGTTTCTTCACAGCAGAGAGGTTATGGGGTGTGAGTAGATAAGGGGGGGGGGGGAAGCAGAACACTGGCAGCCTCTGAACACGTTCTCCCCACACTGAGGGTGGTGGCAGTCCTTTCTGGCTGCTGTAGCTTTTCGGATTTTAAGCTGTTCCATCACGGGATTAGGGTGGAGGTGGCTAGGCCTCCCTCCAATTTACTACTTAACAACATTTCCTTTAATGGAAACAACGGTTTCTGTCCCTGTTTTTAAAAAGTCTATTTCCATTGGCACTACAGTTGGTAAAATTCTTCCTAGACATTAGCAAAAGCCCAAGTTAGCCTCTTAGGTTTGAATGTTACTGTGTGGTTTTTTTTTTTTTTTTTTTTTTCCCCTTTGTGCATGTTTTCCAAAGCATTTGCACGGGAAGTTAGTAAAGGATAAGACTGCTGCAGTCGGCCGGCTGCATCTTAGCATGAAAACTGTGGGGATGCTTCTGAATTACTTCATAAAAGGTCAAGGGGTGCTCTAATTCACATTCTAAAATTTTATTTTATTTTATTTTAAAAGTTTATTTATTTATTTAGTGAGAGAGAGAGAGAGAGACAGAGAGAACAACAATCGGGGGAAGGGCAGAAAGAGCGGGAGACACAGAATCCGAAGCAGGCTCCAGGCTCTGAGCTGTCAGCACAGAGCCAGACACGGGGCTCACTCACTAACCATGAGATCATGACCTGAGCTGAAGTTGGAGCTTAACCAACTGAGCCACACAGGTGCCCCTCACATTCTAAAATTTCAGAAAAAAACCGTGCTAGGTGTTCATTAAACACCCTCCCCAAGTAAATAACCTTATTTAAATTTAACACTTGTTTCCTAAAGTGGATCCACTGTAATGGTCATGAGATGATCATGAAGAAATCATTTCTAGAAAACATAAGGAAGATATAAGTCACTTAATTATAACAGCATCAATTACTTCAGCAGTGAAGTTACATACTGATATGTATTATACATACAATATGTAAACTTGGCACATCAAGAATTAGGTTTATAAAACAATATTCGTCACCCGCTTTACTTTAAGTAAAAGTAAGTAGGTTTAGTTCATTAAAGGATAATAAACTGTCCCAAGTGACTTTATTCAACTGTCCTAAGTGAAAATTGTGATTTTTATGTATCAATACTTGATTTACAAACCATATAACTCAAGACATGATACACATGGATTCCCTGTATGTCAGTTAAAATTAAACTTCAAAATTGTTGTCAAAGATCTAAAACAAATGGTATCTATTACTACTTTAAATCTGTCTTCTATGTGAGCACATTTTAAAAACCAACAATAATGGTTTATTTCATGATAAGTTATATTTGATATCACAGTATATTTCAACCAGAAGTGTTCCACTCACACAGTCAATTTGGGAATCTGGGTAAAGATTGATAAACTGCACATAAACATTTAATTGCATCCTTACCACAAATCTCACTAAAACAACAGTAAACGTGATTTTTTTAAAAAAGACAAGTCCAGAAAAACGAAGAAAAGAAGACAACAATCCGAATTTTGGGGAGGTAGGAAGGAAGTGGAAGAGGAGCACCTGAGTTAGGAGGCCTGAGAAAATTGGATATTAAGCTGACAGTGGGAAAGTTGAGAAGCAATCCAACTTTACACCGCAGAGCTCCCCAAAGGCTCAAGAACTGGTGACACAATCCTTGGTCACGAGGGCAAAAGCCAGGAAGTATGGCTGTTAAGTCTGCCTGAGGAGCAGGTAGGCTCCCAGATGCCCTCCCCTTTTCGCGGTCAGGCGATGCCCCTCCTTCCTCCCACAGGAACCTTGCGGCTGATTCTCTGGGAAGAGTCAAAGGGCCTCTGGATTTGCAAATCTCTGGCACAGTTGAGAGTAGGCATTAAGTTCTAGTTTATAAATTAAATATTGAGAGCCCCCAACCCTTAGTCTCTCACCGGAACGCTAGAAACCAAGTAGCTTTCAGAATGGAAGAATCTTGTCTGAAGACTCTGACATGAGAGAAAATATCTAAACATACAGACACTGATCATTTTCCCAGGAAACAGTTGTAATGGTTTGAACTGTGTCTCCCTCAGAAAGATATGTTGAAGTCTCTTACGGACTGACCCGTGATTCCCCCAAATTGATATGTTGAAGCCATAACCCCCAAGGTGACTGTATTTGGAAACAGGGCCTTTATGGAGGAAACTAAGATTAAATGAGGTCATAAAGGGGCCCTAATTTGATAGAACTGGTGTCCTTATAAGAAAGAACTCACCAGAGCTTTCTTAACACAGGCATCCAGAAAAGGCCACGTGAGGACACAGAGAGAAGATGGCTGTCTACAAGCCAGGAAGAGCCTTTACCCCAAATCAACCCTGATGGCCCCCTAATCTTGGACTTTCAGCCTCCACAACTGTGAGAAAATAAATTTGTGTTGTTTAAGCTACTCACTGTGTGGTATTTTGTGATGGCAGCCTGAGCTAATACAAAGTTCTTACCCCCAGTACCTCAAAATGTGACATCATTTGGAAATAGGGCCAATGCAGATGTAATTGGTTAAGATGAAGTCATGCTGGGGTATAGTGGGCCCTGAATCTAATATGCTTGGCTCCTTGTAAGAAGGAGAGAAGAGACTGATACACAGACACAAGAGGAGAACGCCATGTGACGACAGAGACAGAGACCAAAGTGCTGCACCTGGAAGGTAAGGAATGCCAAGGACTTCTGGCAACCACCAGAAGCTGCAAACAGGCAAAAAAGGATTCTCCTCAGGGTGCCTGGGGGGCTCAGTCAGTTAAACATCCAACTCTTGGTTTCGGCCTAGGTCATGATCTCGCAGTTAGTTTGTGAGTTCAAGACCTGTGTTGGGCTCTGTGCTGACAGAGAGCCTGCATGGGATTCGCTCTCTGCCTCTCTCTCTATCCCTTCCCCCTCCCAAAATAAATTATTTAAATAAACTTAAAAGAAAAGAAATGAAAAGAAAAGAAAAGAAAAAAGAAAAGAAAAGGATTTTCCTCAACAGGTTTCAGAAGGAATTGGCCCTGTCCACATCTTGATTACGCACTTCTAACCTCTAGAACTGTGAGACAATATATTTCTGTTTTTTTAAGCCACTTGGTTTGTGGTACAACCGGGAACACTGGGAACAAATACAGCTGCCTTGTCAGATCACCCTACAGTAAAGATGACATTCAGCAAGCCTCTTCGTGGGTGCAGGCCTTGTAACCAGCTTTTGATTATCATACTCAAATGTGAGTGGAGGACCAAATATTATCCAACATTTGGGAAAATCATGCATGAGAGACAGAGGCTCAAACAAACAAAAACCAGAAGTCAAAGGAGAGACTATGCAGAAAGAACATATCTAAAAAAACCCCCATTTTTCATATACATAGACAAAAAGAAAGCTATTTTAAACAACATAAGGATAGAACACTATAGGAAAAGGAACATTCAGAAAATAAAAAGAGCTCTTAGAAGTTAAACACACAGAGACAGAAATTAAAGATTAACTAAAGGGTTAGAAGATGACATTGAGAAACTCATAAAATAGAACAAAAAGTGACAGGAAAGAGAAGAAAAAAGATCAGATAATTAGATAATTGGTCCAAGTAGCTTTACAACTGAATAAATGGAATCCCAGACAGAACAAACAGTGAAAACAAAGCAGAGAAAATCGATAAAGAAATAAATTTTAACCAAATTTCCCCAGAGCTCAAGGACAAAGGATTTCCCAAGTTAAAAGGGGAGGATTTAGCAAAATCTACCACAATCGATTCACACCAAGGCACATAATCATGAAATTTTAAACCTAAATTTTCCACACATGGAAAAGATCCCACAAGCCGGTGAGAATCAGAATGGCTTCAGACTCTCCACAGCAACACTACAGGCTAAAAGGCAATGGAGAAATGTCTTCAAAATTCTGAAGGAAAATTATTTCCAATCTGGCATCTCAAAAAATTTGTCTTTCACACAGTCTTCTCCGGAAGGATGTACTTCATTAAAATGAGGAAGTAAACTTAAAAAGGAGGAAAACAGGAGATTAAGAAATCTGAGGATCTAAAACAAGAGCTAGTCTGGAATATCCATTGGATGATAATACACTGAGAAGAAATCCACACAACTGCGGCAGAGTTCAGGTGTAAATGTGCAATAATAGAGAATCCCACATAAGTGAAAAACCAACCAACCAAACAACAAACCAGAAAACAAGACAATGAATAACAAGCAGGGAAAACAAACCACTGTGCAGGAAAAAAAATGGTAATGATAGGATACCACAGAGACCAAATGCAAATAGTGTTTCTATCATGAAAAATCCTATACAACAGATACTATTCTATGTCAGGTACTGATTTGAATGCTTTATGTTCATTAACTCATGTAATTCTCACCACCACCTGAGGAGCTAAGTACTATAACAGTTCTCATGTTACAGATGAGGAAACTGAGGCACAGAAAAGTCAGATAACTTGTACAATGACATAGCTAGTAACAGATAGGACTGGGATGTTAACCCTGGCAGCCTGGTTCTAGGTGCTGTGTTCTTTATTTGTTTAGTCTATTGCTTCTTTCTTTCTAACTTAGCCTACGTAATGCAAATACTGAATACTGATCCAATACAAATTACACTGTAATGACCCTGGGAGGCTATAATGGACAGGGAAATATGCATGTGTATAGTTATATGTGATAACTACTATTAATCATCCTTAATGATAGCAAGAAGTCAACTGATAATGCCCATCTGAAAAATTAAGAAATGGTAATATAAGCATGTCATTTAGATATGGAAATGAATACTAAAGGATTCAGCTAGAAGAGCTGAAAGTAGTTGCCTCTAGAGAGAAATGGGGATGGGGAAGGTGGGGAATTGTTCTTTTCATAATAAGCCTTAGAAACTATTTGATTTTTAAAATTTAAATAATTACAGCTTTGATAAAAACAAAAGCTAAATTAAAAGTAGATCAAAGTGGAAAATAAACAAATAAACATGTGGTCTAACAAGACTAATTTTCAAAAATTCCATCTCAATCAGTGGGTTAACCTTTACACTTCCCAAATTAAAACCCTTGAATCAAATGAGTATTTTTAATCCAAAATATGAAAAGATGGCTGGGGAACACTTCTTGACAATAAAAAAAAAAAGTACTTTATTGCATTTTTTCCCTTCTATATCCACTCTAAAACTAGTAAATAACTTCAGATTTTACCAATTGACAAGAACTATAAAGCTAGTATGTGGTATATTTGTTCATTTTCATATCACCCAAGTATTTAGGAAAAATTAGGTCACTTTCAAAACCAAGTCAATAGGGTTTTAGAGGGCTAGCTCCTTTTTTTTTTTTTTTAATGAGTTTATTTATTTATCTTGAGAGAGAAAATGGATGTGTGAGTGGGGGAGGAGCAGAGAGAGAGGAAGAGAGAGAGAATCCCAAGTAGGCTCTGCAATGTCAGTGCAGAGCCTGATGCGGGGCTCGAACCCTGAACCATGAGATCATGACCTGTGTTGAAGTCAGACTCTTAGCTGACTGAGCCTTCCAGGCATCCGTAGAGGGCTATTTCTAAGCCTTTAAAAGAGTAATCTCCCAGAATTTTCCCTGTTCTTTGTTCTTGCTCACAGTAAATCTCTGTGATCAGACCAAATGTCTGATTTTGATTTTTAAGTGCTGTTAGCCAATCTTTTCATTGCCACGTTCTCCAACATTCTTAGAATAAGAACACGGTTTCCTAGAAAAGCTACAGCAATTACACACGACTTGGAAATAAACACTCTATTTTCAAGTCACGAGATGGTATAAGCCTAAAAAAATTTGCAAAACCATACTAATTCTTCAGTAAGTTTACATTTCAATTACTGCAAGGCTGAAAGACTTTAAGTAGGCCATATCAGCCACACTATACAGGAAATTATATCCTAGGAAAGCTCTGTTTTAAAAATAGGCAAAGGAAGAAAGGAAGGTTGCCAAAATACACAGCACTTTCCATTTGTTTTGATTTGAGCACAGCATCTGTTTTATCAGGTGCAATCTACTGTTTGTAGGCTTAAGGGGAATGGTAGTAGTTAGGGTGGAAAGAAGTAAATTAATCTAAAATGTTTGCTTTCTGAAAACAATTTTGAAGTAGATATCAGTGGAATTTAGGTAACAACGAAATACCACAAAGACACTGAGCTTTGGGTTAAGTCAGACTGGACTGTGTACTCCTTAACCCAGCAGAATCAAAGCTGAGAACCTAGACTAATCCCCTTAAGAAATGTACATGTTCTTCAACTCTTCTTCCTTTTCTTAATCATTCATTCACTCATTCATTTAAAAAATATTGAGTACCTATTATATATACCATGTACTGTTCTAGGTAGGGAAATGTATCAGTTAACAAAACAACCAAACTCCATTAACAAAACAACCAAACTCTATGGAGCTGTTTCTGGTGGGGAGGACAAATACACATACAAATAATATAATATCAGATAATATAAAAGGCTATTAAAATATAATAGGGAAATATGAAGGTTAACTTTACTAAGAAATTACCATATGCAAAACAAAATCAATTAGGATGGGATCACTATATAGGAAAACTTTCTGAGAACAGAGTTCTAATAAAACTGTTATAATCAAAGTTTAAAGTAAGGCTAGGTGAGACTCAGCATGATAATAATATTCAAACATTTTGTCAAAAGTAAATTTAGGTTTGGGCACCTGGGTGGCTCAGTGGGTTAAGTTTCCAACTCATGATTTTGGCTCAGGTCATGATCTCGAGGTTTGTGACACTGAGCTCTGCGATGGGCCCAGCACAGAGCGTGGAACCTGCTTGGGATTCTCCCCCTCCGTCTGTCTTGTCCTCACTTGTGCAGGCACGTGCATGCACCCTCTCAAATTAATAAACTGAAAACAAAACAAAACAAAAAACCCAAAAAACAACTAAATTTAGGTTGGAAATAGTTACCTGCCAACCCTTTCAAAACCTAATTTCATCTTTAGCCGTTCTGATCATAGTTGATTTCAATATGTAAGAGTCCTGCCCTAAGTACTGGTTAAACAGCCTCATTGCCCTTCTTTGAAAATATCCTTATTTTTGTGGCTCCTGGAGGTCTACTTTGGAAGCACATCCACTGGCTGGTTGTGAAAACTGTTTTACAACCTAGAATCCTCACCTACTTTTGGTAGAAGAGACAGAATGAAATATTTGTAACAACATATCCAATCTGGTATGATTCCTGCCTTAATGTTCCATGTTACCCTGGGTAAGTCAATTTATTTCTCCGAGACTGTAACATCAAAACATTCTCCCTGACTTTATTTATTTATTTATTTATTTATTTATTTATTTATTTATTTATTTATTTATTTATTTATTTTTGAAGTGAGGACCAGTGAGATATTATGGTATGCAGAAAAATGTCTCCCTACCCCAAAGATGTCCATGTCCTACCTAATTCCTAAAACCTGTGAGTATGTTACATGGTAAAGGAGTAATCAGGCTGCAGATGGAATTCAGGTTGCTAATCAGCTGACCCTAAGATGCGGAGAAGATCGTGGGTTACTCAGGTAACCATAAGCATTCCTGTAAGTGGAATTGGGAGGCAGAAGAGAGAACTAGAGGGATGGAAATGTGTGAAGTTTCAGCTCAACGTTTCTGGCTTTGAAGCTGAGGAATAGAACCATTAGCCAAGGATGCAGGCAGCCTGTAGAAGCTAGAAAAGGTAAGGTAAAAGATTTTCCCTTAGAGACTCCAGAAAGAGTACAGCCCTGTAAATCCATTTCAGATTTCTGTTCCCTAGGATGGTAAGAGAATAAATACATTTGGGTTGGTTTAAGCCAGTAAGTATTTGGCATTTTGTTATAGTAGCTATTGCAAACAATAATATATAAAAGTATTTTTGAAATTGGTAGGAAATCATATAAATGCAAATGTTTTAATATGATATCTCAGCTTGGTCTCTCTAGCAGCCTTGATGGCAGTCAACTTGGTCACCACGTCTTCCGAGTTGTAGCACATTTCCTTGTCAAAAGCAAATGCCCTGCCTTCTGTTTCAATGCCTTACCATTTTTGCTTTTAGCTTTTTCATTTGTGGAGAGTTGATTACCATGTAATTATCAAACCAATTGCCTTTCTACTTCCCTAGTTTTTCCATCAGTTTCAATAAGAATGTTACTGGATTCTCGTCCAAAGGTTATCTTTAACTTATGAAGTAGAATTAAAATTTCAGGCTTAGAACCATTCTTATTCATCCCAAATTTATAGAATAATACAGGAATAAAAATCTGAGTGTTTATTAAGGATTCAAACACAGAAACCCATGTTTTTAAGTCTCTAAAAGATAATACTAACAAAGTTAAAGTGACACATAGTAAGAAATGGATTGGGGTGCCTGGGTGGCTCAGTTGGATAAGTGTCTGACTTCAGCTCAGGTCATGATATCATGGTTCATGGGTTCGAGCCCCGTGTTGGGCTCTGTGCTGACAGCTCAGGGCCTGGATCCTGCTTCCGAGTCTGTGTATCCCTCCCTCTCTCTCTTTCTGCCCTTCTCCTGCTCGTACTCTGTCTCTCTCTCTCTCCCAAAAAATAAACAAATATTAAAAAAAAATTAAAAAAATAAAGAAATGAATTAATATTTTATAATGGTTCTTAGGCTAATCCCTAAACACCATCTTTTCTGTTCTTTTAGCATTAGTTTATAAATGACAGGCCTATTATAATTTATTATAACTTACATACTTTATTTATAGCTTTGTATATTTATTTATAATTTATTATACCTTCATATTTCTTACTGTTACCTCCTTTTTATTTTAGGGCATGGTATCTGTGTGCCCACTGATATCTTTGTATCACTAGAGCTTCTCATATAAACTTCATTTTCAATTTGTACTTATTTCTTTTCCCAACAAAATCACCCAGATTTGGAGGGAAGACAGGAGTATACCGTAAGCACAGAAATATACACAAAGACACACAGAGGCACACAAGTTCTTATCCTGGGTTTATAATACTTTATAGGTGAAAAAATGGGCACAAAGTTGAGAAAATTCACCCTGTGTTTAAACTGTAGAGCTAATCAGATTTAGAAAAAAAGATCTCCTTTAATAACAGTATGACAAACATTCCAAATGAGGAGGAATGTATTGGCTGGTAGAGTTGACCCTTGAACAACACAGGTTTGAACTGTGTAGGTCCATTTACCCATAAATTTGTTTTACAGGCCTATTAACGTATTTTCTCTTCCCTATGATTTTTCTTAACCTCTTTTCTCTACCTTACTTTTCTCTTTTCAATGTTTATTTTTGCAAGAGAGGTGGGGGAGGGTCAGAGAGAGAGGGAGACACAGAATCTGAAGCAGGCTCTAGGCTCCCAGCTGTCAGCACAGAGCCAGATGTGGGGCTTGAATGCAGGGACCACGAGGTCGTGACCTGAGATGAAGTCGGACGCTTATCTGACTGAGCCACCCAGGTGCCCCTCTAGTTTACTTTTAATATAGTACATAATACACATACATGTGTTTACCTTATGGGTAAGGCTTCTGATCAACAGTAGGCAATTAATAGTTAAGTTTTGGGGGAGTTAAAAATTATACTGCTGTCCGCCAGAGCCTGCTTGGATCCTCTGTCACCCTCTCTCTCTGCCCCTCCCCTGTTCACACACTCTCTCTTTCTCTCAAAAAATAAATAAACATTAAAAAAAAAAATTATACTCAGATTTTCCACTGCAGGGGAGGGGGAGGTTGGTGGCTCTAACCCCTGTGCTGTTCAAGGGTCAACTGTAGAGTCTGATTTAAGAAGAAAAAAGACTGCTATTGTCAGCAGTGATAAGACATCTGTATACTTATATGAATTAAAAAGTGACAAACCAGTTATGAAAAAAGGAAAAGGTTTGGAGTAAGAAAGAACTGTGTTCTCTCTCAGTGTACCTATAAATTCACAAGGCTAAAAACCAGACAGCCCCCTAACTTCTTATACTGGAACTGAGACAAAATGAGTAAGAGATCCAATTACTCACTGGATCATACACTTATTTAAATACCAACTGACAGTGAACTTTTTTCGAAACTCCACTTTGGAATTGTATTCAAAATTATTTTTAAAAGACTAACTTCATTAAACTCATATTCATGTAATATTTTTAACCAAAAACAGTATCCCAGCTATTTCTAAAATAATGATTTTCTGGTCTTGTATATCACAGATACATTAAATTAGAATCAATCACTCATAAAACTATACTTACATATTCCTTCACGTTTTTTGTTTTCACAGCTTTGTACGAATAATATGCAGGATAAAGCATTCCAAACACCAACCTAAAAGTAAAAAGAATGAGAGACTAATCACATACAACAATGCTTTTGACAGCTCATGAAAATTTCACCTAATAGTAAAGCAGAAACTACATAGGGAATATGCAATAATATAAATTTGTGTAAATGCATATTTGTGCAGACTAAATCCGCTCAGAAAGCAAAGTAAAAATACTTTTGTAACGAAAAGAGGATTTCAATATTCTAGGTATAGTATCATGGGAAAATCACCTTTAAAAAAAATTTCTCTTTGTATACTTGAAACTAATAACACTGTTAATTATATTTGAATTTTATTTTTTAATTTTTACTTATTAAAAAAAATTTTTTTTAATGTTTATTCATTTTTTGATAGAGACAGACAGAGCGTGAGTGGGGGAGGGGCAGAGAGAGAGGGAGACACAGAATCCGAAGCAGGCTCCAGGCTCTGAGCTGTCAGAACAGAGCCCGACGTGGGGCTCGAACTCACGGACTGTGAGATCATGACCTGAGCTGAAGTCAGACGCCTAACCGACTGAGCCATCCAGGGGCCCCTATATTTGAATTTTAAAATAAAACCTTTTTCATCACAAAAAATATGATTCCTCGAACATTTGGAAAAGGTAGAAAATCACCAAAAATAAAAATTGTCCCAACTCTCCCAGATATAACTGCAGGCAACATTTTACTGTATGCAATCCTACTTTTTATCCACATGTAACATTCCCAAAATCTAAATATAACATGTATGTACACGCACAACCTGTAATACAAAAGTGTCCTTTACTCCATGATTTTGAGAAGCACTGGCTTCTAATTATCAATACTTGATATATTACAACATGCATTAAAATAGCTCTCTGTAAACATTTATAAAATACCTAAATCATTAACAGGACTTAATGCCATCTGTGAAGACTATTTCGCCAAATCCCAGACCCAACAGATATGTACAATCACACGTAAAATGAAAGAATAGACATAGAGGTAGCATAACAGTATATATATGGTTTACAGTTGGCATTTTCATGTGACACATCATGGGATTTTTTTGCCCCCAAATATTCTATAGTGTGTATTCTTTTTTTTTTTTTAATTTTTAATTACATTTATTTATTTTTGAGAGACAGAGTGAGACAGAGCACGAGCGAGGGAGGAGCCAAGAGAGAGGGAGACACAGAATCTGAAGCAGGCTCCAGGCTCTGAGCTGTCAGCACAGAGCCCTATGCAGGGCTCGAACCCACAAACTGCGAGATCATGACCTGAGCCGAAGTCAGACTCTTAACCAACTGAGCCACTCAGGCACCCCTAAATTGTTTTGAATTTTAGAATGTGTCAGGATTAATCACTTTGCCTTTAGCATATTCTAGATTGTATTTTTTAAGGTAAGTGATTTCCAAAACAGGTATTTTCTCATATATAGTAAGGATTTGGTGCTAGTTTATACAACGCATATAGGTGCTTTACCTTTATTTTTTAACCTCTGTATTGAATAGAATCAGTCAAATGAATAAACACAATATCCCCTAACATCTCACTCTTGTAAGAGTAGAAAACAATAATGTATTTCAATTGGAACACAGGAAAGGCTAAATGTCTTAGTAAACAGTGGGACAATTTTTTAAGGACCACCACTATTATAATTTATTACTGCTCTAATGTGAATATTACTGAGTAATTTATTACTAACATCTGTAATATTTTCTAGGTTTTTTTTTTTCTGGTTTATTTTCTTTAATATTGGGTCTTACTCTGGATGTTTGCGACATGGGAGGTCGGGCATAAAGCCAGAGTATGAGCACAGTGTATAAAATCATATAGTTTATTTTAAAAGGCCACCTACAAAATAAACTCATGGTTTATAAAGAAAGTGTTTGCTACAAATAAAATTCACTCATAAATTTGAATACTGTTTCAGTTCTGGAGGCAGGAAGAAATAGTTACTCATTTCCTCTTAATCTTATTTCTGCCTAAAGAGGGAAAATTTTGCCAAAATACTCATGATACCCTTTCCTCCCACTAAGGTAAAGTTTTATATATGAACACTGGCTATATTGAAAATTCTGTACCTTTTTTTAAAAAGGAAATTTTATGAGAATGTAGTAATAGGGGTGGCCCTTATATCGTATTTCATATGTAGAAAATACCTGAAATAGCTATTTTCTGGACAGATATTCAGACATAAATCCATCATTCACCAAAACTGTCCTAGAGAAAGAAGAACAGTGTATTCAAAGACCAGTCTCTGAAGCAACAAGGAGGAGTGCTCTTAGTACTAGAATAAAATCCTTAATTTTTTTTTTAATGTTTATTTATTTTTGAGACAGAGAGAGACAGAGCATGAATGGGGGAGGGTCAGAGAGAGAGGAAGACACAGAATCTGAAGCAGGCTCCAGGCTCTGAGCTCTCAGCACAGAGCCCGACGCGGGACTCGAACTCACGGACCTTAAGATCATGACCTGAGCCGAAGTTGGACGCTTAACCGACTGAGCCACCCAGGCGCCCCTAGAATAATATCCTTAATGCATAAAAGTTATCTGGATTTCATCAAATATTGATTAAAGCTTTTCCTTATTAAGGTTCTAAACACAGTTTACTGTAGAATTTTTAGAAGATGTAAAATAGTAAAAAAAATGACAAAAATCACTAAGTAATCCCATTACTGAATGAACCATCTTTTCTGTTAAATGCCATTCCAAATATTTATATGTATTTGTTATAATTTTTATCAAATGGTTTCAAGTTTGACCTATCATTCTCTTAAATGCTTTAAAAAACCTTCAAGTACCAATAAAATTTTAATAACAAAACTGGCCAAGGGATTAATTTACATCTTTATAAACAAGTCACAAAACACTAATTCCAAGGATTTAAACTTTATTGTCATTCTTTTAAGAAATCATGAAAAATGAAAACTACAGTATAGAAACAGAATGGTATTAATATAACTTCCCTATACCTATCATCTACTTTTAAGAATTACTAACATTGGGGTACCTGGGTGGCTCAGTAGGTTAAGTGTCCAACATTGGTTCAGGTCATGATCTCCCAGTTAGTGGGTTCAAGCCCCACATCAGGCTCTCTGCTGTCAGCACAGAGCCCACTTTGGATCTTCTGTCCCCTTCTCTTTCTCTCCCTCTCTCCCCTTCCCTGGCTTGCACTCTCTCTCAAAAATAAATAAACATTAAAAAAATAATTAAAAAAAATCTTTAACATTAATCCTTAGCATTTTGGCATTTTCCAGTTTTTTCTATGATCTCTTTAAAGAACATTATTTTAAAATATAATTAACATATTTAAAGACAATATTTTAGAAACAATATTTTATAACCTAATTAAAACATAATTTAAGCATAATTAACTGACATCTTAGGGCAGGATAAAAATCTATATACTCTTTCAGTAAACGTGATATTATAAGCCATTTTGTTACGTCTTTACATATCCTTAAAGAATGTCATTTAAAAAGTGCATGGTATGTATGGGGCACCTGCGTGGTTCAGTCAGTTAAGTGTCCGACTCTTCGTTTTTGGCTTAGGCCAGCATGCAGAGCCTGCTTGGGGTTTTCTCTCCCTCCCTCCCTCTTTCTCTCTCTTTCTCTGCCCCTCCCCTGCCAACATGTGCTCTCTCAAAATAAATACATAAACATAAAAAAACTACATGGTACGGGCGCTTGGGTGGGTCAGTTTGAGTGTCCTACTTCAGGTCAGGTCGTGATCTCACCGTTCATGGGTTCGAGCCAGGAGTCAGGCTCTGTGCTGATGGCTCAGAACCTGGAGCCTGCTTCGGATTCTGTGTCTCCCTCTCTCTCTGCCCCTACCCTGCTCACGCTCTGTCTCTGTCTCTCAAAAATAAATAAATGTAAAAAAAAAAAAAATTAAAAAAAAAAAGACATGGTATAATATTAACTCATACGGATGAAAATCATTTAAATCCTTTCCTATGTTTACTACTATTTTAATTAACGCTATGGTGAACCATCTTTCTATGACTACTAATAATTAATAATTATTGACATTTTATACTATGCAGGATAGTAAGCAGTTTCCATATATTACTGCACTTAATTCTCACAATAATACCCAGAGACCGGTACTATTTTCATACCTATTCTACAGATGTGAATACTGAGGCTGATACACTGTATTATTGTTTTTGTATGATTGTTCTAATCCATATCTTAGAAAAACACAGTTCATCTGCTGAAAAAAATGTCTACTGACTATCTATGTGACTTTTTTCTAAGCCTGTTAAAAATAGTCCTTGAATGAGTAATTTCCCCATAAGAATATAAATTGATGCTACTCTTCTAAAGAATAGTTTGGCCTAGTTATTCCACGTTAGGATGTCATTAGGAAATAAACACTAATTTTTAAATGTGGGTTTTGGAGAGTGCATGAGAGAGCCAGTAAACTTACAAGGTGTATGACATTAGTTTAACTTCTGTATCATTACTAAAAAAAAAAAAAATCCCCAAATATTATAGCTAATGATATTAACATTTCTGAACTATTTTAATTTCCTCTGAGATTGTCTTTAGATAATAAATTTCCTCTCTAATAACATAAAAGAATTTGTTGTAGTTCATTAAAAGTAAGTGCAACAAGTAGCTCATTGCCAATAATAGGAACTACATGATACTAATGTGTAACAAGATAATGCTCCCACAGGAATTACGTGACAAATTCTCCTTATTTCACTGCTTTTAGAATCATACTCCCAAACAAACAAACAAACAGTAATGATGATGTTCTATTAGATGAAAGAACTGAAAACAACTCAGACTGGAGATGAACTAAAATGGGATACCAAATATTAAATAGACAAAATAAACTACAGAGTCAAAAACCAGAATGATGATAAATGCACCAGGCTGTTAGCATGAGTTAGTCACAATTAACACAGATACCATATATACTCTCAAAAAGCGACACAGAATATAACACTCCAGGTCCTTATCGAAGATTGTAAACTGCATTTGTCTGCAATCCACTTTACAGAGACCGGTGAAATTTACGTAAGATAGCCTGCATAAGGATGGCAAACACACAGAAGTTTCTCTGCTGTTCTCCATTCCTGTAACCCAGACAGACTGTACTCCTTTCTGCTGACCCTGGTCTCAGAGTCCTCTTCAACACAGCACCATAAACTCACACCTACAAAGGACAGGAGCTGAGTAGACTTATTTGCCATGTTTTGTCAGCCTTGTTCTAAATCTTTATTCCTCTAGGAGGTGTCATTCCAAATTTGAATCAAGCTTGACCATCAGGTTACTGTTAAACCTCTCCTTTAAGGGAAAAGTCATTTCAACTGAGATGCTTTTTAATATTACATTCTTGGGGCGCCTATGTAGCTCAGTTGGCTGAGCATGTGACTTGGCTCAGGTCATGGTCTTGCAGTCTGTGAGTTCAAGCCCCACATCCGGCTCTGGGCTGACAGCTCAGAGCTTGGAGCTGGCTTTAGATTGTGTCTCCCTCTGTCTCTCCCCCTCCCCGGCTCGCACTCTGTTTCTCTCTCAAAAAAAAACATTAAAAAAAATTAAGAACGTATTTTTATGGTTTAAAAATTTTTTTTCTTGAGGTATAGGAAACAGCCATATGAAACCCATGGCTATAAATACTAGAGGAATGTGTTAAGGGCATTGTCTGTGAGTACCCCTCTACATGAAATTTCATGTATGTGATTTACTTTGGAATTCAGTAAATGCAATGCTTAGCATTCTAGGAGAATATGATGGTAAAAATATTATGCCCTCCCTCCCCCCAATCCCTGATTGCTAGGAAGCTCAGAAACAAAAAATCTGTTGTTCAACTCGATTATCAAGTATGGCGAACCTTAAGATTGGCATATTTGTATTTACAAATTCTGATTTCCGACTTTGCAATTTTTTTCTAGCAGTGAAACTCTTATTTTTCTTTGCATTTTAACATCTACATTTGGCAAAAAAGTTCTCAAATCATTCTGAAGAACATAAGAGCATGTAAATTAATAGGATATAATCATCACTGCGATGAAGCGCAAAATCAGCTCTAAGGTGCCAGAGAACCAAGAAAAACATTTTTAGTTTAGGAAGCTAGTGGCTGAGAACCATTAGTAGTTCCTCAACTTAGACATACATCAGAATCACCCAGAGAGCTGCTGCTTTAATATTGTGTTTGTTGTTGCTCATAAATTCAACACCAGTAACTAATTTAAAGAACATAAGAATGAAAAAGCAAAGTAAAAGTCTTTTCCTGTTTTGAAACCACATAGTTCCCCAAAGATAGGCATGCAAATAGTTTCCTGTGTATCCTATGGTAAAGTAACTTAAATACATAAGACGTATTAAAAACCGACAGTAAATATTCAAACTACGCATTTTCCAATCATCTTAGTACATTTTACTATGTGGTCTTGAAGTTATTTACATCTATTCGTCTGTATGGTGGAAATGCTCATTGCACCATGTGTCTCTCCTCCCAGCTCCACATTCAGTGACCTCACATTGGTGGCTTGAAAAGGCTATTATTGTGGGGAGAATTCACATCAGGGAAATTAGCAAACGATATGAATCAGACCTTTTTCTCTCAGTTGGTAAGCATTACCAGCACACCACTGGATATGTGTTTTAGCCAAGGGAAACTACAGTATCTTTCCATCAGAAAAACCATGAAACACTGTATGTAGAGGGAATTCACCGAATTTACTGAAGTAAATAAAAGGCAGGCTATTATGGCAACCAAGTTTATAAAGGGTTTCATGCAAGACAGAGAAAAAGAAAAAAAAGTTTTCTGCCCTTTACCATAATTCACTTCAATTCTGTTTGACTATTAGATCTCTAATATTAACAAAGACTCTTGTGAATTTCCAAAATAGAATCTTAACTGATAAGGTATCCTAGAAACAGTATTTTTTAAAAAAATTTATTTTGAGGGAGAGAGAAAGTGCATGCACATGTGCACAGGAGCAGGGGAGGGGCAGAAGGAGAGGCAGAGAGAATCCTAAGCAGTCTCCTAGGCTGTCAGTGCAGAGCTGGATGCGGGGCTCAATCTCATGACCGTGAGGTCATGACCTGAGCCAAACGACCTATGCCAGACACTTAAATGACTGAGCCACCCAGGCATCCCTCATTATGCTGCTGTTTAAAGCAGCCATCAAAGTTTGTGCATGATCACTGCCAGAATAATACACAACTCTGTCTTACACAAATTTTGAGAAAGATTTATTGCTAAGAATCTTGGCTAGTAGAGAATTCCCATTCAGTAAAACACAGTTAAGTGGCCATCAGGTAACTACAGCCCTGAAGAGAATTATGAAAATTACATAAAGAAAAAGTCAAACCCATGAGAAGAAAACCTCAGATCCTGAATTCTGTAACCAATGATACAAGTTTAAAACTGCCAAGGAGAGATAAAGACAGTAAAAATTCCTCTGAAAGACTTTATACATGTTTTAATTATAGTCATCAAGCACTAGGAAGCTTGGAATTTTCATGTTGTCAGAGCTAAACTTCTAATTTTACCCCAGAGCTTCTCATTTCTACTTTAAAAGGAAAGCTAAAGATAAACTAGGGGACAGAAATCAGTCCACAAGCAAATCAGACTTCATCTCCCCTAGCCACTCCCATCCCTTCCCACCACTAGAGCCTATTATGTGGTAGACCCAAACCAAAGAAAACTGTTTAAAAAGAATGCTGAACTCAGTACACTATAGAACCAAGGGCTGAAGACCCTTGAAGCACTCAAGTAACCTTGCATCCGGTGGGCAGAGTTCCACAGAATGTGGGGACTGTCATCTTGTAACTAAGTGAGCCAATCTCTAGCATTCCCCAGTTTACCAAGTGTAATTTTTCTGAGTGTCACTACAAGTAAACTCCAAGGTGGGGTAAGTATTATTCTATTTCTGCAGATGATAAATGTAAGGCTTGGAGATATTAAGGAAGTTCTGAATTAAGTACCCAGCAAGTGTCAAAGCCAAAACATAAGAAACACAAAACTTCTAATTTTAAGAGTTGTGCTCTTCCCTCCATAGCAAAATAAAACAAAAAACCCACCAAAAATCAAAACAACTTCCTACTTCATGTAATCTATAACCCATAGCAAGCAGATCCCCAACATTAGTTGAATGAAGTCAGTATTCAGAAGTTACCTAAGAAATTGTGACCCATCAATATACTACTCTCATATATAGAAAGATTTCAGAGACACATTTCTTGGTTGTGTACAAAGTCTACATGGAGGAATACCTGCATCTTTAGTTTAAATTTATAGGTTCTCCAATTTTTATCAAACTGGTTAGGTGACTATACTAGATGGGGTTAAGAATTACTCCTATGAGCTGACCAACCCCACTCTTATGTTAGCTGTTAATTCAAGAGGAACGGTTTTCTTTATTCAGCCTTTCAGCACAGGGTATGTTGAAACCCAAACTTAGCATTAGCTCCATCGACACTAATAACAAGAGTTCAGTTGTAATCTAAGGTTTTAAAAAAGCTTGCATTGAAGGAAAATCCCAAACCACTTTTGAAAATGTTGGGAAAATTTCCTTTTTAAAAATACATGCCTCAAAATGACTACGGAAATCCGTAAATGTGGATTCTCTCTTGTTCTGTGCAGTTCATTCAGCACTACATGACCATGAAGTGAACTTCCATGAATTGCACTCAGATCTAAAATTGCTGCCCAGTGGTGCCTGGGTGGCTCAGTCGGTTAAGTGTCCGACTCTTGATTTTGGCTCAAGTCATGATCTCATGGTCTTTAGATCAAGCTCTGTGTTAGTCTTCACACTGGGTGTGCAGCCCGCTTACGATTCTCTCTCCTTCTCCCTCTCTCCCTCCCCTGTTCACGTCTTCTGTCTCAAAAAAATAAAATAATAAAATTGTGGCCAAGTCCTCCCTTTGGACACTTTGTGTAGCTTGGACTGCACAGCAGTCAACTATGGTCACCTCTCACAGATGCACATGACAACTCTTCTAGGTTCCACCCACCCTAAGGTGAATTTAATATTCTGCTTTAAAATAATCTTTTAATTCCTCTCCATTACACAAAAACAGGTATCACTGATGGCATCCTATGTGCCAGGTACTGTCTTCTAGCACTAAAGATACATCTGTGAACTCCCCATTGCTTTTTAATTAAAACTAAGTTTGCAGTGATTTGGAAATCAAAACATTCTAGTATGTTTGTTTGTTTTGTTTTAAGTAGGCTCAACATAGGACTAGAACTCACGACCCTGAGATCAAGACCTAAACTGGGATCAAACGTCGGACATTTAACCAACTAAGCCACCCAGGTGCCCAAAACATTATATTTTTATATTTCTTAAACCACTTCATTTCATTCATCCAAATCTTTCCAGTACTTCCAGTATCTCCAACTCAGTGATTTTTTTTTTCCTCATGCCTTTCCCTAGAGCTAGAATACCTCCTTTTTCATAAGCATCCTACATGTTACTATTTCTCATTAATGAGGTTGCATGGTTTGGTCTCCCTATTTTGTATAGTGAATGAGTAACAGGAATTTTTATGTTCTGGTCATTTTTGTAATTTAAACATGAAAGAATTAAATAGTCTTTATATTCTCTTCTCTTGAGATAGTCAACTGATTAGAGGATGTCTAAGTACTTTCTTTGTATAAGAAAATTAGAGGGGGAACTTTATACTATCTTGGACAACTCACTAGCAGAAAAAGCAAGCAAACATGTGCTGCAAGAACTACACCACCACCTAATTTAATTCTGATGTCAGTAAGACAGCACAAAACCAGCATGCTGGCTGGTTGGTACTACCAAGCCCTCTGCCTCTTATGAAACATCATTCATTGTTTCATGAGAAGCAGTTTTAGATGACCCTACTCCTGTTTTTGAGAAATAGTATAGTCTCTACCAATTGTGACTTTGCTTTTTGCTCCTTAAAAAAAAAACAAAAAAACATATGTGTGTGTGTATACACATGCGCACACACACACACACACACACACACACACACAAATGATTAAACAAAGGGCAATTGATCTATCAATTCTAAAGAAAGCGGCGTTAAAATTCCTCTTTATCAGAGGACTGCTGTATGTTAAAGGGACTAAAGAGAAATGACAATTAAGTGCAGTGTGTAATCTTTGATTGGATTCTGGATTAAGAACAACAGTGCAGGGACACCTGGGTGGCTCGGTCATTTAAGAGTCTGACTCTTGATCTCAGTTCTGGTCTTGATCTCAGGGTCAGGAGTTCAAGCCCTGCGTTTTTGTTTTTGTTTTTGTTTTTGTTTTTCAAACAAACAAACAAACAAACAAGCAAACAAACAACTGTGCAGCTACATAAGGCATTATCAGGACAATGTCGGCAGTTTGAATATGAACTGTACTTTTGGTGTTAATATCTCATCAATGTTACATTTTTGGGAGGATATTAGTCTTGAAGCTATATAAGAATGCCCTTGTTTAGAGACATAATAATCAGGGCTGAATGTCACAATGTCTTCAACTTTCTAAAAATTTTTAATTTTAATAGAGATTTAGATTTACAGAAAAATTGTGATAATAGTACAGACAGTTCCCATATATCACAATGCAGTTTCCCCATTAAAATCTTACCTTAGAATGGAACATTTGCACAACAGTGAACCATTAACAATGCATTAGTATTAATTAAAGTTCATACTTTATTCAGATTTGCTCAGTTTCTACATATATCTATTCTAGGATTCCATCTGGGATCCCACCCATTTACCACATTACATTTGATCAGGTCTTCCTGGGCTCCTTAGAAAGTTTCTCAAGCTTTTCTTATTTTTGATGCCTTGACAGTTTTGAGGAGTACTGGTCAAATATTTTTTAGAATGACCCTCAATTGGGACTCTTCCTTTGTTTTTTGTCAGGATTGGATTGGGGATAAGGGTTTCTGGGGGGTTTATCACAAACATGATACGCCATCTTCATTACATATCAAGAGTATGTACAATCAGCATGACTTAATCATTTATGATGTTAACCTTGATCACTTGATTGCAGCAGTATTTTTCAGGACAGTTATAACCATCCCCCACCCCCAACCCCCTCCAAAATCCTGCCCCACTTCCCATACCATACGTTTGGGAAGAAAGTCACTATGTAAATCCTGTGCTCGTTGAGTGGCAAGTTATGTTCCACCACCTTGAGAGCAGAGCATCTATATACACTCTTTGGAATTCCCCTGTGTGGGAGATTTTTCTATTTTCCTCCATTCATTTATTCAATCATTATTTATATCACTATGACTCACAGATATTTATTGTACATTTTGGGTTCTATTACACTACTGCTTTATTGTGATGCTCAAATTGTTCTAGATTTGGTCATTGGGATCTCTTTCAGTTGGCTCCTATGTCCCTTTAACATACCATCATTGTTCCTATTTTTATCTTTTTTGAGCACTTTGCTACTTTCTGGCACTGCAAGATAGTCCAGGCTTATCTTGTCAATACTTTTTGCCGCATTCCTAGAATCAGCTATTTTGCCAAGGAGCCCTGGTTCCTTCTATTGGAAAATGTATCTGAAACCAAGATCTGAGTGGTGGGTGTGCTCGCTACTACTAAAGTATTCCTGATTCTAGGCCCTCCTTTGTTTACTTTATATCTTAACCAATATTTTTCTAGTATGTTGTCTTTTGATTTTGTTTATGAATTTTGCTAATATGAACATGGGTATTTGTGAACCCTGGTAATAAGTTTGCGTTGGTGTTAGATTAGCTTTTCTTCTATTTTTAGTTCGCTCATAGTTTAATTTCTTATGGTGGGGGGAATGGGCAGTAAATCCCTGGTGACTTCATTATCCCTCACAAAAATGAATCCTGGGTTTGGGGATGATGTCACCAGCTCAGAGGAATACCAAATCTTCCGCTGGGGATTTTATCTTCACCAACTGGAAGCCACATCAGTAACAGTCTCTGTCTCACCTAACAACACTACTAGCAGGAGACAATTCACAGACTCTGGACATGGGATTTTTAGCTGTGCCACAGAACCTAGGGCTTTACGATTTAACACAGGGCACCCCCCCAAAAGGCACAGATGCTATCCAGCCTAGTGACTTCTGAGAAAGCGACTAACCTTAAGAACTTAACAAGAACACAATTTCCAGGTCTGTTGTGTGTTCATCCCCACTGCTGACACGAGGTACAATCCCACAGTCATCATACTTCGAGTTTACATATGCAAGTTAATTTCAGTCCACTTTGTATTTCCCTCTAGACTATGGATGAAATCAATGTATTATCCTCGTATGCCCATATAATCCAGTACCACTGAATTTAAATTCCACATGAAATTCTTCAGGGAAAAAAAAAAACCTTTTAAAATACTTATTTTACTCCATAAATTATAATGATAGTGATATTCTTTTGTAAAGTTGAAGAACTTACAAAACATTTTATATTAAGCTGCTATGAAAAAGTCTTTCTATATTGCTAGTCTGGAGTGGTTCAGCTCACTTGGCCTGTCCAGGTTTGGTATCAAGATAGTATTTTTTTTTTTAATGTTTAATTCCCCCCCCCTTTCTTTTTTTTAAATTGAGGAGTAATTTACCTATACCATAATAGTTTCAGATGTACAACACAACAATTTGATACCTGTATATATTGCAAAATGATCACAGTAAGTCTAATACCACTCAGAGTTATAAAAATTTTTTCGTATGATGAAAATTTTTAAGACCTACTCTCAGTAACTTTCAAACATGCAATACAGTATTATTAACTATAGTCAGCATGCTGTATATTATATCCTCATGTCTTACTTATAACTGGAAGACTGTACCCTTCAACCCCCTTTACCCATTTCTACAATGGATTTTTGACTCCTCTTTCCCCTCCATCCAACCTGTAACCCAGTCCTGTTGGTTTTTCCTTGGTGAGAGTCCAAGGTACATCTTTTCTATGTGCAAACTGGGAGTGGTCAGCGATACCCTTAGGCTCATGCATCTCTGACTTATTGGATAATTTCCCAAAACGTGCCTCTGGCTCCACTGTCGGATCAGTCTTCCTAATATACCTGCTGTACTTCCTTGCTTGAAGACTTCAATAGCTGGCCTCCTTATCCCCTTGCCCACCAGCCTCTGAAGGGACTCATTAGAACATACTTTGAAAACCACTGCCTTATATAAATCACATGTTCCCACATGGTTTCCTAAATACACCTCTTGTATTTCTACTTCAACCTGGGAGAGTGTGTGCATGCCTCCCTCCGTCATCTTTTTTCTCCACAAGGTCCTCCTGTCGCTTACGTGTCACCATCCATTCCAACAGTGAGAAACAGTTAATTCCAGTATGCATGTGTAATGGTTTCAAAATTGTTAACTCACACTTTGATTGGATACAACTTTATCAACTAGAGGACAGTGCCATTTATAGTTCTTTTTTACTGGAGTCTTAGATAAGCCTTCAATTATTTCCCAAGTTACTTAGATCGGCACTTTTTCCCTCTACTCTCTTCAACCAAAGCTGTTTAATACATTCATATAGTTCGATTATTTTGTCACATTTAATTTCCCATCCTGATTCCTCAGTCTCCTAAAATGACATTTTAAAATTTGTACATAAAGATTTACTCTTTGTGCTGTAAAGTTGTAGGAGTTTTGACAAATGTGTAATGTCATTTATGCACCATCATAGTATCCTACACAACAGTTTTGCTGCCCTATTAAAACCCTTGAGAATCCTCTATTTAACACTCCCCTTAATGCCTGACAATCACTGTTGTCTAAAATCTCCATAGTTTTGCTTTTTCCAGAATGTCACACAAATGGAATCATACAGTATTTAGCCTTTACAGACTTGCCTCCTTCATTTAAAATTCACCCACGTCTTTGTGTGGCCCTGATAAGCTCTTATCTTTTTATCATTGTAGTGTTCTATTGTATGGATATACCAGTGTGTTTATCCATTCACTAGGAGCTAGCAAAGGACATCTTGGTTGCTTCCAGTGTTTGGTAGGTTATGAGCATTCTTCTACGAACATTCACATATAGGTTTTTGTGTGGACCTAAGTTTGGTTCAGTTGGATGATTATGTATGAGCATTATTGAGAGATTCTATGGTAAGATTATGTTCAGCTTTTTAATAGCCAAACCGTCTTCCAAAGTGACTGTACCACCTTGCATTCCCACTAGCAATGAATGGGAGCTTTGTTTTGCATCCTTGCCAGCAATTGGTGCTGTTAACTTTTATGATTTTAGATATTCTAATAGGTGTGTACTGGTATCTCACTGTTTTAGTTTCCATTTCCCTAATGACATATGGGATGTGGTATGACTTTTCGTATGTGCAATTGCCATCTGTATCTCTTCTTCTGGTGAGGTGTCTGTTCAGTTCTTTTGCCCATTTTTAATTTAGGTTATTTATTTCCTTGTTAAGTTTTAAGTGTTCCTTGCATACATTTTCTCTCAGTCTGTGGCTTATCTTTTTATTCTTTTAACAGTCCTCAGCAGAGCAGGTTTTTAGTCCAATTTATTTTTTTTTTTCTTTCACGGACCATGCTTTTGGTGTTGAATCTAAAAATTCATCAAACCCAAGGTCACCTAGATTTTCTCTTATATTTTCTTTTGGAGGTTTTATAAAAGTTTTGCATTTTACATTCAGGTCTGTGATCCATTTTTGAAGTCATTTTTGTGGAAGGCACAAGGTCTTTCTTTAGCTATATATATATACACACACACACACACACACACACACACACACACACATTATATATATTGCACAAGGACATCTAATTGGTACAGTACCATTGTCGAAGCAACAAAAGTAGTAACAAAAACTTGTTGCTCTTGGGGGAAGAGGAAGAGATACAGAAATTATGACAAACTTAACAATAAGTGATTCTAGGTGAAGCGTAAATGGATGTTCCTTCTACTTGTTCACATTTTCCATAGCTTTAACATTTTTCTATAAAACCAGTGAAATAATTTTACAAAGAAGGTAGGGAAGAATAAAATGCATTTTAGAAGAATTTTCATTAAGTTCTTTGTCTCTCAAAAGGTTAAGTTTCAGTTATATAAAAGATTGTAATTATGTACAAAACTGGATAACCTAAAACTGAATTAACAAACTACCATATTCCCAGAGAAGAATATAAAAGAGGAACAGCAGCCACTAAAGACAGAAATAGTTAAAATATTCTATATTGAAAAATTCCTACCCTAACTGTGGATTCATCTATTCTTATAGTTTGGTTAATTTTTGCTTAAATACATCCTCTTGTAAATATGTAACTAGATTTGTTATGCTGTCTAAAATCTTTCAACTAGAATTATCAGTTTATACACATTTATTGTAACTTTGAAATATTTATGCTTAAATCTAACATCTTATTCTGTACTATTTTTTCTACTTGTGTTCTTTTTCTTCTTTCTATGGAATGATTGAGACCTAGTCCTCTAGTCCTTGGTTTCTAGCGTTATGGTATTAGACTGCCTACACTGGGTGTTGTTTCTGATCCCAATATGCCCCATGAGAACAGGAAAACCACTCAAGGTCATCAGGTTACAGGAAATGCCCCTAGGTAAATGCTAGCTCCTTTGTGCTCTCTTTGTCTTGCTGGGCTACCAGCCTGTAAGCAGTGTATACTTCCTAGTGACCTCAGTGGTGTATTATTTTTTTTCTTTTCAATAACTCCAAAGGCATTTCTTTTGATTGTTAGAGGAGATCACCATCAGACATTTCTAATTTCCAGCCATTATATAAAACAATACTATTTTCTTTACATAATATTGATTGGTTGTAAAGCTTTTGATTGATTATATTGCTAGCTAGTATTTTCATTTTATTTATAAGAATACTCAGGACTTTAATAGCTTTCATCACTGGTACATTTGAAAACATGTCATAAAATATTTCATCAAGCCGTTTTTCATGTTTTCAGTTCCAGGGCCCATCACAGTTACATTTTTGTCCACCAGACTGCTCAAAATGAAACCCTAAACTGCTGTTTATATTTAAATTTTCAGAGGATTTGCTCTGAAAAGGAGAATCGGAACATTCCATAAGGAGAAAAGAAATCAGTCTCTTATCAAGCACTTCTGGGGCTGGAAGACATAGCTGAGAGATGGGAGTTCCTTATATCTGATGTGAAATATGTAAATTAATCACCTAAACTGCTTATACCTGACAGTACCTAACATTATTTTTTTTTTTTTTAAATTTTTTTTTTTTTCAACGTTTTTTATTTATTTTTGGGACAGAGAGAGACAGAGCATGAATGGGGGAGGGGCAGAGAGAGAGGGAGACACAGAATCGGAAACAGGCTCCAGGCTCCGAGCCATCAGCCCAGAGCCCGATGCGGGGCTCGAACTCACGGACCGCGCGAGATCGTGACCTGGCTGAAGTCGGACGCTTAACCGACTGCGCCACCCAGGCGCCCCAACATTATTTGATGCTTATGGTAAAAGAGCTTAAAATAGTAGTCTCATGTTCAGGGATATACTTTTTTTTCTCCCTTGAAATGTACAACCATTCAAATTTTTGGCCAAATTTGAACAATCTTAATTTCTATTCAATCCAAAAAATTTAATAGTACAAAAAAAAAAAAAAAAAAAAAAAACACTTGGGAGCTCTAATTCTTTCCCCAAAGATATATAAAGAGGATGGAAATGTGGTTCAGCATTACATAATGTTGCCACCCACTCTAGGAACAGAAATGAGTGCCTAGCAACAGGAAAGGGTCATCTCAGGAGAGTGCTGATTGCTCATTGGAGCATTCTAAACACAGATGCTTTTCTATCCTTATCACTTCCAGTCCCTGCTAAACACACGCTGGTTACCTTGGATCCCAGGGCCCTCTCATGAAAACCTTCCTCCTATGACCATCAATAACTGACACTCATGGCAACCTCTGCCTTTAGGTTACATTCTTAAAAAAAGGGACAAAATAAATTTTGAAACATTATAAGAAAATATGCATTTTGTGTACAGAATAGTCTCTGCATTCTTCTTTCTCAGTGATATTTCCTTTAAGATATGAAATGTTAGTTTTCATGTTGGTATTTGTCTTGCCTGGCCCCTCATACCCACAGGTTTGGACAGCAAGGCCAAAGCACCCAACTCATAATAATGAGGTTAGGCATGAGCGTGTCTAATATTGCAGGTGCTTATGTTAGGAGAACTCTTCTTAAGACTGTAATCTCATGTTCAAGAATTGGTTTTTATTTTCTTTAAACAGCCATTTAGGTTTTAGATTAAATTTGAACAGTCTCAATTCCTATTCAATTCTAAAGATTTAGTAATACAAATAAAGACCCAAGAAGCTAGATTTTTTTTTTTCCTGAAAGATATATGAAAAGGATAGAAATGTGGTTCAGTATTACATAATTTTGCCACTACTCCAGAAAGAGAAGGGAGGGCACCTTTACTCATGTTTATTGCCTATTTGCATGTGTTCCCACCCCCTCTTTTGGTGTGAAGTCCCTTGTCCATTTTCCTTTATGTAGTCTGAATAGGAGCCATTTGTTGTGTTTTATAAATATTTTCTCCCAGTCTGCCTTTTTCTCCACTCTCTTAATGGTCTATTTTGATGAAAAGTATTTTAGTCTGTTTCAATTTATCATTCTTGGTCTTTTCCTTTATGACTAATGCTTTTTGTGCCCTCTTTGTTTGCTTTTCCTTATTTCAAAATCATAAAGATATTTTTCTATATTATTTTCTAGAAACTTTTACTTTTTACCTGTAATGATATTAGAATTTTTGTGTGTGATCTGAGTTTGGGGCTATGATTAAATGGACTTATGATATCCAATTGGCATAGGACTGCTCTGTGGTGCCACCTCTGTCACAAAATAAGCATCCACATATGTATGGGACTCTTTCTAGATCCTACGGTCTTTCATTGGCCTATTTGTCTATCCTTGCCCCAGTATCACATTGTCTTAATTACTGTAACTTTTTAATCTTCATATCTAAATAACTCATCCCACCAGTAATAGCTGATCAAATACGTCATCCCACTATTTTTGCTCTTCTAGTTCAACATTGTCTTGGCTACCCTTGGACCTTTGCATTTCCATCTATGTTTTAGAGATAAGTTGTCAATTCTCTTCTCTAGGTCTACATACTCCTTAAGTGAACTCCATTTCATGACAGCATCCATAGCCAATCTGTCAAACAGTCCCCTGGGTTATATCCTTAAAACTAAATCTAGAATCTGATGACTGCTACCAACCCGGTCCAAGTAACCACCCATCTCTCACTGATTTATTAACATAGCCTCCTAATGGATCTCCATACTTCCACCCTTACTCCTTTACAGTCTGTTTATCATGGCAGAGAAATCTTTTAGAATAGGATCTGATAATGTCACTCTTATACTCCTAACCCTCCAATGGCTTCCCACCTCCCTCAGAGTAAATTCCCATGTCCTTAACAATGGCCTACATCTCTTGCTGCAGTACTGCTCTGCCCTACCACACTGACTTTCTTTTGCTGAGCACAAGTCTACCTTGGAGCTTGTACTGAGTTAACTCCCTTCCTGAGAAGCTCTTCCCCAGGATCTGCAAGGCTAATGTCTTCACGTCCTTCAAGTCTTTGCTCAAATAAATGTCAACTACTCACCGAAGCCTTCCCTAGCTACCCTAATTAAAAATTCCAAGTCACCCCGAGAGTAAATGGAAACTCTATTCCAACAAGATGCTTTATCTTTTAACAGAAACATAACATAATAAATTATGTCCCTTAATAAATGTAAGCAATTTAAAAAGGAAAGTTTTAGGGTTTTTTTTTAAGTAGCGCTTTCAATATTCCTTGTATTTGTTAAAAATAAGACAGTCATGGAAATTAACCTAATGATGAAAACTACCACAAAGCAGCAGAAGGTAGTTCCTTCTGCAGGCCATTGATCCCATGGCTCTTTTGTTACTTAGTTTTAAATTTTAGTGTGTAGAGAAGGGATTAGGTAAATCAAATAGCCTTTGCTTTAATGGCATTTGACTAAACTCTAATGCATATAAGGAGAATTGGGAAGGTTTCTCAAAATCTTAAGGTGTTAGGAGTATTTTTATTTCTAGAGCAGTTTTCCCAAATGCTACTTTTAAAATTTACGATGTAATACCTGCTCTATACTCAGTATATATAATATATATGCAAGTATGAAGTCAAACGATGCATGTGAACCCAACCCCAGATTAAAATGAGAGCAGTGCCTGTAACATCCCATCTACCTCTGCATGCCTCCCCTGTCCAGAGTGCTCTGACGACCCTTTGTTCCACACCTTGCAGTTGCTGCTGCTCTTGCTCAAGCTTATCATTCCTTTCCCTCTCTAAACCTGTTCTTCCTCATGTTTTCCATCTCACAAAATGGTGACGCATCGCACTCAAATAACCCGAGCCAGACACCTGCAATTCCTTCCTCCTCATCGTTTTTGTCAAATTCCACCCCCAAATCTCTCTCATGTCTGTTCCCATGTCCCAAACACTTACTTCAGCCTTAATTCTGATCCTTTTTAATTTTTGTGGGGACCACCTGGCCTCCTCACTTTCCCCAGGCTTCCTGTTCAAACCTTTCACTGCTTTTCCTTCCTTTATCAATCAAGAAACAGCTTCTCATCACGCTATTAGAAGTTAGACTGAATTGATCTTAGGCTTCTGACTTCTCTAATCTCATCGCTGGCAGCTCTGTGCTCCAATACTTTTGAACTACCTGCTTTGCTGTTCCCTAAGACAGTCATGTCACTTTGTTTCTATGTCTTGGCATACTTTCCCTCTCTGATTGGGAGCTCTTCTCAAGAAGGATCACTTCAGAGAGGGAATTGGAAAGCTATTTCCTCTCAGAGTATTTCCTTGCCTCCTCTAGGTGAGGAAGCCTTCCTCCCTGTTCTCACAGCATCTTGTATGTAGTTGATGTGATTACTAGCAGTGTGGCTTTTGGTAAGTTATTAACTTTTCTGTTCCTGTTTGCTTTTCTGTAAGATATGATTTAACAGAGACTACCTTGTATTAAATACCTTAAGCCATGTAACAATGCCAGGCATGTGATACACAGTTGACAAATATCAATTATTACTGTCCCACAACAATATGTTCATGGACTTACCCATCTGCTGTCTGTGTGTTTAGCATTCTTCAGGATATATTTAGCTCTTCATCCTCAAAGCCTAGAACACTCTGATACATGATAGGTACTCAATAAATACTTGCACAAAGTATAACACAAAAACAAAAACTCTTTCCCCTACTGTACACAAAAAGGGAGAATGGAATAGTTTTGTATGCATAGTTTGAAAGACAAATATTGCCCAAGCTGAGGCCAGAAAAAGTGACAAAAGAAATGGACACAGTGCTATTCAAACTGACGGTTCTACAATTTTCTTTTATGGCCTTTAAAAATATATGCAGTGGCTACTTCAGATTAGAAAATATGACGGCAGTAGCATCTTTTTCTAGTGGGTTAAGTATAATTACCACTTAGTTAAACATACGTATCAGCAATTTTAATTCTCAATTTGACACATGTGATTTATCCTAATTTATTAAAACATAAATTAAAAACACAGTGAGAAGTCTACTTTCCTTCGGTAGCAGAGGTCTCAATGTTGACATACATATACAAATGGTCATATTTCCCAATATTATTATATTCATTTGGAGTGCTGGTTTTCCTCATTTCTGATTCATCCTTATTTTGTGGAGAGCATTTATGCTCAACTTGTTTAAAATGTATTTGCTTCATTAAAAAAAAACTTCTTTTCACAGAATGTTTTTGTTATTGGTTGATGGCCAAAGATTTACTATTTATTTATTTCCTTCATATGTTTTTAGTTTCCATAGAAGCACACTGAACTATAAGTATGAACATAGCTTTTTCTCGGGGAAGGGATATAAAAAAGAGGAAGGACAGATTCCGAAAATTTCTTTTTAAAGCACATACACACACATATCAGCTGCAGAGAAACAAGGTTCACAAAATGAATACTCCAAGCATTGTATGCTAGAAATAGTATCGTAAATTGTGTGCCCGAATTTGTCACTCCGAAAAAAAAACACTTCTAGAAAATTATATTCTTTCCCACCCAAATGTTTAAGCCTGTTAAGTAAGGTTGTTTCAGAAAAGATTTATTCTCTAACAATCAAAGCAACGTTTTTAATAAGCGAAAAATTAAGCTACTTACACTAGTATGAGTCATAATCACATAAGAATTGACAAATTATCTATTTTCCTCTTTACTTGAATCAGTTTTTCTTTCTTATTGACCAAAAAGAGGCAACTTCATGAATTGTCCTAGAACCTGAGTCAGCTTATGATAAAGACAAAAAGCATGGTTTGCGTACGGGGGAAAAAATGTGAGTTAAATACTTAAAGATGACACCTGTAAATTTTGTTATTCTACCACTAAATTTAAGGCATTAGGTCTACTAACTAGTACTAGAAAAAAACTTTAATGCACCAGAATCCTTCTAATACATGAAATCATTTTAAAAATTAATTCTAATCAAAAGCAATTGCCATGGGATCATAACATTAGAAAGCCAATTTCCCTTTTCATGTGCAACAGAATCATGAGCTAGACTTTTTCCCGAAGCCATTAGGTATTGGGGTGGTTTGTCAAGCAGCAACAGATCACTGAAAGCAGCCGGGAACTCCAGGTGGCCCTGGTAGCGGTGAGCACAGACTCCCGAGGGCATGGAAGTCCAGGTGAATCAATACTGCCTGACGAATGGCTGTGGAGCAAGTAGGCATAGTAAAGCACAGGAAAGGTGGCATGGATGGCACAAGGAACAGCCAGAGCAAGAAGAGTGTATGCAGGTAGCAACTATATAGGTGGCACCCTATACCCTTAAATGTACCCAGAGACACAGAAGTGAAGAACTGAGGTCTTACCTAAGTCAGATGGGTTAGGATTTGTAATCTATTAGACTAAGGGTCAACTGTTAAGGTGGCCTTACTGAAGTTTACTTAAGGTTCACAGTTGGGTGTTGAGAGAACAGGAAGATATAAAACAAAACTAAACTAAGTCTGTTTTTCCTCCTCTTTCATTTCTTTGTAACTCTAATGACATTTAATGGAAGAGTCGCAACTCTGAAATACTCATTAATGCCTTGCTGTAATGCAAACAGACTGTTTTAAGGAGCAAGGACTGATAGATTTCTGCGTAGGCTCATGTTGGTATAAAGGACATTCACACAGAATGTCACATTTGTGCCTCAAGCAACCTGAGTTAATCAAGAACAGAATTATCTACATTTTAGGGATGAAGTAAAGTCCTACTAATACAATTGACCCTTGAACCACACAGGTTGAACCGGGTGGGTTCACTTACATGTGGATTTGCTTCGATATAGTACAGTAAGTATAAATATATTTTCTTATGATTTTTAAAATTTTCTTTTTTCTAGTCTACTTTATTGTAAGAATATAGTATACAATACATATAACATACAAAATCTGTGTTAATTGTTAATGTTATTGGTAAGGCTTTCAGTCAATAGTAGGCTATTAGTATTTAAGTTTTGAGAGAGTCAAATGTTCTACACAGATTTTCAACTGTGCAGTGGTCAGTGTCCCTAACCCCTGCGTTGTTCAAGGGTCAACCGTACTAAGAAGTAGTGATGTCACTTGTAGTGACTCAAAAGGATAATGATAATGTGAGGTTGCATTTTATGAAACTCTGAATTCTGTAAATTAGAAATAATGACATGAAAGTATTTGTATTTTTACCTTATGCAAAAAAGCCTGAAATGTATAGCCACAGAGTTATTAGAATTTCACAATAATTTTAAAGCAGGCTGAAGAAAAGATTAAATCTTGTTTTTATACTGCTGCCAGAGAGCAGTGCCATTTTAGCTGGCAAAAAGAAATACCTATCCTTTGTTGAGACCTTATTATTACGAAATCCCGAAGAACTTAAACATCATGTAAAATGCTACCAGCTTATAAGCACTTATAATTCTGTCCCTAGTATAACTGGAGTTTCTTAACCTTTAAAAAATACTTTTCTGTATAATAAATGTTAGAATAAAAGCCATTAGTTTTTGTTAAGTTCTGTTGGCAGGTGGTTTTCCTTCTCTATCTAACACATACTGCTATTTGGGTTTAAATGCTACCACTTAAAAGATTTTAGTCTTGTTTGGTATTAAAAGTTGAGACTATAAAATAAAGGCATTTATTTTTCTGAGGGAAACTATTAAAACTAATCTTTGATTTAAAGAATACATATTTTAAACAGCAACATATTTAAAGAATGTTTTTAAACAGAAATGTTCATATTTTTAATAGATACATTACCAAAAAGAACAAAGAAATCTAAAACTCACCCCCAGATGTGCTCCCCAGACATAATGATACCATTTGATGATCCAAACATCTCTTTCAGTATTATTAGTGGAGAAAGAAGATTGATAAAAAGGTATGTAAAATGGGATCTTAAAATAGATGGCATTTAAAATAACCCCAATTTTGTTTAATTGAACAGATGATAAATAAAACTGAAGGAATAAATAAAATCTTATTTAAACAGCCGAAGTGTCAGAACCTCAAGTAATCCTTTGATTTTAAGAAAAGGAACACGAAAGGCTGGTGCTCCAGCTCCAAACAGCATCTGGCTTTCTCCCATGAAGGATGAAATTTGCCTCGAGCTTCCTCCCATCCTCCCCCTGCCTCCAGATTTCCATTACCTATTATATTTTTAGCCACTCGTAACACATTCTAATCGACAATATTAATTCTATGGATGCTTTTAAAGGCAAGGAATGATTTTAGATGAATTTAAAAATAAATATAAATCCCCACACCAACAAATTTTAAAATGATCTTTTTAAGGCAGTGTAAATTGTGTAGCGCTGCAAATGTGCTATTTAGCCAATCTGACAAATGTGATATTTGCTAGACTTTGTTTCACACGCTAGCTGGGAATATGAAATGCATTTCCAAGGTGGATTTCATGAAGTAGTACTACAGAGAATGCTGTGATAAAATCCAGACATTCCATCCACTACATTCCTTTCCTCTAATACTTTTGTAATTCAATCTAAAAGGACAAGCAAATCTGTCTGAGACGATTACTGCTGTATAGACTACTAATGTTGCTTATTGCTAGGCTTCAGATAAGTATTTTCTAGGTATTCAAATATCATGAAATCACTGAAAACCAAACTAAGGATATTCTACAATTTTTCTCTCCTTGTTTTAAAATGGTAACAATTCATGGCCACCTGCGTGGCTCAGTCAGGCTCAGTCAGTTAAGCATCCGACTTCAGCTCGGGTCATGATCTCACAGTTCATGAGTTCCAGCCCCGTGTCAGGTTCTGTGCTGACAGCTCAGAGCCTGGAGCCTGCTTTGGATTCTCTGTCTCCCTTTCTCTCTCTGCCCCTCCCCCGCTTGTGCTCTAGGTCTCTCAAAAATAAATAAATGTTGAAAAAAAATTTTTTTTAAATGGTAACAATTCAGCAGCTCAATTCTGTGATAGTTTCCTGACACTACTATTTCTCAAAATCCTCACTAGGTTTTCTATTTCATAATCTCCAGTGTAAAGATTTTCAAACTAGTACATTCTAATTGCTTGAGGAGCTTTTAAAACTAAGGATGTCCAGGCCTTATGCCAGATCAATTAAGTCAGAATCTTTGAGAATGGGGTCTAGGAAAGGTGTTTTAAAAATCTTTTAAATACCATACAGTGCCTTGTGAGTTCTTATTCTAAATAAAGAATCCAAAGCATCTCTATGTAATTGAGCTACTCTCAATTAAAACTGTCAGAAACAGTGAAAATAATTTTATTAGGATTTTTAAGAAGTGAATGTTATCGTTGTATCAACCATATTTCTCAGAAACAGCATTAATTTTCAACATTTGTAAAGCTATATAATTGCTTTTCTGGTCCAAAGCCATAATTTTAAAGTACCCCATTATACAAAACTTCTTTTTATTTTTTTTATTTTTATCTTTTTGAGGGGGGTGAAGGGAACAGGGTAAAGAAAAAAAAAACATCCACAATTTATTCTCCAACAATACAGAGAAGACAAACTTCTTTTTAAAGGGTAAACAGGGTTAGGAAATCTTGTCTGATTATTGGGACGTTTTAGGATTACTTTGAGGGATTAAATGTTAGCAAAACGTAAGACTGACAAAACAATAAAACAAGAATCTGGCAAAGAGTAAAAGGAATAAATGGTCATTGATTTCAGAGCTCATTTGTAGGCGAACTTTTTTTTTCATTTGTTTTTTAGCTTATCCCAGTTTCCAAATCTTTGACTGTTTGTATTAGTTCCATTTTATTTCATGAATTTCCAATCATGTTTCATATGAAATGTTCCATAATAACCCACTTCATTTATCCCCCTAGTACATGCTAGGCTTTGGGCAGCATCATGCACTTGTTACAGAAGCTAATTGATTCATTTTCTGATTTCCTTCTTCTTATACCGTTCTCCCCAAATCCTCCAGGATTCCTCATCAAACAGAATTCTTTCACATTAAAAAAAAAAAGTATTATTTAAACTAAGTTGGCAATCTTGTTGGTATTTCTGGGAGATGCTAGGCTAGTACAGAATTATGGATAACTTTTGAAGTTAAAGCTACTAAATTTATTTACTTTGCATTCTCAAACTAGAAAAACATACAGACAAATCTCCAAACCTACTAGCTAATCATCTCACAATCATGTTCCTGAGATACTGCAGGGTTCTGAACGTCCTCCTCTACTAACCAAGTGAACACAGCACGTGGAATGACAAGGGAGCAAGGGGACAGCCTAACAGGCCAAATAAATCCTGGCCATCAGTGGGTGACAGATGTCTTAGCCAGATCACCCCCACAGCAATGCTGACCACATGGAAAACACACAGCTCGCTATTCTTTTCCATTTTCTTCCTTTTCTATAAATGAGGTTCAGCATGCATAAGAAATCAGAGCTACACATTGGTATAAAAGGTTACTATTAGACATTACTTCCCTTGATAGGTTCAGACCCATCCCATGTTCTAGGACACATACCCCTCCTTAGTACTAGGCTTAGTACTAGGCTTTGAAACACATAACCTTAAAGTTAAATTATTCTTCTGTAGGCATTAGGGAGTTTCAAGTAACATAAAATTTCTGACCAGCTAAACTCAAAACGGACAAGCAACATCATTAGAACACAAAGCATACTATAGAGTTGAGACTATTATTCTGCATTTCAACAGTAACACTCTCTTAGGTCTGGTTTAGTCTAGAAGTAGCTATAGTGAAGGCACATTAATTTATACATTTTTTAGACATCGAGTTGCTTTTTATAGCAACATCCCACATATCAAACATGAAAACTGTCATCTGAAAATAAGTGGGGGGAAAAAAACAAGAAAACTCCTAAGTGTTTATGTACCTACTTCTAGAACCCCAAAAATCCTTTGGATACATAAGAAATTGGACATTCTTCATTGGACTCCTACCAGCTTTAAGAAAAAGAAGGAACTAGAGACAGCCTGCCTGGCAATTTCATAGGGGTTCTGGCCTTCTGTTCATAAACTCTTTGTGACAGGTGCGGCCCCATCCCTCCCTCCATCTGGGGCCTGGCTAAGCACTAAAACTGGCCTCTCCACCAGCAAGAAGCATATGGGCTGGGGCAGGGGCAGCCTCTCCTTTCTGATGGTATCTGCTCCCCGTTGTCTAAGCTTGTCCCTTTAGTTTCTGTATCTTCGTCCTCACTGTGTTGAGCATTTTTGAAACGTAACAGTTGATATGAAGAAACCAGGACACATGCTTCTAATTTATGAAGCGCAACGAAGTGAATCAGTCATCCAAAATCAAGGTAGAATACCACCATTACCATTGCTTCTGAGCTTTTTCCTCTGCTAGGATATTCCCTCAGGGGTTACTTTGATCCTAAAATTTGCATTTATCATCCTCTTTTTGGAAAAATAGGTTTGCCATATATGTATTTATGTCCTATATTGTTTAGTTTTACCTTTGTTGGGGTCTTTAAACCTGACCTATGTCCTCTATCTCCTGTCCCCTTTAATTTTGGTCTTCTATATCATACTAAATGTAATCCCATCTGGCTTGTTTTTAAAAAACAAAACAAAACACTATAATTTCCCTAACAGTCATCCATGTTGATATTTATAAAGTGGTACCACATTCAGTTTTGTTGCTGTGTAATATTCCATTATGTAAAAATTACAACATTTACCCAGTCTCCTCTTCGTGTAATACTTTGTAGTATACTTTATAGATTCCTGCTTTAAGAACTTTCCTAGAAATATTCTTGCAAATGTCTCCTGGTGCAGGTATTAAGGTCTACTGAGCAGTGGAATTGCTGGGTCAAAGGGTATGTGAATGATGAACACTGTAAGTTTCCATGACTTCCTCTCCTGTCATTCCCAAAAATGTTGCTCTGCCCATCCTTGCCAACACTTGGCATTTTCAGACTTCTTAATTTTTGCAATCTAGAATGTGTGAAATGGAATTTCAATGTGGTCTTAATTTACATTTTCTTGAAAACTAATGAGTTTTGCGATTCTTTTTATATGTGTAGTTGCCATTGGTTTCATCTTCTAGGAGATGCCTTTTACTTTTGTCCATTTTTTTTTTTTTTTTAGATCGCTTATTTTCTTATTGGTTTTAAGGAATTCTTCACATTTTCCATCCTACTTTGTCATATATATTACAAAATGGTCTTCGTTCTTTACCCTTACTGGGCCACAATTCTAGTGCTGGCTTCCATTACATCCTCCTCCCCAGCCCTTAAGTTACTGAGGAATTGAGAAAAAAGAAGTATGGGTTTCTAAGCAGAGTTTTAAAACACATATCCTGAAGAGGATATTTAAAATAATTGGGTATTTTTTCCACAGAAATTAGCAAAGATAAAATCATCAGGGATAGTGAAGGTGGTAGAAATAGACATTCAACTACTGCTGGTGAGAATGTAAAGCGAATCTCGATCCTGTTAAGGGTGGTGATACCTGAGTACACACATTTGACAACACTCACTGAAATTATGGCATGCAAATTCTATTACATGGGGAAATGGTGAGGCATATTGGCTAAGGTCTGGTGCTTGAGCTAGACTGCAACTTAGCTCTGTCACTTAGTGAGTTATATGACCACCCTGGGCAGGTTATTTCACTTCGCTAAGCCTTCAGTTTCTTGATGGCAAAATGAGGATAATAGCACTAACTACATTATTAGGGCTATTGTGAGAGAGAAGTATATTTGTGTAAAAGTGATTAAAATAAGGTCTGATGTAGCAGACATATGTTAGGCTGTACCATCAAACATTTATGGTTTCTTGTAGAGTCCGAAAAGTTCTTCCCTTTCGTAACCATAATGATATTCTTTGACATTTTCTTCTAAAAGTGTAAACATTTTCGTTTTTTCACCTACAGGCAGGTAGTCCACTTATAATTTATTTTGGAGTTTGCTGTGAAATAAGGATGTATTTTATTTTTTCGAAGAGATGACCAAGTTGTCACAACACTACTTACTAAGTTACCCATCATTTCCTGCTGACTTTGAACACCAGTCTGTCATATCAGATTTCCACGTGTGCTGGGTTAGTTTCTGGATTCTCGACTATGTTCCCTTAAGTTTACTGTCAATCATTGTGCCAACTCTATATTGTCTCAATTACTACAATATTATAATCAACCTTGATAGGTAATAGGACAGGTCTTCCTTCCTTGTTCTTTATAGCTATCTCGTTGATTGCTGGGCTTTTGCTCTCTCCTGTGAACTTTAAATAATTGGTCTGTTAGGTCCCATGAAAACAAAAACCATAAAAATTCTGTTGGAATCCCAGTGAAATTATAGATCTACTTGGAAAGAATTGATAATTATCAGCTAACACTGATCCATTAACATGGGCTATCCATTTACTCAGACCTTCTTTTATCTTTCAATCATGTTTTACAACTTTCTTTATAGTTTCATCCCCAGTGTTACAGACTCTTTTATTTTTTATTAAAAAATTTTTTTAATGTTTATTTATTTTTGAGAGAGAGAGAGAGTGAGTGTGAGTGGGGGGGGGGGGCAGAGAGAGAGAGAGAGAGAGAGAGACACACAGAATCCCAAGCAGGCTCCAGGTTCTGAGCTGTCAGCACAGAGCTCGATGTGGAGCCTGAATTCGTGAACCACAGGATCATGATCTGAGCTGAAGTCTGACACTTAAGCGACTGAGCCACCCAGGTGCCCCACAGGCTCTTTTACCAGGAGAGATGTAATCTGTGTACCTTTACTGTCATTACTGACCTAGGTCCTCCATCTCCTGTCCCCTTTAATTTTGGGCTTCTATATCCCTATAGCCTCCTCTTTCCCAACCCCGCTCTGTTTGAAAACTACAAATTAATATCCTTTTAAATTATCATCTCTCTGCACATGACACAGATAGTCACGCCTTTATTTAGAGTGAGAGGAAAAATAAGACATAGAGAGAAAGGTGAGGCAAGCATAAAGGGGAGGACAAGAGATAATGGTGATGGTGGAGAGCAGAGCTGAGCTCTTCAAAAAAAGGGGGCTGCGTGCTTTCCTTCCTCATGCTGTTCCTTCTCTCATCACATGCTCCGAGGGCATTGAGGTGGTGGCACTTCCAAGCAGTGGGTTGTATCATCTGCAGCGTTTCCTTTATATTTCTCAGTCATTCGAGGTAACCAAAGGTCTCTTTTTAATTGTAACTATTTCTGTTAAAACGGCTTACCACTTTTGTTTTTCTCATTAGTTGTAGGTGAGCTATTTTAGCTCAAACACTACAAGAACTTGTCACTAGCAAACATTTAAGGTAATGTGGTATAGATTCACTAGAAAACAGTATACTTTATTTCTTAAACTTAGGAGACCATTTGCAACAAAGCCATATTTGCATCATGTTTACCACACAAAATAATACAAGACTTAGGATTTAGAAATGCCTAAAAAAGCATTTAATCATAATTTAAAAAGCATTAACTGTGCGTGTGTGTGTGAGCGGGGGAGTTTATCTCCAATTTGCATTTCTGTCATTCAACTTGGCAAAGGAAAACACCAGATACCCTTTCAGAATATTTTTACACAAAGCTTTCAGGCCACTTTTCTCACATAATTTATTTTAACACCTTAATGTTTTCAGATTAAGATTTACACACTTCTAAGGCCCCTTTATATGGATCTAGAGGTGTATCTTTAAAGGGTACCTTTCACCTATCCATTAATGATCCATTAAACACCTTAAAACCACCAACATTTCTATTTGCAAGATTAACTTACGTATATAAAGTGAAAATTAAAAGGCCTTATGTTTCAGAAAACCATAAATAAAAACTATGGTTGATGAAATTAATGATTTAAAAAATGTAAATAAATAAATATTGAATGGACAACTGGAAAGTTTGTTCAGTAATCCTGAGATGAATCAGCATCTGAACAGAAAACAAAGACCATAGGCACAAAGCAGCAAGGAACTGATCATGGCAAAATTAACCCCCTTAGGCAAATATCACCAAATTCTCTTCTGTTCTCATATCTGCACTTTTTAAAAATGTTTTATTTATTTTGAGAGACAGAGAAGGTGGGGGGGGGGGGAGGGAGGGAGGGAGAGAAAGAGAGAGAGGGAGGGAGAGAATATCCCAGGCAGGCTCTGTGCTTTCAGTGCAGAGCCTGATGTGGGGCTCGATCCCACAAACCCACGAGATCATGACCTGAGCTGAGATCAAGAGTCAGATGTTTAACTGACTGAGCCACTCAGGCACACCCTGCCCCCACCCCGCCCCCTGCACCTTCTTTAAATTCACAGTCAAGAATGTCTACTGCTTGGTGCACCTGGGTGGGTCAATGGGTTAAGTGTCCGACTTTGGCTCAGGTCACAGTCTCCCGGTTTGTGAGTTCAAGCCCCACACTGGGCTTGCTGCTGTCAGCCTGTCAGCGCGGAGACCACTTCTGGTTTTCTGTCCCCCCTCTCTCTACCCCTCCTGCCTGCACTCTGCCAAAAGTAAATAAATATTTAAAAAAGAAAATAAAAGGATGCCTACAGCTCATTGTTTCTGTGGGCCTCTGGAAGTTTAAACATGGAAAGGAAGTCCCATTTATCCACTTTACAGTTTTGATGAATGTGTATTCTAAATTTTGGGAGTCCTGAAAATTAGTGATTAAAGTTTGATGATGAAAAAGTGTCACATTGGCAGAATCTTTAGCATATCATTTATTCAGTGCTGTATATATTCATGTTATTTTTTAATACCAAATAATGCCGCTTATTATTCATCACAGATATTCACTTAGTACAAGGTTAATGTATTCATTTATTTAAATATTCAAGTAGTTTTTTTACGCTTTAGATTTTTATTTTATTAAATTTTTACAGTACAGTTGACACTAATGTTACATTAGTTTCAGGTATACAACATGGTGATTCAACTTCTTTATACCTTATGCTGTGCTTACCACCAAGTGTAGCTACCATCTGTCACCATGCAACCCTATTACATCACCATCGATTATATTCCCCATGCTGTAACTTTTATCCCCTTGACTTTTTCATTCAGTAACTGGAAGCCTGTCTCTCCCCCTCCCCTTCACTCATTTTGCCCAGTCCCTCCCCCCCCACCTCCCTTCCCTCTGCCAACCATCAGTTGGTTCTTCGCAAATAAGTAGTTTTATTAAATACAAAGTCAGTACTTCACAGCTTCTCACTGAAAAGTAATCTATCTATGGTTCTCCACTGGAAGCATACAAGTCATAAAAGGCAAGATCTTCAGCAAGGGTTCTACTCTCCCTTTCCTGCTTCAAGTGATAGACAACACACTGTTCTCATGAGGTTGTCCGTCTCAATGGTGAACAACTCTGGGTATTTGAAAGCTCTCCCTTATCTACTGAATTAAATTCTTCCTTATAACATCCACTTATTGCTCTAACCTGGTGTTCACAAGAAGAAAAAAATCAGTACTCTCTCCCTCATGTGACAACTCTTAAATTAAGACAGTTATTTTGTTAGTCATTAATTTTTCTCCTTTTCTGATCCAATCCCTAAAACTTCCTTGGCTTTTTAGTTTTTCTCAGGATATGTAAAAGATATTGTTTTAAGTTGAATTGTGCCCTCCAAAAAAGATATGAAGGAGTCCCAATCTCCACTACTTCGAATAGTGACCTAATTTGGAGACAGGGTCCTTAAAGAGGAAATCATGTTAAAAGGAGGTAACTAGCATGGGCTCTAACCTACTGTGACTTACGTTCTTTATAAAAAGAGAAAATTTGGACACAAAGACCTTCACAAAAATGAAGGCAGAGATGGGTGTCATGAATCTACCAGCCAAGGAATGACAAAGATTGCCAGCAAACCACCAGAAGCTGAGAGAGTGAGTCTTGGAACAGATTTCCTCCTCACAGCCCTCAGAAGGAACGAAGGAACCTATTGATACCTTTGCCTTGACTTTTAGCTCCCAGAACTGTGAGATAATAGATTTCTGTTGTTCAGGCCACGAGGTTTGTGGTATTTCATTATAATAGCCCCAGCAACCTAACACATTTCTCAGAAATGTGACATGATAAAAGGTTAAGGAAACTTGTCACAGCAGAATGCTTGGTTTTATTTACAGGTGAAAATAATTCTTTCCTAAAATAGACTTATTATTCCTTGGAAACATAAAAGGTCTCAGCATTAATATATTTGAATACTTCCTGAAATTATGTTTTGAACTACTGGTTAGTACAAACCTATTATGTTTAGTTTTTTCCTATGACTTTTGCTTTCATGATTTCCTTAGTATCTATGCTTTTGCAGAGCTGATGAAACTGTTAAAAGTAAGGACAGCAAATACTGGTAACTCTCAGCTCTGTATTCAAATCTTCGTATCTGAACAACTTTTAGGACCAAGAAAACTGTAACTTGTAAACTACAATTTACAAATTTAGAAAATAAGGAATAAGACCATTGATGGGGAGAATATGTGATTATATAAATTATTTTCAAAGTATACTATATCAGTGATTCTCATCAATTTTGGGAACTTCTCTGTAAATACTGAAATAGAAATTAATTTTGAGGGGTCCCCGGGTGGCTCAGTCAGTTAAGTGTCTGATTCTTGATTTCAGCTCAAGTTCGTGATCTCAGGAACTGTGAGATTGAGCCCCTCATCAGGTTCTGTGCTGACCGCATGGAGTCTGCTTGGATTCTCTCTTTCCTTCTCTCTCTAGTCCTCCCCCACCTGTGTTCTCGCTCTCTCTAAATAAATAAACTTAAAAAAATTAAGATCAGCAAAAGAGTTTTATACAGAAAATTCTTAAGCAAGAGATATCCTGAGACACTTATAAATTTCCAAGTATCATTATAGCCTGTAATTTCTCCCACAAAGTACACAGAAGCAGCAAACAAAGCCATTTTCAAATGGAAATGCTGAGCGAACCATGCCTTATAAGGGCTCACTCTAGTTGAACTTTCTGTAATGATGGAAATGTTCTATTTCTGTGCTATCCAATAAGGTAGTTACTAAGCTTGAATGCCTACTGAACACTTGAAATGTGGTGTGACTGAAGAATTTAATGTTTAATTTAACTATCTAAATAGCCACAAGGGACCAGTGGCTTCCATATTGAACAGCACAGGTTTCTTCTCTTTTCACTTAACACAGTGGTTCTCAGCTAGTGGCAATTCTGCCCACTAGTGACCTACGACAATATCTGGAGACATTTTTGGCTGTCACAGTTGGGAGGTGCCAATGGCATCTAGTGGGCAGAGGCCAGGGATGCTGGTAAAACATCCTACGGTGCACAGGACAGGCATCCCCAAGTAAGGATTACCCAGTCTAAAATGTGAAAAGTGCTAGGTTAAAAAACTTAGACATATTTAAAAGATCTTCAAATGAAATAAAAAATATTTAGAATAATATACAGCCATTCATAATGATATTCAAACATTAGCTAGTCTGCTATTGAAATCTTTTGCTCAATATTTCCAACCTAACAGCTGTTTTCTCTGTCCATAGTATCTTAGCGAGTATGCTACTTCACCTGATTTTCCATCCTAGCAGCCTTTGTAAATTTAACATGACTGAAGCTGGTAACTTTACTTCAGAAATAGCGAGCGATAAGTATGCATAAATGCTTAACAGTTTTGTGAATGTGAAAACACTTATAACAGAATAACTTTTACTTAAAAAAAATTTTTTTTAATGCTTATTTGTATTAGAGAGAGAGAGAGATGTGTAAGCAGGAGAGGGGCAGAGAGAGAGGGAGACAGAATCTGAAGCAGGTTCCAGGCTCTGAGCTGTCAGCATAGAGCCCAACATGGGGCTCGAACTCACAAGCAATGAGATCATGACCTGAGCTGGAGTTGGATGCTTAACTGACTGAGCCACCCAGGTGCCCCTAGAATAACTTACTTTTAACCTTTCATTTAACCTCAGAAATACATGAAAGGGCTAGTTTAGTGCAAATACATAATCAATGACCTAAAAAGCTCATGTTCTGCTAACGGAGACTCACCAGTAATCTTTTTCCACATGACAAAACAGTAATATATTTATGATATTTAAATTACCCATTTATGCCATGATTATTGTAATATACTCTTTATTTGAACATTACAATCTACGCCAAAAGGAGAGAACATGGAAATATCCAAACTAAAAGGGCTCAAAAATCCAGTGGAAAAAGAAGTTATTAAAATAGCTGCAGTAACAAAAAGTGAACAGAAGCAAACTGTTTCTGAAATGAAGGCTAATAAAGGAATCTTGTTGAAGTTCTGGCCTAGGCAATGAAAGCAAGACCCAACAGTTTAGGATATGTTTTCTGTCTCAATGAAGGAAGACAGAAAGGATGACCTCTTGGAGGGCATTCATGACAAATTATATTTTTAAGATTTTAACTTTTCCAATGTCCTTGAAAACATTGCTCCTATTTACTTTATTTCTCATTGCCTAACAGCAATTTCAGTAAGCATCCTATTCTTAGACATAGCTCCTAATTATTTGTTATTCACATGACAAATCTCATCAAAACTGGAAAACAAAATCTACCTTAACCTAATTGAAAGATGATATTTTAGCCATCACTGAGATTTTACAACTATTTAAAAGTATGTAAAGCACATATAAAGGAAGAGAAATATCACTTACAGATTGTGACTGACCTCAAACTTCCACCAGGATTTAAAAAGTACTCAAGATGTTTTTCATTAATCCTATCACGATCTTAACCCACAAAGGGGAGAAACAGGATGCTGTTATAATGATGCATTTAAGAGATGATGCTGGCTTGGACTACAATAATGTAAGAAAGGTGATGAAAACTATATTTTGAAGGTATAGAGTCAACAAGATTTGCTGTAGGATTCAATGCAGGTAATGAGAGAAAAACTGGAATCAAGGATGATCCCAAGGTTTTTGGCCTGAGCTACTGGAAGGACTGAGTTGACATTAATTGAGCTGGTGCAGGCTGCCAGGGTAGCCACACTGGGAAGGACATTCAGAAGCTCAGTGTTGGATATCTTAAGTTCAACATGACTCTCAGATGTTTCCAAGTAAGGTAGGCACCTGAAAAATAGGATCATGAGTTCAGCACAGAGGTCTGGGTTGGAGATGTAAATTACGAGTCCTTATAGAAGATAAAAAAAATTCTAGGAACTGAGCTCCTGGACCTGCCAACTTTAATCAGTCAGGGCATGTGGAGGAATGTGGCAGAGAGACAGAGAAGGGAGGGAGTGGTCGGTGAGTTGTGAAGAGTACAAAAACAAGGCTTCTTGGAAACCAAGTGAAGAGAGCATTTCAAGGACAGAGTGAGCAACTGTACCAAAAGTCCTGGTAAGTTAGGTGAGGACCAGACAGTTTGGTCATGTAGAAGTCACTGATGACTTAGAGAACAGGTATTTCAGTGGAATGGTTGGTGGTGGCAAGGCCTACATGGTGTGGGTCTGAGTGACCCGAAGGAAGTGGAGAAAGTGTATATGGACTGCTCTTTTGAGGAGTTTTTGCTTTAAAAGGAGGGGGAGAAATGGGATAATAAGATGAAAAGTATAGCAGGCTGAAAGAGTTTTTTGTTAAATGGGAGAAATGACATCATGTTTTTGCCTGCTAAAAAGAAAAATCTAGGAGAGAGGGAAAGTATGCTAGAAAGAAGGGGGAAAGCTGCTCGAGTATGGTTTTTAAGGTATACAATTTAGACTTTATAGATAGCCATTAAATATAATTGAGAAGGATCAACTTACTTCTGACAGATAATAAAAGTATCTAGAGTGATTGGTATTCTATATTTAGAGGTGAAAAATAAATCACAAAGTAAAACATGAACAAGTTGAACTGTCTTAAAACTATAAATTTTCTCTTCAACTAAAAACAAAATCTCTAAAGAGAAGTGTAATTAGATTGAGAAACATCTGCATCAAACATGACTTAAGGTTAATTAAGTAAGGAGCTCAGACCAACAAGTAAATTATCCAGTAACCAAGAGTTAAAGTGCTAAAGTACATACTGACCATTTGTACAACATGAGATACAATATATATTAGGACAAATATTAAATGTGGTTAATAAGAAATAAAATACAAAAGAAAACAATGAGATCTATTATATATATTAGGAAAATATGAAAAAATTAAAACACCCAAATCTAGCTACACTGTGATAAAGACCGTGATCATACATTGTTGGTGGCCATGTAAAATATTAACATCCTTTGGATAGCAGTTTGGCAGTTCATATCAATAGTCATAAATATTCATATTCATAGCCTTTGACTCCCTTGGATATTCAGTCTAAAAAAATACTTAAAGAGGGGTGCCCGAGAGGCTCATTTGGTTGACCATCTGACTTTGGCTCAGGTCATGATCTCATGGTTTGTGAGTTCAAGCCCCACATAGGGCTGCTGTCAGCACAGAGCATGCTTCAGATCCTCTGTCCCTCTCCCTCTCTCTCCCTCCCTCCCTCTCTCTCTCTCTCTCTCTGCCCCCCCAACTCTTGTGCGTACTATCTCTAAAAAATAAACAAGCATTAAAAAAGAAAATACAAAGAAAAAAGCATATATAGATGATGTCTGGTATAGTCTTATAATTGTATCAGCATTAGTTATGAAAATAACATATTAAAATGATCTAAAAGCAAAATTAAAAAATGAATGGCTATGAAAATTAGAATATTGGCCTGATCATAAAAGAGACAGAATGATCTCAGAGAACACATTAGATGCCTACAATATAGTAAGAATAAGAAAACTTTTTTTTTTTTTTTTAACTGTAATTACAACTATGTCACCTACAATGAGACAAAGAAAGATGTAAATTGAAAACAGTTTAAACATTCAGTATTCTGGGACAGTTGGGGAATATGTTCTTCCTTATCTGGTAACAACTACTAATACTTACTGAATACTTACCATGTGTCCAATGCTGGACTACAGACATAATGTATAGGGACACATTTAATCCTATGGAGTAGGTTATAGCTAATACATGGCAGGGCTAATATTTGAATTCAGGCAGTCTTTCATCTTGATCTTAACCACAATGATATATACTCAAATTAAGAAAACTTAGAAAAATGGGATTTCTCTTAATCTGTAAGTCATGTTTCAATAGGTAAGGTACAGGTATCACAAATGAATGAAATATCATTTGGTAATCTCAGACTACTAACCTTTAATTTTCAAAAAATATTTTAATATTTGTTTCTTTTTGAGAGAGAGTGTGAGGGACAGAGAGAGAGAGGGAGACACATAATCTGAAGCAGGCTCCAAACTCTGTCAGCACAGAGCCCTATGTGGGGCTTGAACTCACGATCTGTGAGAGTATGACCTGAGCCAAAGTCAGATGCTTAACTGACTGAGCCACCCAGGTGCCCATTCCTTAATAATTGCTAACTAACTTTCAATCTTGCCTGCAAAGTTAAAATTGATTTTAGACAGACTGGGAAAAAAAAAAAACCAACAAAAACCAAAAAGCCTTTTCATGGCATTACAGAATGCTAGAGCTGTACAAGAGAATACAGATTAACCAGATCCTTTATTTCCACAGAGAAAGAAACAGGTATCTAATCAGTAAGAGGCTGGTTCAAGGTCATTCAGCTGGTTAATATAACTAAAGCTAGTTCTAAATTCCAGGTTTCCTGATGATAGCCCAATGATACTTCTTTCTATATTATCTTATTCCCCTCCCGCCTAAAAAAATATGTTTTATGTGCACAATAAATGCCAGGCATCACATCTGGTGTGTTTTAATTAAACAAATCTTTTTTTTTTTTAATATATGAAATTTATTGTCAAATTGGTTTCTATACAACACCCAGTGCTCATCCCAAAAGATGCCCTCTTCAATACCCATCACCCACCCTCCCGTCCCTCCCACCCCCCAGAGTTAAACAAATCTTTACAACAGTTTTAAGGAGGTAAATATTATAACCACTTTAAGGTGAAGGCACTGAAGCCCAGATGGGCTTCGTACATTGCCCAGCACCACGCAGCTAGTAACTGGCATCCATATCTGATTCCAAAGCCAGGGTTCTTCCTCCAGTATGTACCACAGGGTTTGGGGAGAAAGTGCTCAAGCACACAGGGAGCTCAGGGTATGGAAGGTCCTTGTGTTCCCTGCCCAATCCACCCAGAGGTTCGTGTTGAGAGAACTGTCTGATCTCTTTTCTTCAGGCTCAAAGCTAGCCGGCTGTTCCAGTGGGTTAAAAAGAATGTGAAATTCTATCTCATGGTGTGAAAAAGGTTTCCAAGTTTGTTTAGATCCTGGGATTGGGCTTTTGTGTCCCTAGAGTACAATCAAGGGAGTAGAAAACATTGAGTGCTTAGAGATCGAGAAATTGAGGACCACAGGGGCAAAATATAATGATGCTTATATTCCTTGACAATTGTGCTTTCTAGTATGCTAATAACTCAATGGCTCATGAAATACATTTCCGTGACCTTTTCTCCCTCACATTTTTGCTTCTTTTCTTTTGTCTCACACTTCAAATTCCATAGATTCTAGCACTACAAGCTTTAATCTTCTCTCTCCAGTTAGGGAGCCCCCTAAGTGGGCTCCCTGTCTTTAGTGTTTCTTCATTTATAACCATCTCACTCAACAAGGGAGAGAATCTCCCAAAGCAAAGCTACTACTGCCTAACAGAATTTATCACTTTTCCCTTAAATTCCTTGAAAACAGGCCCCACTCTACCTTTCCAGCTTTCTCTCTCAACCAAGTCCCTCAAGTCCTCTGTAACTAATCTAGGTTGTTCCTCTGTGCTTTGGCTCACAATGATCCTTTTATCTGGACTCCTTTACGTTTTCATCTTTGGTTGTCTAAATTCAGAATGTCCTTTAAGGCCCATCTCAAATGTAATCTCCCTTGTTTTTGCTGATTCTCCAACCAGATATAATTCCCTCCTTATCTAACCCCTACAGCACTGGGTGTAACTCTTACAAGATTTGACATTCTCACCTGTACTGCAGGGATCAGTGTATCTGAACTGTCAGTTCCATTAACACCAACACTGTTACTAATGTTTGTGTTATAGGTAACACCTAGAAAAGACATACTCATAGTCAGTGATCCAAAACAAGAATCTGCTTTGAGTAATGCAAACTATATCAAAGTACTTCACAATTTTCTATCTCTTGAAAAAAGAAAATAGGTCAAAGGAAACCAGAGTTTAAAAAAAAAAAAAAAAGTACAGCTTCTTAATGGGGCACTTCATTTTCTAGGTGCAGACACAACAGTTGATATACATCTACTAGGTCAAGAAAAGTATGCCTGTATTATGTAAATGACATTCAAAGGCTTAAAAAAAAAAGCCTTAAAAAAATCTGAACACACCTGTAGTATGCTTTTATTTCCTGACTTTTAGTTCTGTACAGATGAAGCAGGAAGCCCTGCAGCTTTAAAACTAGTAACTGTACAGAGGAAGGACAAACCTCATTAAGACGATCAAATGACAAATTTAGAAGGGTACTGCAAATCAGGTAGAATAGGGATGCTGAATGATTCACTCTCAAACAAAAAACCAAATCTCACGGAGAAATTTTCCTTCTCTCCAGTGGAAAACAAAATTTGAAAATTTGGAAATATTATTTTTTCCACATTCTAAAGCTAATTAGAATAGCCTGCTGCCTCACAAAAACATTTCATAAAGGTACTGAGGTAATATTACCCCTACAGAGATCAAGAATAATGAATCCAAGGCCCCCTGACTGTCCCTACGTCATTGTTTACTTTGTGACTTTTTTTTTTCTTTGAAAAGCGGGGGCGTAAGATGGGGGAGAATGGGAGAAAATCAGTTTAAAATGTAGTCAAATACCTTTAGTTGAGTTGCGGTGTTTAATTTTTTCTTATGGACCTGTAGCACTTGCTGGTAAGAGCACAATGAAATTAACTGATAATCTGAATAAAGGCAACAGGCACCTGCAGCCTCTCAATCACTTAGCAAATATTTCCGACAAGAAAGGGCCAGATTCTGCGATCTGGGCGAACAAGCGGGTGTCCCCATTCAACAAGGAGAGTCTCTCTAGGTAAGCTGTAAATCTCGGGGGAAGCTGGAACCTTTCCCAGAGATCTGAGCTAGGAGCGGTCTCAGGTTTTTAGACAAATCTCTCCTCCTACCACACGTGACCGAATGGTATTCAGCAGCCGAGAGAGACACCTCACCGCACCAACCGCGGGATACAAAGGCTCGACGCCGCCGCCGCCGCATCCCTGGGAGGATCGCCGAGCCTCCCGCGCTCAACGCCTGCGGAGCCTGCGCAGGGCGCCGCCGCGAGGCGCGCCGCTCCCGGGCCCACAGGGCGGTGCCGCGCAGCGCGGGGAGCGGGAGCGGGGAGCGCGCGCCGCCTGCCTTGCGCGCCTGCCCGCCCAGCGCTTCGGGAGCAGGGCCGCCGCGCCGCACGCAGCCCGGCCGCGCCGCAGCCGCCGGGCCCTAGTCCGCCGCAGGGAGCTCCGCAGCGACGTGGACCAGGGTGAGGAGGCCGAGGGCCCACAGCCCCCGGGCAGGCCCGAGGCCGGGGCAGCCCATCCCTGCCCAGGCCTGGGCCTTCCCCTCTTCTAGCCCCTACCCCTCCCTACGCCTTCCCGGGACTCGCGCGGGCGGCGGGGCGCCGTGAGCTGCACTTACACCACGGCTCTGGAGATCATCCAGGACACCATCTTCCCGGGGTCTTGCACCCCAGCTAGGGGGCGGGTGGGCGCCGAGCGTGGCGGACCAGGCCGCCAACGGCAGGCCGCGCGCTCGCCGGCTCCTCGCGCTCCCCGGGGCCGCGCTGGCGCCCTCGGGAGCCGGGCCGGGTGTATGCGCGCAGCGGCCGGAGCTGCGCGGCGGTCGGTCCCCCCTCCCGTCCCCGCCCGTCCCCGCCCGCGGCCGAGCCGCCGCCGAGCCAGCCGGCCCCGCCCCTGCACTCCGCTGATAGGCGGCGGCGGCAGCGGCGGTGCGTCGGTCGTGCCCGGGTCTGGGCGGTGGTGCTCCGGGGGCAGGGCGGTCGGGACCCCGGCCGGCGCCGAAAAGCCTCGCGGCCCACACTCCTGAGCTCCAACCTCCACCTCCCTACTCGTTACATCTCTGGGAGGCCCACCTGGCGTACAGGGGCCGAGGGAGTGGCCGGAGGCTGAGGCAGGGGACTTGCGGGTAGGGGTTATCATATGTGGGAAAAAATAGCAGGAACTCTATGTCCGGTAGACTCCTCTGGACCTGGCCCTAGATTCTAGGGAGTTAAGATTTTGAGATGTGTTTAGCCACATCGGGTGTCCTCACTATTCACTGAAGCCCAGCGCCCTGGGCATCCTCAAGAGTACGGCATTTTAAGGAAACGTCGGGAGGATCTTTGCACAGGCCTCGGTGTGTGCCAGGAGTCGCGTGGTGCGTGGTGCAATGCAGGGAGGGGCAGAGGAGGGTGGCATTGGATTTCATGTTTGCAGCGGTGGGTGTATTGATACCAGTGTTCTAGGCCTTTCACAGCACCTTTCCCATCACAACATCTGCAAGGCCTGTTTTACAAACACACGTCTGAGCCTGCCAGATACACAGAGTGAAAACTGGGCTTAGGATTCCTGCCTTGCCCTGCTATTTACATTTGTCTTTTTTCAGGGGAGGTTGGGTTACTGCTTACTTACACCTTGAGGTTCTTGTAGATAGCATAATTTCAAGAGATGGAATATAAAAACAGCTTTTGGTGGCGGTACCAAATTGAGAAAATGATCTTCAGGTTTAGTCTTGTCTTTTTTTCCCCCTCCAGTTAAGAAGATGGTGAAAGGTAATTCTAATATTCAGATGGTACGAAGAATAAAGGATGAAATGTGGGCTTCAAGCCTTTAATTAAAGTCCAAGAAAATAGCTTATTCTTTGACCATGTTGTAATTTGTTCTTTTTGTTCCTCAGTTTCCCCATAGTAAAAACAGACAAATTATACTGTAGCCTGCCTCTTGCCTTTCAGAGTGACATGAAGCACTGCTAAATAACATGTTTAGGAAGTTCTCCAAATTGCTTAGAAGAAGATCGGGGACATATATAAGATCCTGACTTCCTTTAAGTTCCAAGGTTCAATAAATTTAGTAGTATTTTGATTATTTAAGAAGTGAGCTCAGAAGCTGCTTTCTACTTTTAGGTTAAGTTCTTTTTCTTATTTACTCATTAAGAATATATATTTTAGTTTCAGGGATCTCATTAATGAAAACTTGTATTTGTTTGGAACCTTTTATTTTTGGCTGTTATTTCAAGCATTCTTTGGGGATCAGGTGTGTCACATAAGCACCAGTTTTCTGGAAAACTCTCTTGCCCAGTAAAACTCAAACTCATTTGAATAGTATTTAAATCCATCCATGAACAGGTCCTGAAATGTTTTTAAAACTTGGAATTTTACTGCCTTCCCAACCCTTTTGGACCCCTACCCTTTCCCTAGTTCTCTTTTGGGAACCAAATTATATTTACATGCCCAGTACCTTTGCCTAGATTTCATTTTTTCTTTAATGATTTACTCTCTATTCTCTACCTATTAGAATTCTTGTTTTTCAGTGTCCTATGCCATGAGGATGTTCTTGATTTTCCCCAGTGAGAATTATTCATAATTTTTCCTAGGCCCCTATGATTTATTAGGTGAATTTCTATTTAATGCCTATTTCATTCTGCTTTATATTATGGCTATGTTTTACTGATGTCTAATCTACTGGATCGTAAAATGTTCGAGGATAGATATTGTATATTAGATATTTTTTGTGTTCTCCAAGTCTCTAGGGTAATTGCCCAATGAAAGTTGGAAAGGTTTGAAAAGTTTGTTAGTACAGTTATTCTCTTAATTATTGAAGCTTTATGAAATTTCAGCCTCATACCATAGAGGTCTCTTAAAGATGTCTTTTTTGCATTCTTGGTTTGGCGGTCATCATTCTGAATATTATTTTACTGCATTGTAATATATGCCTTCAGGGGTTGCTGAGATGTGTAAGACTGTTGGCTGCTCTCTGAAATGTCCCTAGGCTGATGTGTGTTAAATTTCATTTTGTATGCTTATTGTATCTTCGGCCTCCTTCACATGTCACTTTTTGCTGCTCTCAATCTGGAACAGCCTCCTTCTTTATATATCTCAACATGCCATGTGTTGGAAACCACCTGCCCTGTGTTAAGCACATGTTGTTGAGTCAACCTGTATAACCCAAAAAACATAGGTTTATCCCCATTTGATAACATTGGAAACTGAGGGTTAGAGTACTCAGTGCCAATCACCACGTAGCTCACAGGTGGTAGAACTGGAACTCTAATCCATGCTTCCTGAGTGTTCTTCACATTATACTGTGATAGTTGAGTTGTGTCTAAGGAAGTGGGTCTAAATGGGAGGTGCCCTCTTGGAGGAAGTTGGGAGGCAAATTTTTTGTTGTTGGAATGACTGGGGCTAACCACTAGTATTTAATGGGTGGGGACTAGGGATGCTATACTTTTTGCAGTGCATGGGCTATACTGAACAAAGACTGTTCCCAGTGTCCTGTGTGGTTTACCAATATTCTGCCTGACATTTGTGTATGTAACATTCATAATTATCTGAATCTAGAAACTCCCTTTTACATAAAAACTCCTAGTTTTAACTGAGACTGAACTTTGCAGTCTCTGTTTCCACGCGAAAATGTTGCGTGGAAAGGAAGATTTGTTTTGTTCACAACTTGACCAAGGGTTATTTACAGTTTTGGAAAATTGCATCACAAACAACTTTGTTGTCATGTTCACCTGCTAATTACTTTGATATGTCTTCTAGTTCAGTTTTGTTTCAGGATTAACACTGAAATACTTATCTTATTATAAATTATTTTCATTTCCCTTTTACATTTTTATTTAGGGTATAAAGTTTTGTTTGAAGTAGTCTGTAGGAAGATTGTTACTCCTTTCATTTCAGGGTGATAATGCAGAAATTGGAAAATATTTTATGCAGGGGAAACACTTGAGTCTGATATGGTTGAGAATTCTTGGTCTAAATTAAGAGTAAATTCATCTGATGAGGAGTCTCTTATGGACAGTGCCCAGATTTAGTAGTAGGTGTTTCTCATCTCTATATTGGGCCAAATCTTGGATGGTAGAGATCTAGTAGGTGGCCATTAATTAAGTGCTTTATGGTGTGAGGCAAGGCTTTAGAGACTTGGGAGAAAAGGAAATACATTACCTCCGACCTAGAAGCTTTTAAAGTGTTGCCTCATTTGGCATACTTGAGACATTTCTTGTATAGAAAATATAAAATTATTTTATTTTATTTTATTTTTTTAACATTTATTTATTTTTGAGACAGAGAGAGACAGAGCATGAACGGGGGAGGGTCAGAGAGAGGGAGACACAGAATCTGAAACAGTCTCCAGGCTCTGAGCTGTCAGCACAGAGCCCGACATGGGGCTTGAACTCACAGACCCCGAGATCATGACCTGAGCCAAAGTCGGCCGCTTAACCGACTGAGCCACCCAGGCGCCCCTAAAATTATTTCTTTACATACTAAATTGTTTCTTTTATTTTTAACATATATCACTAGTATTCATTTGTTGTGCTGTGGAGTGCCTCCTTCATTGCACTCTGCAAAGACCCTTTGGGTTTTGAAATTTAACATGGTGGGAGGCAATATATTTAGGTCAAAGGACTTTCTATGAGGAGACCCGTTTCTACTCTCAATAGTGTGATGTTTGGCAAGTCATCTGGGTTTTAAATGGGGTTGATAATGTTATGATCAAATGCAACGTGTTTTAAACCTTAAAACTAATTAGACTCTATTAAATAAAGAATTTCTTTCTCTTCAGCATTTTCACTTAGTGTTCCTAGGAGATGTATAGAATGTGCATCTTCTACATGTTAAAGGAGTTCATTTATCAGGGGAAAAAAAAGTAAGAAAGTACATAGGAGAGCAGATAGTGAGAGCAGAATTACATGGTACAGAGATAGTATCTAATTTGTGTAATTATTAATGAGTATACCAATGAGACTAAATACTAGGTCACCTTCCCCTCTCTATTGGGGGAGTATTTTCACATGCTTGAGAATATTTTATTTGGAGGAAGGCTAAAATTACTAAATGAGTCTATGTTAATAGTAGTTTGAAAATAGAGTGAGGGAAAGGATTCTAAAGAGAATGACTTAAAAGATGAAACCTGTTCTTTTTCCATCTCCTGCTAGATGAATATTTCTTTTATCTTAGCCAGTCTGTTTTATAGTGTCATGGTGACAACAAAGGTCAAATTTGCCATCTGACATTGAAATGAAATTTAAAAAAAAAGTAATATTGAAAATACAATAATCAGATTGCAGGGGAATAGAAAGATTCTGAAGAAGATGAAAGCAAAATATGTCTGTGATGGCTGGATCTGGGGAACTCACATAGTAAGGAATTGACCATACATGAAGTTCTTATACATTTGAAGTAGCTTTACTTACAACAGTTAGGGATTTATGTAGAAGAACTTTTTTCCCCCTTCAGGTCATTTGTTTGACCTTGTTAAATGGCAGAGAAACACAAAGCTCAAGACTTTTGGAGCACTTTCACTATTCATTTAAAATAGAATAGATTAGGGGCGCCTGGCTGGTTCAGTTGGTTAAGTACCCGTCCAACTCTTGGTTTTTGCTCAGGTCATGATCTCATGGTTTGTGGGTTTGAGCCCCGTGTCAGGCTCTGTGCTGACAGCTCGGAGTTTGGAGCCTGCTTTGGATTCTGTTTCTCTCTCTCTGTCCCTCCCCTGCTTGTCTCTCTGTCTCTCTCTCAAAAATAAATAAATAAACATTAAAAAAAAAAAAAAGGACAGATTAAATCATAGTTCCCAGTTTTATTTATTATTATTTTAATGTTTATTTTTAAGAGACAGAGACAGAGCACAAGTGGGGCAGGGGCAGAAAGAGAGGGAGACACAGAATCTGAAGCAGGCTCCAAGCTCTGAGCTGTCAGCACAGAGCCCACGCGGGGCTCAAACTCAACAGAACACAGATCATGACCTGAGCCGAAGTCCAACGCTCAACTGACTGAGGCACCCAGGTGCCCCTGGTTCGCAGTTTTAAATTCGAGGCAGACCTGTGATTTCAAGAATTGTTCAGGTACATACAGGTGTTATGATATAATTTGCAGAAAGCTGAAATATTTGATAATTCTACCATGTGTATTAAGCAAACCTTAAAAGTTTTTTTATTGATGTTTTTGAGTGGTAGCTCAAGGCACATGGAATAAAATTCAAAAAGGCTAAACAGTGAAGTTAGTCTTTTATCACCTGTTTCCAGCCATCTAGTTCCTTTCACAGGTTGTCTCTGTTGGTAGTGTTTCGTTTTGTTTTGTTTTTGCTTTTTGCCAGAGCAAAGTCTAGAAACAGACTCAATTATATATAGGTAACTAGTCTAAGATAAAGGTGGAATTTTATATTAGATGGAACATGATATATTTAGTAAATGATTTTGTGACAGCCAGCCATTTAATAAAAACCAAAGAAAAAGTAATTTATGGAGAAAGAAATGTAAATGTGAAAACTAAAAGTACCATGAAAGTACAAAAAGAAAGCATGTGAAGGTAATAGGATCTTGATAGTGGAATCAGAAACCAAAAAGGCAAATTTCATAGACATGATTACATAAGAATTTAAAAATTCTTCTGCCTCTAAAAACAGTATAAATGGGATTTCAAGACAGATGACAAACTGGGAAAAAATATGTGTAAAACCAGACAAAGGGTTAATAGTCTTACTATACAATGCACTTAAAAAAATCCCACTAATTAAAAATGTATCTCAAAACTCAGAATCTCTGGTTTCCAGTCTAGCATGTAAGAAGTTGCTTAGGAGTTGCCTCTGTATTCTAACAAGTAAAAAGCTGAACAAATTCAAAAAATCAACTCTTCTTAGATTCTTCAGGGAAGTGAAGTCACAGAGTAAACTGCTGTCCCCAAATTGGAGCAACAAGAAGGCACAGAGAATCACAACTTACCAGACCAGAAACCTCTGCAGCAACCTTGGCCAGGGTAGGACCACCTAAACTGTAACTGATGAATCTGGAGGCATAGTGTGGACAACTCTGAGAGTTGAAAACTGCAGGAGAATCTAGTTGCGGGAGACCCCCACACTTTGGTGAATTTTACCTTCAGGAGCTCTTACCAGGTGCTCACAGTTAATATTGGAGAAAAATACCCAGTGTTTCCAGCAGGAGGAGGGGAAAAGGAACTATTTCAACATTCACCAGAGAATTCTGCTTTTCTTTAAGAAGACAGGCCCTCAAGAGAAACTATTTCATCAGAGCCTAACCTTAGTGGGGGAAGGCAATTCTCAACATCAGCCAGCTCTAGCCTTCCACCCGGGAGAAGGGAAAACACCATTTGGAGCTCATTTAGCCATGTAGGGAGAGAGAAATGCGTTACTCCAGCTATCCTGTCCCATCCCTGGGGAGTGAAAAGGTAGGGACTAAAAAGCATTGGTGAAGTTCATGGCCCAGAGCTACCAGCTCACTGAGAAACTGAGCCCTAATCATAGGACTGTAGGATGCCTCCCCCTAACAACCACATACCATACCACTACATTACTGAAGACCTGTTTACCAAACTTCTTTAGCCTAGTGCATCATGCCTGCCTTTCAACAAAAAATTACAAGGCATGCTAAAAGACAAAAAATACAGTTTGAAGAGACTGAGCAATTATGAGAACTAGAGTCAGATATGGAAGGAATGTTGGAATTACCAGATGAGGAATTTAAAAAAACAACTATGATTAATATGCTCAGGATTTTAATGGAAAAAGTAGACAACATGCAAGAATAAATGGATATTGTAAGCAGAGAGGTGGAAAATCTAAGACTAAAATATTAGGTCAAAAATACTGTAACAGAAACAAAGAATGTCTTTGATGGGCTCATTATTGGACTGGACACGGCCGAGGAAAGAATCTCTGAACTGAAGGATGTGACAATAGAACATTTCAAAATTGAAGAGTAAAGAGGAAAAAAAAATGAGAAAAGCAGAACAGAACATGCAAAAACTGTGGACACCTACGAAAGCATACATGTAATGTGAATACTAGATGGAGAAAAAAGAAAAGAGAAGCAATATTTGAGGCAAGAATGAGAATTTCCTCTAATTGAAATCAGACAGACACTGGATCACAGAACCAGGAAGCTTAGAGAGTACCAAGCAGGATAAATGTCAAAAAAAACCCCTCCTATGCCTAGGCAGAATATATTCAAACTTCAGAAAATCAACGATAAAGAGAATAATCTTGAAAGAAGCCAGAGGAAAAAAACACCTTACCTATAGAAGAGCAAGGGTAAGGATCACATTCTTTTAACCTTTCAACCTTGCAGAAAGTAGGGAAGCAAAAAAGTTGAGTAGAATGTTTAAAATATCGAGGGAAAACCCCCACCAACTTTGAGTTCGGAACCTTGTGAAATTTCTTCGAAAGTGAAGGAGAAATACTTTCTCAAACAGAAATTAGCAGAATTTGTTACTAATAGCCCTGCCTTGCATGAAATGTTAAAAGAAGTCTTTAGAGAAAAGGAAATGGTACATATCAGAAGCTGATCTACATAAATAAAGGAAGAGCTTTGGAGAAAAAATAAGTGAAGGTAGAATAGAAACTTTTATTTATACTTAATTGATTTAATAGTTTTTGGTTCAAAATGATAGCAGTAGATTCAGTTTGTGTGTATGTGTGTGTGTGTATGCTTAATGTATGCTTATGTATAAGTGAAATGAATGAAGGTAATGATATAAGGGATGGGAGAAAAGAATTAGGAATATTTTTATTCTAAGGTATTTGCGCTGTGAAGGAGTACAGTATTATTTGAAAGTGGATTTAGATAACTTGTAAATATATACAGGCCTACCTTAGAGGTATTGTAGGTTTGGTTCCAGACTGCTATAACAAAGCAAGTATCAAAAAGTGATTTTTTTTATTTCCTGGTGTATGTAATCATTGTGTTTAAACCATACTGTGGTCTATTAGTGTGCAGTACCATTATTCCTAAAAATATATACATACCTTAATTACAAACTACTTTATTGCTAAAAACTGTTACCATCTGAGCTTTCCATGAGTTGTAATCCGTGATCACCGTAACAAATATATTAACAGTGGAAGTATTTGAAATGTTAAGAGGATTACCAAAATGTGACAGAGAGACGCAGAGTAAGTAAATGCTGTTGGAAAAATGGTACCCATAGACTGGCTCAAAATACAGTTGCTATGAAACTTTAATTTGCAAAAAACACAGTATCTGTGAAGTACAGTAAAGCAAAGCACAATAAAACGGGATTTACCTGTGTTGCAAAGTCTAGAGTAATCAGTAAAGTTAAAAGAAAGTATCATTGGTAAGAGCGGAAAGGGAATATAAAGTATTCAAATTCACAAAAGGCAAAAAAAGTATGGAAATCAAAAGTGAGAACTAAGACAAGGGCAACAAGTAGAAAACAGTAACAAATATGGGGCGCCTGGGTGGCTCAGTCGGTTGGGCTGCCGACTACAGATCAGGTCATGATCTTGCAGTCGGTGAGTTCGAGCCCCACATCAGGCTCTGTGCTGACAGCTCAGAGCCTGGAGCCTGCTTCCGATTCTGTGTCTCCCTCTCTCTCTGCCCCTTCCCTGCTTGCTCTCTGTCTCTCTCTCTCAAAAATAATAAACATTAAAAAAACTTTTTTTAGAAACAGTAGCAAATATGTGTAGAAGTTCATCTATAACAATTTCCTCTAAATACATCATTTAAAAGACAGATTATTAGGGTGGATCAAAAACAAGACCCCAGTATATGTTGCCTACCAGAAACTCACTTTAAAAACACATGTAGATTGGGGTGTTTGCGTGGCTCAGTTTGTTGAGCATCTGACTTCGGCTCAGGTCATGATCTCACAGTTGGTGGGTTTGAGCCCTGCCTCAGGCTCTGTGCAACATCCCAGAGCTTGGAGCCTGCTTCGGCTTCTGTGTCTCCCTCTCTCTCTGCCCCTCTCCTGCTCACACTCTGTGTGTCTCTCAAGGATAAATAAACATTAAAAATTTTTTTGTAAAGAAAAATATGTATAGATTAAAAGTAGAGGGATGGGGCGCCTGGGTGGCTCAGTCGGTTAAGCGTCTGACTTCAGCTCAGGTCATGCTCTCACAGTTTGTGAGTTCAAGCCCCGCGTCGGGCTCTGTGCTGACAGCTCAGAGCCTGGAACCTGCTTCAGATTCTGTGTCTCCCTCTCTCTCTGCTCCTCCCTGCTCACTCTCTCTCTCTCTATTAAAAATAAATAAATGCATAAAAAAAATAAATAAAAGTAAAGGGATAGAGGAAGGTAACAGCATACTACCACTAATCAAAAGAAAGTGAGAATAGGTATATTAATTTCAGACAGAAATTGAGAGTGAGGACAGTTACTAGGAATAAAAAGGGGCATTACATATGATAAAGTGGTCAGTACTCCAAAAAGATGTAATGATCCTTAATATGTATAAACCTAACAGAGTGTCAAAATATGTGAGGAAAACTGATAGAGCAGCAAGTATAAATAGATAAATCCACTATTATTGGAGACTTTAATACTCCTCTGTCAGAATTGGACAGATCCAGCAGGCAGAAAATCAGTAAAGACCTAGTTGAATCCAACAGAACTATCAATCAACTGGATGTAATTGACATCTATAGACTCCTTTATCCAATAGCAGCAAATTACATATTCTTCTCATGCTCACATGAACATTCATCAAGATGGACATCATTCTGGTTATAAAACACACCTTAACAAGCTTAAAAGAACAGATAATACAATATCTGTTCACAGACCACAATGAAATTAAACTAGAAATTAATAACATGAACAGAGTTGTAAAGTTCCCGTATATCTGGAGATTAAAGAGCATAAGGTCTAAAAAACAGATGGGTCAAGGAAGAAATCTCAAGAGAAATTGAAAAATATTTTGAATTAAATGAAAATGAGTTTATAGTTTACCAACAAAAGCAGTGCTTAGAAGGAAATTTATAGCATGGAATGAATACATTAGAAAACAAGAAAGTTCTAAAATTAGCCATTTAAGCTTCCATTTTAGGAACTAGAAGAACAAATTAAATCTCAAGTAAGCAGATGTGAAGAAACAGTAAGAACTAAAGCAGAAATCAGTTAAATTGAAAACAGGAAATAAGAGAAAATCAATAAACCCAAAAGCTGGTTCTTGGAAGAGATCAATAAAATCAGTAAGTCTCTAGGCAGGCTAACTAAGAAAAAGAGGAGGACACACATTAGTGATCAGATGTGAAAGAGGGGACATCACCACAGATCCCATCAATATTACTATGATAAACAATTCCATGAAGAACTCTATGCCTACAGATTTGATATCCTAGGTGAAGTGAATCTACTGTTTGAAAGTCACAATCTGCCAAAACTCCCACCAGAAGAAATAAAGTCTGAATCAACCTGTATCTGTTTAAAATTTTGAATCAATTAATACCCTTTTAAAACAACGCATCAGGCCCAGACAGGTTCATTGGTGAAGTCTATCAAGCATTTAATACCAATAGTATCTATACAGTCTCCCAGAAGATAGGAGAGAGAATAATTTCTATTTAGCATAGTCAGTATTTACCCTAATACTAAAACCAGACAAAGACATTATAAGGAAACTGCAGACCAGTATCTCATGAAATTGGGGGGAAAAAAACCTCAACAAAATATTAGCCAGTTAAATCCAACAATGTGTAAAAAGAATTATACATTACAACTAAGTGGAATTTATGTCAGGTATGCAAAGCTGGTTCGGCTTTTGAAAATCAGTTAGTGTAATCCATTATATCAGTAGGCTAAAGAAGAAAAATTACATGATCATAACAAAATCCAACACCCATTTGTGATTAAAAAACTCTGTAAAGTGGGAATGGAGGGGGGGAACTTTCTCAACTTGATAAAGAACATTTACAGAAAACTTGCAGCTAACAGTTGATGGTGAGAAACTAGAAGCTCTGAGGCACTATTGCTTTTCAACCTCATATTGGAAGTCAGAGCTAATGCAGTAAGGTTAGAAAAGGGAAAAAAACTATATGAATTGGGAGGGAGGAAATAAAACTGTCTTTGTTCTTGGTTTCGTTTCTACATGATCATTTATGCAGAACATCTGAAAGAATTGGCAAAAAAATTCCCTGAGAATTGGCAAAAGAATTCCCTGATTATGAGGGATTATAGTAATATTGTAGGATGTACTAAAGGTAATTGCTTTCATATAAATTTGAAATTGAAAGCTCAGTACCATTTATGTTAATACTTCCAACCCCAAGTGAAATACTTAGGTATGAACCTAGCAAATTACATATGAGATCTGCAAGAGGAAAACTAAACTGTGAGTGAAGTCAAAGAACTAAATGAGAGATATTCCATGCTCATGGTTAGGAAGACTCAATATTGTCAGGATGTCAGTTCTTCCCAACTTGATCTGTAGATTCCATACAATCCATATCAAAATCTCAGCAGGTAATTTTGTGCATGTTGGCAAACTGATCCTAAAGTTAATATATCATGGTGGCTGGGTGGCTCTGTCGGTTAAGCGTCTGACAATTGATTTCAGCTCAGTTCATGATCTCACAGTGAGGTCGAGCCCCTACTTGGGATTCTCTCTTTGCCCCCTCCCCAGTTCACGCACATGCATGCATTCCTTCTCTCTCAAAATAAATAAGTAAATTAAAAAAAAAAAAAAAAAGCTTACATGCCAAGTCAAAAGCCCCTCAAAAGGCAACTCTGTTTTGAAGAAGGACAGTTAGAGCACTGACACCTCACTTCAAGATGTACTGTGAAGCTATGTTAACGCGTTGTGGTCTTGGCAAAAGCATACACAAGTAGATCAATGGAATAGAATAGAAAGTTCAGAAATAGATCCATGTAATTATAGTTAACCGACCTTTGACAGAAAGGAACAAAGACAATGTATTTGAGCTAATAGTCCTGTCAACAAATAGTGCTTGTATAACTTGACATCCACATGCAAAGAAATAAATCAAGACCTAGATGCCCTTCACAAAAATTAAATAAAAATGTGTCATAAACCTAAATGTAAATTGCATATCTCTAAAACTCCTAGAAGATAACATAGGAGAAAACCTAGGTGACCTTGGATATACCAGTCATTTTTTTTAGATATAAAATCAAAGGCATTATCCATAAAAGAAATCATTGATAAATGGGAATTCATAAAATAAAAAAAAAACTTCTGGGGGCGCCTGGGTGGCTCAGTCGGTTAAGCGGCCGACTTCGGCTCAGGTCATGATCTCATGGTCCGTGAGTTCGAGCCCCGCGTCGGGCTCTGTGCTGACAGCTCAGAGCCTGGAGCCTGCTTCGGATTCTGTGTCTCCCTCTCTCTCTGACCCTCCCCCGTTCATGCTCTGTCTCTGTCTCAAAAATAAATAAACATTAAAAAAAAAAAAACAAAAAAACTTCTGCTCTGTGAAAGACACTTTCAAGAGAATGAGAAGATACGTCATAAATGGGAGAAAATATTTGGAAAAGATATATCTGATAAAAGACTGTTGTCCAAAATATACAAAGAACTCTTAAAACTCAGAAAAAGAAAACAAAACCTCATTGAAAAATGGGCAAAAACGGTGAACAGACACATCCCCAAAAAAGATACACAGATGGCAAGTAAGCATATGAAAAGATGTTCAACGTCACATGTCAAATCATTAGGGAATTGTACATTAAAATGAGATGTTACTACACACTTAATAGAGTGGCCAGAATCCAAAACGTTAACACCAGCAAATACTGGCAAGAATGTGGAACAACAGGAGCTTTCATTCATTGCTGGTGGGAATGCAGAATGGTACAGCCAGTTTGGAAGAAAGTTTGACAGTTTCTTAAAAAACTAAACATACTCTTAGTCCAGCACATCCACCAATCACACTCCTTGGTATTTACTTAAAGGAACTGAAAACTTATGTCCACTCAAAAACCTGCATATGGATGTTTAGAGCATCTTTATTCATAGTTGCTTAAACTTGGAGACGACTAACATGTTCTTCCGTAGGTCAGTGGATATATTTTGGTATACCCAAACAATGGAATATTATTCAGGGTCAAAAGGAAATGAGCTATCAAGCCATGAAAAGACATGGAGGGAACTTGAATGCATATTACTTACTAATTAAAAAAAAGCCAATCTGAAGAGGCTAGATACCGTGTGAATCCATCTCCATGACATCCTGGAAAAGGCAAAACTATGTGGACAGTAGAAAGATTTGTGGTTGTCAGGAGTTAGGAGCAAACTAGGAAATGAATAGACAGAGCACAGAGGATTTTTAGGGCAGTGAAAATATTCTGTAAATACTATGCTGGTATAAACATGACCTGTAGATAATCTGTGGATTTGGGGTGATAATGATATGTCAGTGTAGGTTTTATCAATTGTAACAAACGTACCACTCTGAAGGGGAATGTTAATAGTGGGAAAAGTATGTTTGTGGGGACGGTAGTTATATAGGAACTCTCTGTCCTCCTCCCTCCAATTGTGTGAGCCTAAAACTGCTCTAAAAAATGGTTTATTAATGAGAAATCTAAGTAGAAAAAATGTACAAGGACTATCAACAGGCAATTTACAAAATCAGTACAAATGGCCAGGACAAAACTGTAATCCTAACTAATTTAGAGATACACATGGTCCAAATTCAGGACTGGGTCTTATTCAAGAAGCATAGTTCAGCACCAGAAGTTATTAAAAACGTAAATCCATTTGTCCTCAAAGAACATTAAAGGGAATTTAATTCATAACCAGATTAATAATTCTTGCAGGATCTTTTCTCCTCCCCATTTCTTTAACAGCCCTCAATCTTTTCACAGGTCAGGCTCTAAAGCTTTTTTCTCAAATGCCAGGTAACAAGGTCACTCCCCCCTAAATATTTCTTACTTGTTTCCTTTATTATGTTGATCAACTTTGTATCAGCAAGTCATTCCTTTTTAGAAAGGGAAAAATAAGTGGGGGGGAGGAGGGCTGTGGATGTTCATATGTTAATAAATTTTTCCAGGTTACACTAAGAAAATACTTTTGGTTTCACTGATTATTAAGGAAATCCAGATAAAAATTTTCCTCCTTACTGCCACATTAGCAAGCATTAGAGTGTTGCTGCTTTCTGTTGGTGAGGGCGTGTGGTACTCCCAAGTCCCTGTTGAAATTTTTGAGGGAGAAATTGCACACGTTTACCTGTTTGTAGACACCAGACCTTGAATATTGAGGCCCACCTCCAAGAACTTATCCTGGGCCTTTTGGTTTGCCTGGGTGTGAGGTGGCCCATCCAGTATGTGTTTAAAAGCTATTTTCATTTTCTCTGTTATATTCTCAAAAGCGATTTCCATATCATATATCTCAAAGTTGTTTGTAGAACCTGTCTTCAAATCACCTGTAATGCTTCTGAAAAGAACAGATTCTCGGTTCGATCCCAGACCAACTAAATCAGAATCTCTGGGTAGGGCCCAGGAATCTTTTTAAACAAGCTCACCATAATTAGATATAAAAGTAACTGGGTAAATAATCACAGCCCTTCTTTCAGACTCTAAAGTTTGTGAACTGCTGCTCTGATAAAGCTTCAGTCTCATCTAGTTTTAACCCTGGAAGGACTTGACCAGAATACTTGTCCATCTTTAATTCTTTGTGTTTCTATTGTATTGTCCTTACTTTGAAATTCTTTTAGGGGCTCCTGGGTGGCTCGGTCGGTTAAGCGTCCGACTTTGGCTCAGGTCATGATCTCACGGTCCATGGGTTCGAGCCCCGCGTCAGGCTCTGTGCCGACAGCTCAGAGCCTGGAGCCTGTTTCAGATTCTGTGTCTCCCTCTCTCTGTGACCCTCCCCCATTCATGCTCTGTCTCTCTCTGTCTCAAAAATAAATAAACATTAAAAAAAAATTAAAAAAAAATTCTTTTATATCATTTACCATTCTCCTTTTATTATTATTATTTTATTCTTGGTTCTAAGAAAACATGTTACCCCTTAGTGCAAGGAAACTCGATCCTTTTTTTTTTTACACCTCTTTCCAGATACTCTGTGCTCTTCTTCCTTCTCTCTGTCCCTACTACTTTTCCTTCTTTATTTCATTCAGTGTTTTTGCGATTTATCCAGTTGTTACTTGTGACTGTCATTCGTGGATTCCCACTACTATGTAATATTCCAATATGTGTGTGTGTGTATGTAAATATATAAATATATTTAAATAAATATTATATTTAAATAAAAATGTATTTAAATAAATATATAAGTATATATAAATATTCCAATGTGTGTGTGTATATATAAATACACACAACAATGTATTTTTCTTTCTTTATTATGTTTATTTATTTTTGAGAGGGGCAGAGACAGAGTGTAAGCCGGGAAGGGGCAGAGAGAGAGAGAGAGAGACACACACACAGAATCCAAAACAGGCTCCAGGCCCTGAGCTGTCAGCACAGAGCCTGATGTGGGGCTCAAACTCATGAACCGCCAGATCATGACCTGAGCCGAAGCTGGATGCTTAACTGACTGAGCCACCCAGGTGCCCCTACAACAATGTATTTTTCATTCTGTGTAAGGATATTCTGGAGGCTTGAAAAAAAATTTTTTTTTTCCTGTAGCTGTCTTTCTTTGTCAAGGTTTATCTAAGATATGTGATTTTGAAAGCATCATGTTTCAAAAATTATAGACATTTTTAGGATTATCATCCTTTTTACTAGATTTTAAGCTTCTTGAAAGCAGAGATTGTATCTTATACATCCTTACCAGCATTGCCAACACTACATAAAATAGATAATAAATGTTTCATTGAATTGAATTTTGTTTTTTACTGTTCATGCAATACCCTCTTGAAAACTTAGCTTTCTACAAGTTATTTATGTATTTATTTATTTATTTTTAACGTTTATTCACCTCTTGAGATACAGAGAGAGAGCATGAGCGGGGAAGGGGCAGAGAAAGGAAGACACAGAATCTGAAGCAGGCTCCAGGCTTTGGCTGTCAGCACAGAGCCCGATGAGGGGCTCAAACCCACAGACTGTGAGATCATGAGCTGAAGCCAGACGCTCAATCGACTGAGCCACCCAGGCTCCCCACTTTCTACAAGTTTTAAATCTCATGAGAGAACTATTGATAAGCTACCTAGGCATGTTGTAATAGATGAAAATTGCATAAAAATATCTCAGTAACCTGATCAAAATGAATGCATGAGCAGGACAAATGTAGAAAATTCTTAGGTTTTTTTTTTTTTTTTTTTTTTAGTTTATTTATCTATTTTAAGAGAGAAAGAGCGAGAGCAAGAGTGCTCGGGAGGGGCAGAGAAAGAGGGAGAGAGAGAGGGTCCCATCCAGGTTCTGCCATCAGTGCAGAGTCAGAGGTGGGGCTCTATCCCACGAACTTGAGATCATGACCTGAGCCGAAACCAAGAGTCAGATGCTTAAATGACTGAGCCACCCAAGTGCCCCCCAAAATTTAGTTCTTGTTTGACAGTTTTAAATTGGCATATCCTTGAGAAATCTTTTGAAATATTATTACTTTAGTTTCTCTTTCTGAAGATGGAAATAATCTCTAGTAAGTTGTATAATATTTAGTGTTTACAAGAAGCTTTCATTTAAAATTTTTTTAATTGTTTTTGAAAGAGAGAGAGACAGAGTGTGAGCAGGGGAAGGTCAGAGAAAGAGGGAGACACAGAATCTGAAGCAGGCTCCAGGCTCTGAGCTATTAGCAAAGAGCCTGATGTGGGGCCGGAACTCATGAACCGCAAGATCATGACCTGAACCAAAGTCAGGTGCTTAACTGACTAAGCCATCCAGGCGCTCCAAGAAGCTTTCATTTTAGAGGTCTGGAGTAACATGAGTAATAAAAAATTCTAGCATAAAAAGAGAAAATCGGTTGTAATTTTAAACATTGAGTGTTTAGCTTTATGATAGGTTTTTATTATAGTACTTGTACTATTGTAATAAAAAAACTGTATAGTTTTTTTTGTTGTTGTTTTGTTTTACTTAGAGAGAGAGAGAGAGCATGAGCAGGTGAGGGGCTGCGCGAGAGGCACACAGAATCCGAAGCAGGCTCCAGGCTCTGAGCTGTCGGCACAGAGCCCGACGCGGGGCACGAACTCAAAAGCTGTGAGATCATGACCTGAGCCGAAGTCGGACACTTAACCGACTGAACCACCCAGGCACCCCAAAAAACCTCTATTGTTAATAGGGTCGTATTGGTACTACCTTGAAACGATTCTTGAGAGAAGTTCTCTCGTTCTATTTACTCACCTGTCCTGGGCCTGACACAGTGGCTTTAGTTCACATCAAGCACTACACCAAAGAACGTGGGATTTATGAATCAAGCTCCATTTCTCATTAAATGATTAGACCTGGACAAGTCCATTGATCTCACATGACTTCTGTTTCCTCATCTGCAAAAAAAATGTAATACCTTAGACTGCTGGTCTCTATAGGGTTTTAGGGTAATACTTTGGACTGTTTATCTTCACAGGGTGATTAAGAAGGTTAACTCTTCACAGGGTATTAAGAGAATTATTATAAGAAAATGCATGAAATCTCTTCATAAACTGAACACTGAAATGGGTATAATAGATACTATTTATTTTGAGATTAGTAAAAATCCAGCACAAATATTCAAGACAGCCTTTTGTAGCAGAACACTGAATTTGAGAGAAGCATACTGTCATGTGTGGGAAAAAGAACGTATATGTAGATAATGACTACAGCCCAGGATAATGTGCCAGGCAAAAACCTTTACTAATTTGCAGAGATTCATAGGAAAGAGAGAGATTTCTCTGGAAGAAAAGAATCAGATGCTTTCAAAAATGATATTTTGGTAGTCTTGCGCTAGTAGAAGAGAGAAAAGAGAACACAGGCAGGAAATCTAGGAAGTGCAGTGTAATGCTGGAAATCGAGTTAAAGTACTGTATTGGAGAAGCAGATCCTGAAGAATGTAGCTATCAATGCCGTGCTGTCCCAGAAGCTATGAGGAACCCTTGCAAGGACTTTAAGCAGGGGAGTATTGTTGGTAGATTGGCCTTTGTGATCTTTCATCAGGATGAAGGATAGATTTGAGGAAATACTAAAGGCAGGGTAATCAGTCACAAGGGGGCTGGCTACAGTGGTCCTGACTCTTCTTGCCAAGGGTATGCCTCTTTGCTGGGTTGCTCCTTCAAGTATATGCATGAGATTGTTCAGAACAGTTAGACTTTCCATGTTGGGGCAGTTTCAGGAATTGTTTCTGGCTAGAGAGACTGGTATCCTTCCAAATCTAGCATTTGGGGTATGGAAAATTGTGGTGTGTGTAGGGCTTTTGTTTTCTTTTGTTTTTGAGTTTTTATTTTTTCCTTTGGTCTCTTGGCTTTTTCCTAACCCTTTCCTTTCTCCTACACTGGCCAGCTTGGGCCTTCTCTCCATGTCATCCCTATAGGAAGGCGCCTACTCACCCTCTCTGTCTGCCTGGAGCATGCATCCAAGGCCAGAGCTCAGGACCACTGGGTTGTGGAGCTGGGAAGGGGCTTTTAAGAAGTAATAAAAGGAAAAATAAAGTCTTTGGCAGTTTCCACCTACTCAGGTCCTCAAAGGCTGCAAGGTTTTGATGATGTAGATTCATTAGGGATGTCTCCTTGCCAGTCAAGGCCAAGCTCCAGGTCTGCTCAGAGCAGAGGCCCCACAGTACCCAGGTTGCCACCACCCCAGGGGCCCTGTTTTACAAAGGCCCAGGCCTGAGGCTGCAGAAATCTGGGGCAGCCACCATCGAGAACCTGGGGAAAAAATGATCAGGGGTTTAACCAAGGGCTTAATCTGGGGTCTGCAAATTAGGTGATCCTGGATAGAATTCAGGAGGCCATGAATTTAGAAGGTGAAAAATTGCATTTTTTTGGACTAAGCTTCTTCTAAAATTTAGCTTATCCTTCAGTTATGAATGTAGGAAACAAAGCACCACAGTAATTTTAGTAGTACTTTTCACTTTTTGCCAATAGAAATCACACATTTTTCTATAACATTAAAGTTGTTGCAAATATCTTGTGCTATTGCTTACACCATGTATCATTACTCTGGAATTATAGTAGTAATGAGATCTGCTATGAGGTCTTATTATTTAATGAGTTGATAAAGAAATACACATAGTGTTAATAAATCACTTTTTTTTTTTTTTTTACTATTTTGATAACTATATTTCAGTACAATTGGTTTATTTTGTAATTCCATCGTTTAAAACTTCTTTTTAAACTAAATCATTATTTTGAATCCAAGCTTCATCAGCCTACTAAAGGAGCCTATGGCACAAAAAGGTTAAGAATGCTTGGTGAACTGGGCTCCTGGGTGGCCCAGTCGGTTAAGCATCTGACTCTTGATTTCAGCTCAGGTTTCGTCTCACAGTTTATGATTTCGAGTCCCACATTGGGCTCTGTGCTGACAGTGCAGAGCCTGCTTGGGATTCTCTCTCTCTCCCTCTCTCTCTGCCCCTCCTCCCATCACAATAAATAAATAAATTTAAAAAAAAAAAAAAAAAGCTTGGTCAACCGAGAGAGTGGCTCTTCCAGAGTGTACTTTGCCATTTTTGGCAAGTTTGAGTCACTGTTTACTTCTCTAGAATAAAGTGGTCAAATAAATGATCTATAACATCTCTTCCGACTCCACAATTCCCCTTTTAATTTCCCCTTTTCAAGCCAGCATTTTCCATAGCCTTCCCCAGCTCACTAAATTGTACTTGTGGCTTTTCCCTTCACTAAACCCAACATCTTCTCTTGTCTTGTCTTCCCTATCCCACTAAATGACATCACTCCATCCAGTTTCTCAACTCAGAAACATAAGATTTATCCTTTTTCTTTTTTTCTCACCTACTACACCCAGCATACCGCCAAGTCTTGTCAGATGTGCTTCCTAACCTTTTGAATCTGTCTGCATCTTTCTATCTCAACCACCTTTCTCAGCTGCAAGTGCCCTATTTCTGTTCTTGACCTGTTACAGTCTGTTTTCTGCATAACGACCAGAGTGGCCTTTTTAGTCCACAAATGATAGGACTTTGTTAACTGCTTAGAACCCGCTCCGGTGCCTCTCCTTGCACTTGAATTAAAATCCCTGTGTGAGCTGGCCCCTGCTAGTCTTCCCGCTTTGTCTCGTAACACTCTCCTCCTGGCCTACTAAGCTTAGCTACCCTGGCCTTTTTTTCTGTTCCTATAAATATGCCATCTTACTTTCTGTCATAGGGTCTTTTGCATTTGCTGTTCCCTGCTCCAGAATGTGAGCAACTCTTTTCCCTGGATTGGTTTCTTAATGCTATTCAGATTCCAGGGTGCCTCCTTCATTTATCATCCCAGTAGCCTGGATCATCATTCCAATTCTCTGCAGTTCTGCTGCTGTTCTTATTTTCTGTATCCTCCTCTACTTAGGATGTAAAGTCTATTAGAGCAGGAATATTGTGTGTTCTGATTTCGCTGTTATATTCCCAATGCCTATAATAAATATTTACTGAAATAATTTGGACTACATTAAGTCTTTAACATTTTAATTTTTTTAATGTTTATTTTTGAGAGAGAGAGAGAGATCATGAGCAGGGGAGAGGCAGAGAGAGAGAGGGAGACAGAGAATCCGAAGCAGGCTCTCCAGGCTCTGTGCTGACAGCAGAGACCCCGATATGGGGCTCGAACTCATGAATTGTGAGATCATGACCTGAGCTGAAGTCAGACGCTTAACTGACTGAGACAGCCAGGTGCCCCAAGTCTTAATGAATGAGTATTTGGGACTACACTGAGTGCTGTGACACTATTCAGACTAGACAGGGTTTCAAAATTCAAGGAGTTAAGGAAATCTTGAAGAATGAGAAAATGTGTCCAAAGCAAGTAAAATGGGCAATAAGAAAGAGTTTAGAGTTATCGTTGGTTTGATAATGTCATCATATTACAAATAAAAATAACTTCTAAAGATCCCAAAATGAGTCCTAAATTATTTTATTAAGGGGTTGGGGGATGGGGAAGATGTGAGGGTAGCTATATAACATCCTTTAGGATTTTGAGTGGATAACTAGCTGTAAAAGCACAGAAGTAATGATTTTATACACTGGGTGTGATACTATATACTTCTTGTCCACAGGCTGCCCATAGTATTTTGTGGAACATGCCCCCAACCAAAATCAGCCATAATATAATGATCATTTTAGAGTGTCATGGTAGAATGTGCCTTGCAGCACTCAAGTGGAACTAGCAAGGAAGTAGAATGGGGAAAACAGCACTTGTGGGACACAAGCATGTGCACACTGGTGGAGTGAGATTCTTCTAAATCTGTCAGAATGATCCAGATCCCAGAGAGGGGGGCTAGGATGGAAACTTCAGTGACCTACTAAGCAACTGCGGGGAAGTGTTCAGTAGTTGAACAGAAAGTAAGTCAGTCAGCAAGTAGCCAGGAGAATCGGGAAAAAAAAAAAAAAAATGGAAGAAACCAGGTAATTGAGAGAAAGAATTGCCCAGGATTCACAGCAAAGAATAAATGTTGACTCAATGCCAGCTGCCTTTGGTCCGCTCATCCCACTGAGAGCTAATCTCAGAGTTTCCTAGGCCAGCTAGTGATAATAGAAAGCAGCTGGTGGATGATTGTGAGTTGTGGAGGGAAGGAGGTACCAGAGTGAGGGTGGAGCAAACATATTTCTGGAGTAGAAACATTTGTTTGACAGACAATCAGATATTGTTTGAGCCATCCCAGAGCATTGAGGTCTCCGCAAAGTTTTACACAAAAGATCTCTTAAATTGTTTTTCTATTGTGAATCCCGTATTACTCATATTACAAAAATATTTTTCCTCAAGGCCTTATTAATAATATGCTTCCCCATTTTTAACCAAAAGATTATAATTAGAACAGCATATGCTATCCATACTGAATTGATGTTAAGTTCATCTAAAGGCAAAAAAAAAAACAAAAAAACCCTACAGTTTTTAGCTACCTTGTATGTATGCATTTTTAGTTAAATGGTTGTTTCATTTAGATTTTTATGTGGACTTCAGATTGGGAGCTTTGGAACTTGGCCATTGAAACCCTAAGTTTATCTCTCAGGTCCTTTGATGTCAAATCTTTGTTACTTAGAGCAGTGCCATTTTGCACTGTGGTTACTTTGCTCTAAGTTACTTTGGTTACTTTGCTCTAAGACTTAGTTTCTCCATCTGCAAAATGAATTTAACAATATTATCTCCTTCAATGAGTTATGTTGAGGATCAATTACATGAGCTAATGCCTTTAATCACTGGCATATTGCTTGATAACGTAGGATGACCTTAATAATTATTAGCCATTATTCTATTTTTATAAGTGTTACTGCTGTTTAGAGCAATGCAGCTCCATTTCCTGGAATTGTATTGTAGGTCTTGGATTCAAAGTTTGATCTTTTTATCCATAAGAATTGATTCTCTTTCCTTAACTCCAAGAAAAATGGAGTTGAGCAAAGGATTTACTATATTGGCAGTTGTGGGTGGAGGGAGAATTAAAGACCTGGCAGGTTTTTTTAAAGCCTCCAGCCTATACAAAAACCCAGCTGTTCTTCATTCACTGAGCACAGGATGAGAGGAAACAGGCTTCAACTTTAATCATAAAGGATTACTGAGGTGACATGATGAGCTGCTGGTGATATTTTAGAGGTCACCTTATGTCAAAGTAAGGAGAGGGATAAAAATTGCAAATTGGCAAAATTTGTAAAAATGCTTCTGACCTTAAATGTCTTTCATGCCTTCCCTTTTACTGCAACGTATTTCATCATTGGAATCAATATGAAGATGACTGTACATAAATGAATAAAGTGTATTTCCTTGGTTAGCGATGGGCATGTTATTTTAATATAGGAACAAAAATATTTCCCTTTGAAGTTATAATTTAGTCTTACTAGTTTTAGAAAAAGATTATCAGTGGTGAATTTAAATATTAAAATGTAGTCTTTCCCCTCTCCCTGCCTCCCTCTCTCTTTCCCCTTTTCCTCCCCAGTACCACTGCTGGTTTGTTCTCATGGTGATCTTGCTGGAGATTTAGTAAAACAGTCACCTGGCAGAAATAGTGGTACTATTCTTTATAAAATGATTTTTTTTTGCCTTGAAAATAATCTTATATTTAGTACCTTCTAAGAGTTAAGTATAGGGAGAAAGAGCTGGAAAATGTGTGACACAGTACTGTAATTTTTTTACTTTAAAATAAAAGCACAATTACCATTAGTACCTTTGGTTCAGTCTTTTTCAATGAGTCACTTCTTTGTCTTATGCAATACCTTTGTAGGTAGTGTAAAATTTACTGATAGTATACAGTTAAATTTCATGCCTCTCAGATTTTTATAACTAACGTGTTATAAACATTCATAACATCCAATAAAGTGGTATTGAAGTGAGCTGATAATACGGGCTCATGTGTCCTGATTAAGCTACAGTGTCCAGCAGGTTCAGACTCTGACCCTACCTCTTATTGACAGAAAATCTTGGGCAAGTTACTTAGTTTTGTTAGTCTTTTCATCTTCATGCGTAAGATGGGAATTAATGAAATCTATTTCATAGGAGTGTATTGATTCATATGTGCTATAAATTCTGAAGTGCCAGCTGAGGGGAAAAGTGTTGTTTATTTTTAAGATACATTACGTTAACCAGGTTGGTGGTTCTCTACCAAGCCACCTTTGATAGTTAAATATTCATTTGTTGTGGACAGTTCCAAAATAACACATGAAATATATGCCTGGCATTTCAGTGGGTTATTTTTTTTTTATCCCTAGTTAAACCTTAAAATATGACTAAGCCTACTCTACTTAATATGTTTAAATAGTCCAAGAAGAGGACTACTAAATGTTAAGTAGTAGAGTTCAAAAGGATGATAGCATTGTAATAGGTAAAAGTGATTGTAAATACCACGTGAAACAATTTAAAATACAGGGTAGAGTTTCACTTAAGACAAATGAGTCCACTTAATAGTTTTTCTGAGGTATTTAACATGTCTCCTTCTATCTTATTAATTTGCTCTTTAAATACTTTCATAAACTATATTTCAGAAGTTTGAATGTATAAATTTTTAGTGAACAGGGCTTGAGATTTTACCCTGAATTTGTTTTGAATGGATTTGATTTTTCCATTTTCTTTCTTTCTTTTTTTTTTTTTTTTTTAGTATTTGCATGTGTAACCTGCCTTTCAGCTCGCTGAAAGGATATCCTTTAGCATTTCTGAATTGCTGTTTTTCCATGATATATTTACTATAGAGACTATTCTAAATTTAGGTCTTTTTCAATTGACATGAAGGCCAAAATTGACATTAGTACATTGGTGTTTAATCAGTCTTGCCGATAGATTTTACATAAGTTTATAAGTCCTCTTGTCTACTTTTTTATAGATTAAAAATTAAAAGTTAATAGCTTAAGACTTTTAACAAACTTGAATAATAATACATCTTTTTATCTGTTTCATGCAGGTGTCTCATAATAGCTGGGCATTGTTTTTCCCAGGCGTGTGTGTTTGTGTGTGTTTATCACTCTATTTCTTAATAGTTATCTGCACTTAATACTTTTTCTTTAAACTTTAAAAAAAAAACTTTCCTTTTTAATGTTTGTTTACTTTTGAGTGAGTGAGAGAGAGAGAGAGAGAGAGAGAGAGAGAGAGTGTGCCTACACAAGCGGGGGAGGGGCAGAGAGAGAGGGAGACACAGAATCCCAAGCAGGCTCCAGGCTCTGAGCTGTCAGCACAGAACTCAACATGGGGTCGAACTCACGGACTGTGAGATCATGACCTGAACAGAAGTCGGACGCTTAACTGACTGAGCCACCCAGGCACCCTTATACTTTTATCTTTTAAAAATGTAGTTCCTTTGCTTGAATTGAGATCAAAATGAGATCTGTAGTAGTCTGTCTCTTAAAGTTTTTTGATCTCTAAATTTTGCCTCCTCCTGCCCTCTTTCCCTTTTGCTTTTTGTTGAAGAAATTAGGTTATTTATTCTGTAGAGTTTCCCTCAGTCTTGATTTTGTTGACTGTATACCCATGGTCATTTAACACATTCCTTTCCTCTACTATAAATCGGTAGTAGATTTAGAGGCTTGATCAAATTCAGGTTTGACTATTTTGGCACAACTGTCTCAAAAGTTGTATTTTGTCTTTCCATTAAGAGTGTTTAATGTCTGGTAGCAACTATTGATGTGATTACATAGATCTGTTAATTCACTAGATATTATAAAATGACGATATTCTTTTTTAAATCATTTCTAACTCACATTTAATAACTAAAATATTTTTTTTTAATTTTTAATGTTTATTTATTTTTGAGAGATACAGTCAGAGTACAAGGGGGTAGGACAGAGAGAGGGAGACACAGAATCCAAAGCAGGCTCCAGGCTCTGAGCTGTCAGCACAGAGCCTGATGTGGGGCTTGAACTCACAAACCATGAGATCATGACCCGAGCCGAAGTTGGATGCTTAACTGACTGAGCCACCCAGGTGCCCCAATAACTAAAATATTTTTAAATAAATTTTTCCTTTTCAACAATTTATTACCCTAAAGTAAAATTTAAATGTGAAGGATAATGCTTAAGTATTTCCCTTTATTTATCAATTTTCAAATGAATGAATTGGTTCCTTTGGATCCTCCAAATATGATAAATGAATTAACTTTAGATTAATATTAAATTTAATAAAAACATACATTAATATTAATACACAAATATTAACTTGTGGATTTAAAGATATTTAATGTTTCATTCCATTACTCCACTGGTGCTCAAATTGACCAGTGAAAGTTTTTTCAATTTGGCTATTATATCCTCTTGACATGACCCTAGTATTCCTTGATTGCTTTCTTGATTTTGGTGTAAGATATCCCAGGATCATCTTGTAAATGTGTTGACCCAGACCAAGATTCAGCCATTTGCTTAAAGAACTTTGGTATGTAGAGAGACCACAGTCTAGGTGCTAGTGCTCATTGCTATTTGGATTTTCGATGAACAGAATTTTTTGTTTGTTTTTTATTTTTTTAGAGAGAGAGAGACTGCAAGAGTGGGAAAGAGGGACGGAGGGAGGCGTAGGGAGAGAGAATCTCAAGCAGGCTCCAAGTTTAGTTTTGAGCCTGACAGTCCCTCAACCCTGAGATTGTGACCTTAGCTGAAATCAAGAGTTGGACGCTCAACTGACTGAGCTACCCAGGTGCCCCACTTTGTTTTTGTTTTTGTTTTTGTTTTTTTAATGCATAGGCACTGTGCTTGGTAATTGGACAAATAGATCTAAAGCATGATCCCTGTCTTTGTTAATAATTAAATGATGACGTTAAAAATGCTGAAATGTTTGGCTTTTGGTATGGAAGCGTTATAGGGAAAGGGGAGGTCAAGGAAGGCTTCCTTAAGGCGATAGCACTTGATCTTAGCTTTGAGGAATATAGTGAAGCAGCGATAATTTCAAGGGTTGTTTATTTAGGTCATGTATTTGATATGCCTTGTCTTCCCACCAGTGACCTGACCAGGATGAGGCTCAGTTTCCTCTGCTATAAATTTGACACTTATCAGCATATACTTTGTCTTTTTCCAAGTTTTCTCTGTCAGCAATAATATAGCAATACTGCAAGACACTGTGTGTCTACTCTTGTGCATTTGTCATGTATTTGATAGGACAAGATTCTTAGAAGGGAAGTTACAGAATCCAAGAGTATGTACATTTTAACCTTTGTTATAGATACTGTGAAATCACTAACAAAATTTTATAACAATTTACAGCTTTTACCAGCAGTATACTCGTGCCCATTTCTTCACACCTATGATGGTAAAATCTTAAAACTAAATTTTTTTTCATTTATTCAGTATCAGTTGTTTTGATTCCTTCCCAGAATATCAAAGGAAGTTCACTTAAATATGTTTCCTTATAATGGAACTTTCTAATATTTTATTATGAATTAATAACTTCTTATATTTTGTAAAGTAACTCAAAGTTAAATACCCAGTAATCATACACCCTGTTTCCCACCAGCTACAGGAAGAAAAGGCTTTCTGATTTCTCTCTCTCATTTTTTTCTTTTGTTTTGTATTTTGGAATATGATCTGGAGATCTGGATTGGAAAGAAAACATTCTTTTTTCAATTGATTGATTGATTGATTGATTGAGTGGGAGAGAGGCAGAGAGAGAATCCCATGCAGGCCTTTCACTGTCAGTGTAGAGCTGGAAGCAGGGCTTGATCTTACTAACCATCAGATCATGACCTGAGCCAAAATCAAGAGTTGGACGCTTAACCACCTGAGCCACCCAGATGCCCTGGAAAGAAAACCATTCTTAAAGTAGTTTGGGAGCCTTCTGATTTTATCAGCCTCTTTCTCCCTTTATGTGACTTTATTAGCTCAGTTTGTGGTGGCCACTTTTGTGGTCTGTGAAAATGGCTAACCCATAAATTAATTTACGTGTGAAAATAGAACATCGGTGCTCTTTTAGGTGCTGTTGAATTTATTATCTTAATCTTTATTAATAATGTATTAATAATACATTAATAATCAAAATGTATAATTTTGTTTGTCTACTTAAAAATAGACTGTGGTTCTTACATATGTGTCAATCCAGATTTTAATAGTATTGTATTTGTTTTAATTTTTCTGCTATAAATATATAATTCTGTCAGGTCTCCATACCCAGATAATTTTTTGGAATTATGAATGATACTGAAAAAAATGAAAGATCAAGGAAGAATAAACAAAAGAAGGCAAGGAAGTTGGAGAAAGAAATCCAGAAAATTTAAAATCTTTCCCCTTTAGTCAGAACCTCACAGCTCAAAGTGAATACTTTAGGATGGGTGTCATTCAGACAGAATGGTGGTAGGTTATTTGTCTGATTTTCAATTGCTTTGATTCTCCCTCTCCAACTTCATTTTGGATTTCCCACTTTGAGCTTGATATGTAAAAGTATAATTTGTTTTCTTTTTCTTACATTTTTAATGATTTGTTTTTATAAATTAGCTTTTTAAAAATGACCTTTTAAGTCTTTGTCATATATTAAAAGTTTTCCTTTAAATGTTTAATTTTATCAGACTTAATTCCTATTAGAAGGAACCTTTTTATTTTGAGATTCAGCTTACCTTTCAAAGAAAAAGTGATAATTCTGTGTTTTTTAAAAAATAATTTCTCTATAAGGGCAAGGAATTTCTACTAGATTGAATGTTATTTTTCTTTTTTAACTGAGAATGAATTATCTTTTGTGGTGACAAATAACTGTTTCTGAGGCTGGCAAGAAAGCTCCCTGTTGGGACTCACAGAAGTGTTGTGGCAGCTATCTGATCCAGCTGCTTAGAAAACGCTCTCAAGGTTGCCTTATTTGTCTGGAAAGAGTCTGGAGCTCAAACTTGCTTTTTCCCCTGAGGAGGATTGTAGCTCTAAGCTGTTATGGGAACAACTATGAAAGATTCTGTGGTGACAGTATAAAATAGAGCAGAACCAAGGCATAAATTCAAATTTGTATTCCAAAGCAAATTTTCAGACACAGTAATGAAGGGGCTCTTTACAGGTTGGCTTGCACAATATTTATATTCATGTTCACTTTCTTAGGAGACCAAGAGAAAAGAGAGGAAAGAAAAGGAAGCCTCTCCTTTTCTTATTCTTTCCTATTTATTCTAACAGTCCACAACCAAGCTGATTGCTGTATGAGAGAGAGTCACTGTGTAAAAAACAGGAGAGTCAAGAGTATCGGTGCAGATGTCGTCGTCGTCTTCTTCGTCGTCTTCTTCTTCTTCTTCTTCTTTTAATGTTTATTTATTTTTGAGAGAGAGCTTGTGGGAGGAGTAGGGAAAGAGGGAGACAGAGGATCCAAAGCAGGCTCTGTCTATGCTGACAGCAAAGAGCCCGAAGCAGGGCTTGAACTCACAAACCGTGAGATCATGACTTGAGCTGAAATCAAATGCTTAACTGACTGAGCCACCCAGGCGCCCCAGTGCATTTTCCTTCTTATTAAAAAATAAAATTGTAGATCTTTGTATAATACTTTAGTGAATATTAATTACCTTATGTTAAAATATTCTATATTAAAGTACATCATGAAATTATTTTGTATCAGATAAGTGGAACAGAGAAAAGGGTCAGTAATTAAAAATGATTGGGGATCAGGAGAAAAAGTATTGATGACAAAAGCTAGATGAGAAAGGCAAGAGAAAGAAGGAAGTAGAGGAGTAAAGGAGAAGAACAATTCCAGTTTTCTCCATCTAATGAGTCAGTTCCTCTCTGCCAACTTTGGGGCTGTTCTGTGGAGAGGCCCACACACTAAGCTGTGTGACTTTGGGGCAAAGTAACTTAATAGCTCTGTGTCTCCGTTTTCTTATCTCTAAGGTTGCTAAACTAGTGCTTCATCTGTAAATTGCTCAGTAAGAGTACCTGGCAGGTGATAAGTACTCACTAAATGTTAGCTAATATTATTACCATCACTATTGTCATTATCCGTACCTTCTGTATTCCTGTATTCAGCAAAAATATTTATGAAGCTACCTTATTGGAAGTTGGTGATTAAACAAGAGGAGGTTCCCTGCCCAAATGAAGCTTCCATTCTTGTTAATGAGACCAATGCAAACTAGTAAATAAGTAATTATAGGTTGTGCTAAGGGCTCTGAAGGAAATAAGTAGAAGGGTGAGAAACGAAGTGTAACTGGGGAGGTCACTTTAGGTGAGGGTATCTGAGAAGGTCTTCTGGAAGAGGCCTGAAGATTGACAACGAGCCCATTAGGTCAAGAGCCTGGGAAAGTGCATTCCAGCAAAGGGAGCTGCACATGCAAGCTTGAGGGTAGGAGGCACCTCTGCACATCTGAGGGTAAATAAATAAGTAAACAAGTGTGCCTGGACCACAGAAAGCAGAGAAGGGGGTCTGAGAGGGCCCGGGGCCCATCCTGCTGTTTTTCCTCAGCAGGCTCTTGCTCAGCTGTTCAGTGCCTCTTCCTGGTGAACTCTCAGTGCTCCCTGAGGCCCCGAGGGAAGGTCACCCCTGTGGATGCACTGGAGCTTGAGTTAGAGGACCTCCAAAGCCATCTCTTTCAGTCTGGTCGGGAAGCCAGTTATGTATTAAAAGCCCTAAAATTTCAGTTCTGAACTTCCTTAAACTCAATCAATTATTACTGGTTGTTTCAGAAAAGACATTGTTTGGCTTTAGTTTTTTTTTATTTTAATTTTTGTTCTTTTTGGTTGTGCTGTCCGTGGCTTCTCATAATTACCGTGTTAAATTTATTAAGTTTTACAATAACTTTAACTCAAAGTTGTATTTTGTGAAAAGAAGACATGAGTAGGTAAAAACTGAAAAACAATAGGAGAATAGAGTAGGAGGGAGTGAATGCGTGGGTGTGGTTTTAGTTGGGAAAGACATGAGCATTTCTAAATGCCCATAGTAAGGTCATTTGAGGGGGAAACATTAAAGTTATAAGAAGAAATAGAATAAGCTAACTTGCTGCAACGACTTCTTATTTATTCTCTATCCATCTTCCATGCTGCAGTGGATTAATCATTTTAAACACAAATCTGATTCTTAGACTTCCCTGCTTCAAGTCCTTAAATACCTCCCCTTGCTATTAGTCCAAAACCCACACTTCATAACGGTGCTTTATACTAGGTCATGGCCACTTGGTCGCTGCCTACGGGTCCCCCCTCAGCTCTCGCTGCCCGGTTTCTCTCAGCTTATACTTCCTCTGCCCCTAAACATCCACTACCCCAATCCCCTACCCCTACCCCTACCCCTACCCCAGGCTTTTGTCATGTTGTACAGAATTTCCCTCAGTTCCTCAAATATGCCATGGTCTCAAGCTCTGTTTTTTACATTTTGCCCGAAACACTTTACTTTTCTCTTTCTTTGGCTGACTTTCATTTATTCCTCAGGCTTCATCAATCCTATCATTTCTTTCTGCTCACTGCTCTGACTCCAGGCCCGGATTAGTTGCTCCTTCTGTGTGCCGCCATTCATCTGTCCATTTAATATCTTCTCTTGGATTTCTCATACCTTAATACCAAATGGTAAAGGTCTTTTTACTCGTTTGTGTGTCTTCTACATACAGACAAACTCTGTGAAAGTAGAGAACATGTCTTTTCCTGTTCACTTTTGGATCCCCATGCTAGTCACCAGTGCCTGGCATATGGTAGGGCCTTGACAGATGTTGTTGAATAAATTAATAGATTTAATTTTTAGTTAAAATGAGAAAAACTTTGATCCACTTATATAACACTTCTACTTAACAGTCTGTGCCAGGCATTGTGTTAAGTGCTATGGGGGATTCAAGGGTCCCGGTCATTGTTTTCAAAACACTCTGGTCCAGTTCTAGAAGTAAAGTTAGTGCACAGTGATGCTTGTCCAAATACAGGTTCTTGTAATTTGGATTTTGAGAAGTTTGTATATATTTGTAATACCACTTTGTCAATTGTGAGAATTTTTTTGTAGGATAAGATGTCACTCCTCATTATTCTACATTTAACTGTCACAGGATCAAAAAGAGAAAAACATTGGCCTTGAGAAGGGGAGAGCAAATACCTTCTTTTTTTTTTCCTGCTACTATTTTGTTCCGTTTGAATAAAGATTTGTGAGGTAAGATAAGGTTGTAAGAACAACTTGCATTATTTGAGGATAACCCAAAACAAGGGAATTTTAAAAGAACAAGTACAGAAAGGGGAGAGCACAGAGGTATTTCAGGAAGGACCTTGAACACTAGGACCTTTATACTAGGGGTGCCTGGGTACCTCAGTGGGTTAAGTGTCCAACTCTTGATTTCAGCTCAGGTTGTGTTCTTGCAGTTCGTGGGTTCAAGCCCTGCATCAGGCTCTGTGTTGACAGTGTGGAGCCTGCTTGGGATTCTCTCTCTCTCTCTCTCTCTCTCTCCCTCTCTCTCTCTCTCCCTCTCTCTCTACCCCTTCCCTGCTTGCGTTCTCTCTCTCTTAAAATAAATAAGTAAACTTTAACAAAAAGTCTTTGTACTAACATTTCCTTTTAACAACAACAAAAGTTACAAATACATATCATTTACTGAGTATTTACTCTGTGCCTGGCCCTTTGTGAGTCGTTTTACATGAATTATTTCACTTAATCCTCATGGGGCTAGTGTTTTTATTGTCCCTTTAGAGAATATACTTCTGTCCCTAGAGTTTTCTTAATTTGTGCAAAGAAGAGATAATTCTGAGCAGTTTTTTTTTTTTTTTTTTTTTTTTTTTGAAAAACAAACGTATCATGTTAGATCTTAACTCATCTTCCAAAGAATGAGGGTAGAGGAGAGCAGCATGAACCCTAGCTTTACCTCCGGGCCTTGTAGCAGTGGGGCCAGGAAAACGGAGGAAAAGTCGTTTCCTTTTCTTTTCCTGTATTTTTACCACGAGTCTGGGTCTTGTAGGAAATGTGTCGTTATTATCTTCAAATCAAAGGTCAATACAAATTAAGTGTATGGGGCTTTTTAGATATATTAGTTGGAATGGGTGTTTTCTTTATTCTTGCCATCATATATACATTATATATATCAACATAAGTTACAAATAAATATAAAAATAAGATTGTTGTTGCTTTCATTGTTTTGATCCAGATCTTATTATTATGTTTGTCAACACAAAATCTTAAGTTCTTCAACTACAAATTCTTCTATCACAAAGGCCACTACTGAGGCTCAAATAAGTGTTGTGCTTGTTCTGAGGAGAGGGGACTAAATACTAGGGAAAAGGTATTGTTCATTTAGAAAAGTTGGATGCACTAAAAGTTATATATTCAGAAATTGTTGAGTGAAGAAGAAAAGGCAGTACCATGTCGAAAGATAAGGATTGATTCAGTATTTTGAAGTGATGTTTCCAAGGGTCGTTTATTCCAATACAGAGAGTGTGAACTCTGGTTTAGGAGACTTGCGATCTCATCCTGATTATGTCACTTACTAGCAGTATGACATAGGAATGTTGTTCTTTCTTAGCCTCCGTTTTCTCATCTTAAAAATTGGCAGTAATAATATTTCTAAAGAATATTGTTATGACTAAATGAAGTGATACATATTAAATGCTTATCACAGACTTAATAGATTTCACATGCTGATAAGTCTAAGCCATTCCTTTACTGAAGTATTGTGTTCATGATTGGCAACATAATGTGTCTGGTTTAAATGGAAGCTATAATTAAAATTTGCAATCCAAATGCCTAAGGGGAAAATTTTAAATGAATCATAGTTTTAAAAAATGTATTAAGAATTACATCTTTCTGGTTTCTGCAGAGAATCAAGTAAGTGTAAAATAGACACCAGCAGCAATCTTATTTGCAAGTATTTCAAGATACTAAAATGCATTGTGGGTAGATAATTCATCTTTTTTGTGAAGTTTTCAAGGAAATAGCCCCAAAAAGGGGGGGGAGGGGAGAGAAAACCTGGCTGTTATTATAACGTTAGAATTAAAAGAACTTCTCGCATAATCTAGAGCAACTAGGGACAATTTTGCCCCTCAGGGGTCATTCGATAATGTCTTCAGACATTGTCACAAAGGGGTAGGGGGTTAAAGAGTTGAGAGGGGAAGGTGCTGCTCACATCTAGTAGGTCAAAGCTAGGGATGCTGGTGAAACATCCTGTGAATGCCCAGGACAGCGCCTCCTCCAAAGAAGAATTACTTGTCTCAAAATGTTAGTAAAGGCTTAGACATCAGCTTACCTGGGAGCTATTAGGGTGTGTTTTGTGGTGAATATTTTGTAGAAATTACTGGATTGTTTTAATGTTTCATGCTTTATCTGTAACTGAAAATAGTGGTTTATCCTCTTTACATAGTGTTAGTTTTTATGGGGGAATTAAACTAGTAAATTTCTTTTTTTATTATTTTTTTATTTAAAGAAATTTTTTTAATGTTTGTTTATTTTTGAGAGAGACAGAGATAGAATGCGAGTGAGTTGGGGGCAGAGGGAGTGGGAGACACAGAATCCGAAGCAGGCTCTAGGCTCCAAGCTGTCAGCACAGAGCCTGACACGGGGCTCGAACTCACGAGCTGTGAGATCATGACCTGAGCCAAAGTCGGTCGCTTAACCAACTGAGCCACCCAGGTGCCCCTAAACTAGTAAGTTTCTTAGGTAATCACTTCATTGTTTTCATGAGGAATAATAAGAAACAATCCAGTTGACCCATTTTAAAGATGATTTTCATTGACTTATAGTTCTTTTATATTAGATTTTATGATTACTGTAATTTGAGTTCCTTTATGAAAATAGTTATATGGACTAGAGATGTTAAGATTTTACAAAATGATCATAGTTGGATTAGATCAACTGTGTATGGCAATTAGGAATTTAAAAATTTTTTTTAATTGGAAGCATTTCACTAATTTCAGAGAATAAACAAATGGGCAGTTACTGACCTTTCTTGGCAATATCCAATACTTACTGAATTCTTCCTTTGTGTCACTCTGTTCTAAGCTTGTGACATGTATTCACTCATTGGATCTTCACAACCATTTCTTTATATGCAAACTATTATAATTTCCATTTACAGATGAGAAATTGGGGCACAGAGAGATCAAGTTACTTGTACAGGGTCATACAACTAGTAAATGGTGGAGCTGGGATTAGACTTTAGACAATTTAGCTTAAGGTTGCTCACTTAACCACTATGTTACATTATACTACTGTCAACAAAGAGTATTAAAATATTTTTCGATTAATTCCATCTCTCTAGATCAGTAGAGAGAACATACAGGGGTTAGGGACTCCCACCCCTGCACATTTGAAAATCTGCTCTCTATAGAGAGAGCCTGGGTAGCTCAGTTTGTTAAGCGCCTAACTCTTGATCTTGGCTCTGGTCCTAATCTCAAGTTGGTGAGATCAAGCCCCGCCCGCATTGGGCTCTGCACTGACAGCACAGAGCCTGCTTGAGATTCTCCCCCTCCCTTCTCTGCCCCTTTCTTGCTCTTGCATGTACACATACTTTCTCTCAACATAGATAAACATTAAAAAAAAAAAAAAGAAAATCCACTATAATTTTTGAGATTCTCCCCCCTCCCTTCTCTGCCCCTTTCTTGCTCTTGCATGTACACACACTTTCTCTCAACATAGATAAACATTAAAAAAAAAAAAAGAAAATCCACTATAATTTTTGATTCCCAAAAAACTTAAGTACTAATAGCCTACTCTTGATTGGAAGCCTTACTGATAACATGAATAGGCAATTACCACATATTTTGTATGTTATATGTATTATATACCATACTCTTACAGTGAAGTAAGCTAAGGAAAAGAAAATGTTTTAAAGAAAATCATAAGGAAGGCAAAATACATTTACAATACTATATTTATTGAAGAAAAAAAAATCCGTGTGGACCTGCACGGTTCAAACCTGCATTGTTCGAGGGTCAGTTGTATAGCCAAAACTAAATTGAAAGACATAATTTAAAAATGTACTTGTGGCATTGGAATGTACTGTATCAGTTTATATGTTCTAGATTAGGATGTGAAAGAATGGAAATTTGGAGTTTTTCATCTCCATGCAGTTTCTAGTGTCTTTAATCCAAAAGACACCTAGGATTCTTTCTCTGATTTCAGTTTTTCTTTTCCACATGTCTTTCCAGTTCCTTTTTGTCTCTTCCTCTCCTATGTTTTACTACTTTTTTAGGTTTTGTTTGTCCACTGAATTTTATCTTTGTTCTATCCTTAAAATGGTTTGATAAACCAGAAGTTAGCTACCAGTGGGAGAGTCTGCATTATGCAAATGGAGGTCTTGGTTGTTTTATTACTTCATTTTTTTTTTTTATAATTTTATTTTTTTTAATTTACATCCAAATTAGTTAGCATATATATTACTTCATTTTTTTTTAAGTTTTGTTTGTCCACTGATTTTTACTTTTGTTCTGTCCCTAAAGTGGTCTTAATAAACTAGAGATTAATTTATTCTTCTTTAAATCTTTTTTTTTAATGTTTATTTATTTTTGAGACAATGCAAGAGACAGAGCACAAGCAGCAGAGGGGCAGACAGAGGGAAACACCGAATCTGAAGCAGGCTCCAGGCTCTGAGCTGTCAGCCCAGAGCCCAACGTGGGGCTCGAACTCACGAACCGTGAGATCATGACCTGAGCCGAAGTCAGATGCTCAACCGACTGAGCCACTCAGGCGCCCCAAGATTAATTTATTTCTAAAAGAAGTGTTTATGCTACTAAGTGAGCTCATGGGAAAGGTCTAAAAATGTACTGATTGGCAGGAGAAAACATCTGAAATAGAGAGTTAATAAAACATGAATGGATGATCTGTAATTGGCTAGTTTATTTCAGAAATGTCTTAAGTGAAACTTCTAAGTGAGCTATCAAAGCCACAGAATTAAGGACTATTTGTTCAGTTTGAGTACTCATATTTTTATTTTTAATTTTAATTTTAATTTTTAAGTTTATTTTGAGAGACAGCACAAGCGGGGAAGAGGCAGAGAGACAGGGAGAGAGAATCCCAAGCAGGCTCCATGTTGTCAGTGTACAGCCCGACCCAGGGCTCGATCCCACAAACAGTGAGATCATGACCTGAGCTGAAATCAGGAGTCAGGTGCTTAACCGTCCAACTTTGGCTCAGGTCATGATCTCACCTTTCATGAGTTCAAGCCCTGTGCTGGGCTCTGTGCTAACAGCTCAGAGCCTGGACTCTGCTTTGGATTCTGTGTCTTCCTCTCTTTCTGCCCATCCCCTGCTTGCATTCTTTGCCTTTCTCTTTCTTTCACAAACAAACATTAAAAAATTTTTTTTAATCTTAATTTTTTTTCAAATCCTAAAATACGAATTACCTAAAGTAACACTGAAAACTATTCTATTCTACAGCTTTTTTAAAAAAACATTTTTTTTAATGTTTATTTTTGACAGAGAGAGAGAGCATGAGCAGGGGAGGGGCAGAGAGAGAGGGAGACACAGAAACCGAGGCAGGCTCCAGGCTCCGAGCTGTCAGCACAGAGCCCCATTCGGGGCTCAGACTCACAGACCGCAAGATCATGACTTGAGCCCAAAGTTGGACGCTCAACCGACTGAGCCACTCAGGCCACCCCCCCACCTTTTTTTTTTTTAACGTTCTTTATTTTACTTTTGAGAGAGACAGAGTGCGAGCTGGGGAGGGGCAGAGAGAGAGGAAGACACAGAATCTAAAGCAGGCTCCAGGCTCTGAGCTGTCCCCTACGCGGGGCTCGAACCCACAAACCGTGAGATCATGACCTGAGCTGAAGTTGGCTGCTTAACCGACTGAGCCACCCAGGTGCCCCTACAGCTATTTTTTAATGTGTCAGCATATGAATGGCATTTGTAAAATTTATAAATGTGAGCCTCTGTTGTTCTGATGAGTCTACAGTGTGGTCATAGTAGACATAATTTATCTAACATATAAATATGAATTATGGGCTGGATGATGAAAATGCTTACCATTTCCGCCCCTGAAAATTAATATCCTGTGATGTATAGAATGAAAGTAAGGAAAGGACTGTTAAGGCTCACAAAAAGGGACTTTTTGTGTGTGTGTGTGTGTGTGTGTGTGTGTGTGTGTGTGTGTGTATATATGTGTGTGTGTGTATATATACATACGCACACATACACTGGTGCCCATGGTGGTCCTGGGCTTTCTCATTTTCCATCTATCCATTTTTTATTGCGTGATACATCAGGAATCTAGGGCAAGAAACCCACTTTGAACCAGAAACATTATCAGAAATGGTGACTCTGCATATAGGCATTCAAACTATCTGTGAGCAGTAATTATTATTGTTAGGTAATAATATTTTAAAATTGTCAATAACTGCACTGAGGGAAGCTTGAGTGCATCCATTCCATAACTCTGTGTTCACGGCTCTCAGTGCTAGTGTACTAGGCTTTTGAGTGGTCCTGGCTTATAAAACTACATGTTAGGCTGTTTCTGAAGGATTCATTATTGCCCACATTGAATATACCCAGTTAGGGGCTGATCTTGCTTCAGAAGATGGGCTCTGTGTGTCTTTTACATCTTTTTTTTTTAAATTTTTTAAAAAAATGTTTACTTATTTTTGAGAGAGAGATAGAGGCAGAACGTGAGAGGGGAGGGGCAGAGAGAGAGGGAGACACAGAATCTGAAGCAGGCTCCAGGCTCTGAGCTGTCAGCACAGGGCCTGACGCGGGGCTCGATCTCACAGACCATGAGATCATCACTCCAGCCAAAGTCAGATGCTTAAAACTGACCAGGCCACCCACGTGCCCTGTGTCTTTTACTTCTTGATTAAATTTGATTCCTTCCCAACTGGATCACAACTTGCATATCGGCCATAGAAAATTGCTGAATGTTTGGACAACCTCTAGAATAAAACTAAATACTGTAGTTTAAAAAATACTATTTGAAAAAATACTATTTGTTGAGATGATTTTTTTACTTGTCAAAGAAACAGATATTCGTTCTTCCATAGTACTTTTCCACAGTCCTGTGTTTGGAAGATCCAGAAAAGTAGGAAGAAGAACGACCACAAAATCTGGTAATCCTACTTGAAAGAAACCATGGATCTTGTTTAGGCCTTTTTTTTTTTTTTCTTTTCAAGTTTTTATTTAAATTATAGTTAACATATATGGAAAAATTGGCTTCAGGTATAGAATTTAGTGATTCATCACTTATATATAACACCCAGTGCTCATCACAGTAAGTGTTCTTCTTAATCCCCATCACCTATGTTGCTCATTCCCTGACAACCTCCCCTCCAGCAACCCTCAGTTTGTTCTCTGTAGTTAAGAGTCTCTTATGGTTTGCTTCCCTCTCTTTTTTTTTTCTCCTATATGTTCATCTGTTTTGTTTCTTAAATTCCACATGAGTGAAATCCTACGGTATTTGTCTTTCACTGACTGACTTATTCCACTTAGCATAATACACTCTAGCCCTATCTACTTTGTTGCAAATGGCAAGATTTCATTCGATGGCTAATACTCCATTGTGTATACATACCACATCTTTTTAAAAAATGTTAAAGTTAAAAAAAATTTTTTTTAGTGTTTATTTTTGAGAGATAGAGACATCGAATACAAAGCAGACTCCAGGCACTGAGCTGTCAGCACAGAGCCCAACGTGGGGCTCAAACTCATGAACTGCAAGGTGTTGACCTGAGCCGAAGTCAGACGCTTAACTGACTGAGCCACCCAGGCGCCCTTTTTAAATTGTTTTTTTTTTTTTTTTTTTTTAATGTTTATTCATTTTTGAGAGACAGAGAACGCAAGTGGGGAAGTGACACAGAGAGAGGGAAACACAGAATTTGGAGGCTCCGGGCTCTGAGCTGACAGCACAGAGCCCAACGCTGGGCTTGAACTCACGAACCACAAGATCATGACCTGAGCCAAAGTCAGACATTTAACCGACTGAACCACCTACGTGCCCCTTTATGCGTTCATCAGTCTATGGACTGTTGGGCTTTCTGTATTTTTATAGTTGATAATCCTGCTATAAACATTGAGGTGCATGTGCCCCTTTGAATCAGTATTTTTGTATCCTTTGGGTAAATACTTAGTAGTGCAATTGCTGGGTCATAGGGTAGTTCTATTTTTAACATTTTGAGGAACCTCCAAACTTTTCCAGAGTGGCTGCACCAGTTTGCATTCCCACCAATGGTGTAAAAGGGTAATATCCTCCGCATCCTCACCAACATCTATTGTTTCCTGTGTTGTTAATTTTTGCCATTCTGACAAGTGTGAGGTGGTATCTCCTTGTGGCTTTGATTTGTATTTCCCTGATGATGAGTGATGTTGAGCGTCTTTTCATGTGTTTTTTAGCCATCAGAATGTCTTCTTTGGAAAAGTGTCTGTTATGTTTTCTACCCATTTCTTCACTGTTTTGTTTTTTGGGTGTTGGTTTTATAGGTTCTTTATAGATTTTGGATATTAACCCTTATCAGATACATCATTTGCAAATATCTTCTCCCATTCTATGGGCTGCCTTAATGTTTTGTTGTTGTTTTCTTCGTTGTGCAGAAGCCTTTTATTTTGATGCAGTCCCAATAGTTCATTTTTGCTTTTGTTTCTCTTTGCCTTTGTTTCTCTTGCCTTTGGAGATGAAAAAAAAAAAAAAAAAAAATCTCTTCTTTTTTTGTTACTGGAATCCTCTTTTTCTTAATACCCCAGAGTAGAAAACTGTGGTTCATCTTTGGTTTGTTACATTTAGTAAATCCTAGTAGCTCTGTTTCTGCTCTGGCTGTTAATTTGTTCAGCCCCTCAACTCCTGATTGACTCCTTTTCACAGTCTTTGTCTTAGGCATTAAAAGTCTTCTCTATATAGTCATTCTATTATCTTTCCTCTTTTATTCTTCACATTATTTGGTTTATTTCTTTAAAAACCAAGTGTGATCATGCCAGTAGACTTAAAAATATACCGTGTCTCTAAATGCTTTAAAGAGAAAGTATGGACAACATATTATAGCATATATAATGTGCTAGAAGCATAGGAAACATAGTGGCTTCATTTATAGTGGCTTCTGACTAGGTACTTTGTACGCGACTTATACAAGTTGATTATCCCCTACATGCAACCCATATTTCCAAACACCAGTGTCATCTTTTGTGCTATTTCTTCTGCCTTGAAATCTTTTTTCTTTTTACTTTCCCCCAGAAATGCCTCTTTCAGAACAACTTGGATGTCATCTTCCTTGGGAAGCATTCTTAAACTGTTCCAGATACAATTCCTTATGCAGGTGTTCCAGGAGGAACTAATTATACTGCTTTATAACCCTTGCCATGTCCTCTTATACTTAGTTGTATATATCATGTACATTTCTGCTCTCTCAGGCAGTTAAGGGAGGTATAGATACCCTGTATTTTGGAATCACAAGATGCTTTTGACTTTTAGAAACTAATTCTGGGGAAGTAAATTTTGTTTCTCACCTATGACTTTCTCTATTGCTTGAGATATTTTATAATGTTGCCTTTACAGTTTATCTGCCATATGCCTATAGTATTCTCATTGTTTTCCTATATACATCCATGCTTTATGCCAAAGATATCCAGAAGATTTGCAAGACGTTTTTAGGGCAGGGGTGCCTGGGTGGCTCAGTGGGTTAAGAGTCTGACTTCGGCTCAGGTCATGATCTCATGGTTTGTAAGTTTGAGCCCTGCAAGGGGTTCTCTGCTGTCAGTGAGGAGCCCCCTTAAGATCCTCTGTCTCCCTCTCTTTCTGCCCCTCCCCCCACTCACATTCTCTTTCTCTCAGAAATAAATAAACATTAAAAAAGAAATTTTTTTGGGCAGTGTTTTGAAATAAAAAAAAAAAAAGTCCAGGACACAACGTCCAAATTGCTTTGATTTTCTTGATGCTACTAATTGTCAGTTTCTGAAAGAAGCCCTATTTTTGTTAAAATTACTTAGTACATCTTTTCAGTGTTAAAAGTTTTCAGTACTTCACATTAGCAGTCAGGAATCTGTCCAAAGAATTCTGAATATATTTATTTCCATAGAAGTTTATTCCATAGAAGTCTGTTTATTTCCATAGAACTCTGCAAGATAATACAACTTAAATGTTAGTAAGAAGGACAAAAAGAAATTGATATTAATAAATAGGTATCATAACTTTGGAAGGTGCTAGATCACCTGTTCATTATTTTGAGAATTTATAAATAGAAAGAGTCAATAATTCATACAGTCTTTCCTGTGTAAACTGTATTGCAGGGCAACCAAATAGTTAATTAGGGAAAGTCCTTTTTAGAAGAATTTCAGGTAATAAATGCAGATGGAATGATAGAATTAGCAAATCCCATTCAGGCAACCCCTAAGTAAATAATGGAGAATGACCACTGAGTAAATAAGACTGGCAACATTTGAATACAATATCCAATATGAATATCACTTTAAGTAGGACAACCAGACATCTTATGAGTCTTAATGTGATGGATTGGGAACATAGATGTATCACCCATGGAGTATTCTTGGCAAAAGACATGAATCATGTCCCTAGATCTTACTAAGTTTACAGGAAATATGGGGAATGGAGGAATAAGTCAACACCAGGAGGAAACAGCTAAATTAGGATGTGATAAATTCTACAGGACAAATGACTTGTTGTTACAGATTAAATGAGATTTAAAGAGACGTGTTAATCAGATACAGTGTGTAGTTCTTGCTTTTGTTCTTGGTTTAGAAAAGCCAACAGTAGAAATTTCATTTTTGAGATGATTGAAATGTGGACATAAAGTACATATTAAATGATTTTGAGGCATTATTGCTAATTTTGTCAGATGTGATAATGGCATTGTAGTGTCAAAGTAAAATCTTTAGAGTGGCTCAGTTGGTTGAGCATCTGACTCTTGATTTCAGCTCAGGTCATAATACCAGCATTGTGGGATTGAGCCCTGTGTCGGGCTCTGAGCTGAGTGTGGAACCTGCTTGGGATTCTTTCTTTCTCTCTGCCTGTCTCTAAAAAACAAACAAACAAACAAAAAGGTCTTTAAATGATAGTGATACATTCTTTACTACATATGGGTGAAATGATATGATGTCTGGGATTTGCTGTAAAAATACTCCCATTCCCTGCTCCCCAAAAGAGAGAAAAGTTGTAGGATGGGAGAACTGAGATAATGAGACATTTATGAGTTGCATGGGCATTTGTTCTACAGTTATCTCCTTATGTGAATGTTTGAAAATTTTTAGACCAAAAGTTGAAAAAATCAAAAATGTGTAGCATGGTTTCTAGCAGTCTACATAGGAAGAAAACTGGGTCAGTAACGTAGTGTCTATATGATGAAAACAAACACCTGCTGGGAAAAAGCATGACTCTTCCTATTAAGACCAAAAAAAAGTTTTCCTTGATAGTGTTCTTGAGGACACTATGTAATATATTGTTAAAAGCATTTTAAATTATATTCCTTCTATAAATTGAGTTTTTGTCGTTGTTGTTTTTTGGTAGCATTCCAAAATGGCTAAATGGCTAGTGGAATACAATCCATGGTTAATTCCAGTGAAACCAGCTTTATGGCAAACCATTCTGATACATTCTAGAAACCTTACTTCAAGCTGTGTAGGGTTCCCCAAGGAGAATTCATAAGAGGTCTTATTCCTGTCTTTTCAAAGCTTAGAGAAACACGGGCACCTGGCTGGCTCAGTTGGTAGAGTGTGTGGCCCTTGATCTCCTGGTCATGAGTTTGAGCCCCATGTTAGGGGTAGAGCTTACTTTTAAAAATTAAAAATAGGGGTGCCTGGGTGGCTCAGTTGGTTAAGGGTTTGACTTTGGCTCAGGTCATGATCTCACAGTTTGTGAGTTCAAGCCCCACATAGGGTTTTGTGTTGACAGTTCAGAGCCTGGAGCCTGCTTCAGATTCTGTGTCTCCCTCTCTCTCTACCCCTCCCCCTCTCGCACTCTATTGCTCTCTCTTTCTCTCAAAAATAAATAAACATAAATAAAAAATAAAAACTACAAAAATAAAATAAGAGCTTAGAGAAACATAAAAACTTCCTATCCCATCATCTCTCCTTCGTTCCATTTCTGTCATGACTTTTTAATGTAACCCACCGTTGCAAAATTAGTTAATATAATAGATAAAAGGGAATTTTCCTTATGCCTGTTTCTTTCTTTCTTTTTTTAATGTTTATTTTTGAGAGAGAGACACACACAGAGTGCGAGCAGGGGAGGGCAGGAAGGGGCAGAGAGAGAGAGAGAGGGAGACACTGAATCTGAAGCAGGCTCCAGGCTCTGAGCTGTCAGCGCAGAGCCTGATGTGGGGCTCAAACTCACAACCTGATCATAACCTGAGGCGAAGCTGGACGCTTAAGTGACTGTGCCACCCAGGTGCCCCATCCTTATAGCTGTTTCTGTTGGCAAAGAAAATCTTACTGAATTTTGTTTTCTCTGGTTTGTCTCAAAAACAAGTCTTTTAAAGTAAAAGTGTTATATTAAAATAGGCATTTAAAATACCATAGCCATTTACTCCCTCAGAGATTTTGATATTAAATTCCCCTCCAGCCTCTCAGAGAATCTGTGTTAAGAGTAACTAGATGGACTGTATAAAGTATCCTGCAGACAGTTCTCCATAAACATTGTTTCACATGGAGCTTTTCCTGAGTATTGAGCAGCAGTGAATTTGAGATTATATTTCCTGGCAAGTGTCTGAAATACAGATCTTCTGTGTTATTGATTAAATATGAACCATTATTCACTGAAGCTCTGTTAAAGTGCACATTCTTCTCTGAAAATAGGAATGACTAACAAGAACAGTACATTAACTCTAATATGACATGAGCCAAAGGAGTACCCAGGTAAAGCCAAGATTCTCCAAAGAATAATTTTAATTACTGGATTAGTTTTCTAATGCTCTGTAACAGATTGTGACAGTTAGCAGTTTCAAACAACACAGATTTATTATCTCACAATTTCCATGGATCATGAGTCTGGGCACAGTTTAAGCTGAGTCCTCTGCTTAGGGCCTCACAGGCTACAAATCAAAGTGTTGGCCAGGGCTGAAGTGTCATCCAGGCTCTGGATCTTCCAAGCTCACGTGGTTATTGGCTGAATTCATTTCCTTTTAGTGGTACAACTCAGGGCAGCTTGCTTTTCCAAGGCCACAGGAAAGTCTCTTATCTCTCGACTCTCTTTAAAGGACTCAGCTTTATTAGGTAGGCATGTCCAGGAAAATCTCCTCTGATTAATGTAATGCCAATTAGGGACCTTAATTGCATTTGCAAAATTTTTTCACCTTTGCCATTTAAAATAACATAATCATGGGAGTGATAGCCCATTTCCTTTGCCCTGTTCCATTGGTTAGAAACAAGTTATAAGCCCCACCCACACTCAGAGAGGATTATACTTGGGCATGGGGCCTTGGGGGTTGCATTTCAGTATCCTGCCTACCAAGATTATACTATTGCCTGTTAAAAAATATTTTAAGTATCTTATTTTGTTTGTTATTACACAGATGACATTATGAAACTTAAAGTAGAATAGAAAAAAGTCACCCCATAATCCTGCCAGCCAGTGTATCAAAATGTTTTCCTTTGGCTGTGTGCATGCATAATTTTTACAAAGTATTATGGAGCAGAGATACAGTTTTCCATTGCTTTTCACTTAGCAAAGGCATTTGTCTGATTGCTCACATAATGTTTATATGTACCATATTTAAGGGATGGGATTGCTTCAGGTGAACATATCTAGATTATTGAAATTGCTGCGGGTGAATGAATCTGTATTAGGCTAATAAAGGTATAAGTCACAAACAGTAGAAATCATTATTCTGTGAGCTTTGATAAACACACATATTTGTGTAACTCCCATCACAATCAAGATAAAGAATATTATTGGGATGCCTGGGTGGCTCCATTGGTTAAGCATCCATCCGACTTCAGCTCAGGTCATGATCTCACCATCTGTTGAGTTCAAGCCCCGCATCAGACTCTGTGCTGACAGCTCAGAGCCTGGAGCCTGCCTCGGATTCTGTGTCTCCCTCTTTCTCTGACCCTCCCCTGTTCATGCTCTGTCTCTCTCTGTCTCAAAAATAAATAAACATTAAAAAAAAATTTAAAAAAAAAGATAAAGAATATTATCTTGTGCCCTTTGGTAGACAAGCCCTCCTCCCACAGTGCAGCCTTCAGTCAATGTATTCTTACTATTTCTTCAGTGTCATATGAGTGGAATCACACACCTTGTATACCTTTGGGTTTGGTTGCTTTCACTGAATATAATGTTGTGCAGTAAAGGCATAGCATTCCTGTGACACAATAAGAAATACATATTTGGTCTGTGTCCCTGGTTCCTGGTACAGAGCTCCTAAAATCCTTGCAATTTCCTGAAAGGAACATCTTTTATACCTTTATACCACGTGAGTTTTACTACCTTTTTAAACCTTTATACCACGTGAGCTTATGCTAATAAAGTTACTTTTGATAGGCCCCTAGACAGCTTCAGGATGGTAGTTGGTTGTCACATGGTTACTAACCCTGTGATTAGAGGGTTGGCACTTGCAGCCCCACACCTGAACCTTCATGGAGGGGAGAATGGTTGGAAATTGAGTTCAGTCACCAGCGGCCAATGATTTAATCAGCTGTGCCCACATAAAACCCTTGAAACAATGGGGTTTGGAGAGCTTCAGAGTTGCTGAACATATCCACTTGCTGGTAGGGTGGCATAGTCCGACTCTGTGAGAGAGAAGCTCCTGTTCCTAGGACCCATTTGGACCTTCCCTGTGTACCTTCTCATCTAGGTGTTCATTTGTCTTCTTTAATAAACTGGTAATAGTGAATAAAGTGGTCTTTGGAATATGATGAGCTGTTCTAGCAAATAACTGAAATTGAAAGAGAGATATGGTTTTGGGAACCCACCACCTTGTAGCCAGGTCAAACAGAAGTATGTGGACCTGGAGATCCAATACTTAGGACTGACATCGGAAGTGAGGGCAGTCTTGTGGGACGGAGCCCAAAAGCCCAAGGAGTCTGATGCTGACTGAGTAGTTATTATTAGAATTAAAATGAATTGTAAGATATCTGGTGGCATCTGTAGAGTTAGAGAATTTCTTGGTGTGAGGGAGAAAACTGACACATTTTATGTCACAGAAGTGTTGTTTTGAGTAAAAATACCTTAGTTACTCAAAGAATAGGCAACTGTGAGCTGCCTAAGGTTTGGCCCTTGCCATCTCCTGGAAGGTAACCTCTAAGCCCTTGGGATATCTTGCCTGAGAAGAGTGTCTTTGTTTACTTGAGGGCCTTTGGCCACCCCACGTTGCCTGTGCCGACAATGTGGCTGACAGTGTGGTAGGAGGCTTTGTGTGGTGTGGTATCAGCTTGACCTCTGGAGGAGTTGCAGGCTAAGGCCACCTATGCAGATGGTCAGACCTGCCTGTGCGTCAGACCCCTGACAAAAATGCTTGACACCAGGTCTTGGGGGGTTTCCCTGGTTGCCAGTACTCCATGTGTGCTGTCACATTTCTTGCTGGGAGAAATAAGTGCTGTCTCTACAACTCTACTGGGAGAGGACAAGTGAAAGTTTGGTGTCTCCTGGACCCAGCCCTATACCCCTCTTCCCTTTACTGATTTTAATCTTTTTTTTTTTTTTTTTTTTTTTGCTATAATAAACTGACCATGAATAAAATGGCCCTTTTGAATTTCATGAGTCCTTCTAGTGAATCATTAAACTTGAGGGTGGCTTTGGGTTTAATGATGCTGAACTGTAGAGGTTCATCCATATTACTGCAAGCATCAATACTTAGTTGTTTTTTTTGTTGACTAGCATTCGAAGTTTGTTCATTCTCCATTTGCGCTGGTTGTTTCCATCTATTGGCAATTATAAATAAAACTGCTATAAACATTTGGGTACAGGTTTTTAAAAAAATGTTTGTAATGTTTATTTATTTATGAGAGAGAGAGAGAGCATGAGCAGGGGAGGGGCAGGGACAGAGGGAGACAGAGAATTTGAAGCAGGCTCCGAGCTGTCCGCACAGAGCCTGACTCAGGGCTTGAACTCTTGAACTGTGAGATCATGACCTGAGCCAAAGTCGGATGCTTAACTGAGCCACCCAGGAGCTCCCAAGTACAGATTTTTGTGTGAACATAGGTTTTTATTTCACTTGGATAAATAACTAATAGTCAGATTGCTTGGTTATATGAAGGGTGTCTAACTTTATTAGAAACTACTAAATTGGCTTGCAAAGTGGTTGTACCATTTGCACTCCTCCCAGCTACCACTGTGTGAGAATTCCAGCTTCTCTTCATACTCCTCAATAGTTGGTATTGCCAGTTTTATTTTTCTTTTAATTGTAGCCATCATGATGGATGTAATAGTATCTCACACAAATAGTTGTACTTTGCATTTCCCATAATGTTAAGTGTCTTTACATGTGTTTATTATGCCAGTCACATAGCTTATTTAATGAAGTGTCTGTCTAAATCTTTTGCCCGTTAAAATTTTTTTTTAAGGTTTATTCATTTTTCAGAGACAGAGAGAGAAAAAGCGTGATTGGGGGAGGGGCAGAGAGAGAGGGAGACACAGAATCCAAAGCAGGCTCTAGGCTCCCAGCCGTCAGCACAGAGCCCAACGCCGGGCTCGAGCTCACAGACCTTGAGATCATGACCTGAGCTGAACTCGGACACTTAACTGACTGAGCCATCCAGGTGCCCCTAAAATTTTTTTTTTATTACAGAGTTTTGAGAGCTCTCTAAATATTCTGGATACCAATCTTTTATCAAATAAGTATTTTGCAAATATTTTCTCCCAATCTATAACCTTTGGAGAGGAGTTTTTAATTTTAATAATGTTTAATTTTTAATTTTATAAATTTTGTGGATGTTTAAAAATCTTAAAAATTTTTTTTATGTTTTCATCTAAAACTTTTTTAGTTTTATATTTTACATTTAGGCCTTTCATTTTGAGTTAATTCAGTAAATGCAATTTGAGTTAATAATGGTGTGAGATATGGGTCAGGGTTCATTTTGGGGGACATATGGATGTCTGATTGTTCTGAAACCACTTGCTGAAGAGGCTCTTCTTTCTCCACTGAATTGCATTTTTACTTTTGTTAAAAATCAATTACCCATATATGTATGAGTCTATTTCTGGACTCTATTTTGTTCTATTTATCTATTTTTTGCTGATGTCATGCTGAGTTGATTAATGTATTTTTATAAGTATAGTCCTCAGATAAGATAGTATGAGTCTTCTGATTTTTTTCAAAATTGTTTTTGTCTGTTCCAGTCCCTTTGACTCACTTTGCTGATTTTATAAAAAAAAAATTTTTTTTTTTACATTTATTTGAGAGACCAAGCACCAGTGGGAGAGGGGCAGAGAGAATGAGACACAGAATCTGAAGCAGGCTCCAGGCTCCAAGCTGTCAGCACACAGCCCGATGCGGGGCTCAAACTCACAAACTGTGAGATCATGACCTGAGACAAAATCGGACACTTAACCGACTGAGCCACCCACGTACCCTTTACTTTGCTGATTTTAGAATCAACTCATTGATGTCAATATAAAAAGCTTTTGCTTTTCTTTTGATTGACATTGCTTTGAATTTTTTAAAAAATGTTTTTATTTATTCTTGAGGGAGAGAGAGACAGAACGTGTGACTGGAAGAGGGACAGAGAAAGAAGGAGACACAGAATCTGAAGCAGGCTCCAGGTTCTGAGCTGTCAGCACAGAGCCTGATGTAGGGCTCGAACTCATGAGCCGTGAGATCATGACCTGAGCTGAAGTCATAACTCTTAACTGACTGAGCCACCCAGGCACCCCTGATTGAAATTACTTTGCATTTGTAGATCAATTTGGGGAGAACAAGTCTCTAATAAATGCTCATGATATATTGCTCTGCTTATTTAGGTCTTTTTCATCTGTGCTTTGTAGTTTTTCAGCATAAATATCTTGCATAAATTTTATTACATTTATACATATTTTTATGTTTTTTGGCTCTTTTGTAAATGGTATTGTTTTTTAAGTTTGGATTTTCAACTTCAGTTCCTAGTATATCGAGATATAATTGTTGCTTGCTTAATGATCTTATAGTTTGCAACCTTGCTAAACTCACTTATTAGTTCCAGGAGCTTTTTTTTAAAGATTCTTTGTCATTTTCTACATCCAGTCATGCCATTTGCAATCCGTATGCCTTTTATTTCTTTTATTTCTTGTCTTACTGCACTTTCTAAATCTTGAGTGTGTTATTGAATAGGAGTGGTGACAGCTGATGTCCTGAATCTTTGGGGGAAAACATTTAGTGTTTTATTATTTGATAGGATGTTAGCAGTAAGTTTTTAGTAAATGCATGTTATCAGGTTGTATAAGTGCCCTTCTATTCCTAATGTGCTGAGAACTTTGCCATGAATAAAGGTTGGATTTTCGTAAATGCTTATTTTTTTTGCATTTGTTGATGCCATCATATTTTTCTTCTTTAGTTTGCTGACCTGGTGAATTACACTGATTTCATCTTTCAGTGTTGAATCAACTTGTATTCCTGGGATAAATCCTTATTGGTTTTGGTATTTTATCTTTCTCCTAAGTTACTGAATTTGAATTTGGTTTGCTAACATTTTGTTGAGGATTTTTGCATCTGTGAGGGATAATGATCTATAGTTGCTTTTTCTTGTGATTTCTTTGTCTCATTTTGTTGTCAGGGTAATGCTGGCCTCATAAAATGAGTTGGAAACTGTTCCCTTCTATACTGTTTAAGTTGATTTTTTTCCCCCACTCTTTTTCCTGGTTAGTTTCAGCTTTATGATCTCTGTTGACCTACCTTAAAGTTCATTGATTCTTTCCTCAACTGTCAAGTCTGTTGCTGAACCTGCCAAAGGCTTTTAAAAATTTTGTTACTGCATTTCTCATAGTCTTTATCATTTCAAATTGTCTCTTATAGGTTTTTCTGTTCAACTCTTATAGTTTCTATCTCTGATGTTTGCCACCTTGCTCATACCTATGGTTTACCTGTTCCATTTGATCCATTATTATTAGTAGTAGTTACTTTAATTAATTGGCTGGCTGAAAGTTCCAGCATTTCAGTTACGGCTTCGTCTGCTTCTTTTGACTGTTTTGTCACCTGACAATGATTTGTTTGCTCTTGAGATTTTGCGTAGCTTATAATTTGGACAGGGAGGGGATGTTACCAAATTATTTACTTGAAGGAATGATGCAACTGAAAGAACTTCAGATGTTTTCATACAACTCATAGAAAAGGTAATGGTAACCTCAACATGCGTGCACTGCCTTCAAGACCACGGAAATCACCCCTATGGCCAAGCTTATACTTTTTGTTTGAATGCGAGCCGTCATTTGCAGGATAGTAGAGACTGAAATATATAGTATTTATGTTAAGAAATGGGTATGACTCTTGTTATATTGAGTTGTTCCTATGCAGGGTTGAATTAGTCTTACTTGATTAGGGTTTTGTTTGTTTGTTTGTTTGTTTTTTCCTGCTCTGGTTACATTCAGTGCATCATCAATTTTAAATACTTAATGGCATCACTTTGTGCTTAAGGGTGGGGGATGATTTGTTGAAAAGTTTTTACCTTTAGTCTTAGGCAGGCTTTGTTTCCCTAATAATTTCCCTTTTCCTAATAGTCCCACTTTTTCCCCACTACCAGTAGACCTCTATTGTTTGGGGCCAGGATATTTCCTGTCCCTCCATCAGAGGTGGATATTATCATCTAATTTTGAAAGAATTATAAAAATTTGAATTATAAAACTACTAGAAGAAAATACAGAAGAATACCTACATATTTTCTTTTTTTTAATAATTCTTTTTTTTTAATGTTTTATTTATTTTTAAGAGAGAGAGAGAGAGAGAGAGAGAGAGAGAGAATGAGCAGGGGAGAGACAGGGAGACACAGAATCTGAATCAGGCTACAGGCTCTGAGCTGTCAGCACAGAGCCCAATGCAGGGCTTAAACAGATGAACAGTGAGATCCTGACCTGAGCAGAAGTCGGATGCTTGACCAATTGAGCCACCCAGGCTCCCCTACTTACATATTTTCTAAGCATGACTTAAGGTTGAAATGTAAAGCTACTAGCATGTTTGTATAAAAAATTAAAACTGGTGAATATCAAAACCAAATTACCGGGGGGGGGGGGGGGGGGATAAACATTCATGCAAATGTAGATATAGAAGCAAATGAAACAGTTAATTTTTTTTAAGTTTGAGAGAGAGAGAGAGAGAGAGAGGGAGAGAGAGAGAGAGAGAGGGAGAGAGAGGGAGAGAGAGAGAGAGAGCATGAGCGAGCTCATGTGCTTGCATGTGAGCAGGGGAGGGACTGAGAAAAAGGCAGAGGGAGAGTCCCAAGCAGGCTTCATGCTGGCAGCCACACGTGGGGCTGGAACCCATGAATTGCAAGATCATGACCTGAGCTGAAACCAAGAATTGAGCTTTCAACTGACCTAGCTACCCAAGCACCCCAAAAGAGTTGATTTTAAGATAATTTTCACAGTCATAATAGTTGAAAAGAAGGACTTTTATGTATTATAAACAAAGAATATAAAGGCATACAAGGTAAAGGTTTCACATATAAAGGTTATTTGTAATACAGAGAATCTCAGGAATTCCTCCATTTGAAGTTATTTCTGACAGATTATTTTAATGTGATAGCTTTAAGAGCAAATTTGGAGAGCAGACAGAAGAAAGCAATGCTACAGTGTTGTTTAAAATTGTTTCATTGGGAAGTCCTTTGGCCTTTACTCTTGGTATGTATGTATTAGTGTATATATATATATATATGTGTGTGTGTGTATATATGTGTGTATATATATGTATATATATATATACATACATATGTGTATATATATATATACATATATATATACACATATGTATGTATATATCTTCTGTGAGACCTTTGAGAGAGAACCTTTCTGGCTAAACATGATTGTTTTCCTGATGCAAGATTACATTCGTCTGTACTTTAATATTTTTCAGCTTTGAAACTAGCATGTGACAGGAGAGGATATTTGCTATTTGATGAATTATTCAGAAGTCTTAGATGTAAGCTTTTAGGAACTTTCAAGATTATATCGGCCTCTATGTGCTATATATTATTTAAAAAAATTTTTTTAATGTTTAAATATTTTTGAGACAGAGAGAGACAGAGCATGAATGGAGGAGGGGCAGAGAGAGAGGGAGACATAGAATCCGAAGCAGGCTCCAGGCTCTGAGCTGTCAGAACAGAGCCCGACGTGGGGCTCGAACTCACGGACTGTGAGATCATGACCTGAGCCGAAGTCGGATGCTTAACTGACTGAGCCACCCAGGTGCCACTATGTGCTGTATATTATTATTCCTAGAGCAGCAAAATGGTTTGCCCAAGGTTAGTGGTAGAAGTAACCTAGACTTGTTTGACTCCTGTTCTTTGATTATACTGTGGTGTGTGATTGCTGATTTCTAATTTGATACATCTGGGATATACATTGTAAACATCCATTTGTAAACGGCTGTATGGAATGGGAATTGACCAGTTTTAACCTAAGTATTTGTGCACTTTGTGAATAGTGAAGCTGGTTAGCCTTTTGAGTATTTCTCTTGGCCATTTGATTTTAGGTAATATAAAAATGTGCCCTGGAGTAACAGAATGTTTGGGGGGATGTTGATTTCAATTTTAAGTTTGTAGTTAAGGTCTTTTTTTGAGGTCTGTTTTTCAGTTGTAATTTTTAAGAGAGAATTCTAAGGCCTCTTCTCCTGTGAGCTCCTGTGAACATAGGCCTTGGAATTGGAACACTATTTTATACACACTCTTTAATTGAATAAATAATTTGTAGTGGTGAAGCACATGTGGAGCCAGAAGACAATATTTTCCTTTATATGGAGTAATTTATTTTTACTGCATATTTATATTTTGTAGTATGTTATAAATCTTATTATATGTAACCATGTGGCCTTTTCTAGAATGTGCCAAAGAAAAGAATGACTGAAGATTCCCCATATTTTACTGCTAAGTCTTGTTTTGTTTGGTTTCTTTGAAGCCAGATGCCATTAATTTGAGAAATGTGCCTCCGAGCTGTGTGTTCTTGATCATAGAGTTCCTTCATTATGTAGAATCTAGTTGCATCTGTGGGGAAGAACATCGATGGAGTATAGGTAGCATGCTGAGGTTTAGAGTATTACTTTTTAGCTTAGATTTTACTTTGAATTCCCCTCATTTATAGCTTTGAATGTATGTAGAGTAGCTCTTTAACTTAATTAATTTTCATGGACATGAACAGAAGCATTCTTTAGGACTTTTAGCTCTGCTACAACTAATGTGGCAATAATGAAACCTACCCTGTTTATACATAAGAGCACTAATATAACAGTTGAAGAGGAAAAATGCAGACTGCCATCTAGCATGTTTTAATAGTAGTTAATAGTTGAAGCATTTATGAGAGGGATGATGAACAAACAGTTCTCTGGGACACCCTGGGAAAACCTTGCTGAATGCTCAGTGGCAGCTGTCTGGTTCCCTGTTGCTTGTAGTTCCTCATTCAGCAGATTAGGAAAATTCCAATGTTATGTGTATTCTAAGTTAAAAAAATTTTTATCATTAAAAATCAGATTTCAAGGCTCATTTTTAATAGAAAATGTTGAGAAGTGGCTAGGTCCCTGTGCAGCCAGAATATAAATTGGAAACTGGGTAACAAATGTGCAGAGCATACAGTTAAAAGGCTGAGGGGAGATTGCTCTTTTCCTCTTTCCTTCCTTTACTTCTGCCTTCCTTTCTTCTTTCTCTGTCCTCCTCAGTCCACATGGGATCAAGAGGACAGTGAGGAAATTATGTTTGTATGTTGGCTTCATCAAAGACATTATTTGAGATTGTTCTCTTTAGAATACTAAGAATAGACTGGTGTTTTGGATATGTACTCATAGGATCATTTTTGGGTTTGCATCAAATTGGTAGTTTGGTAACGAAATGAATGTTTTTCTTGTCAACTGTAACTCTTTCTTTGTATGTGTTCTTTAGGAATTATCCCCAAGAACAACCTTGCTTTTCTGGGAAGCTCAAGTTTTATGAAGGCTTTACATTGTACCTCTATAATGAAATGAAATAATGTGTATAAGCCATTATTTTAAAGGCAATGAATAACTGTAGAAAGAACGTAAACTCATATTTATGACTCTTGATATAGAGATTTGAAGTTCTGCTTAACTTGGTTGGATTTAGAAAAAGGTACATTTTGATATATTCATTACTTGATTTGATAGCATTTACTGAGTATCTACTCTGCACAAAGTTTAGTTGATACTGGGGGTATAGTTAGGAAAAAGATACATTGTGCTTGCCCTTATTGGAGCTTATACCCTATCAAGAGACACAGATATAAAGCAATCAATTATACAATTAATGGTATAAGTGCAGTTGTGGTAAAGTACTAAGACAAATAGGGAATGTTTTGAAAATCCATAGTTGGGGGGGGGGTGGGATTCGACCTAGTCTGGGAATCAGAGATGGCTTTCTTTAGGAAGTGACATTTGAGTTATATTTTCATTAACATAAATATGATCAAGGAATTCAGTTTAAATAAGTGCTTAGGGAAATACTTAAATGGAAATTATTTAAGGTTTAATAATAACCACAGTAACATAAATTTATTTCCATTCTGTTCTTGGTCTTCCACTTGTGTAATTCAGTTGTAATTCTTGGATTCCTTCATTTTATTTTTTTATTCTTATTTTTTATTTTTAGATTTATTTATTTATTTATTCATTTATTAATTATGTAGAAGAAGTACTTTATTAAACACATTACCCTGGCTTCCTTCATCGTAATATTGACTTTCACAGTTCGTAGATGGGCTTGTGTATAAAGTCAGTGACCCCATAATTCAATCCAGTCTTTACATTTGACAATTAATAAAAGCCTCTAAGTTATAATAGATTTGAAAATTATTTGTTAAAATACACTAAACTTATCTTGTATGCCATTCTATTGATGCTTCCTTAAATAAACAAACTGAAGCATTTCTATTGTCTGTTTTTCCACATACACTATGAGCTTCTCAAGGACACAGGACCTATCTCCAAAACTTGCAGGGTGTGAGACACATAACAAGTGCTAAGTAAGTAAATAAGTTATGAATAACTTGTGTTAATAAGGAGGTAGCAATTTGTTGACTGACCTTCATGTTTCTTTTAAGTGACAATTTAGCATAATGCAGGGTGCTTTGGAATCGTAAGGCCTAGTTTTGTAATCATCCTTATGTGTATGCTTAGATGAGTAACTAAACTTCTCTAAACCTCATTTCCTTCATCTTTAAAATAAAGTAAGATTATAGATGTAAAGTACTTAGCATAATGTCTGACACATAGTGTAAGTGTTCCATAAATAGTAAATATTATTATAAGATTCATGCACTCAATTTTTTCTCTCTGTGTTTTTTCTGTTGTCACTTATAGTGACACAGAATACTGGTATTTAGGAGAGCAGATAATTGGCCTTTTCTATAATTACACCAAATCAAAAAGTGAAAAATTTATAGCTGGTAGGCTATTTGCTTACTGAAACTAAGCTTCATGAGCTACTAATTATTGATAATTAAGTGGGTAATTATGACCCTTATCATTGCAATGAATATATTTCCTTCCTTTATAAGTCAGCTTTTAAAAAAAATAAAAGAAATAGTTTTTATGAATAAATTTTTATGGTTTTTTAAAAAACAAAATAATCTTGGGGCGCCTGGGTGGTTCAGGTGGTTAAGCATCTGACTCTTGATTTCAACTCAGGTCATGATCTCCCGTTTTGTGAGTTCGAGCCCCACGTAGGGCTCTGTGCTGACAGCGGGGAGTCTGCTTGAGATTCTCTCTCTCTCCTCCCTTCTCTCTGCCCCCTCCCCTGTTTGCATGCTCTGTCTCTCTCTCTCTCTTTCTCTGAAAATGAATAAATAAACTTTAAAACAAAACAAAAAAAGACCAAAGTAATTTTGCAATGTATCTTTTATATAAAAATATTTGATGTATGAGGTTTGCTTGAATTGAGGGGGGTGAGTTTACTTAATGTAAACATTACATGGGGGGATGGAAAAAGTAGAAGATCAAGTTTATATTTTTGATTTTTGAGCTTTTCTAAGTAAACCTAGTCATTTTAAACACTTCTGTGTCACTCTTTACCTATATAGTGAGAGGTACTATAACTTGAAGTAAAACGGACTAATGCATTTTTCTGAGGATCTTTATAAAAGTAAAGTATGTAAAGTAACAAAATTCTGAGGTTTCAAATCTGACTTTAAAATTTATTTTAATTCCATATTACTTACAGTTACGAGTTGCTTGCAAAACCGTATCAACACTCCCTGAAACAAAGCAAAAAATGCCAGCAAGCAAACAAAAAATCCTTTAAGGCCTTTTTATTCTACATTAAAAAATATATACACTTCAGTCTTCTCAAAAAGCAGAATATCCACAAATTCGTGATCTTTTTTCTTATAAACCATAGACACTGGCCAGAGTCAGGGACTTCATAGAATACTATTTGGAATGTAGTACTGGGAATATAAGACATTTGATTGAAAAGGTTATGAAACATAGGGCCTTCTGCCCTTGAAATCCTTTGATTGATTTGGTGGATTTACATGTTTTTCAGGGTACTTAAAAGGATAGCACTCAACATGTTATGAGGGTTCTTAGGAGTCCATTTAGAAATTCGCCTATAAAAATGAAATCAGGTGGCAGTTTTATGTAAGGCAACCTGACAATCAGTACTCCAACTACATAATTTAGTGAGTGGGATTTATGTAATAAGAATGTTATTTTCATCTCTTAAGTGACTATTTATATTTTCTCACTTGCTCCTAGAAAGTGAGATTGGGAAGCAAGCAATTTCCATTGGAACAGTTGTGTGGTGCCCAAGATGCCAAAGCAGATCATTGATAATTTGGTATCTGAATGTGATCTTAACTCTTTTTTCCTGCCATGTTAGGTAATTTTCACCAGATTATTTTACAGGCTCCTTAATTCAAGTTGAGATTTTAGAAATCTTAGTCTGTAGTTCTCAAGATGTATGTCTGAAATCGAACTGCTCACTGACATGTATAAGATACGTTTGATTTAGAAGAACTCGAGGATTGGATCAAAGAAGGAGTAATTATTCCAAGTTTGAGATCTTTGTGTGTATAGGTTAAAAGTCTTGTGATTGGACGGGAAGTAAACATAATATATTTTCCTGAATTGTGATTGGCTAAAAACCTTTTCTCTCCACAGTATTTTCTAATAACTGAATCCGGAGCCTTTCCCAGTTTTTATTGTATGACTAGTGAGTTTGAGGTATGTGCTGGTACTGAAAGGACTCAAATTGGCACAGAGACTGTAAATATTAGGGGCAGTGACAGAAGCCCTCCACGGGGCGTTTGGCATTCTTACAACAAAGCTGTAGCGAGGTGTAAATCTCTGAATAGTTCAAACATGTAATTAGTGTCGTTGCAGACGGGAAGGATGAAAGGATGACAGTGTTTTCTTCATTTTTTGTTTAGAATTGTGGACTGTTCTGCAGTGACTGTTTTCAGTGGAAAGTGTTGCTCTGCTTTGCCGCTGTCACTACAGGACTGCTGTTTCGGGCGAAATTCGGGCTAACTCAGGCAGCAGGCGGCATGTGTTCCGAAAAACAGCGCTCTGGAGATGCGGCATTTAACCTGGGGTTTATTTTGTGACCCAGAGTGGAACCGGCACGCCTCACTTTTGGGTCACCTACCCCCTCCATTCTGCGGGAGCGGCTATTAGAGAGGTGAACCTCAAACGCTCTTCCTAGTGCCACGGAAGGGGAGCATTCTTTCTACCACCGCTCTCCTTACTTCTTAGACTGGCTCGTCCCGCGGCCTCCGCGCGGCAGCGTCGTGGGGCACTACTTTCCGAGTGGGGTTGTTCCTCCGACCGTCTCCCGCGGCTCCCTGCCCGCGCCGGCGGAAGGAGACGCGGCGCTCGCAGCCGGCGAGTGGAGGGGGAGGCGGAGTAGTGCTGTCCACGACGAGGTGGCGGCAGTGACCGGGGCTGCCTTACGGCGACTGGTGTGGGGATTTCTGTCAGTTTGTGTGTGTGTGTGTGTGTGTGTGTGTGTGTGTGTGTGTGTGTGTGTGCGCGCGCGCGTGTGTGTGCGCGTGTGTGTGCGCGCGTGCGCGCGCGACTACAGTCAGAGGCTGCGAGTCGGGAGTCGGGAGTCCAGGGGAGTGTTGAGGACTGCCACAGACCGAGGTCGCTGTGCCCTTCTGGGCAGAGCGTCCGGTGCGCCCCCGAATCGACGCTCGCTTGCTCGCGGGGCTGCCGCGGTCCCCCAGTCCTCTCTCATCCTCAGCATGGGCGGCCGGTAGGAGCGGGGTTTCACCGATTACCTCGCAGTGGAGGAGGCAGCAGCCGCTTCGGCAGTGATGGCTATGGCGGTGGAGACGCGGCTGGAACTGGTGGGGAAGCGGTTCTTGTGCGTGGCGGTCGGCGAAGAGGCTCGGCCAGAGCACGGGGAGAGTGGACGCTGTTGGCGGGGCTGGCGAGCAGGGGTCATCCGAGCTGTGTCACACAGGGACAGCCGAAACCCGGACCTGGCGGTAAGAGAGCGAGTGTCCCTCAGCCTCCTGGCCCACGCCTGCACCACTGGTCCCTGGCGGCAGCAGCACCTTGTGGGGTTACCTCTGGTACCTTGCGCCTCCCAGCAGGCTGGCGGTCACGCCCCTCTTTGGAGCAGTCAGCCGCTTAGCCGTCATCCCCTGCCGGGGTCTTTTCGCAAGTGGCTCCCCCGTGGGAGTGGTGTGTTGTCCAGTGTCCGGAGAGGGAGACCCGGGCTCCTGCCCACGCCCCGCCGGGTCCCTTGGCTGCTGTCTGGGAGAGGGGCGGGGGGGTCATGGCCCGCGGTGGCCGCCGGGGAGACCTTACCGAAGGCGGGGCTGTGAGCCGGAGCCGCTGGGGCAGGTGGGGGTGGCGGACAGAACACAAGACCACTCATGGCGGTAGGGGGCCATCTTCACCAGCATCTCTTTCCTTGCAAAAGTCTTAGTAGTGCAGGGGTTGGAGACTTAAAACTTAGGCAGTAAGGCTGCTGAAGGGGAGAGAGAAAAGGAAAAAGACAGATCTTTGGTTTTTCCGGCAGTCCTGGGATTGTGTATGTTTTCGAGGCAAACACTGTGTAGTGGCGACGTCTTGATACAACCTCTTTATACAGATGCTTGGATTTCTAACTGGAAACGATGAAAATTTTTGATTTGACGGGTTATAGAAATTAACCCACCCCTTGTTTTCATTTTTTTTTTTTCCATAGTGTTGTGGTTTTTTAGAAAGTGAATAGTGCTTTAAAAGACATCCTGGGTTTTATACGATTTTAAATAAAGCAAGGAATATTATAAATTAAAATGCTACTCCCTGCCGAACCTGAAGTGTCCTTTGGTTTGCTTTCTTTCTTTTCCTTTCAAATGATCCTGCCAATATTTTCTTTCAGTAGTGTAGGAATGTACACCGTTTCAAGACAGGATATGCTGTGTGTTAGTGTTCCAAGCACGTTTTCACTTGGGGACAGGTTGGAGGTAAGGGGCGGAGTAGAGGCTAGGCATTGACTGACTAGCCTTTGCACGGTTGATTTACGACTGCATAATCCATGAAATTTATTGGTAGTGTCCTGCGGTATTTAATTTTTTATTGATAACTTCAAACGGTAATATTTTTCCATTTGTATATCTTCGAATTTACATTTCCAAATTCACTCTCTCTATACATGTGCATACCTATTTTAATATTTACATTGGTCTGTGTTTTTGTAAACCACTGTTTAATGACTGTAGTCAATGGTTCGGTTTTGTAGGGCATGTATTAATGTTGACTTGATTTTACAAAATAGGTTTGTTTCGCCAATAGGTGTTTCTAATAGGAAATAAGCAGGATAATGGTAATTTTGAAGATTTTGGTTATTCTCATTGGAAAGAAGAAAAAGAATCTTTAAAATTTCTGATCTTAGTGATTCTACAGATTGTGTCTATTCAGTAACTTTTTTGTGTGTAAAAGGCAGGTGCTAAATTTATTTTTCCTCCTCTTAACTGTGATATGATTTGGTTTTTATGTGGAAGCTAGTTGGATTATGGTTTAGCATTTTAAAATTATTTCACAGCAAACCTGGAATAATTTTTTGTTTTCCACAATATTTTGTTTAAGTAGATGCATGAAAATTAGGAAATATAGTTTTAAATTATGAATATCATTCATGACAGTCAAGTCATCAAAGTTAAATATACTAAAAACCTTCTTATATGGAAATTTAAATGATGCAAAGAATGGATTTACAAATAATCACGTTTGTAAAAGGCCAGGTATTAAGCTGGGTATTTAAAAATGAGAAATAGAGGCACCTGGGTGGCTCAGCTGTTTAAGCATCAGGCTCTTGGTTTCAGCTCAGGTCAGGACCCCATAGTTCATGAGTTTGAGCCCTACATTGGGCTCTGTGCTGACAGCACAGCCTGCTTGGGATTCTCTCTCTCCCTCTCTCTGCCCCTCCCCTGCTCATGCTGTCTCTGTCTGTCTCTCTCAAAATAAATAAAGAAACTTTAAAAATATGTATGAATGATGGGGATCAATTACCTATTACTATTTATTAATTTTGAGTGTCTCTTTTTTTGTTGTTTTTGGATTTTTTTTTTGTTTTGTGACATTGTGTACCTTGGTGGTTATTTCCGCAATATCCATTATCTATTGTGTGGTTTGGCTAAACTATGGGCCATGGTATTCCTTAGATAATCAGGCAGTTAAACTCCTCTGGCTACACTGATGGTTGCAGGCCTTAACTAATTAGGTCCAATCAGAATGAAATCAAGTATAGTGGTGTGTGGGTATGACGCTGAAATTGCTACAGCCATTTCCCTGCTTTAAGGTCAACCAGTTTGAGGGCAAAACTGACAAACAGATCAAATTGTTTTCTAAAGCCCAAATACTACTGTTGGATTTTTCATGTATGGGATTTTTCATTTTGGGAGAATACATTTTATTTTGTCTCTTTCTGTTGTTTTTTCTGTGGAACTAAAAGCATTTTAACTGATTGATATACATGGTAATATTCTATTCCATTTTTTTTGGAAAGCACATATAAGAAGTATTTTCATGACATTCTTGCCTTGTTTGCTATTTGATATTGAGACATTAAGACTTTTGTCATACTTCAGTGATGATTTTCTGAAATGATGATACATTCTGCTTTGTGTCTTCATGTCTTCAAAGCTTTGAAAAATTGGTTTAAATGTATGTAAGATACACAGATATCTAGGTTCCTAAATAATGGAAAATAAGAAATAACATTTGAATATTTATGTCAGGAAGTATGCTATAAACCCCTTGTAGTTACAAAGAAATTTCAGGAAAGAGGCATTATTAATATTTCAGAAATTAACAAGAAATTAACCTTTATTTTTTAGGCTATATACCATAAATGTTGTACGTTTATTGTTGGCCAGATAAATACCTATAGGAACACTATTCTTTATCCACAGTTCTGAAATTCAAATACTGTAGTTTTGTACCAACAAAATTTTTGTAATGATTCATCAGGAAAACCTGACCAAATGAACTTTTTAAAAAGTAAAACCTAATATGAACTGAATATTCTTATTTTGTAAGAGAAATGTTAATGTGTTTAATTTTAGGATGCTTCTCTAAACTCCACAGGTTTATGTACAACATAGATACTTTTACATGTAATGTACATATGACATATGGACGGCAGTGTGTCACTATTTAGCTATCACTATATATGCCCTAGTTAACTTTATAAAATTTTGAATTCTAAAATCCATCTAGTTGGAAGGGTTTGGGATAAAGGATTGTTATTTAAAAATTAATATTGATGTTTTTTAATGGTGATTTAGTGATAACAAACATTACTAGTTTCATTTGTTTCAATTTGACAGTGATTCTATTTCTGCCTGATGTTCAGGTAAACAGTTGTTTTCAATGTAGATTTTTTTTTTTTTTTGAGTTTATTTATTTATGCTCAGAAAGAGAGAGAGAGAGAGAGAGCAGGGGAGGGGCAGAGAGAGAGAATCCCAAGCAGGATCTGTACAATCAGAGCAGAGCCCAGTGCAGGGCTTGAACCCACAAACTGTGAGATCATGACCTGAGCCAAAATCAAGAGCTGGATGCTAACAGACTGAGCCACACAGGTGTCTCTTCAGTGTAGATTTTTAACAAACTTACATTTTATTTGATAAAAAATTCTTAATCTGCTAAATCTTTAAGAATTACATAATTTGCCCTTTAAGATGCTTACTGAAATATTAAAAAGTTTCAAAATGTTGAAACATGCTTTGAAATTATTTAATTGGATGGAATCTTTTCATGTAGAAAATTTTATATTCTAGCTATTTTATAAAAGTATTCTAGTAAACCATTGATGAAAGTCTTTATTTTATAATGTAGAACCTATTGATTTAATAATGGAATAAGTGATTAATTAGTAGAAAACAGATTGTTATCCTTTCACTGTTGGACACAGGGCTTAAAATTCTGAGATATAACAGTCTAGTCCCCATTTCTCAACCATTTGGGACTGGGAGTCATATAGGAATTCATTTATTGAAATTGAGCAGGGTAGATAAATGCTTAAACCTTTTAATAAAAAGTATGAATATGGTAGAATCTGACTTTCGGGATTGATTGGTGGCAGACCCCTTTAGAATTAATAAAAGTTTTAGATTACATATTTCTTAATACATTACAAATTTCGGGTACAGTATTTCATCTGTATTTGTTCAAAACAGCCCAACAAAATAGGTCTTAATAGAACATTTTTTGAAATTAGTTTGAAGAGATAGGAATTGCTTGTAAGTATGTATAGATAAATCCATGTAACTGAACATGTAGAAGATCTTAGGTTTCATTGAAATATTTCTCAAAAGTACTGGATTTATAGTTTATACGTTTCACTTGATTTACAGTTTGGTTCTCAGTTTTCTCATTTATCTAGTGAGTGAATGAAATTAGTCTAGGGGCTCCTGGGTGGCTCAGTCAGTTGAGCATCTGACTTCAGCTCAGGTCATGATCTCACAGTCTGTGGGTTCAAGCCCCACATCGGGCTGTGTGCTGACAGCTGGGAGCCTGGAGCCTGCTTCCGATTCTGGGTCTCCCTCTCTGTCTCTGCCCCTCCCCTGCTCATGCTCCATCTCTCTCTCTCTCTCAAAAATAAATAAAAAACATTAAAAAAAAATTGGTCTAGATTCAGAGTTTTTTCTATTCTGTAATTCCAGAATTATGATATTAATAGTTTTTACCTGGAATGTCCTGGAATAAAATGTTTATTAAGCAGAAATAAATTTCAGATTCCTCCCAAAAGCACTTAATTCTGAGTCAATGAAAGTTTTCATTATGATACACTTTTGTGTTACATTCCACAAATCTGTTATAAGATAATGTGATTTTGTGTTAAAATAATGTGATTTCTGTTGAGGATTTTTTAAAGTTTATTTTGAGAGAGAGAGAATGCGCACATGCAAGCAGGGGAGGGAGTGGGGCAGAGGGTGGGGGGTGGGGTGGGATGCAGAATTCCAAATAGGCTCTGTGCTGTTGTGGGGCTTGAACTGTTGGGGGCTTGATCTCACAAACTGAGATCATGACCTGAGCCAAAATCAAGAGTCAGATGCTTAAGTGATTGACCCACCCAAGCGACCCTAGTATTTCTTTTGGATGGTCAAGATGAGTTCATAAGATTTGAATTTTTATGATTGTAGAAATTGCAGTAGAATAAATATCCCAAAGTTACAATAATAATTGTATAATTATTCAATAATTAATTCAATAATATTTTCAATAATATTGAAATAATTCAATATTTTCTCATACACTTGGAATGTTTTATCAGCTTATATTTGATTTTTTGATGACAATAGTCTATAGTTCAAATTGATTAAAAGGAGTGAAAAATTACTTCTTTAAATGATTAGTAATTCACAGACTTTCAAAGTAAAAACAACAACAAAACACAGGCCTCTTCTATTGCTATGATAAATGTTCTTCCTGGGGTGCCTGGCTGGCTCTGTCGACAGTGCATGTGAGTCTTGATTTTGGGTTGTGGGTTTGAGCCCCTCTTTGGGTGTAGAGATTACTTAAAAATAAAATCTTAATAAGATCTCCCTGAACCTTTGCTCTTTTTTAATTTTTATAGCCCCATTATTCAAGTCCTTTTGGGACTTCCTCCTTTTTTGACTAGTTTCTTCCATCTTCTTAATTTAGTGGTAGAGATTCAGTTCTTTGATTACTGTTTTCTTCTGTCTTGTTTTTTTTGTTAACTCGTGTTCTCTTTAGAGAATTTATTGCTACTTCTTTGCATCATGACTCACAGGTCTGCCTGCAGCTTAAGCATTGGAGTTCAATTTGAATCCACCATTTCTGCCTTCTTCTTTGATGTCTTTACATGAATGTCCCACCTTTGAGTATGATATAATGTCTAGTGTTCATTATCTTCATATGGAACGAGTGCCCCTTTTGAGACTTACCTTAAAGTAGTCTCATACTGGCTTTAAAACTGTCATTTACTTTCACCTTTCCACTTAGAATGTAGGTATGAGTTCTGCAAATTTCTTCCTTCAAATTGCAATCTGTTCTCCCTACTTGTTCCCTCTGTTTTTTCAATCTGTACTGCCAAAGGCTACAACTTTCACTGCCTTATGCATATAGTAAGTGATCTTTTCACTTTCAAGTTTCTTCCTTTTCCAGTCTGTTCTACACACTGTGGACAGATTATCAGACTGAGTTTCCCATTAGCTCACTTAAGTAGTTTTTCTTTTGCTCTTCCAATAAAGTCCAAACTCCATTACCCTAGTGTTTATACCTCCTCAGTCTTGTCCCCTATCTTTGAAATTTAAAATTCTCTAATCCCTTATGCAAACTGTTGTGGTATTTAGTAAAAGTCTTTTATTGCAATTAAAAAATTTAATAACCAACTATTTATGAAATAATGAAATGTATTTTATGTTTACTTTCAAATTTCATTTGCTGGTAAAGATTCTCATGTCAAACTGATAGGCATATTCTTTTTTTATTAAAATTGGTATTACTTTGGTATTGCATGAACTGAATCAAATGAGAAAATAGACTCCTAATCAAATTATACATAAAGTGTTACTAGTTATTCCACTTGTTTTTGAAAGAATCCAATTTGTTATTCATGAATTTGGAAGTACTACTTTTCTTTGATTTTAAGATATACATTTTCCACATTTTAATGTTTTTGAAATTAAGTCACAGTTTGTAGTTCATGTCAAAAGTGACTTATCACTCATCAGGAATATCAAATGAGATTCTGGTGACTCAGTCGGTTGACCGTCTGACTCTTGATTTCAGTTCAGGTCATGATCCCAGGGTTGTGGAACCGAACCCTACCTTGGGCTCCATGCTAAGCATGGAGCCTGCTTAAGATTCTCTCTCTTTCTCCCTTTGCCCCTCCCCCCCCCCCCCCCCCCCCCCCACCGCTCTCTTTCTCTCTCTTTAAAAGAAAAAGAAAAAAGAATATTAAGTGATGATATACTGGTAGTAGTCTAACTGCAAAGTGTGTGAACTTGTAGAACTTTTCAGTCTTAGTATCCCTTTAAACTCTTAAAAATTATTAAGAATCCCATAGAGCTTTGGTTTTTGTGGGTTATATCTGTTGACATTTACTGTATTAAAAATTAAATTTAGAAGTTAGGACATAGAAATAGATATTCCATTACCTGTCAGAACAGTGCTATTATGCTACATGTAGCCTGTAAAAAATTGCTTGTACACTGATGAGAGAATAAAAGTGGAAAAGGCAAATAATGTCTAAGTATTATTATGAAAAGTTTTAATTTTACTAACCCCTTGAATGGGTTTAATTATAACCCTTGAAAACTTGTAATGAAGATGCCTGTTCATCTGTTTCCTTAGTTAGAATTATTTACATTGGTATAATGGCAGGTGCTTAAAAGTTTTAGTTGAATTTGGCTTCTTCATCATCATTTCAGATGTCTTCTAGTATTTGCTATGTTGCTATATTGCTGTGAACATTATGTATTTTAAATGTAGAAGATTTCCTGTCACATGCCAGAGAATATAAAAACAGTAGAACATGCAGTAGAAACTCACTATTCCTAGAATAGATTTTAGAATTTTTCAAAGCTAGAAGAGGTCTGTGTGACTAATTCATGTGTTGTGAAAGACTGTCACTTACGAGCTGAAACATCTGATCCATCTGTCAAAATTATGAGTTTAAGTATGATTCAGAAAACATCTTTAGGCTCAGAGGAATGTCAGAGAAAGAAGTAGTATGGCAATGTGTGGATAAAGTTATGCATTGCCATTTAATGTAAAATGAATTTATATATATTGAATATAGAATTTATTTCCTCCCTAAATTGTCATTGCTTAGATTGAATCTTTACATCAAGGCAATGTAAGTACTTGGTAAGATATTTAATTTCGAGACAATTTGAAGTTGATAAAGTGTTCCAATATGTTATATGGCACCACTATTAATTTAGTCTGTCTTTCTTTTTCAGAGTCACATTGATGAAAATATGTAGATCATATTTTAAAATGTTTCCCTTTTTCCCTTAAATGTGTAATTGCCTTAACTTTCAAAATCTCTTATCATATATTACTACAAAAGTGAATGTTTTAAGGGAAAACATTTTACATTGTTCATATGAATAAAGGAATAAATAATGAATATGAATATAGACTATATGTGTCCCATCTTTCCATAATGGTTTTGAAATCTAGAAACACACATACATTTTTATGGAAATAAGGATTAATTCCCCTTGAAATATAAAGTTAAAGCTGCAAAAAAGGAAAAAGGTATAAATTTGCTTATAAAGAGGGCTAACATAATATTGCATAAAGTTTGCTTCTGAATTTCTTAGCTTTCAGAGCCAAAATGAGAATTGATTTTCCTTGATAACATTGGTTTTCAAAGCAGTTTTCACTAAGCCTTGCTTACTGGCTTTTTGGATTGCTTTCTGCTGTCTGTTGGAAAAGTGAATGGCCAGATGGTGCAGGAGAAAAGGAGGAAACTGAAAGGTGCTGAATTTTGGTCCTCAAGCCTTTCAATTAGAACAGCTTTGATTTTATCATTTTTATTTAATAATGACTTTCAGGTCAAAAAAATTAGGTTATGCCATTCTTTTACCAGGGAAAAGAAAGTATGCTATTTTTAAAGAGAAACTTTTCCTCACAAACAATTCTGAAACTGGTAACTTATACAGGAGAATTAAGTAGCATACAAGTTTTGTTAAAGACAGTGAATATTATTATAACAAATAAAGAGTTCTTTTTTTAGTATAATTAAGGATCAAAGGTATAATTATAAAGTGGCACTTGATGATGATATTTCTGCAAGAGATTAATGAGGTCCAGGTCTATAATGTTTTAGTGATCAGGAGAACCTGGAGAAGAACCTAATATTTATTTAACTTAGTATAATGTTTTTAAGGTTCATCCCTGTTTTAGCAAGAATCATAACGTCATTCATTTTTATGACTGAATAATATTTTTTTGCATGTACATACTCCTTTTTCTTTATCCACTTATCTATTGATGGACATTTAACAACTCAAGTTACACCTTTTGGCTATTGTGAAAAATGCTGCTCTGAACATTGGTGTATAGATACTTGTTCAAATCCATGCTTGTTCAATTCAGAAGAGGTGTTGCTGGATCATATGGTGATTCTCTGTGTAGTGCTGTGAGGAACCACCATAGTATTTTCCTCAGCAGCTGCACCATTTTTACATTACCTCCAGCAATGCATGTGAATTCCAATTTCTCAGCATCCTAGTCAGCACTTGCTCTTTTCTGAGCTGTTTTGTGTGTATTTAAATAGCTATCCTAATGGGCATAAAGTGGTATATTATTATGGTTTTGATTGGCATTTCCTTAATGATTAGTGATGTTGAGCACCTTTTCAGGTGCTTATGGCTATTTGTATATCTTCTTTGGAGAATGTTTGATTTTTTGCTCATTTTTGGATTAGGTTGGTTATTTTGTTTTGTTGTGGAGCTCCTTATATATTGTGGATATTAATGCTTTCTCAGAAAGATGATTTGCAATTATTTTCTCTCATTCTGTGTGTGGGTTTCTTTTTTGTAGTCTTACACAAAAGGTTTAAATTTTGATGTAGTCCAGTTTTTTTTTCTCTTGTTGTCTGATTCTGGCCTCATATCCAAGAAGTCACTGCTAGATCCTATGCTGTGAAGCTTTTGTGTGTGGTGTTTCTTTCTTTCTTTCTTTTTTTTTTTTTTTTAAGTGTATTGTAATTTATTTATTTAGAGAGTCAACACACATAAGTGGGGGAAGGAGAGCAAGGGAGAGAGAAAGAATTCCAAGCAGACTCTGCAGTGTCAGCACTGAGCCTGACATGGGGTTTGAACTTACTAACCCATGAGATCATTACCTCACCTGAAATCAAGAGTTGGATGCTCAACCGACTGAGCCATCCAGGTGCCCCGTGCTAATGTTTTCTTTATAGTTTTTTTATGTTTATTTATTTATATTTTTCAATGTTTATTTATTTTTGACAGAGAGAGAGAGAGAGAGAGAGCGCGCGAGCATGAGTGGGGGAGGGGCAGAGAGAGAGGGAGACACAGAATCTGAAATAGGCTCCAGGCTCCCAGCTGTCAGCACAGAGCCTGACGCGGGGCTTGAACTCACCGACAGTGAGATCATGACCTGAGCTGAAGTCGGATGTTCAACGGACTGAGCCACCCAGGTGCCCCAAATGTTTATTTTTCAGAGAAAGGGCGTGAGCAGGGGAGGGGCAGAAAGAGATGGAGACACAGAACTCTCGAAGCAGGCCCCAGGGTTTGCATTGTCAGCACAGAGACCAACACAGGGCTCAAACTCAGGAACTGTGAATGAGATCATGACCTGAGCCAAAGTTGGACACTTAACTGATTGAGCTACCCAGGGACCCCATCTTTTATAGTTTTAATTCTTGTGTTTAGTTCTGTGTATATATATATATATATATATATATATATATATATATATATGGTAATATATATATATATATACACATGTAAGACAAGGATCCTTCATTCTTCTGAATGTGGTATGGTTTTCCCAGCACTATTTGTTGAAAAGACTGTTCTTTTTTCATTGAGTAGTCTTGACACTCTTGGCAAAAAATCACTTGACAGTATATGTGAGGGTTTATTTCCAGGTTCTCTATTCTATTCCATTGGTCTGTGTGTCTATATTCCAGTACCACACTGTTTTGATTCCTTTATATTTGTAGTAAGTTTAAAATCAGGAAGTATGAGACCTCCAACTTTTGTTCTTCTTACAAGATTCTTTTGGCTCATTGAGTCCTTGAGATTCCATATGACTTTTAGGATTGATTTTTTTTTTTGTTACGGAAAAAAATGGCATTGGGATTTTGATATTGTATCAAATCATAGATCCTTTTGGGTAGTGTCAATATCTTAAAAGTATTAAGTTTTCCAATCCGTGAACACAGAATGTCTTTCCATTATGTCTTTAATTTTTTTTTTCAGCAGTATTTTGTAGTTGTCAGTGTACAAGTCTTTTGCCTCTTTAGTTAATTCTTAGTATTTTATACTTTTTGATGCTACTGTAAATGGAATTGTTTTCTTAATTTCTCTTTTGTATTCCTCATTATTAATATATAGAAATGCAGCTGATTTTTATGTGCTGATTTTTTATCCTGCAACTTTTCTGAATTTTATTCTAACAGTTTTTTGTTTGTGTGAAATTCTTAGGAGTGTTCTACATATGTGATCATGTCATCTGTAAACAGATAATCTTCTTTCCAGTTTGGAGGTCTTTTTTTTCTTGTCTAATTTTCCATCTACAACTCTAGTAACACACTCAATAGAAGTGGCAAAAAGTGAGCATCCTTGTCTTATTTTTAATCTTAGAGAAAAAGCTTGCAGTCTTTACTGTTGAGTATGATGTTAGTTGTGGAATGTTCATTTATGGCCTTTATTATGTTGAGGTAGTTTTCTTCTTCCATTCCTAGTTTGTTGAGTGTTTTTGTCATGAAAGGGTATTTAACTTTGTCAGATGCTTTTTCTGTATCAATTGAAATGAGCTTGTGGTTTTTCCTTCCTTCCATTTTTTTTCTTTTTAACTATAGTATATGTTACATTGATTTTTGTATTTCAAATCATCCTTGCATTCCAGGAGTAAAACCCACTTGGTTATGTGTATGGTAGATTTTATTGTGTTTAATTTAAAAAAATTTTAAAAAAATTTTAATGTTTATTTTTGAGAGAGAGAGACAGAGTGTGAGTGGGGGAGGGGGAGAGAGAGAGAGAGAGAGAGAGAGAGAGTGAGTGAGTCTCACAGAATCTGAAGCAGGCTCCCGGCTCTGAGCTGTCAGCACAGACTGCGAGATCATGACCTGAGCTGAAGTTGGACACTTAACTGACTGAACCACCCAGGCGTCCCTAATTTAAAATTTTTTAATGTTTATTTTTGAGAGAGAGCACGTGCTCATGAATTGAGTAGGGGAGGAGGATACCAGTCAGGCTTCGCAGTTGTGAGGACAGAGCCCAATGTGGGGCTCAAATCCACGAACCATGAGATCATGACCTGAACCCAAATCAAGAGTTGGACGCTTAACCCGTTGAACCACCCAGATGCCCCATTGTATTTAATTTAAAAATAGTTTTGTAATTGTCATTTTCCCCTTTCTCCCATAGATACTATGGTTTAATTTTGCTTGGAATTGTATACAATTTTATTATAGACAAATTTGGGAGGAATGAATACCTTTCCATTATTGAGTCTGTAGTTCAAATGACGTGGAATATCCCTCTCCCTATTCAGGTTTTCTTTTTTTTTAAGTTCTACAGATTTTCTTCATGTAGGTCTTGTGTTTTTGTAGGTTTATTCTTAGACACTATATATTCTGATTTTTAAATATATGTGGATATGTCCTAAGTCATTAATACATACCTTTGTAAGTCATTGATTTGATTACCCATGCACAGTTTTTGGACTACAAATAGTGTCCCCTCTCTATTCCTCTGTGTATATTTTTAGCTTATGTAGAGGTTATATGTAAGAAAATGTTTTAAAAAAAAAGTTGACATAATAATATTACTAGCATCTTAAATCTTATCTTGCCTTAGGTTTGTAATAGACTGTTGAAGTTATTTCCTTTACATTACTTTCATTTTATAATTGTAATCAGTGGAAATGTATAGAGTTTTCCTTTTAGATTAGGTATATAGCAGTTTGTCTTTGAGTAAAATTGCATCACAATTTTCTGTATTCAAAAATGTAGAAAAAAAGTACAGATATTTTGATGGTGGTTATTTACTATACAAAAGAGGTACATATCAGAATACTTTAAAATTTTTAAACTGTATTTAAATTATTTCATGAGGTATCAATTCCTTGTAGACACTACTTTTTCAAAGTTTTATACTTATGACGTAAAATTACAATCTGTTAAGGATGGCATGTATATGTGTAGACTTTTTATAGGGTTTTTTCTTTAATCTCCTCTGCAATTAGACTCTATTCTCAATTGATTCCTCATATATATTTTAGAAAACTGTTCTGTTTTTCTCTCTCAAGAAATCTTGTTTAAGGAAGGTTAAAACTTAGAGAATAAGGGGTGCACCTGGGTGGCTCAGTTGGTTCAATGTTTTACTGATTTCCACTCGGGTCATGATCTTGTGGTTCATGGGGCCGAGCCCCTCGTTGGGCTCTGTGCTGACAATGTGGAGCCTTTTTGGGGTTCTCTCTCTCGCCCTCTTTGTCCTTCTCCTGCTTGCACACACTCTCTCTCTCAAATAAATAAATAAATATAAACTTAAAAAAAAAAGCTTAGAGAATAAGGAAACTGACCGTATGTACCTTGTAATTTTATATTTTATTTTAATCTTTATTTATTTTTGAGAGTGAGAGAATTGGGGAGGAACAGAGAGAGAGGGAGACACAGAATCCAAAGCAGGCTCCAGCCACTGAGCTGTCAGCACAGAGCTGAATGCGGGGCTTGAACTCACAAACTGCAAGATCATGACCTGAGCCAAACTTGGGTGCTTAACTGACTGAGCCACCCAGGTGCCCCCTGCCCTGTAATTTTTTAATATGTTTTGTTCAAGTTTTAGTATTTTGAACCTTGGCAGAGTTGAGGAAATAGTAAATCAAAATGTATTCATTTTGAACAAATGTCTATACTTTCTGGATTCTTGACTGAGACAATTACTTGTGAAGTTAAAAAAAAAAATTTTTTTTTTTTTTCAGTTTATTTACTTAGAGAGAGAGAGCAGGGTAGGGAGAGAGGAGATAGAAAGAGAATCCCAAGCAGAGTCTGCACTGTTAGCCCAGAGCTGGATGCGGGGCTTGAACTCACTAACCATGAGATTATGACCTGAGCCTAAATCAAGAGTTGGACACTTAACTGACTGAGCCACCCAGGCGCCCCTTTTCATTACTTTTTTTTTTTTTAAAGTTTATTTATTTTGAGAGAGAGACAGAGAAGGAGAGAGGAGATCCCAAGAAGGCTTCACACTCAGCACCGAGTCCGATGCAGGGCTTGATCTCACAACTGTGATGATATGACCTGGGCTGAAATCAAGAGTCAGATGCTTAACCGACTGAACCATCCAGGCACCCCACTTGTGAAATTTTTATATGTATGAGGAAAACGTTTAGTTTTAATAAAATCAAAAAATGCAAAAATAGTGAAGGGATCATAAGTACATTAGATACTAACTTATTGTCTAGTCTTTATTTTTTTTTAATGTTTATTGACTTTTGAGAGAGAGAGAGAGAGAGAGAGAGAGAGAGAGCGTGCGCATGCGTACAAGCAGCAGATGGGCAGAGAGAGAGAGAGACACACACACAGAATCCGAAGCAGGCTCTAGGCTCTGAGCTGTCAGTACAGAGCCTGCTCGAACCCACGAACTGCAAGATCATGACCTGAGCCCAAGTTGGATGTTTAACTGAGCCACCCAGGCATCCCTAGTCTATATTATTATAATTTTTTTTACATACATAGGTCAAAAAAAGAGAAATAACCCAGCTTTTTACTGTTAGTCTTATAAAAATTAAAGTTATTTTACTAGCAAAAAATGGGTTATTCAGGAATGGCAGACAGTTGCAATTTGAAACATGCAAGTTGTGGAAAAGCCATAGTCAAGTCCAATAAATGTAAGAAAAGTTATTCTGTGTAAAAGGAGGAAATTGGGAGGGGTTGTTTTGAGCTAACGTCTGTTAGAACAAGATTTCAGTGTGATGACAGTTTCTCATTGGCTGAATTGCCGGGTAGTTGATTTCTTATAGGAGGTACAATGTACATCTTTCCCTGTTGGGGCCTGTAATCAATGATTGTTTCCTCTTCAGGAATCTTCTCTTGGGGTCTGTAATTGACCTCAAATGTATGACTCCCACCTTCTATCCTTATACTCCACTTTAGTGAGATTTTTTTTCTCTTATTTTGTTTTAGAAAATATGACAAAACTTTTATTCAGATTTTGTTCCAGGGAAGTTCTGTATTTCTTTTAATGTTTAATATTTTTGAAAGAGAGAGAGCAAGCAAGCAGGGGAGGGGCAGAGGGAGAGGGAGACACAGAATCTGAAGCAGGCTCCAGGCTCTGAGCTGTCCACGCAGAGCCTGACACGGGGTTCAATGTCACTAACCATGAGATCATGACCTGAGCCGAAGTCGGACACTTAACTGACTGAGCCACCCAGGTGCCCCTTGTGTTGTTTTTTTGTTTTTTTTTTTTAAAGCAGTTTTGATCTTGACAAAATTAACAATCAATGGACACTTTTAAAAACTCTTAAATTTTTTTAATGTTTTATTTATTTGAGATAGAAAGCGCACATGTGTGCAAGTTGGGGAGGGACAGAGGAAGAGAGAGAATCCCAAGAAGGCTCCCTACTAACAGCACAGAGCCTGACGTGGGACTCGATCCCATGAACTGTGAGATCATGATGTGAGCCAGAATCAAGAGTCAGACACTTAACTGACAGTCACCTAGGTGCCCCCAAAACCCGTAACTTTTCTTTTTAATGGTTATTTATTTTTGAGAGAGAGAGAGAGAGAGAGAGAGAAAGTATGAGTGGAGGAGGGGCAGAGAAAAAGGGAGACAGAATCTGAAGCAGATTCCAGGCTCTGAGCTGTCAGCACAGAGCCCAACGTGGGACTCAAACCCATAAAGCATGAGATCATGACCTGAGCTGAAGTTGAATGCTCAACTCATTGAGCCACCCAGGTGCCCCAAAAGCCCTTAATTCTTATCTTAATATCTTCCAGGTGAGCTTTTTTCTGTTGTAATAGTACAATAAGCATAGATTTTTTTTTTCTCTTGCACCTTATCCCATGTTGACATATTAGAATTAGATGGACAGTGCACTTATACAGATGATTCTTTTTAGTTGCAATATTAATGCCACAGAGACACAGAAAGATTTAATCTCTTCAAATTATAATCTATTACCTTTTTATTTCTGTCCCGTAAATTAATGTGTGATATTATCATTCAGGTTAGAGTGCCCTGAAGGTTAGAAGGAAAATGTACAGGCTGGGTAAAATTTGCTCACTTAGTGCTGCAAAAGGAAATGAAAGAGGCTGGAAATATGTTCACTTTGATTACAGGGAAAAAAAGGAGAAGGGTATCGACATCAATCTTGTACCCTTTAAAATTATGTATTTTTTCTTTTTCTGTTTTGAAGTCTCCTTTTTATTCTGGTGAAAAAGAGGAGGTTTCTGAGAAGCTTTGTAGATATAATGTGGGAATGTAGGGAAAAACTGAGTTGAGGTCAGGAAAGCTATAAACCTTTGAGTGCTTTTGTGATGTGCTGTGCTCTATGGGAGAATCTGTACAAGGTCAGGCTTAAGAAACTTGCTCGTTATGAATGTGACCATTAACACTTAGAGTACCCTATTAATGTTGAGTTTTGGGGAAGATTGATTTTTATTTAAAAGTTTATTGTATCTTGTTTTTCTATTTAAAATGCTTATAAACATTTTGTCCCTAAAGTTCTACCAATCTCTTACAAATAACCTGGAACATAAATGTGATGAAAACCGAGAAACTTGTGTTGCAAAGGAAAGAATTTTCTGGTTTGGAAGGAAATTGGAATCCCTACTTTGTGCAAAAAGTGATCTTTACTGTATCCTTGGCCCCTTGACCATATAAGGTATATGATGTTATCCAAACTGTTGCCAGTTTCTTGACTCTCATCCCTTGAATGCCTTCTAGTAAGCTTTTGGCCCCTCCCCCATTCGTCCAGGAAAACTCCTGTGATCAAGGTCACAAATGACCTGCTACTTTCTAAATCAGATGTCATTTCTCAGTCCTCTTCTTATTTGACCATATAATATGGTTAATCACCCTCTCTTCCTTCAATATTTTATTTTGCTTCTAGGACATTATGCTCATGTCATTTTTCTCCTACCTCTTTGCCTCTCTTTAGAAGTTTTCTTTGCTTTTTTCCTCATTTCTACACTCCATTAAGGGCTCAGTTCTTAGACCATTTTTCTTTTATATGTACACTCTTGTCCCTGTTTATCACATCTGTTCCCATCACCTTAAATACCATGTATATCCTGGTGATTCCCACATTTATACCCTAGTTTGGACCTTTCCCCAGACTCACGTTGGAACAATTCATTCATTGTCTCCATTTGGATGTCTAAATGAGCATCTCAATCTTAACGTGTCCACAACTGAGCTTCTGATACTAGTCCCCTAAACCTGCACTCTTCTGTGTTTTCACCATGCAATGAGTGACAGCTCCATCTTTCCATTTCTGGTACCCTGAAGTCCACCTTGACTTCTTTCTCTCACATCCCATATCCAAACTGTCAGCACAGTCTTTCTGATTGTACCTTCAAAATACATTCAGAATCACAACACATTTCACCTTGCATTACTACCCCTCTGATCTAAGCCATTGTCATCTTTTGCCCAAATTTTCCCGTTGTTTCTAACTAGTTCCTATATGCTGCTGATAAAAACCAGGTACTTAATCAGCCTCCTAGTTAGTTCTCCTTACCCATGAAATTGCCTGCCTATAGCAAACAGATTATGTCAGTCATATGATCAAATGCTTCCAAAGATATTTAACTTGATTCAGAGGAAAAGCTGAAGGCCTTTTAGTAGCTTGAGAGGCTCTACATTATATTCTGCCCCCATCAGCCCACTTTGACTCTTCTTTCATTACTCTCTGATTTATGTATTCTTTTCCAGCCACAGTGGCCTCCTTGCTGTTTATTGAACATTCCAGGTATTGTCCTCCCTTATGGCCTTTACACTTGTTTCTCTTTTAGCTAGTACTGTTCAGATGTCAATATGCTTGCTTATTGGGCAGAGAGAATCTCAAGCAGGCTCTGTGCTGTCAGCACAGATCCTGACAATGTGGCTTAAACTCATGAACCGTGAGATTGTGACCTGAGCTGAAACCAAGATTCGGATGTTTAACCAACTGAGTCACCCAGGCACTCCTTGATTTTTAGATATGTCAAGTTTGAAGTGTTTATGGTACATTCAAGTGAGGTAGGCAGTTGGTTAAACTATCGTGTCTCTTTGTTCAAGAGAGAGGTCTGACTGGAGGGTCTGCCTGGGAGTATTCAGTATATAAACAGTATTAAAAAGTATGAGTGTGGATGAGTTGATGCAGAGAGTGAATATAGATACAGACATTTAAGGATTGAGCCCTGGAGTAATGCTTAAAGGTTGGATAGACGAGAAATAAGGGCCAAGGAGGTAAGGAAAACCAAGAGAAAGTGATGTTTAGAAAGCCAGAAGGAAAAAAAAAAATGTTTGAAAGTGGAGGGATTGATCTGTTGTGTAAATGATACTTAATATTTCTCAGAGGGAAAATCTGATAATGAATTATTTTAGTTCATGCGCATCTGTGAAAGTACTTTTCCACCATTTAAACAGTTTATTTATTTTAAATAGCTTATTTTTACTGGAAATAGAATTCTAAGCTGACAGGTTTTTTTAAATTTTATTTTATTGCTTTGAAGATGTTGCTCTGTTGTCTTATTTTCAGTGTTTCAGAAAACAAATTACATTCCTTTGTACATAACTTGTACATATAACATGTACATATTCTTTTTTGCTAGCTACATTTAAGATTTTCTCTCATCTCATCAGAGATTTTAAGCAGTTTGGTTATATGATTGACCTTGGTGTTGATTTCTTCATGTTTCTTGATGCTGAGTTTAAAGAGCTTTTTTTTTTTTTTTTTTTTTTTTTTTTTTTTGTTAAATTTGAGAGAGCACATGCGAGTTGGGGAGCAGGACAGAGGGGGGAGAGAGTATCTTAAGCAGGCTCCATGCTCACCATGGAGTCTGACTTTGGGATCAGTCCTACAACCCTGGGATCAATGACCTGAGCCAAAATCAAGAGTTAGATACTCACCTGACTGAGCCACCTGGGTGCCCCTAATTGAGCTGTTTTGATCTACAGGTTTAGTTTCCATCAAATTTGTAAAAGCATTCATCCTTAGTTTTCAGAATTGTTTTTCTCCCTTAGTTCTCTACTTCAGGGATTGCAATTATACATACATTATTCAGCTTTTAAGTTGTGTCACACACAACTCAGTGACACTCTTTTTTCCCCCAGTCTTTTTGTGCTTAATTTCATATAGTTTCTGTTGCTTCTTGTCTTCAATTTCACTAATACTTTCTTTTGTAATATCTCATGTTCTTAGATATCACAGTTATCCTTGTCCTGTATTGGGGATGTATAGATGTCCCCTATTCTTTGAGAGTGTTGAGGTGATTTTAGTTAGAAATTGAGTTTGGTTTCACTTAACCACAATTCCAGGTAAGAGTGGTTAGGTACTTCGTTGTCCCCACCATAGGAAGAAGTCTAGAAGTAGATATTCCAGGGTTGATATGGTCACTTAATAAGGATGTTGCTTTTGAAGATAGGGCAGTTCTCTCAGTCTTTTTCTCAGGGTTACAAAGTAGCTGATGCTGTTGCCTTGCTCAATGTAGCTCTAAATAAGAAGGAAGAGAAAGTGGAAAAGAGCAAAAAGGTTCACATCTGTGTTTGCTCTATTTAAGAATCTTTCTAAGAATTTTCATCTCGGGTCACCTCAAATCTTACACGCTTATATCTTATTTTCCTGAAATCTGTCACATTGCCATTTCCAAGGGGCTGGGAAATGTAGGATAGGCCTTTATTGCCCCTAACAAAAACTCATGTGCTTTTCTTAGGAAAGCAGGGGTGGATGGATATTGGGTATACTGCTTGAAGTTTGTGCCTCAGAAATCATGGTACTTTGGTAAAAGGCTCTTACAGCTATAGGCTGGACCATCTTATTTCTCATAATGATGCACTTCTGAAACAATAAACTCAATATATCATTCTTCTTTTCCCCCATTTTTTAAAATTCTTTTAGCCTATTCTGTAATTAATTTGGTCTTTTAGAATACAATATAATGGTAAACACTTTTAAATGCTTTGTTGAAAGGTTGAGAAGTGATTGTTGTTTGCAAATCAATATGCAGTTAACCCTTGAACAACACAAGGTTTCAACTGTACGGGTCCATGTATACATGAATTTTTTTTTTTTTTTATAAATACAGAACAGTATTGTAAATGTATTTTTTCTTCCTTTTGATTTTCTTAACGTTTTTTTTCTTTCTAGCTTAATTTATTGTAGGAATATGGTATGTAATACATATAATGTACAAACTATGTGTTAATCAAATGTTTATGTTATTGGTAAGGCTTCTGATCAATAGTAGACTATCAGTAGTTAAGTTTTTGAGGAGTCGAAAGTTATACATGGATTTTCAACTGTGTGGGGGTTGGCACCCTCACCCTTGTGTTTTTCAAGGGTCAACTGTACAATTTATTTGAACATAATCTTATATCTGTCTGGGCTACTCTTTTAGGGTTCCCAGACCCAATTCCATTGAGGGGGGGGGGGGGGGCTCTGCTACACACAACACCTAGCACTTCTTGGTCACCAGTGGGGTGTCTGAGAATTCAATTCAGTTCTGACACTTCTCTACTTGAATAGCATCAGATTCCACAGTTTAAGGGTTCAGTCCTCAAGATTGCTGCTCCACCCCCACATTTTGCATGCCAGTTGCCAACCCCAGGCTGTTACCTGTGCTTCTGACAGATCAACTACAGATTGGCAGTCCCAGCTACCTCCTCCTTAGGTTTGTTTAATTTGCTAGAGCAGCTCACAGAACTAAGGGAAACACTTAAACATTTACCAGTTTATTAAAGGATATGATAAAGGATACGAATCAACAGCCAGATGGAATACACAGGGCAAGGTCCTAACAAAGGAACTTCTGTCCTTGTGGAGTTTGGGACCTGGCTCAGTGGTACATGAAAGTATTCTGGTTTCCCAAGTCTAAAAAAAAAGAAAAAAAAAAAAAAAGAGATGTCCTCTTGGATTTTACTGTAGGTTTCATTACATAGTGATGATTGACTGAGTCATTGGTCATTGGCTCATTTAACTTTCTGCCCCTCTTCCCTCCGGGAGGTTTGGGGACTCAGACTGAAAGTTCAGACCTTCTAGTCACATTGTTGGTCCTCCTGGCAATCAGCTCCCACCCTTTGGTGGGATCCAAAAGTCAGACCTTTATTAATGACACACCCATTTCATTTTTATGGCTCCAAATTGTTTTCAGGAATTGTGGATAGAGACCAAATATGTCTGAGAAATGACCAACTATATATTTCTTAGAAATCATTTCTCTGCAGCTACAAATTAGAGGTTCCCATGACCTCCTTCCCTCTTTTAGGTCAATTAATTTGCTAGAGCTGCTCACAGAACTCAGGGAAAATTTGCTTATCTTTCCAGCCAGATGAAGAGTTACATAAGGTGAAGTCTGCGAGGGTCCCAAGTACAGGAGCTTTCATCCCCCTGATTGAGGTTCATCTCCCTCCCACTGTGGATGTATTTGCTAACCTGGAAGTTCTCTGAACCCTGTACTATCGGGATTTTATGGAAGTTTCCTCATATAGTCATGATCAATCATTAATGCCAATTTTAGCTCCTCTTCCATCTCTGGAGGATGATGGATGGGACTGAATATTTCAAGCTTCTAATCATGGGTTGGTTTTTCTGGTTACCAGCCCCATCCATCTAGGAACCCACTCAGAGTTATCTTAATAAAACAAAAGATGCTCCTAGTGCACTTAACCATTTAGGAATTTTTTAAAATTTATTTTTATTTTTATTTTTATTTATTAAGTAGGCTCCATGCCCAGTGCAGAGCCCAACACAGGGCTTGAACTCCTGACCCCAACATCAAGTCCTGAGCTGAGATGAAGAGTCAGACACTGAACTGACTGAGCCCCATCATTTAGGAATTTAAAAGGGTTCTGGGAGAACTGTGCTAGGGATAGAGTCAAAGACAAATATTAGAACAAGAGATTGTCCTTGGTTTTTTATCCCTCAGGAAATTACAAGGGTTTCAGGAGTTCTTTGCCAGGGACCAAGGTCAGAGACTAATAATATTTTCTGTTATCTCAGTCATTTAGAAAAATTTGAGCAAGCCTCTTTAAAATGACCCTAATCTTTATATATAAAAAATTATTTTATATGAGAAATGTTATTGTGTTCTTCATTTCAAAAGTATACATGATCATTTATCTGATAGTGATGTAGTATCCAAAATATATGAAGAATTTCTTTTTTTTTTTCTTTCAAAATTTTTACTTAAATTCTAGTTAGTTAACATACAGTGTGATACTGGTTTCAGGAGTAGAATTCAGTGATTCATCACTTACATACAACACCCAGTCCTCATCACTACTAGTGTCCTCCTTAGTACTCATCACCCATCTAGCCCTTCCCACCTCCCTCCGTCAACCCTCAGTTTGTTATCTGTTAAGAGTCTCTTATGGTTTGTTTCCTTCTTTCTCCCTTACCATATGTTCATGTGTTTTGTTTCTTAAATTCCACATATGAGTGAAATCATAGGATATTTGTCTTTGTCTGACTTACTTTGCTTAGCATAGTACACTCTAACTCCATGAAAATATATGAAGAATTTCTAAAACTCAATAACAGAATGACAAATGACCCAATGTAAAAAATGGGCTAAAAGACTTGAATAGACATTTCTCTAAAGAAGATGGTTTAGTAATAGCCAATAAGCACGTGAAAAGTCCGAATATCTTTAGTTGTTAGAGAAATGTGAGTCAAAACCACCATGTATTACCACTTCACACTTAGTAGGATAGTTATAATAAAAACAAAAAACAAAACACCAAAAACCACACACAACCAAAACCCAGAAAATAACAAGTATTGGCAAGGATGTGGAAAAATTGGAACTTTTATATATTGTTGGTAGGAATATAAAAAATGGTGCGGCCAATATGGTTACCATATGACTCAACAATTCCACTCCTAGATATATCCCAAAGAATTGAATGCTCAGACTCGAACTGACACTTGTATGCCTGTGTTCATTGGAGCATTATTTACGATAGCTATAGAGTAGAAACAAGCTAAATATCCAGCAAAAGATAGATGGATAAATAAATTGTTGTATATAGATTCGGAAAGCCATGAAAAAGGAATGATACTCTGATATACTACAACATGAATGAACCTTAAAAATATGCTACATGAAATAAGCCATACACAAAGGGACAAGTATTACATGATTTTACTTATATGAAATATTTAGAATAAACAAATTCGTAGAAACAGTATATCAGAGATTACCCCGGGCCAACAGGAGAGCAAAATGGGGAGTTACTGCCTATGAATAAAGAGTTTGTTGTGCTAAAGAAGTCTTGAAAATAGATAGTAATGATGGTTGCACAACAGAATGAAAGTAATTGTCACTGAATTATACTTAAAAATGGCTAAAGTGACAAATTTTATATTGTCTATATCTCATCACAATAGGAAAAAAAGGCATGAATGAATACCTTTTCACTAAACTGTCCCACTGTAGTATGCAATAGCAAAATCTTATATTTTCTATGACCGGGATTTTAATTACACTCTCAAGTTTCAATGTTTCTTTTTGTGGTTTTCACATTCAGGGGGTCTGTCGTCCATCTGCTCTCTATTTATTGTGGGAGTTGGGTACAACATTTATTCTCATTTGGCTGGTTCATCTGGAGAAAAGTGCTTAGACTAAGTGGAAAATATTTCAGGTAGAGGGAATGCTGTAAGAAAAGTGTGAAAAGGGTAAAATAAATCTATCAGTGTGTTAGGCTGGGCAGTTTGCAAGTGTTTCTTTTACAATATTGTTACAATTAAAATTATTTTACAATAAATGGCTTCTCCCTCGCCTATGGTATCCAAAATTCTATTTCATTTTTAACACCTGTCACCTTCTATTTTTTTACCTTTCAAAATATAAAACATAACTATATTGATCTGCTAGGGCTGCCATAACAAAATGCCACAGACTGGGTGACTTAAACAACAGAAATTTACTTTCTTATAGTTCTGGAGGTGAAAAATCCAAAATCATGGTGTTGTTAAGATTAGTTTCTCGTGTGGGCTCTCTTCCTCGATTGCAGATGCATGGCAAAATGCATGGTTAGTAGTGCTTTATCTTTGGGGGTTTTTAACCTCTTCAGGTTCTTAGTTCAATAATTCTGTCTTGTTAGCATTAGCAGTTTGCTTTAAAAAACCCAGACTTGAAATATATTTTATGTAACATTTTAATTAATACAGAGATGGTGATGGTGATATGAATTATACAGGAAGCAGAAACCACTACATGGCATTTTGATTATTTGTTTACATATATGTCCTTTAGTTAGAGGTAGTTTTTACTCTTTATAACTGCTCCTGGCTGTGCCTGATAATATAAGTACTTGGAAAATATCGAGTGATTTTAGCATGGCTTTAAAAAATATTATGTAGACAGACTTTCCTTTTAGCCATCAAAGAAAAATGAGATTAACGGTTTAATGGCTTTATTTCTTGTAACACCTTCAGTGTTAATGAATGAACTAGTCTTAATGAATTTAGATGGTATGCTGTGTGCAGTGGGAAATCATGGAGAGATTTCTGAAAAAGTATTTAGTTCTTTTCAAGTGTTGTTAAAGAGAGATTAATTTGAAAACCGTGTGCCAGAAAGATTAGATAGTTTATAGGGATGCATGTTAACGGGTATCCTCCAGTATGGCAGTTTTCAAAGTGTAATCCTTAGATTAGTAATATCAGCATCACTTGGGAACTTATCTTTTTATGATGATAATATTGGAAAATATTTAGCATAGACCTAATATTAGTCTTTCTTTAGAATTAGATTATAATCCTATATAAAGTAATGAAGGTTATTAGAACAAAATTATAAATAGTTGAGTTCATCAAAAAATAAAAACTCGTCTGTATTAGGAAAATGATGTAGTTCTAACTTGACAACACCCGTCTTTAGTCTTTTGTTGAGATTGGATTGTTTAGGGCTCAACTTTTCCTTAACAGTAGTCTCTTTAGAAGTAAGTTACCTGTTTTTCATTTTTTGGAAGGAAATAATTTATATCTATAATATGATAGAAGTTCCCTAGTATGTGGCATTATCACAGGCAGGGTTTTATGATTCATCTCTTTCCTAGTAGCTTTAACATATTTTTGAATGAGAAAAGATTCCTATGTTACATAAAAATATTAACATTAAGCTTCTGAAAAAAAAAAAAAACTTCAAAAAGTCACTTGATCATTTAAGTTTTGCTCATTAATTTTCTGAGAGTCTTTTGGCAAAGTGTTTTAATCTAAGATTTAAGACTGTCCATTTGTAATTGGGTAGGCTTATATAAAGGAGCACGTTTCTATATTTAAAAATATATTTCATTTTATGGCTATTGTGTAAAACTTTGGCGGCAATTTGAGTATTTAATGGAGTGCATGGTACTTTGAAGGGGAAAGTACTTCAACTGGGTTTTTTTTTTTTTAAGTTTATTACTTTATTTTGAGAGAGAGCAAGTGAGTGTGAGCACAAGTTGGGGAGGGGCAGAGAGAGGGAGAGAGAGAATACCAAGCAGGCTCTGTGATGCCGATGCTGGGATTCAATCCCACAAACTGGGAGATCATGACCTGAGCCAAAATCAAGAGTCAGATGCTCAACCAACTGAGCCACCCAGGTGCCTGAGTACTGTAATTTTTATTTTAGCTTTAATATTTCTGTTCTTAAAAAATAGAAAATTCAGTAAAGTAGTACCTCACCTAAATATGTACATTGACAATGCTTCTTGTAATATTTAACTATAATTCTTCAGTAACCTATTGCATTTCATTACTTTCTTTATACAATTGATCAAGTTTCCAGAGTTGTAGAGTATGGAATGTGTTCAAGGTGATTCGTATCAAAAATTTTTTCAAAGTAACTGACACCAGTCTCTGTGATCATAGAAGAATCTGAATGTTCCTATGACAAATTTGGTTTTAACAATAAAACTTCTTGTAAACTCAGTCATCTTAATGTGAATTAGTTGCAAAATCAAACACCCACTGAAATAAGTGGCCTACTATTATAATTTTCATACTTGTAAAAAAATACCTATAAATATTGTTTAAATTATCCTTAAAATTTCATTTGGATATAGAGTGCTATTTCGGAGTATAAAATTAAAAAATTGATTATGTAGTTTTTTTACCAAATGGCAGGTAGTTTTATAAGCATACTTCAAGAACATACATAAAATGCAAATAGAATTTTATAACCATGTTTTAAATGTATGAATTCTGTTCGGAGAAGCAGATAGACTTTGCTACAGTTTAATACAAAGCTAGGGTTATGTTTCATTACTTATGTAAAATAGTGTTCTTTGTTTAGCTTCCTTTAGTGCTTGGAGAATTGTGTAGTTCCATTGATTGCTTCCATGCAATAGAAATCTGACCTTTAGCAGATGTTTGAGAAATTGCCAGCACAGCATGATCAGCCGACTAGACAGTTTTCCCCCTTATTTGACAGACCGTTAGTGGTGTAGTAACACCAAAGACATTTTAAACATTTTTTTGTAATATCAAAAGTTTTCTAAAATCCTAAGAACATATTAAAATATTGACAAAACAAGATAGATTATTTTTCTCAAATCATGGATTACAGTTCAGGTAGTTTTACATTTTCATTTCTAAAAAATACACTAAGAAAATACTGTTGAGTGGAAGATATTGTATTTTGTTATTTAAAATATTTTTGCTTATGACATTGTCATTAAGGGTTGAAGTATGTAATTTTTTTCCTCGATCATATTTTTTTTGTGCAGTTTAAACATTGCAGGTTTTTTCTTATTTTAGTGTTCTTATCTAGTTCTTATTTAATTGTAAGTATCTTTTAAAATATGGACTCTTTTAGAGAGGTTAAATGTATCATGGAGCAGTTATCCTCTCTGCAACTCCTAGCTAGAAGCAAGATGCTGCACTGTTGTGTGTTTAAAGCCTGTTCTGTGAAGGACATTATTTTGACAGGATGTACAAGAGTCAGCTGTGTAGTTGTGGGAGTTCAGCATGAACACTCTAAGCTCTGTTTTCTTGGTTTCATCAACTGAGTGTACAGGAAGGGGGAGAAGAAGTGCCTTGATGTGTGAGAATCAAGTAATGAATTGATAGTATCAACCGTTGCTAGACTGGGTCTTTTCCTGCAGGTGCTGCTGTTCCATAGGGCATTGCAGTTGCTTTTTATTGTGTCACATGAGCAAAAAAAGATTTTATTTGAAGGAAAGTTAAAGTAATATAGTCTTACATAGTTCCGTTTTATGGTTTTGTAACAATTATGTATGCCTTAGGTTTTTAAACTGAATTAGTTTTTCTAAAAAGAGGTTTATGATTTGTAGTTAAGTGTTGGTATGTGCTTATATGTCACCTTAAAAAGTAAATAGGTGTTATTTTAAAGTTACAGATTCAATAGATTCAGTATCAGGAATTCCACAATAACTATGCTAAACCAAAACTTAAAAAAAATCAAACATCTGGGGCACCTGGGTGGCTCAGTCAGTTAAGTGTCTGACTTCGGCTCAGGTCATGATCTCATGGTTCCATGGGTTCGAGCCCCGCATCGGGCTCTGTGCTGATAGCTCAGAGCCTGGAGCCTGCTTCAGATTCTGTGTCTCCCTCTCTCTCTGCCTCTCCCTTGCTCTCTCTCTAAAAAATAAACATTAAAAAATAAAATATATAGATAGTTCGGCCACTAAAGTTTGTAGGCAAAATTCTAATGAAGTCTATCTCATCTGTCTCTAATACTTGTGATATTACATACTAATATTAAAGTTTTAGTTAAGTCATTTTATGTGAAGAAAAAATAGGTTCTTAAGTGAGATTTGGTAGGTAACCATATTCTTACTTATACTGTTAACATTTACTTATTTTCAAAACCAGTGTAAAAGAGTTGCATTTTAAGAGGAGATTAAGTTGTAGAGTTGGCAACAGCAGGGGAAAATGCATGTAATCAAATTTACTCTTAAAACCTTTTGGAGAAGACTAACTTGTCATTTTACACCTCATCCGACACAGCTGGCTTTTTTGTTTGTTTCAGAATGGAAATTTTTTTTTGTACATTAGATAAAGTGATTTTCTTACACTTACATCTTTCTTGCATCTCTAAATGCTAGACTCATCTTTTGGGCAGGGTACTCACGTTATGAGAGCCCAGAGAAAGCGGTGAGGAAAGAAGCTCTAGCATTGGAGATCTGGTTAGCCTTGAGATCTCTAAATAGAAACTTCTAAATCAGAAATTCAGAGACTCAGAGTATGCTTTGTTTTAATTTTTTTTTCTTTTTTTATGTTTGTTTATTTATTTTGAGAGAGAGGGAGAGAGAGCGAGCAAGCAGGGGAGGGGCAGAGAGAGAGGGAGACAGAGAATCCCAAGCAGGCTCCGCACTGTCAGCACAGAGCCCAATGAGGGACTCGAACTCACGGCCATGAGATCATGACCTGAGCTAAAATCAACAGTCAGACTCTTAACCAACTGAGCATTAAGTGTTGAGGCGCCCCTCAGATATGCTTTTTTTTTTTTTTTTTTTTAAATTTTTTTTTTCAACGTTTTTTATTTATTTTTGGGACAGAGAGAGACAGAGCATGAACGGGGGAGGGGCAGAGAGAGAGGGAGACACAGAATCGGAAACAGGCTCCAGGCTCCGAGCCATCAGCCCAGAGCCTGACGCGGGGCTCGAACTCACGGACCGCGAGATCGTGACCTGGCTGAAGTCGGACGCTTAACCGACTGCGCCACCCAGGCGCCCCAGATATGCTTTTTAAAAAAAAAAATTTAATGTTTATTTAGTTTTGAGACAGAAAGACAGAGCATGAACGGGGGAGGGTCAGAGAGAGGGAGACACAGAATCTGAAGCAGACTCCAGGCTCCGAGCTGTGAGCACAGAGCCCGACGCAGGGCTCGAACTCACGGACTGTGAGATCATGACCTGAGCCGAAGTTGGATGCTTAACCGACTGAGCCACCCAGGCGCCCCCTCAAATATGCTTTTTAAAGAGAGAGGGAAAAAAAAAAACTTTCCTAGTGAAGATTTTCTATTAAGTAAAGTTTTATAATTACTGATAGTTTTGGAAGAATATGTGGTATTCAGCTCACATTTTAAGAAATCCAATTATCTTTGTTAAAGTATATACTTTTTAGTCTTTCAGTATTTGTCATTCTTTTACTCTGGTTCTCTTTCAGATATGGATAGAATCAGTCAACCTGTTTTCTTCATTGATGTGGAATTCATTGTGTTTGTAATTTTGAAATCCTCTGATTGCATCACAAAAATTTGTGACTGTCTTCCGTTCAGCTTTTAATTTGACTTGAGGGAGAAAAGTTTTAATGCTTGCTAAAGTTAAAAGAATTGCTTTACTTAGATTTCTTTGCACATCTCCTCTCTCTCTCTCTCTCTCTCTCTCTCTCTCTCTCTCTATCCAGCACATGCACAGACTTGCAAAGATCCTCTGCCATTATCTCCTGGTATCATTTTTTGTCTCCTACCAAAGCAGGAAAAAAGGTTCAGCTTAAGGCAGCTGTGAAGGAAGGACAAGTTTAGCCAACTATTTTACTAAGTAAATGTAAGATCTCCTCCTTGTCAATAGTTGAAACTGTTTACGTAAAATATTTCTACAGTATGAGATTGTGTTTTTATTTTGTAAGTCTCTGCTCAGGAAATTCATTATTAAAAATCTGCATCTTGAACTAGAACATGTCATTTAAAAATTTTATGTAACAGACATAAACTTATTTCATCACTAATAATATATATTTAAGATGACAAAGCACAAATCAAATAACCTGTTTTGGTATTCACCGAAACTGTTTAAGTCCAAACAATGCTGTCAGATTAAAATATTGAAGAGTACTTGTCTTTTACCTTACTTTCCTGTTAATTTCTTTCAGATAAATACATAAACACGTATCTTGAAAGATGAGACTAAGTATTTGGAAATTATATATCTTTCAGTGTGCCTGATTACAATGGCTTAAGTCTTAAGTTAGCTTTGAACTACTAGTAAGTCTTCAATCACATTTATTTAGCAAGTTTTTTTTGTGATTATTATGTAGATATATGTATCTCTGTGTTGTGGTCTTTTTCTTATTTTTTAAAATTATACAGAATATACACTATTCTTTAATTTAAAAATTAATTAATTTTATCTACTTATGTACCTACCACCCAGATCAAAATACAGAATGCTTCTAACACATCATCCTGTTAACCCTTCCCATTCTGTCTATACTGCTCATTTATTCCACTAATTCTGTCACCATAAATGAGATTTGCCTATTGTTGAACTTCAAATAAATGGAATCATGCAATGGCTTTTTATTTACTTAATTTTATTTTTTATGCAGTAGCTTTTTAAACTCTACTTATATAATCTGTGAAATTCCTGGTATTAGTTTTCAAGGGCTGCCATATAACATTACCGCAAACATCGTGGCTTAAAACAGTAGAAATTTATTTTCTCGATACTGGAGGCCCGGTTTATGAAATCAAGGTGTTCAGGGCCACTCTCTCTTTGAAGACTCTAAAGGACAAGAATTTTTCCTTGCCTTTGAAGGGAAGCAGGACTCTGAGGACACCTGATTTCATAGTTCTCATCTCCAGAAGTGTGAGAAAATAAATTTCTGTTGTTTTAAGGTACCAGGTACTTTTGTGTTCTGTTAATACAGCCCTAGAGAAATAATATATTCATCTGTATTACTAGATTTACCAGAATTTCATTCTTTTTATTGTCATGTAATTTCCTATTATATGAGTATATCACTCTTCAGCTGTCCTTCAAATGATAGGTTTTGGGTTGTTGCCACGTTTTGGCTTTTGAATAAGTTGGATTCACCTGGAAATTTTAGCCATTCCCATGGGTGTCTAATAGGAGCTGTTGTAATTTTAATTTGCATTTCACTGATGAGTAATTTGCTTAGTACCTTTTCATATGTTTATTGATGAGTGTGTGCATTCTCTCTAATTAAGTCTCATGGCCATTTAAAAATTTGGTTTGTCCTTTTGTTTAGTAGGAGTACTTTATGTATTCCAGTTATAAATTATTGCTAGCAGGATTTGGGACTAGAGTGAGGCAAATGAAGCACCAAGGGTACAAATTTAAGGAGGCACCTACTCTTAGGGTTGAGTTTCCTGTGTTCCCAGATTGCATTTCCTCCAAAGCATTCCTGGTGGTCCCTCTCTAATTCAAGACACTGTTAAAATGTTGCCTCATTAGAAAGGTCATTATATCTAAATTAGCACCCCACTCTTCTGCCATTCTGTCATCCTGAACACTTCGTTTTTCTTCATAGCACTTACCACCAACTGACATATACTTATATATACTTATGTATACACTTTCTTATTTTTGGTTTATTGCCCTCCAAAAGAAAATATGCTCTATGAAAATTGAGGGTTTTCTTTTTATCCCCTGCTGTTTACCGGTCACTGGAGCAGTGTGTGCATGTAATGAAGCCTTAACAAATACTTGGTAGATCTTAATAAAATAGGGAACTTGAGATGAGCAAGTATCCAAACAAAACAAAACAAAACATGAGTTCCATTTTAAGCATGCTAAATATACATTGGGGGATAATACAGTTAGATTGAAGTGGTCAGCGATTGGCAAATATTTTCTGTAAAGGTCCAAATAGTAAATGTTTTATGTTTTGTGGCCCTTAAAGACTATGTCACAACTGCTCGACTCTGATATCCATACGAAAAAACATCCATGGGCAATGCAGTTAATGAGAATAGCTATGTTTTAGTAAAAGTTTGTGTGTAAAAGCAGGTGGTTGGCATATAGACCATATTTTGCTGACCCCTGGACTAGGTAATGGAGAGCTATAAACGTGAGACTTGGAAGCTTGATCTTGATTCAGAAGGTAGTCATGATATGTTTTACGTTAATAAAGTGAAATGACCAAAGAAATTGATCCAAGAAAATTAGTTTGGCAGTAGTAGGTAAGCTGGAAAAAAAAGCAATTAGAGGCAGAGAAAATAATTATGAAACATTTAAGCTTATATAACGCTTACTATATGTGAGGCACTTGTACTGAATGTTTATATATGTTAATTTATTTAATCCTTACAAAACCATGTAAGGTAGATACTGCGATTAATTCCTTTGCACAGATAAGGAAAATACAACATGGAGAAGTTAAATAGTTTATCCAAGTTCACACAAGCGTTAAGTGATAGAGCAGTATTTGAACAAAGACTGCTCCTTATCAGTGTGCTGTTTTATTGCCAACTTACAAAGTAGTTAAGAATTGAACTAGAATGTTGACAGTGAAAAGGGACAGGCCAATAATGATGAATGTGAATAAACTGTGGATTGATTGTGGAGACAAACTAAAATGTAAGTGAAGGAGAATGATTAGACAAAGAAGATTAGGGGGAAAAATTCCCATACATTGCACAAAGAAGACCAGAAATACTATTACTAGTACAAAAGGAATATGAGAAAGAGCACTTACTAGCAAAGGATGATGTGTTTTGTACCTTGTGTGAGATGGGAATGAAACACTATTGCATGAAGCTGTATCACTAAAAATAAACACCTGAATGTTGGATGAAAATATGTCTAGAGATGCAAATCTTGGAGTAGCATTATTTTAACATATTTTGAGTACCTGTTTTATTCAAGACTTTGAATGGGAGATGAAAGAATAAAGATAATAGTTTAAGCAATGTGAGAAGATGATTTCTCTGAAGGACTGGATACAGAGAACTTAAAGGGCTTGAGTAGAAATACACCTTTATTGGGGCACCTGGTGGCTCAGTCGGTTGAGTGTCTGGCTTGAGGCTCAGGTCATGATCTCACAGCTCGTGAGTTCGAGCCCTGCATTGGGCTCTGTGCTGACAGCTCAGAGCTTGGAGCCTGCTTCGGATTCTGTGTCCCCCTCTCGCTGTGCCCCTCCCTCCCTCATGTTCTGTCTCTCTTTCTCTCAAGAATAAATAAAACATTTTTAAAAATTAAAAAAAAAAAGAAATACACCTTTATTAGTAGAGAGATAGGAAGTGAGATAGATAATTAAGTAGGTGGGGGAACATGCTGAATCCAAAGTTATGAAAATCTAAAAGGGGATGATTTTTAAAAATTTTTCTTTTTTAAAAGCACGCATGTGAGAGGAGAGAGGGGTAGAGGAAGAGAGAGAATCCCAAGCAGGCTCCATGCTCAGTGCAGAGCCAGATGTGGAGGTTTGATGCCACAACCCTGGGATCATGACCTGAGCTGAACTCAGGAGTTGGATGCTCAACTGACTGAGTCAACCAGTTGCCCCTAAAAGGGGGTATTTTTTAATTAGAAAATATTCGTTACAAATATTCCTTCCAGGATTTGAAATTTAAAAATTTTTTTAATTTAAGTTTCTTAAGGAATTAACTAGATAAATTTTAGTATACCCTTGCATTGGTATTAAAATGGTTAGTTGATATGATGAAGATACATTAACCACTGAATCATATAATCTAGTGGATTTGCTCAGAGAAGAAGAAAAGAGAGCAATGAGAAATCTCTCAAATCCAAAAGCTAATGGAGAGATCCACATTTCAAGGTAAGAAACTAAAATGTGCCATGACTTAGAGCAGGCATTATGAAAAATAGACAATCCATTTTATCTTGATACTTGATACTTCTTTAAATGGTACATACAGTTGATTAGTGACAGGATTTACTTATCTTTATCCATTGGTTATACAGTGACCAATAGTTTTTATGTTGTGATCATTGAACTATCTAGCCTATCTGGCTGAAAGTTGACTATTTAAGGACCTGAAATGTTTGGCATTGTTTCATATTGGGAAAACATGGCTCATTCTGACTCACTTTTATCCAGTAGAACTCTAGTTCTCTTGGTTCTGAAAAGGAGGAGGTCTGATCAATATACTCTGAGGCAAATATTATAAAAATTTTTAATAACCAGGGTTTTATAATAAGAAAAATTATATATAATAAAAATCTATATAAAATTACCAGATTGATTCCAGTATATTCTTTAAAATTTTTTTCATCTTATTTTATTTAAAAAAAAATTTTTTTACTTCCAGTGTAGTTAACATATACAGTGTTATATTAGTTTCTTGTGTACAAAATAGTGAATTCAACAGTTCCATATATTACTTGGTGCTCATCAAGATATGTGGACTCTTAATCTCCTTACCTACTTCACCCATCCTCCCACCCACCTCCCTTCTGGTTACCATCTGTTCTCTGTATTAAGCGTCTGTTCTTTGGTTTGTCTCTTTTTCTTGTGTTCATTTGTTTTATTTCTTAAATTACACATATGAGTGAAATCATGGTAATTTTCTTTCTCTGGCTTTTATTTCACTTAGCATTATGCTCTCTAGATCCATACATGTTGTTTTAGATGGCAAGATTTCATTATTTTTTATGGTTGAATAATATTCCATTGTGTGTGTTTGCCCATGCATGTGTGCGTGTATACCACATCTGTATCAATTCATCAATCGATAGACTGAGCTGCTTGGCTATTGTAAATAATGCTGCAATAAGCATAGAGGTGTGTATATCCTTTCAAATTAGCATGTTTGTATTCTTTGGGTAAATAGCCAGTTGTGGATTATTGGATCATAGTGTGGGTAGTTATATTTTTAATTTTTTGAGGAACCTCCATATTGTCTTCCATAGTGGCTGCACCAGTTTTGTATTTCCACCAAAATGAGGGATGCATGAGGGTTCCTTTTTCTCCACATCCTAACCAACACTCTTGTGTTTTTTATTTTAGCCATTCTAACCAGAGTGAGGTGATACCTCATTGTTTTGATTTGTATTTCCCTGATGGTGAGTGATGTTGAGTATCTTTTCATGTGTCTGTTGACCATCTGTGTGTCTTCTTTGGAGAAAGAAGTGTCTATTCGTGTCTTCTGCCCATTTTTTAAATTGGATTGTTTTTTTGTGTGTTGAGTTGTATATGTTCTTTATACATTTCGGATACTAACTTTTTATTGGATATGTCATTTGCAAATACCTTCTCCCATTCAGTAAGTTGTCTTTTAGTTTTGTTAGTTGTTTGCTGTGCAGCAGATTTTTCTTTTTTGTAGTCCCAATAGTTTATTTTTTTAGTAATCTCTATACCCAGCATGGGCTCAAACTCACAACACCGAGAGCAGGAGCCACATGCTTTTCCAACTGAGTCAGCCAGGTGCTCCCCAATAGTTTATTTTTGCTTTTATTTCCTTTGCCTCAGGAGACATTTCTAGAAAGATGTTGTTACAGCCAGTGTCAGAGAAATCACTGCCTGTGCTCTCTTCTGGGATTTTTATGGCTTCAGGTATCGCATTGAAGTCCATAATCCATTTTGAGTTTGTTTTTGTGTATGGTGTAAGAAAGGGTCCAGTTTCATTCTTTTGCATGAAGCTCTCCAATTTTCCCAATACCATTTGTTGAGGAGACTATCTTTTTCCCATTGCATATTCTTGTCTCCTTTGTCAAAGATTAATTGACCATTGTAAGTGTGGGTTTATTTCTGGGCTTTCTATTGTGTCCCATTGATCTCTGGGTCTGTTTTTGTGCCAGTACCATATTGTTTTGATTACTACAGCTTTGTAATAAAATGTGAAGCCTGGAATTGTGATACTTCCAGCTTTATTTTTCTTTTTCAGGATTGCTTTGGCTATTAGGAATCTTTTGTGGTTCCCTGCAAATTTTAGGATTGTTTGTTCTAGTTCCATAGTAAATGCTGTTGGTATTTTGATAGGGATTGCATTAAATCACTAGATTGCTTTAGGTAGTATGGACATTTTAACAATTGTTCTTTCAATTGTTGAGCATGGAATGTCTTTCCAGAGTACATCCTTCACCTCTGTTGTTAAATTTTTTCCTAGGTGTTTTATTATTTTTGGTGCAATTGTAGATGGTATTGTTTTCTTAATTTCTCTTTCTGCTCTTCATTATTACTATACAGAGATTCTGTACATTGGTTTTGTATCCTGTGATATTACCGAATTCATTTATCATTTCTAGTAGTTTTTTTGGTGGAGTCTTTAGGATTTGCTATATATATATATATATATAGTTATATCTGCAAATAGTGAAAGTTTGACTTCTTCCTTACCCATTTGGATGCCTATAAATCCTTTTTCTTGTTTGATTACTGTGGCTAGGACTTCCAGTAATGTGGTGAGAGTGGATATCCTTGTCTTATTCTTGACTTTAGGAGAAAAGCTCTCAATATTTCCCCATTGAGTATGATGTTAGTTGTGGGTTTTTCATATGTGGCCTTTCCTATGTTGAGATATGTTCCTTCTAAACCTACTTTGTTGAGGGTCTTTATCCGGAGTGGATTTGTACTCTGTCAGATACTTTTTTTGCATCTATCCTTTCTCTTGTTGATGTGTTGTATCATGTTGATTGACTTGTGAATACTGAACCAGTCTTGAATCTTGGGAATAAATCCAACTTAATTGTGGTGAATGATTTTCTTTTTCTTTTTCTTTTTTTTTTTAAAGATTTTATTTTTAACTGATCTCTACACCCAAACGTGGGCCCAGACCCACAACCCTGAGATCAAGAGTTGCATGCTCCACTGACTGAGCCAGCCAGGTGTCCCTCTGAAAGATTTTCTTAGTGTGTTATGAGATTTGGTTTGCTAATATTTTGTTGAGAATTTTTGCATCTATGTTCATTAGATATACTGGCCTGTAGTTCACGGTTTTTTTTGTGGTAACTTTATGTGGTTTTGGTATCAGGGTAATGCTAACCTCATAGGATGAATTTGGGAGTTTTCCTTCCTCTTCTATTTTTTGGGATAGTTTGAGGAGAATAGGTATTAACCCTTCTTTAAATGTTTGGTAGCATTCACCCGTGAAACCTTCTGGTCCTAGACTTTTCTTTGTTGGGAGTTTTTGATTACTGATTCAATTTTATTGCTGGTAATCAGTCTGTTTAAATTTTCTGTCTCTTGCTTCAGTTTTGGTAAGTTACATGTTTCTAGGAATTTATCCATTTCTTGTAGGTTGTCCAATTTGTTGGCATATAAGTTTTCATAATATTCTCCTACAATCTTTTGTATTTTTGTGGTTTAAGTTGTTATTTCTCCTCTTTCATTTCTGATTTTGTTTTACTGAATTTTGTCTCCTTTTTTGTGATGAGTCTAGCTAGAGGTTTATCAGTTTTGTTGATCTTTTCAAAGAACTAGCTCCTTGTTTTATTGATCTGTTCCGTTGTTGTTGTTGTTGTTGTTGTTGTTGTTGTTTTAGTTTCTGTATTATTTATTTGTGCCCTAGTCTTTATTATTTCCTTCCTTGTGCTGGGTGATTTGTTTTGTTTTGTTTTGTTTTGTTTTGTTTTGTTTTAGCTCCCTTACATGTAAGGTTAGGTTTTTATTTGGGATTTTTCTTTCTTCTTGAGATAGGCCAGTGTTGCTACAAACTTCTCTCTTAGAACCACTTTTGCTGCATCTCAAAGATTTTGGACTGGTGTGTTTTCATTTTCATTTCTTTCCATGTAATTTTTGATTTCTTCTTTGATTTCTTGGTTGACCCATTCATTGTTTAGTGGCACATTATTTAACCTCCAAATATTTGTGCTCTTTTCAAGTGTGTGTGTGTGTGTGTGTGTGTGTGTGTGTGTGTGTGTGTGTGTGGTTGACTTCTAGTTTCATAGCATTGTGGTCAGAAAAGATGCATGGTATGACTTTGATCTTTTTGAATTTGTTCAGTCTTGTTTTGTGGCCCTAATATGTGATCTGTTCTGGAGAGTATTCCATGTGCACTTGAGAAGAATGTGTATTCTGCTGTTTTCAGATGGAATGTTCAGAATATATCTGTTAAATTCATCTGGTTCAGCCACTGTTTACTTGTTGATTTTCTGTTTGGAGGGTGGCTGGCCAGGGAAGATCCACAAAGTGTGCATGGGCGGGGCACGCAGTTTTAACAAAGTATGCACAGGTCTTTTCTGGGAAGGGTCCTCCACCACCAGATTGAGATCTCATAAAGCACAGGGCTCTGGAGATGTGTTGGCAAGGTTTGGGCTAGTCTTCCAGGTGAGGGACCTGCAGCTCTGGGACTGAGGCAAGTGTAACTGTAAAGAGCGGATCCACCAAAGTTTGGGGGGCGGGGCTTGGTTTCAGCAAGTTAAGTAATTGAATGTTGGTGTGCTGATTCCTGCAGGTGGCTGTGTGTTTAATGTTGGGGGGCAGGGGAGGGAAATGGCGCCTACCAGCTCCTTTGTTCCTCGAGGCATCTCCCACTGATTTCTGCCCCTTTGGGACAGGCTTTCAGGTTAGTAAATAACTTTCCCTCCCATATGCTCTAGACCTTTTTTCAAACTACTGCTTCTATGCTATATCTCTATGGGCTGTTGTACTCTCTTTAATGGTAGGTACTCAGCTTCCTATTGCCTTAATTGCTTTTGTGTCTTTCAGTCCTTACGGAACATGTCTCCCATTTTTTATATGGCCCTTGGTATTTGCAGTGGTTCCCAAGTTCTCAGATACCATCAATTTCTTACCTCTTCACATACTCTTCTTACCTTTAGGAACATTGAACCTTTTTATTTTCTTGGTACATTATTACTTTACAAATGTTAGCTTATGTTAGACTAAGTTGAGATTAATAAAAGATGTGTTGATATAGGAAAGATTCATAGTTGTGTTGAGCTGTGGATGCTTTTTTGTTCATTACCAAGTTCATTTAACAAGTAATTTCCTGGGTACCAGAGCCATGAAGTACATGTGATAAAATTTGTGCCTGGGTGAAAGCATGTTGTTTTTATGTCATAGACTTTTGGGGTCATTCATAAATGGTTAAAACATACTAAATCAAGAATAGTTAGGCCTATTGCTCCATTGATTTCTTTGGTAGATATTTGACAGTACTTCCAGGCATTCAGAAAGGGGGTTATGAGACTTTTTACTATTTCCAGAGGGTAAGATAGTTCCTCATGTGATTTCCCCCCGCCCCCAACCCCTGTTATTCAGACAGTATTTATTGATGACATATTGTGTGCCAGGTACTATGTTCCTAAACATCCCAGCTACAGTTCTGTCAGGCTTAGAGCATTCTGTCTGTGGTATTTTCATATGTAAGAAGATTACAAGTTACAAGTGGTTTCTCGATGGCCATTCTTTTGAAATGCTAACAATACTTATTAAACTTTAGGAATTCCTGAAATTAACATGCATGAGAGGGAACATTTAAAAAAGAAGATATAAAAGTTGTTTCCATGGGTACCTGGGTGGTTCAGTGGGTGGTTGAGCATACAACTTTTGATTTCAGGCTCAGGTCATGATCTCACAGTTCATGGGATCCAGCACCACATCTGCTGTCAGCACAGAGCCTGCTTGGGATTCCCTCTCCCTCTCTCCCTCTCTCCCTCTCTCCCTCTCTCCCTCTCTCCCTCTCCCCCTCTCCCCCTCTCCCCCTCTCCCCCTCTCCCCCTCTCCCCCTCTCCCCCTCTCCCCCTCTCCCCCTCCCTCCCCCTCTCCCCCTCCCTCCCCCTCTCCCCCTCCCTCCTCCTCCCCCTCCCCCTCCCCCTCCCCCTCTCTCTCTCCCCCTCCCTCTCCCCCTCCCCCTCCCTCTCCCCCTCCCCCTCCCTCTCCCCCTCCCTCTCCCCCTCCCTCTCCCCCTCCCTCTCCCCCTCCCTCTCCCCCTCCCTCTCCCCTTCCCCCGCTCATGCTGGCTCTCTCTCTCAAAATAAACATTTTTTAAAAAATAAGTAAATGAAAATTGTTTTTCTAAAATATCAAGATTAGATAAAAAATGTAAAAACTAGATAAACCTGTATCCTACCATACTTATGATAAAATTATAATTTTGATTAGATGGATACCTGATATTTATATTATCATGACGTATAAACACTGTTTTTGGTTGCCTACTTACTATATATTGACTTAATCTGGGGGGAGATATTTTATATATTACATAGTAATAGTCCTGCATTTCCTTTATTTAGTTTCCAATGTACTTGTCACTAATTTAATTACAGAGTCCTCAAATTATGTGAAGTATTTTTAGTACATTCAAGTATGTATATTAGGTATCCTATCCATTTTATCTTCTTTATGTAATCTTTTCTGGTGACTTTATATGTGGACTCTCCAGACCTCTTGTAATCTTGTTTTGCCATCATACTGGTATTTCTTTTTTTTCTTTTTCTTTTTTTTTAAATTGGATTCTTATCCTGTATTCCATGTCTTGGTTTATTCTCTAATATTGGTGGAATATATCATTCATTAATCTCTTTAAAAAGTATTGCCTGCTGGGGCACCTGGCTAGCTCAGTTGGTAGAGTGCAGAGCATGCAACTCTTGGCCTCAGGGTCATGAGTTCAAGGCCCATGTTGGGTATGTAGCCTACTTAAAAAAAGAGAAAAAAAAAAAAAAAAGATTGCCTGTCTGCACATTTTTTGGTGGCCTGTTCATTTGAAAGGATCTATATATATATTTTTTAAGATTTTATTTTTTCAAGTAATCTCTACATTCAACATGAGGCTTGAATTTACAACCCTGAGGTGAAGAGTCACATGCTGTACTGACTGAGCCAGCCACGCTCCCTGAAAGGATCTGTGTTTTAAGCTCAAACTTGACTCATATGTGAGTGGATATAGAATTCTAGATTAGAGATTGGAAGTGACTTTTCCTCAAAATTTTGAAAGCACTCATGTATTGTCTTTCAGATTCTGTTGTTGCTTTGAGAAGTCATGCAACTTTACTTTTTAATCTTTTATATGAAAGAAGTATGTGGGATCTTCTCTTTTAATTGTGCTTTGAAATTATACAATGACATTCCTAGATGTACATCTCTTCATCTGAATGCTTATTAGCTTTTTAGGAGTTACTTTTTAGTTTGGGAACTTTGAGTTTCAGTTCTGGGAAATCTTGAATTATTTTTTTTTGTTTTTTTTTTTTCCTCTCTCTCTTTTTTCCAGAACTTTTGTTTGGGATATGGGACCCCCATTGGTCCCCTTTTTATCATATCTTTTCTCTCCTATATTGTATTTGTTCTGGTTAGTGGGGAAATTTTTACAAGTCTGTATTCTTTTTTTTAATGTTTTTATTTATTTTTGAGAGAGAGAGAAAGAGGCAGAATATGAGTGGGGGAGGGGTAGAGAGAGAGGGAAACACAGAATCCAAAGCAGGCTTCAGGCTCTGAGCTGTAAGTACAGAGCCTGACTTAGAGCTGGAACCCACAAACTGTGAGATCATGACCTGACACAAAGTCAGATGCTTAACCAACTGAGCTACCAAGGCGCCCCTACAACTTTATATTGTAAACCTTCTATTGAGTTTTTTTCATTTCTTCCATCACAGTTTAATTTCCTAAAATGTTTTTGTTTTCCCACAAAGTTATTTTTTGATAACTTCCTATTTCTGTATTTTGATTGTTACATTTATCTTATTGAGAATATTAATATTAAGGTTTTGTTTTCTTCTCCCTTCAGAATCTTGTCGTCTTCCGGTTACTTTTTTCTCTATGTGTAATTTAGTTCCTGTGTTTTAAATTTGACATTTTCCTCACATGAAATATATGATGATTCTTTCTGACTTCTCAGATTTAGTAGTTTAACACTTAAAAAGTACACTGGGAACTCTGGGCCACATGAGCAAGTTTTGGTAACTGTATTTTATAGTTTGGAGATCATGCTGCTTTTTTAGGAAACACCTAATGTCTGTATATTTAGCTATGTTGTATGTTAAACTGCTCAAGTTTCCCAGAGGTATCTACCAATCTTTTCCTTCTCAAAGTTTGTACCTATTGAGGTAAACAAACAAAACTAGGTGTTGCAGGAGGGGTTTGGTTCTCAGCATATTTCAGAATGTAAACTTCCACTTGATTTTCCTGTCAGTAGTAATCTCTGCCTTCAGTTTGCTTTAATATATGCTCCTCTATTCAGAGACCCTGTAATAACCTTTTTCTAGGAGAAAAACCTCCCTTTTCTACAAAGAGAGAAAGGAGGCAGTTGCTAGCCATGAAGAGATCTGTGTGTCTAGCTGCTGCTTAAACAGACAGTATCATTCTTGGTAGCCCTACTTTCCTGTCAACCAATATTGAGCCATTGTCGGTTTCTGTCTTATAAATTGGAGTTGTTTATCAGCTTTCCCAAATTTTGACCTTAGCTTAGCCTTCTTTTATTTCATGAAGTCGACTATCACTACTATTGCTATTATTTTAATATTAGTTGATTCTGCTCATTTTTCCAGTCTGTTGAAATTTTTTGGAATCTTAATTTTGTCATCCAGTGTGTTATTTTCCTTTGCATCCTATTGAGTCAGCTAAGTATCTTGATTGAAGTGTGAGGTTAGAGCCCTATGCATTACTTTTGAAGGCATTCAATCAGTTTTACTTTAGTTCTTGGTTAATACTGTCAATTATGTTTTTTTAATCCAGCTATGAGTTTATATATTTTTTCTTTCATTCAAAAGTATATTCAGGATCTTTTTCTACAATATTATAATTTTAAAAATTTAGTGTATTAGTTACACTAGCCTCTCTAAAAAGAAGAACTTTATCAATGAAGAAAAAATTTAGGATCACTGTAGTGAAATAAAATTTGCTCTTGGTGTGACCTTTTTCTTTTTTAGTGCTTATAATCCAACTTGTAAATAACAATTTTTGTACTTTGGATATAGATCAACATAAATGGATTGTCAAGAGCCTTTTCAACTCAAGGGTCTTTCTTTGATAAATAATTTTCTTAAAAAAAAAGTTTCTCCATTTCCCAAACCAGTGCATTTTAGAACTTATTTTCCTATGATGTTTTACATATTACACACATTAGAGTTGCATGTCTAATTCAGACCTGTAGACAGCAGTGTAGGCAAAAACTAATTTAAAAAGTTAGCTAGGTATTCTCTTACTGTCTTCTTTTCTCATTTCAACTTCATTTACTTTTTAACTATGTTTCTTCTACCTTTTCCAGTTTTCTACTCAATTCTCCTTGGTGGAGAAGATGGATGCAAAAGAGGAGGTGTGAGTAGTTCTTTATTCTCTCTGCATCTGTTAACATTACATCATCTTTCCCATGCAATATTCTTGTTTCTTCTTAGTTCGTCCTCTTACATTTATACAACCAGTAGGCTTGTTTGGTTTTCCTTTGTATTACTTATAAAATTTAGTCTATTCTGCAATATTATAAATAAGGTTTATGATATTAATTCATATATATTAGTTACATTTCCCTCCTTCCATTATTTATATATGTCCTTTAAAATCAGAAAACTCTGTAATAGCCATATTGTTTCTCTCACTCATCAACTTCATTTATTCAGTACACTGACATTTATTAAATTCCCCAGGTATTTTAGGTCCTGAGAAATAAGATATTGATATTACTTTTACTAATAGAATTCATACTTTCATAGGTAATATCTCCCATTTCTTACTAGAATTATCCATATTTATACAATTAAAAACTGTAACTTTGCTTTTTGGCCTTCCATCCACATTGTTGAATACTCTCTTCCTTTTGAGCAGTGTGTGATATTGCAAAAGTAGACTCAGGTTTGAGTTCTGGCTCTGCCAAATGTCAACTGTGTGATATTGGATAAATCACTCAGTCTTTCTGGGTTTTACCTCTCTCAACTATAAAATGTATGTAATATCTACTTTGTTGGGTGAATTGAGAGAATTTAGATGTAAAAATGAATTGAAAGAATGTATATACATATATTATGTAAAAATTGAATTTAAGGATCCATACTGTGGTATTTTTATAAGGATTACTGTCTAGATATTTATTGCAATGCTTTTGAAATATGATTGTAAGTCTCTTTGGAAATAAGAACTATATCATATTGATCCTGATCCATTGCAACTAATAAATAGCAATGACTCATACTTTTGGATTGAATTTCCTAAAAAACAGACCTAGAACAAGTGTTAATGTAGTTGCTGTTTCTTTTCATATCTATGTACTGCCTCTTGGTCACAATTCTGATATAACAATGACAAATATGTGTGCACCTGACAGTATAACTTCAAAATACATGAAGCAGAATTTTACAGAAATATATAAATTACATATAGGCAACTTTACAGCCATAGTTGGAAATTTTAACACTCTTCCCAAAGCGTTGGTAGAACAACTACATAAAAAACCAGCAAAGACATTGAAGATTTGAAAAACATCATCATTCATCTTGATTTAATTGACATTTATATAGCACTACATTTCATGCTGTAATAATACATGTTATTTTCAAGTGCGCATGGTATATTCATCAAAAGAGACCATATGCTGGGTCACGAAACAATTCTAAATAAATTTAAAAGGAAATAATACAGGACTATTTTCTTGAACCATAGTGGAGTTAAATAAGAAATTAATAACAGTATGATGGCTAGGGGAAAAATTCAAATGTTTGGGTATTAAACAGTACACTTCTAGACAATTTGTGGGTCAAAGAAGAAAAGGGAAATTAAACATTTTGAACTGAATGATAATGAAAATGCAGTATATCAGAATGTGTAGTTGCATCTTCAGGGTTGAGAGAGAAATTTATATCTTTAAATGCTTCTATTAGAAAAGAAGGAACCTGGGGCGCCTGGGTGGCTCAGTTGGTTAAGCGTCTGACTTCGGCTCAGGTCATGATCTCACGGTCCGTGAGTTCGAGCCCCGCGTCGGGCTCTGTGCTGACAGCTCAGAGCCTGGAGCCCATTTCAGATTCTGTGTCTCCCTCTCTCTCTATCCCTCCCCTGTTCATACTCTGTCTCTCTCTGTCTCAAAAATAAACGTTAAAAAAAAAATTAAAAAAAAAAAAAAAGGAAAGAAGGAACCTAAAAATCAGTGACCCAAGGGTTTACCTTAAGAGAGAAAAAGAAATGCAAATAAAACCCAAACTAAGAACAAGGCAGGAAATAAAAATAAGATTAGATCAATGAAATAGCATATAAATGTGAATAAAACTGCCCTTAGGTGATAATCTTCATCAGATTCTTTCTCCCCTCTCCTTTTTTTTTTATATAAATTTTTTTCTTAATATCTGTTTATTTTTGAGAGAGAGCGAGTGAGTGCACAAGCTGGGGAGGGGCGGGAGTGGGGGGAGGTAGGCAGAGGATCTGAAGCTGGCTCTGCTCTGACAGCTGTGAGTCTGATGGGCTCAGACCCACAAACTGTGAGATCATGACCTGAGCTGAAGTCAGACCCCCAACTGACTGGGCCACCCAGGTGCTCCTCCCCGCACCCCACCTTCTTTCAAATCAGCAACATATCCATTTGCTGAGACTGGAGGAATAGGCACTCTCTCACACATTGTCTATTGGAATACAAAATATTACAACCTTGTGTATTGGGAATTTGACAACATCTAGCTAAGTTAAATACTCATTTACTCTTTGATCTAGTAAATCTTCTAGGAATATATCTCAAACATAGATTGGCATAAATACAAAATGGCATGCACAAGGCTACATTCATTGTAGCACTGTCTAAATAGCAAAAGACTGAAAGGACACGGTATTCATCAGTAGGTTTCTGACTGAATAAAGTGTGGTTCATTTACCCAATAGAGTATTGTGTGGGTGTAAAAGCAAATGGGGAGCATCTTCTATGCCATGATGGCCAATACATATTATGCAGCAAAAGTAATAAGATATAGAAAAGTTCATAAAGAATGTTACTGTGTATCTAATTAAATATATTTGTGTGTGTGTACCTTTCTACTTTTATTTATTTTTTAAGAAGTTTTTAAAATTTTATTTTAAGTTTATTTATTTGGAGGGAGAGAGAGAATCCCAAGCAGGCTTCACACTGTCAGCACAGATCCCGATGCAGGGCTTGAACTCAAAAACCATGAGATCATGACCTGAGCCAAAACCAAGAGTTGTACACTTAACCGGCTGAGCCACCCAGCCACCCCGTCTACTTTTATTTTTTAAATTTAGGAATTAATAAAAAAAACTAACCCATTTTAGGGAACAAGGATAGAGGGAATAGCTAAAGTTCTATGAATATACAGTACCTTGATTTCTAGGTATGATTTTGAAACTATGTAAATGTACATAATTCTAAAACAAGTTTTAATCATTAAAAAAAAAAACAACAAAAAAAAACTAGGGGTGCCTGGGTGGCTCAGTTGGTTGAGCATCCATCTCTTGATTTTAGCTCAGGTTGTGGTCTCATGGTTCAGGAGACAGAATCCTGCATCGGAATCTGTGGGGAGTGCAGACCCTGCCTGGGATTCTCTCTCTTCTCTCTCTCTGCCCCTTCCCCCGCTTGCTCGCTCTCTCTCAAAATAAATAAACTTAAAAAACTAAAAGTGAAAGCAAAATGAAACAAAGAAGCCTAAGTGGTATAATTATAGGAAGGAACTATTTTAAGTGACTTTAAAACAATTTGATTATACATGCCTGGTGGATTATACCCTGAAGATATAAGAACAATATAAAAACCTTATATGGTTTTCATTAATCATAGTGTTGGTATTATTATTCCTAAACTGTTGTATGTATATTGTACAACAAGGCAAATGAATTTGTGTTGGTGGCATTGTATAACAAGAATTACAGTATGGGAGAAGAAAGACATAGAAATATAAGAACAACACAATTAAAAAAAAATACTATAGAAGTTTTTCAGTATCAAGTCATACTAACTCTTATCACTATATAAGGTCTAGATAGATAAAATGACAAACCCTGGAGTAATGAGCACTCCTTAGAATCCAGACTGTTGTCTCTGAGTAATGCTGATTCCCGTTGAAAAGTACAATGTTCCTTGGGTATGTGGTTGGTTTCAGGTTTGGGTCAGGAGATGGATAAGATGATCCTGGAATATTTTGTTATACCAGAAGCAAGAAAGCTGTTAAAGACTGCTAAGTCCGTGTCTAAAAGACTCAGAAACTAATTGAAGAGTCTCTCATTGGTCAAGATGGGAAAATTTGACACTAATAGAAATAACCAACTGCAGTTAATTTGAAGCATACTACATTTATTTAAATCCAAAAGTTTGTAATGATCCCTCCCCTAAAAAATGTGTTCTCATTGTTTACCATTCTGGGAGGTTAGGATACCAACTCATTTTTTTTCAAAAACTCTTAAAAAACAAGCATTTATTCTTCCTTTTCTAAACAAACTACCTTTTGGAAACCAAAGATTTGATAGAATTTTCACTTAATAGGCACATTACAGATAGTAAATAATGAAGGAATGATAAAAGTAGAATGTCACTTTTTTGTAGCTCTCAATGAAATGTATTTAGGCATTGTTCATCATTGGCTGTTATTATCACAGATACAAGGCAATATGTGTATGCCCCTTAATGAAAAACACAGTACCGTGTATGAGGTTGTCTTCTTTATCAATTCTGAATTTGATTAAGACTCTAACTTCGACAATTACAAAAAATTACGTGGACAGAGAAACATGTTTAAAAATGTCACAGGGGTATAGTCCACAAAATTCAGATACTTGAAGACTACATGGGACAAGCGACTTTATTTCTTTAACAAAGAAGTTTCAGGAGGAAAAGAGGTAAATGAAACCTTATAGATAAAAAGAAATGTAAATTTCATGTCAATGAGTTGGAATATGTGGTACTACTATGATCTTAATTTGAACAAATGGAAAAGGAAAAAAAGGCCCATGCTGGGAAACTTGAATGCTGACTGATAATGGATTAATAATTTTTTTTTTTTAGTTGAAACAAGATTGACCATGAGATAAACATTGTTGAAGCTGGGTAATGGGCACATGGGAATCCATTATGTTATTGTCTCTACAAAAAAATTAGATTTTTCAAAATAGCTTTTCATATATAAGCATACCTCTCAGATATTGTGGGTTCAATTCTAGATCACTACAATAAAGTAGATACTGCAATACAATGAATCCAATGAAGTTTTTGGTTTCCCAGTGCATATAAAAGTTATGTTTACTTTATAGTCTAGTAAGTGTGTAATAGCATTATGTCTTAAAAAAAAAAACAATGTATTGCCTTACTTTTAAAACACTTTATTGCTAAAAAAATGCCTACCATCATGTGAGCTTTTAGGTAGTTATCTTTTTGCTGGTAGAGGGTCTTGCCTTGTTGTTGATGGTTGCTGACTGATAGGTGGTGATTCCTGAAGGTTGGGTGACTGTGGCAATTTCTTAAGGTAGTGAAATTTGCTGCATTTATTGACCCTTTCAGGAATGATTTCTCTAGCATGTGATATTGTTTGATAACAGTTTACTGATTGTAGAACTTCTTTCAGAATTGAAGTCCTCTCAAACCCTGCTGTTGTTTTCTTAACTAGGTTCATGAATATCCTAAATCCTTTGTTGTCATTTCAGTAATCTTCACAGCTTCTTCCCCAGGAGTATATAACAACTCAAGAAACTACTTTGCTTATCCATAAGAAGCAACCCCTCATTCATTCAGTTTTATCAGGAGATTGCAGCAATTCAGTCCCATTGTCAGGTTTCCCTTGTAAGTTCTTTTTGTTTCTGCCACATCTGCAGTTAACTTCTTCAGGTGAAGTCTTGAGCCGCTCAAAGTCATCCATGAGGGTTGGAATCAACTTCTTCTAAACTCCTGTTAATGTTGATATTTTGACCTCTTTCCATAAATCACAGATGTATTTAATGGCATCTAGAATGGTGAATCCTTTCCAGAAGGTTTTCCATTTACTTGTTTAGATTCATGAGAGCAATCATCATCTGTGGCAGCTATAGCCTTATGAAATGTATTTCTTAAATAGTAAGACTTGAAAGTCAAATTGACTCCTGGATTTTATGTTAACAAGTATGAAAACAACATTAATCTGGTGTTTCTCCATTAGAGCTCTTGGATGACCAGGTTCATTGTCAGTGAGCAGTAACATTTTGAAGGGAAATTTTTTTCTGAGCAGTAGGTCTCAATGAGTGGGCTTAAAATACAGTAAACCATGTTGTAAACAGATGTGCTATCATCCAGGCTGTTCCATTTATAGAGCACAGGCAAAGTAGATTTAGCATAATTTTTAAGGACCCTAAGATTTTCAGAATGGTAAATGAGCATTGGCTTCAATTTAGTCACTAGCTGCATTAGCCCCTAACACGAATCAGCCTGTTCTTGGAACCTTCTGTAGCTATGAAAGTCTTAGATGGCATCTTTACCAATAGAAGGCTGTTTTGCTTTCATTGAAAATCTGTTGTTTAGTGTAGCCACCTTCCTTAATTATCTTAGCTAGATCATCTTTAAACTTGCCATATTCCTCTACATTAGTTCTTGCTGCTTCCTTTATCTTGTACTTTTTTGTTATGACTACTTAAACCTCACGAACCAACCTCTGCAAGCTTCAAACTTGTCTTCTGCAGTTTCCTCACTTCTCTCAGCCTTAATTAGAGTTGAAGAGAGTTAGGGCCTTGCTCTGGATTAGGCTTTGGCTTAAGGGAATGTTGTAGCTGGTTTGATTTTCTATTCAGACCACTAAAACTTTCTCCGTATCTGCAATTAAGGATGTTTTGCTCTATTATTAATGTGTTCACTGGAGTGGCATTTTTATTAATTTCCTTCAGGAACTTTTCCTTCGCATTCACAACTTGGCTGACTGGCACAGGAGGTCTAGCTTTTTTGGCCTGTGCTGGTTTTCGGCTTTCTAGCTAAGCTTAATCACTTCAAACTTTTGATTTAAAGTGAGAGGTGAGGGGCGCCTGGGTAGCTCAGTTGGTTAAGTGTCCGACTTCTGCTCAGGTCATGATCTCAGTTTGTGAGTTCGAGCCCCGTGTCAGGCTCTGTGCTGACAGCTCAGAGCCTGGAGCTTGTTTCAGATTCTGTGTCTCCCTCTCTCTCTCTGACCTTTCCCCATTCATGCTTTGTCTCTCTCTGTCTCAAAAATAAATAAACGTTAAAAAATAAAAATGAAGTGAGAGGTGAGTGACGTCTTTTCACTTGAACACTTAGAGGCCATTGCAGGATTATTATTTGGCCTAATTTGAGTATTATTGTGTCTCAGGGAATAGGGGGACCTGAAGAGAGAGAGAGAGAGATAGGGAAATGGCTGGTTGGTGGAGCACTCAGAACCTACAAGACATTTATTATGTTCGCTATTTTATATGGTGTGAGTTTGTGGTGCCCCAAAACTGTTAATGCTAGTGACATCAAAGGTCACTTACCACAGATTGCTATAACAAATACAATATTAATGAAAAAGTTAGAAATATTGAGACAATTACCAAAATGTGACAGAGATGTGAAGTGAGCAAATGCTGTTGGAAAAATGACATCAGTAGACTTGTTCTGACTCAGGGTTGCCACAAACCTTCACTTTTGCTTTACCAAAAAAAAAAAAAAAAAAGGCAATATCTGTGAAGTACAATAAAGTGAAGTGTAATAAAATGAGGTATATGCCTATATGTATATAAAATTGGAGGCGTTAATCCAGCATACTAAATAATTGACGAATTGTTTATGAATTTATATTTGTAGATTTCACTCTCTTGTGGTAAAGACCCATAGATTAAAAGGTGAGATCAGGGGCTTTTGGGTGGCTCAGTTGGTTAAGCTTCGACTTTGACTCAGGTCATGACCTCGTGGTTCCTGGGTTTGAGCTGACAGCTCAGAGCCTGGAGCCTGCTCTGTCTCCCTTTCTCTGCCCCTCCCCCGCTCATGTTCTGTTTCTCAAAAATAAACATTAATAAAAGTAAGTAAATGAAAGGTGAGATCAGTAAATAGTAGTGATTTTCATTTGAAGGACTTTGTGTTATTTATTAAATTCATGAATTACAGTTGACCTAATAAGAATTAAGAGATCAGAGCAATTCCTGTTAATAAGGTTTGATAGAAGGAAACACTCATTCCATGAATTTGATTGCTGAAAAAATGTGTACATTTAGATCCAGTTTTGTAAAGTCTTTCTTCAACTAACAATAGAAATTTTATGAAATGGAGATATAGTATACATTCCAGCTGTCTCCTACCCCCTCCATAACCCCCCAATCCTAGGGTAAGTCCTGAGGTATATTAGAAGACATACTCAATACTTTGTGCTTCAGTGCCCCCTTGTGCCTATTATGAAAAGTCACCATTAATTTCTCATGGAAAATTTGATATACATTCTAAGAGATCCCTGGAAATAGAACATTTGCAAGCTTAGAGATAGGGTTCCATATTCTAAACTTTCTGGGACCCAAGATTTATGTCCTGCTTCTCTGTTAATATATTCTCTTCCCACCAAAGCTGCTTCATTAACAATTATATGGCATTTAGGGAGTGAATAGTATATGTATATTTAATCTTAGTTTTCAGTGTTTTTATTTATTGTTTAGTGATTTTATATGTCTTTCCTCACCCTTACCTCTATTCCCACATTTTCCTTTTAAAAGCAAAAAGGAGGGAAAGCTGAAAGTGGATATGTCAGAGGACTCCCTAACTGGGGTTTTTCCTTCCTTTCTCTCAAGGGAAAAATCCTGGAATCAACCTGTGCCATGATAATGTGGTATAATTATAGAAATTTTTGCCCTACCAACATACTAGGAGGTGGCCTACATTTGAGATTGCTATTTCATTCTTCTATCTTTTACCCTAAAAAGCATATGAGACTTTATAGGGGCATCTGGGTGGCTCAGTCAGTTAAGTGTCCACCTTCAGCTCAGGTCATGATCTCACAGTCCATGGGTTCGAGCTCCACATGGGGCTCTGTGCTGACAGCTCAGAATCTGCAGCCTGCTTTGGATTCTGTGTCTCCCTCCCTTTCTTTGCCCCTCCCTTGCTCATGCTGTCTCTCTCTCTCAAAAATAAATAAACATTAAAAATTAAAAAGAAAAGAAAGAAAAGGAAGAAAGAAGGAAAAGAAAGGGAAATAAAGAAGATAAAAAAGGTTTGGGGTACCTGGGTGGCTCAGTCGGTTAAGTGTCCAACTTCAGCTCAGGTCATGATCTTATAGTTTGTGAGTTCAAGCTCTGCATCAGGCTCTGTGCTGACAGCTCGGAGCCTGGAGCCTGCTTTGGATTCTGTGTCTCCCTCTCTCTCTGCCTCTCCCCCGCTTACATTCTGTTTCTCTCTCTTTCTCAAAAATAAATAAACATTAAAAAATTTTTTTAAATGCTCCTAGGAATTGGAATTATATTTACATTATGGGAGCTTATGCATTTGACCTCTTTTCTGTAGAAACAGTATATCCTTAGCATAATCTCTAATCATGCCTCAAAAGATCAAAATCAGAATTTGAGATTTTTTCTAAATAAATTATGTTGGGGATTTATTAACAAGCATTTGTAATATTCAGGACTTTGCATTTAACTTGGATTTTTCTTCCTCAGATTGTTTTTTGGTTGCTGTCCCACTCCTTTAAACTCTTTTCGTTGCATCCTCATGCCTTCAGATTTGTAAACTACTCCCCAGGTATCCCTTTTTTCTTATATAGAAAAGCTCTATTTATTGATTTTACTCCCGTGCTTTAAAAGCATTCTCAGAATTTGAGATTCTGGAAGGCTCTTTCCTTCTTGTTTGGTCAGGCTGCTTCACTCCTTCACTTTTTCAAATGTCTAGAAATTACTGTTTTGTCTGTCAAGCCACCTTACGCTAAGGAAGAACTGAACTTGATGGTTTTCCTCCTCCTGAGCCATTCAGCAGTTCTTAGTTTGTTAGGTGGAGCTACTGAAAAAAAGAGAAGTCTAAACTTAGGTGTTTTCATGTGTGTATCATTATTTACATAATTGCCCAAAAGCTGTTAAGTTGCTCAATTTCTCTATGCCTTAGTATTCCCCTCTGTCAAACCTTGCCTGACACATTGTAAGTACTCCCAATGACAGTTTATGCTGCCATTACTGTTGTTATGGACTCAGTATTTCATGTTACAAAATTCTAACCCCCATTGTGATGGTATCTGGGATGGGTGTTTGGGAGATAATTAGGGTTAGGAGGGAGGGGCCTCTCTTGATTGAATTAGTGCCTTAATAAGAGACAGCAGAGAGCTTCTCTGTCTCCCCACTTCCAAGAAGAAAAGGTTATGTGAGCACAAACTGAGAAGACAACTTGTCTGCAACTTAAGGAGAAAGTCCTCTCCATGAACCCACCACGCTGGCACCTTGAATTCAGACAGCTTCTGAAACTCTGAGAAAATACATTTCTCTTGTTTAAGCCAACCTGATATATGGTATTTTGTTATGACTGCCCAAGCCGAATAAGACAATCATCATCATCAATGATATTACATTAAATACTATATATAATTTATTCAAAAGATAGCAGTGTGTATATATATATATATGGATATATATATCCATATATATCCACATATATATGGATATATATGGATATATATATCCACATATATACACATATATGTGGATATATATATGGATATATATATCCATATATATGGATATATATATATATATTGATTTTGTAATAAAATAGGAACTTTGGTGACAGGTCAGGAATATAATTCTTTTCATTAGATGTAAAGAAGGTAATTGAAACTTAAACATCTTTGAATAGTTTGTAATTCTTGATACATCTTATTGTTCACCAAGTAGTCTTGTAAAAAGTTATTAGGCAAGTGATTCATAGAAAGGAGTTCACATTATGGATATTGAAATCAAAATTTAGTCTCTCTTTTTAATTTTGCTGCTTATATCTTCATATGACCATCATTTCCCATTTTTGCCCTTACCGCCCCCCCGCCCCCGGAATCTAACTTACAGACTCAGTGTGGAAAATCTCAGGGCCATTTTAAGTGTGTGGTCTTTGACCTTTAAGCCGAAAAAGAATCAGCTATTCAAACTTTATATTCAGTAATTTATCATATGCTGTGTATATGCTTTGGGGACTATGCTGCTATGACTGTTAGGCCTCTTATGAGCTATTTCAGTGTTTTCATTGACTCCATCATTTATTAGTTGCTTGGCCTTGGGCAAGTAATTTCTATATTTTAGCTTCCACATTTTGAAAAGTTGTTAATAATAACTATTTACTGGGTATATGTAATGATCAAATAGCTTAATATATGTACCTGGCATATAGTAGGCACTATTCACATGTTAGCTGGGTTTTTTTCTTTTATTGTAGTCATTGGTATTACTTTTGTTACCATTATCAATAATACTAGTAATCTTATAGGTGGTTGTGTGATGATCAAATGATTTAATATAGGTGCCTGGCAAAAATTAAACACTGTTGAAATGTTAGATGTTTTTATTGTTACTGGTATTGCCTTAATTACCATTATCAATAATAGGTTTGAATGCCCCTTGGGAGATGAAAGATTATCCCTGTGATCTCCAGACTTTATAACTTTTAGAACCTAGACTTATATGCCATCATATGTACTTTAATTTCACTTGTTATGATTATCATTCTAGTAATATATTGGTGTGAATACATACTGGATTCCTCTATAGAATTGTACTTACATTTTTAGTTCACCACGGCAAATTTAATATAACTACATAAAATGCAAGATTTAGTTATTAAAAGGTTAAATTACACCTGCTAGGATGACTATAATAAAAAATAAAAAAAGAGAAAATAGCAAGTGTTGGCAAGGATGTGGAGAGATTGGAACCCTCATAGATTGCTGATGGGAGTGCAAAATAGTGCAGCTACTGTGTAGAATAGTTTATTGGTTCTTCAGAAAATTAAACATAGAATTTACCATATGATTCAATAATTCCACGTTTAGATATATACCCCCAAATAGTTGAAAACAGGAAGTCAGGGAAATATGCCAGTTTTCACTGCTACATTATTCATAACGGCCAAAATGTAAAAACAACCCAAGTGTTCATCAGCAGATCAATGAATAAAATGTGGCATATACATGTGATAGAATATTATTCAGCCATAAAAAGGAATGAAGTTCTGATATATGTTATAACATGGATGAACCTTGAAAACATTCTGCTAAGCTAAATATTCCAGACACAAAGGGACAAACAGTGTATGTTTCCATTTATATGAAATATGCAGAATAGGCAAATTCATATATCTGAAAGTAAGATTAGAGGTTACCAAAGGACTGGGGAAGAGGGTAAGGGGATTTATTGCTTAACAGATAAAAAGTTTCTCTTTGTGATGATAAAGTTTTGGGTCTAGATTGTAGTAGGTTCTATAACATTTTGAGTGTAATACCACTGAATTGTATGCTTAAAAAATGCCTGAAATGGCAAGTTTTATGTTATATATATTTCATCACAATAAAAATATTACTTAGTTGAACTTTAGTTTTGTTTGGATAAGCATTTCTAATTAATGATGTGAATGGCAAATAAATGTCCTTTGTTAACATGTTTGAAAGACCTTTCCTCCTCTGTACTTGGGAGTCAGAGAAAGGATGGGTGCTGCTTACCTATTTAAAGATACATAATTCTTTTTTGTTGTTATTATTTTTAAAAATGTTTTTAAATTTACATCCAAGTTAGTTAGCATATAGTGCAACAATGATTTCAGGGGTAGAATCCTTAATGGCCCTTACCCATTTAGCCCGTCCCCCCCCCACAATTCCTCTAGTAACCCTCTGTTTGTTCTCCATATTTAAGAGTCTCTTATGTTCTGTCCCCCTCCGTTTTTATATTGTTGCTTCCCTTCCTTTGTGTTCATCTGTTCTGTGTCTTAAAGTGCTCATATGAGTGAAGTCATATATTTGTCTTTCTGTGGCTAATTTCGCTTAGCATAATACCCTCTACTTCCATCCATGTAGTTGCAAATGACAAGATTTCATTCTTTTTGATTGCCGAGTAATACTCCATTGTGTGTGTGTGTGTGTATACACACACACATACCACATAAATATACATAATTCTTATTGCCCTAAGGTCTCTAGAGAGAATTATGGGGAGCTATGATTTCCAGAGAGCGTGTAGCTACCTTCCTTATATTTAATGGAAAAAGCCAGTAGAACAAAAATCCAGCTTTTTATATCTAGTCACTAACCTCCTTCCCTTGCCCCATATAAAGTAGAATGAGACCTAGGTCAAGGTAAATGCTTCTTAAGCCTCCAAAGGATGTCTGTCCTTTATTCTATTTGCTTCTTTTCATCTTTTGAGGCTTTTTCTAGATTGCTGCTGCAAGGTTTGCAGCCTTGTGCCTATTAAAGGTTTTTCTCTTCACAGACATGGATGGGATTGGGATCTTCCACTCTAGTGTTTGGATCTTTGATGTTTACTATTTAGGACTATTCAGAGATGTTTGTGCTTGCTTCTGAAGTTTTGGCTATGCAGCTGATAGTTAAGTAAGTAAGTGACCTCTGGATAAATGAAGAATATGGTCCGTGCATTCCTGAAACCAGATTACTGTGAAATATATGCCAATTTATAGCACCTACGCTGTGTAGGCCCCTTCTGTATTTTGGGGCTCTCCATGTACTCATAAAGTCAAATGGTGTTGATTTTTATAACTAAAGGAGACTCTAACACCTTCTGAAAATGTTAAGAAAATATAATTTTAAATCTTAATCTTAGGGCAGAATCATTAATTCAGAAGCCACTTCTATTGTTTCAAATTGTTTATACCTTGGATTATACCAGAATGTTTCCCAGGTTTAATTTCAGACTTTTAGTTCATTATTTTTTAAGATCAACCAATTAAAAAAAAAAAGAGCAACTAGTTTCTTTAGAATAATTCTTAGAATTGTTGATTATTGCTCAATGCACTACTTCTGCTTAAGCTTGGGCTAGTTCACATGGGTGCCTTTTATCTTTTTTTCTTTTTCTTTTTTAAGTTCATTTATTTATTTTGAGAGAGAGCAGGGGAGAGGGGCAGAGGGAGAGAGGGAGAGAGAATCTCAGGCAGGCTGTGTGTGCACTGTCAGCACACAGCCTGATGTGGGGCTCGAACTCATGAACCATGAGATCATGACCTGAGTTGAAACCAAGAGTTTAGGGGAGCCTGGGTGGCTCAGTCGGTTGAGCATCCGACTTCAGCTCAGGTCATGATCTCACAGTTCGTGGGTTCGAGCCCCGCATCGGGCTTTGTGCTGACAGCTCAGAGCCTGGAGCCTGCTTTGGATTCTGTGTCTCCCTCTCTCTCTGCCCCTAACCCACTCACATTCTGTCTCTGTCTCTCTCAAAAATAAATAAACATTAAAAAAAAAAAAAAAGAATCCAAGAGTTTGATGCTCAAGCAACTGAGCCGCCCAGGCACCCTTTGGTGCCTATTAATTTTGACCGTTTTAATTTAACAAATGATTTTAATTTTATTTAGTTTTCAGAATCTTTTCCAAACCCTGTAAAACTTAAGTATGATTCTAAGCCATTCATAATAGCATTACTTAAAGTGTGTCAATTTATCATATTTTCTCTATTTGATTACTTTTATATAAAATATCCACTTGCAGTTTGTTTTTTATAATAAATATGCTTTATTTTTTAAAGTGGGAGTTAATTTAATCTGTCATATTATATTTTTAATTTGGTAATCTGATTTTTAACATGTATGAACTTTAGGCCATGGTTAAATGTTTCTGGTTTTGTGAAAGCATAGGACAGTGTTTATGTTCTCAGTGGAAATGTTTTGGAGTTTACTGTGCTATATTCTAAACCCCATAAATTTTGTATCGTATTTTAAATTTTTGAGTATTTGGGCAGCAATGACCAGATTTTGGACATCCCCCCCACACACATTTGTTATCCACCAAATTCTTTATATAGATTTGTAGATAGGTGAATTTTCTGGAAAAACTAGTCCATTTTTTCCTATATTGCTATTTTATAGAGCAATATTCTGTTAGGTATCTCATAATGAAGATTTAATGGACAAATAAATTGGGGGAAATTTCATGGTGTAAAACTCTTACTAATAATGCACAGGGAACATTGGCATCATTAAAAGCTTTGAGACGACCGACCCCTGATAAAGTGAGACATTTGTGACTTATTAGTTCATGATTGTTCATAGCTTGTTTGGTTTCCCTAATGTTTATTTATATACAAACAAATGACATTTCTATATTGGGGTACCTGAGTGGCTCAGTTGGTTAAGCATCCAACTCTTGATCTGGCTCAGTTGGTAAGATTGAGCCCTGCATTGGGTTCTGTACTAACAGTGCGGAGCCTGCGATTCTCTTCCTCTCTCTCTGCCCCTCTCACACTTGTGCGCACACACACACACTCTCTCTCTCAAAATAAATAAACTTTAAAAAGAAAAAAATGAAATGACATTTCTATAATGTAGACTATAATTTGAGGAATGCTAATACATAGTTCAGTGCTTTTATTTTTAACACAAAAGATTCTTTAGAGTCTAGAGGTTTTAGCACATGGTTGGTTGTTGCTTTTGGCAGAACCAATCCTAGGAACTCTTCACAGTTCTCACATGACATCATGTAGGTCACGCTTATTTTTAGGTGCATAAGAAGGTGAGGCTCATCATGCACCATGTTGGTATGATAATATTGATACCAAGGTAAAAATAACTAAATTTGCTTTTATCATTTGATTTAACAGTGACAATAGTGTAATTTTAAATTTCTTTATAAATACAAGTGAAAACAGCATATTGTGAGAGGATACAAGCTTTCTTAGTCATTGGTCATTGTTTTACTTATAGTTCTAGAAAAATAAGGGATTCTCCTAGGAGCTTTCAAAAATTTTGTGATAATTATTGATAAATTTTAATTCCCAAAATGTTCCATCATACCAATCTGAATATTTTTTCAAATTGGTACATTAGTAGAGTTTTATTTGCAAATATCTTTACTATTCCTGCTTTATTTCCCAAATTAAGTGTGTAATTTTGCAGATAGATTTTGGCTTATTTGGAGGCCCTAAAATAAAGTGGCAGAGCTGAAAGTACAATTTAGACAAAAATAATAACTCTGAGCTTTAATATGCTATTATTTTGATATATGTAAGTTGAATATAGGTCTCCAGACCAAGGGACCATAATCTATTTGCCACGTTCAAGCAATCAACCCATGCAGGAGAAAAGAGACATTCTTCATTTAGATGATACTTGTGTTTGAAAAGTTTAAAGGTTATGTTAATTTTAATGGGACATATAGCAGAAACTGCATCGCATGACTACTGCTTATACTTTTTTCATCTTGCTAGTGATCCCTTTGACAGTCTGACTGCTTTTCTTCTGTTGCCTGTTACTGTGCACATATAAAACTGAGAATTTGTGCGTGTTGAGATCTGTTGTAGAAGACATGTATTAAAAGAGATATGTGACAGTCTTTTAATTATCTAGTGACCAGTTCTTAGAAATCACTGTTTTATATCTTGGGCTAAAAACTGCATTTACAACAAATTTTTATGAAGTAATTATTTAAAAAAAATTTTTTTTTAACGTTTTATTTATTTTTGAGACAGGGAGAGACAGAGCATGAACAGGGGAGGGTCAGAGAGAGAGAGAGACACAGAATCTGAAACAGGCTCCAGGCTCTGAGCTGTCATCCCAGAGCCGGATGCAGGGCTCGAACTCACGGACCGAGAGATCATGACCTGAGCCGAAGTTGGCCGCTTAACCGACTGAGCCACCCAGGCGCCCCTGAAGTAATTATTATTATTTTTTTTAACGTTTTATTTATTTTTGAAACAGAGACAGAGCATGAACGGGGGAGGGGCAGAGAGAGAGGGAGACACAGAATCGGAAGCAGGCTCCAGGCTCTGAGCCATCAGCCCAGAGCCCGACGTGGGGCTCGAACTCGTGGACCGCGAGATCGTGACCTGAGCTGAAGTCGGACGCTTAACCGACTGAGCCACTCAGGCGCCCCTGAAGTAATTATTTTTAATGATTATTTTGCTTAGCCTCTTTCTCACATCATATTCACTCATGGTAATTACCACAATGTCCACAGCTGTTAACTCTTGATGTATGTCTCTCATTTCTGAATTCTTCGTGTTCACAATGATAGGCTCTAATATGCAATCAGAAGTGTGTACTGAGTGAAATTTTCCTTTTCTTTTTCTTCATAATTATGAATGCAATGATTAATTAGTAAGTGAAGCAACTGTATTCATATTGCATGTAGGAACTTTCCTTCCTTCCTCCCCCGCCCCCCCTTTTGCAAATTAGCCATTTAATTGTACTCATGATATGTTTTACATGGTGCTGGGTAGTCAGAAACATTTACTGAGCACTTTAGTTTGTTAGGCACCATGCTAGGTACTAGAGATGCAAAAAAAAAGGCGAGCTAATCCTTGCCCTCAGGGATCTTGTATTTTTAGTTATTAAGACAGGAAAATAAGCAGACAGAAGGACCCAATAGAGGTGAATGAGGAGGGAGTCAATATAAAGTAACATATAAGTAGAGGTGCCTGGGTGGCTCAGTCAGCTAAGCCCCTGACTCTTGATTTCGACACAGGTCAGATCTCACAGTTTGTAAGTTCCAGCCCTGCGTTGAACTCTGCGTTCACTATGTGAAGCCTGCTTCGGATCCTATGTCCCTGTCTTTCTGGCCCTCTCCCGCTCACGCACACTCTCCCTCTCTCTCCCTCTCTCTCCCTCTCTCTCCCTCTCTCTCAAAAGTACACATTAAAAACATGTAACATATAATTAAACAACCAAGTATGTACAGTGTTTATATAGGTTAGGTTTGCAGATTGATGGAAAGAAACTGTGTCTCCCCAAACCTCACCCTACATACATACCAATACATCATAAGTCTAGATTACTTATTTGGTTAGCCAAGATACAAAATCGTATCTGCATTGGTTCAGAAAATCCAATGTGGGCACTGATCATCCCTGCATGTTCTTGTGAGATATACCAAGAATGGAAAAACCTGACCACTCTTTACCAGGGCCATTTCTTAGAGTTGTGAGCAGCAATGAAGGGTGAGGTAATAACTTCAATAGCAGGCTTGCTTCTACTTATTATAAAAGCTGGGGTGGGGGAGTGCCTGGGTGGCTCAGTCAGTCAAACCTCAGACTCTTGATCTCAGCTCAGAACTTGATCCCAGGGTTGTGAGTCCAAGCCATGCATTGGGCACTGCATTGGGCTCCATGCTGGGTGTGAAGCCTATTTAAAAAAACTTTTCTTCCTTAGGGATGCCTGGGTGGCTCAGTTGGTTAAGCGTCTGACTCTTCATTCCAGCTCATGATCTCATGGTTTGTAAGTTCAAGCCCCATGTTGGGCCCTGCACTGACAGCACAGAGCCTGCTTGAGATTCTCTCCCTCCCTCCCTCTCTCCCTCTCTCTCTCCCTCTCTCTCTCCCTCTCTCTCTCCCTCTCTCCCTCCCTCTCTCCCTCCCTCCCTCTCTCCCTCCCTCCCTCCCTCCCTCTCTCCCTCCCTCCCTCCCTCTCTCCCTCCCTCTCTCCCTCCCTCTCTCTCTCCCTCTCTCTCTCCCTCTCTCCCTCCCTCTCTCTCTCCCTCTCTCTCTCCCTCCCTCTCTCCCTCCCTCCCTCTCTCTCTCCCTCTCTCTCTCCCTCTCTCTCCCCCTCTCTCTCTCCCTCTCTCTCCCCCTCTCCCTCCCTCCCCCTCACTCCCTCTCCCTCTCTCTCTGCCCTCCCCCCTCACATATGCATGCAACACTCTTTCAAAATGAAAACTAAAATATAAAAGGGGGAACTCTCCCCTCCCCACACACATACACACACTCACACGATCAGCATTCCTCTCCTATGGCACAACTCTCTGTGTGCACAGGTGTTCATCCTTTGGTGCTTGGCAACCTTTCCATGGGTCTCGGGAGGCATGAGGAGCCAGCACAAGCAGCACACTGGTATTTTGCTTTAAGTAATAAGTAGGTTTTGCTTTAAGTAATAAAGTCCTAGGGGGTCTCATGTATTTTGCCAGAATCCATGTAACAATAATAGGCTAGCTTATTAGTGTCTGTCTATCTATGTATGTATTGACATTCAAATGCCTCACTGTCCTGATAATATGAAGGTAAGTTGGCTACACAGCAAAGGAAAAGAATTTCATTTCCTTTTGTCCCCAGGGTCCTAGCAGATTCCCAAAAGTCTGTGATACTGTCCATGCAAGATAAACTATGAGTTTAGAAAGTTCACTCCATGCTGAAAATTTTAATTTTATATCAAAGACTTTGCATCTGGAAGAATTTACATTGAATTTATGCCCTTTAGATATGGAAATGTTTAAAACCATGGCTCTTTAGGTTTTTGATGGAAATATTTTGTCAACAAGACCATATTATTGCCCATGTGGGGAAAGCAAAGATACTACCCAGGTTTCCCTGAGCATTGTTTCTGCTTCAGTTTTCTGTAGTTTTCGGCAATGTTTTTTTAATGTTTATTTATTTATTTTGAGAGAGAGAGAACAAGAGGGGGAGGGGCAGAGAGAGAGGGAGACAGAATCCCAAGCAGGCTCTGCATTGTCAGTATGGAGCACAGTGCAGGTCTCAATCCCATTACCTTGAGATCTCAACCTGAGCCAGTATCAAGAGTCAGATGCTTAACTGATTAAGCCACTCAGGCGCCCCAATTTTCTGTAGTTTCCAAGAACTCATTTATACCACAATTCAGTAATTAATTACAAGACTCTTGCAAGATTTCAGGTGATAGAGATATTGGTATATAGTTTAAAACTTCTGCGTAGCACCAGGTGGACCTCAGCTCAACCCCTTAGGATGTGTTTTTAGAAGAAGCCACCAGTTTTGTTGGCTTCTTTCTTGTTGGGCTCCTGCTCTGACTTGGCATAGATAACTAGGAATAGATGTTAATTCCTTGAACAGTATTCCTTTTTCCCAGTTGTAACAGGTAAGCATGTCTAACTAGCTTCCTAATGAGCAGCAACACAAAGACCTCAAAATCAAACATACACCAGTTTGTGTCCATGTTTAAAAGTCAATGATTGCAAGAGTCAGGAGATATTTAATATTATTAAGTACTTCGCATGTATGCAGCGCTGTTCTGGGCACTGTAACAGCTGAACCCTCAGTGAGTTTGCACCCATAATATAATAATAATCTCATTTTATTTGAATATAGGGCAGAATTTGATTATACACTAATATAAACTATATGAAAAATAAGTGCTTGTAGGAGTTCAAAAGTAAGTTTGAGTCAAAGTGGGGGTTATAAACATTCCAGAAGAACTTGGGTGAGGTCTGAAGAACAAACAGGATTTAAACGAGGAGGAAGTGAAACACTTCACATATAAGGGAGCAGAAGATGGGTTGAAGAAGGGTAAGACCAAGAATGCCTCCAACAAAACTCATAATGTGGTAGAGAAGACAGCTCTATGAAGAGATCTTCTCAGGTAGTGAATGGAAAAAGGATGAAAATGGGAGAAGAAAGAGTTGAATGAATGAATGTAAAGAGTCTGCTTTGGTTTTCCAAATACAAACATTCATGTTTCTATTTTAGAGGAAAACCTTTCAGGCTTTCACCATTCAGTATGCTGTTAGTTGTAGGTTTTTCAATATTACCATCATTGTGTTGGAGTAGTTTTTTTCTGTTCCTAGTTGGAGTATTTTTATTATGCAAGAGTATTAAGCTTGTCAAATGCTTTTTCTGTGTCAAGCAAGATGATCATGTAGTATTTTTCCTTCATTCTGGTAATGTATAGTACACTGATAGATTGTCGTATGTTGAGCCATCCTTGCCCTGCTGCTTGTCTTTTTAAGTAATGTTTTGTTGGAACAAAGCCAAAGTCATTTGTTTACATATTATTTATGGCTGCTTTTGTACTTATAAAATCAGAGGTAAGTAGGTGTGACAGAGACCAACCATATGATTTGCAAAGCCTAAAATATTTATTATTTCCCAACCTCTGCTTCTAGAATCATCAGTATCCACAGTCTTTTCATATGTCTTTAGTAGATGCCAGTCTGGACTGATTAATATTGTGTAATTTGCTTTTCTTAATAAACTTCTTGATATACAATAAGTAGGGAGTTCTAATGAGGTTAATGAAAATTCGTTAAATAATGATTTTAAGAGAAATGTTAAATCAAATAATGAATTTGTTGATGTCTTTTTTAATTCAACTTCATGGCTTGTATTTTAAAATATCATACTCTGTATCCACAAACTTAGGGAGTTTTATGTTTTTTGTTTTTTTTTTCTATAGGTGTATGTGGAATTTGATGATCTTGAATGGGATAAACGAGAGTGGGTTAAAGTTTATGAAGATTTTTCAACTTTCTTGGTGGAATACCACTTAATCTGGGCCAGAAGGATCGACCCTAGCCAGACTCAGGGATCAAAGAGCAAACAAATTCAGTGGCCTGCATTGGTAAGATCTATTCCTGTTTCATTAAGCATTTTCAGTTGTTTGTTTTAAAAGAACAGTTACTGAATATAATTTCAGATTTATCTTGGTGATTATAGATTATTGCTGAAGAAGCTCTGTAGTATCTGGCAGAAATATCCAAATACAGCTTTTATTTTGTTAAACAATTTTATATGTCTTTTTTGTTAGTACTCTTTTAGCATATTTAGTCTACAGATAGTTTATTCCATCCAATTAGGAGAAATCTATAAATTGCGTCAAAGGTTACTTACTAACAAATAGTTGACTAGTTTGAGTGTCATGGGGAGCAGTTTTGCTGAATGACTATGTATGTGGACGATAAGAGGATACTTTTTATAAAGCATTCAGTAGGATGTAATTTTCCTTGGTTAAATTTAGTAAAAACTGAGTGAATTCTTTGTGGACGATAGCAGATATTTAATGTGAAATTATATGTTCATGTAATAGGTAAAATTCATATCAGGATGTGTTCTATTTAAGAAATAATAGGTTTCACAATATTTTCAGCTAGAGTTTGAAGAGTTTTGTAAAAGAAGCATACTAAGGATACCTGGCTGGCTCAGTCAGAAGAGCAAGTGACTCTTGACCTCAGGGTCGTGATTTTGAGCCCCATGTTGGGTGTAGCAATTACTAAAAAATACATAAATAAACTTAAAAAACAACAACAAAAAAGAAAGATACTAACTAAATAAAGTAATTTTATTAAGAAAAAAAACCATACCATGTTTAACCATTTTGCTGTATATGTTCGAATGAAATAATGTTTTTACATTGATATTGACATATTTTTAAAGCCATTGAAATGTCATTCTAGGTATTTGGTATAACTACCATCAGGGTAGATACTTTCATATATTTTTTGACATAAATATTTACAAGAATGGATTTTCTTGTTAATAATTGTAGTGCCTATACATTTTCTCTTTTAGTTAGACCTTATAAGTCTGAAGAGATAAGTGGTTAAAAAGAAAATGTAGGGAGAGAAAGAGAGAATGAAGTGAGTTGTATAATATTTTTAAGAGGAAATACTTACAATATCGAAAGATGAAAAATGATATCCATGAACTATAGTTTTCCATGAACTATAGTTTTGGCCAGATACTTTGAATACTCCAGCAAAGAAGATAATTTTATCTATGAAAGATTTTAAGAAATACTTTTTGCATGAGTATATTGAATTGTTAACATGAAGATTTTAAAGCCATGACTAACATGTTTATTATTTTATGAATTTTTTTTAATGTTTATTTATTTTTGAGAGACAGAGGGAGACAGAGTGTGAGCAGGGGAGGGGCAGAGAGAGAGAGAGAGAGAGAAAGACACAGAATCTGAAGAGGCTCCAGGCTCTGAGCTGTCAGCACAGAGCCCGTTGCAGGGGTCGGACTCACAAGCCATGAGATCAAGATCTGAGCCGAAGTCAGACACTTAACTGACCAAGCCACACAGGCGCCCCTATGTTTATTTTATAAACTTTAATTCAAAAATTTGTTAAGGGAAGCCTGGGTGGCTCAGTTGGTTAAGTGTCCAACTCTCGATTTCAGCTCAAGTCATGATCTCACGGTTCCTGAGATTGATCCCTGGGCTCTATGCTGACAGTAGAGACCTGTGTGGAATTCTCTCTCTCCATCTCTCTTTGCCCTTTCCCTGCTTGCACTCTCTGTCTCTGTAAATAAATAAATAAACCTAAAAAAAAAATTGGTTAAAACTTGACATGTGAATTTTGTATGAAAAGTCTCAAAAGTAGGAAGCAGTAAAAATAATACTAAAAAGTATGCTTCAGTATCGTAAAGAATAAACAACTTTAGAAAACCTTTGCCATGTCTTAGAGACAGTTATTAAAATCAAGGTGAATTCCTAATGTATATTCATAAATTACTGACTTTGGAGAAAATATATCTTAGGAAATATTGTTTAATGATAATTTTTGTCAGGGGCACCTGGCTGGCTTAGTCAGTTAAGTGTCTCACTGTTGATTTCGGCTTAGGTCATGATCTTGTGGTTCATGAGATCAAGCCCCATATTGAGCTCCCTGCTTGGGATTCTCTGTCTGTCTGTCTCTGCCCCTCCCCTGTTCTCATGTGCGCATGCATGCTCTCTCTCTCTCTCTCTCTCTCTCAAAATAAACTTTAAAAAATAGTTTTTGTCACTATTTTAGAAATTTATTTTGAAAACCTTTTATTTTCTATTTTTTTTAGTGTTTATTTTTGAGAGTTTGTGCACAAGTGGGGGAGGGGCAGAAAGAGCAGGACAGAGGATCCAAAGCCGGTTCTGCTCTGACAGCAGCCAGTCCAATGCAGGGCTCGGACCCAGGAACCATGAGATTATGACCTGAGCTGAAGTCAGACACAGCCACAGAGCCACTCAGGCGCCTCTTTTGAAAACCTTTTAACCTCACATAAGTAATTAATCATGAGGCCTCTTTTTAAAATTCAGTTCATTTTTTTCTTATGCAAAAAACCCTGCACATTATTTAAAAATTTGGAAAATGCTAAATGGTATAAAATAGAAAATCATAATAATCATTCTGTTTTCATTACCAAATAATAGCCAGCTTACTTCTTTGACATATTTTCTTATAAAGTATTTCCCTGTTCTTTTTGCACCATAGAATTAATGAATTTTTTTAAATTGTGGTAAAATATGCTTAATGTAAAATTTTCCACCCTAATCATTTTTAAGTATAAAAGTTCAGTGGCATTGAATACATTCACCGTGTTGTATGTACAATCATCCATCTATAGAACTTATTCCATCTTACAGAACTGAAACTCTGTACCCATTAAACAGCAACTCCCCATTCCTTCTTCTTCCCAGCTCCTGGCAACTATCATCTTCGTTTCAGTCTCTATGATTTTGAGTACTCAAAGTACTTCAGTATAACCGGAATCATACAGTATTTGTCTTTTTGTGACTGGCTTATTTCACTTAGCATGATGTTTGCACGGTTCATTTATGTTGTAGCCTTTTCAGAATTTCCTTCATTTGTAGGGCTGAATAATATTTCATTGTATGTATGTACCACATTTTATTTATTCATTTGTCTGTTGAGGGACCCTTAGGTTGCTTCCATCTCTCAGCTATTGTGAATAATGGTGCTATGCATATGGGTGTACATACATCTCATTGAGACCATGCTTTCAATTCTTTTGGAATTGCTGAAGAAGTGGAATTGCTGGATCATATGGTAATTCTGTTTTTAAATTTTTTGAGGAACTGCCATACTGTTTTCCACAGCAGCTGTACTATTTTACATTCTTGGCAATACTTGCTGGTTTTAATTTTTGATAATAGCCATCCTAATGGGTGGTACCTTCTTGGGGTTTTGATTACATTTATCTAATGATTAATGATACTGAGCATCTTTTCTTGTGCTTATATGGTATTTGTTTATCTTCCTCGGAGAAATATCTATGTAAATTTTGCCCATTTTTGAATCAGGTTGGTTTTATGTTTAGTTTTAGGAATTCTCTGTATGTTCTGAATATTAATCCCTTGTCAGATGGGATCTGCAAACGTTTTCTTCCATTTTGTGGATTGGCCTTTTACTCTGTAGACATTGTCTTTTGATGCACAGTTTTTCTTAAATAGTCATAAGGTCCAGTCAGTTTGTCTTTTTTTTTTTTTTTTTGGTCACCTCTGTCTTGGTGTCCTATCCAAGCAATCATTTCCAAATCCAACATTGTGAAGCTTTTGTTGTATGTTTTCTTCTAGGAGTTTCACTATTTTAGGTTTTACATGTAGTTCTTTGATCCATTCGGAGCTAATTTTTACTTATGGTTTTAGGTGAGTGTTCAACTTCTTTCATTTGTTTGTTGATATCCAGTTTTCCTATTTTTATTTATTGAAAAGACTTTCCTTTTTCCTTTGAATAGTCTTGGCACCTTGTGCAAAAATTATTTGATCATATATGCAAGAGTTTATTTCTGGGCGCTCTGTTGTAGTCCCATCAGTCTGTATATCTGTCTTTATGCCAGTACCGTACTGTTTTGATTACTGTATAGCTTTGTAGTAAGTTTTGAAATCAGGAATTGTGAGTATTCCACCTTTGTTTTTTTTCAAGACTATTTTGGCTACTTGGTTTCCCTTGAGGTTCCGTATGAGTTTCAGGATGGATGCTTCTTCAGCTAGAAACTTTGGAATTTTGATATAGATTGCGCTGAACTTATAGATTACTTTGGGTATTATTGACATCTTAACAGCAATAAGCCTTTCAATCCATGACCACAAGATGTGTTTTCTCTGTGTTTTCTTTAAATTCTTTTAGCAGTGTTTTATAGTTTTTACTGTACGAGTCTTTGACTTATGTGGTCAATTCCTAAGTAATTTACTCTTTTTGTGATGCTGTCATAAGTGGAGTCAATTTGATAATTTTGTTTTCACATAGTTCATTATTAGAGTATGGAAACAATTCTTTTTTATGTGCCGGTTTTAAATCCTTCTACTTAGCGAGCATCATACTCAGTTATGAAAGACTGCAAGCTTTTCCTCTAAGATGGGGAATAAGACCAGGATGACACTTTTCTGTTCAACATAGCATTGGAAATTCTAGCCAGAGCAGGTAGACAAGAAAAAGAACAAAAAGGCATCTAACTTGGAAAGGAAAAGTAAAGTTATTTGTTTGCAGATGATGTGATCTTATATACAGAAAATCCTAAATAATAAAGATGGTATGCGCCCTCCCGCATATTAAAACTAATAAACAGCAGGATATAAAATCTCTGCTTTCTAATCATAGTTTTAGCTAAGTGTGTATTAAAATTGTAGATCCTGCTTTTTTTTACTTGATATTTGATTCTATACATTTCTGTCACAGGTAGCAGTTGTAACAGTTTTTAATGGCTGCATAATATTTCATTCTAAAATGATCCATTTCCCTAATGTTTGGTATTGTTCCTAATCTTTTTGTGATTATAAGTAACTGATAAATATTATTGTGATAAATATGTAAATCTTTGTTTGCTTCTCTGATTATTTTAAAAATTTAGATTCATAGCAGTAAAATTACTGGTCAGAGGGTATGAACTTGAAAAAAAGATACAGAAATCTCCTGATACTCTTCACAGATTGTTTAAAAGGTGCACTTACTGCCATAGTCCCCAATGTATGAGTGTTTCATCTCACCCCAATCCTGACCCCCCAACTCACCCCTGCACCCACAAACACTGATTACTTGCTTCAGACCATCTTGTTTTAAAAACCCAAACATTTAAAAAAGGATTTTTACAACTTGAGTGCAGAATTGAATATTGTAATTTTTATATCTACTAATTTCATATTTTAAAATACTATTTTATTATTTTAATTTGCATTTCTTTAATGGATGAATACTTTTTCATATTTATTAGCAACTTGTATTTTTGTGATTGTGTTTTTTCAAATATTATTAGGATTTTGTGTCTTTCTAATATTTGTTCTAAGCTTTCTTTATATTATTAGAGATACTATAACCCTTTTTGTATTTGTTTCATGGTTTGCTCGGCTAATTTTAGCAAGTCTTTTTGAATTGTATGTTTATATTTAAAGAAAGTCTATAATGAGATATCTTCCTTAATTTAGATAGTCAGGATGTGTTTTCCTTCTTTTCTTCCTGTTTTCTTTCTTTATTTCAGGAGGTTGTCAAAATTTATAGAATAAGTCATTGAAATGAGAGTGCTTGGTATACTTTAGACAATCATTTTAAGTTTCATAGCCTTCTGCAAACACTCCTTTATGTTTTAGTACATGTAACTGAGATTATTGTTTCTCTACTGTTCATTCAAATGAGGCTTATTTAAGGATATCTATAAGCAGCAGTTATGAATTCAGAGTTTTTAAATTCATTTGGTAGAATAAAATGCTATATCTACAAATTTGAGAAATTTGAGGGGTACATGAGATAGCAGTGGAATTAAACAGCCAGAATTGTCTTTAATTCTCTACAGATTTAATGTTTCTGATTCTGTGTACATGATACTTGATTTCATGTTCTTTTGTACTGAAACATATGTTTGTATTATCTTCTTTGTAGTTGTTTCACCCCTCGTGTGGTACCTGTTAAATATTATATATTGGTTATATTATCTTGCCTACTTACTCTAAGAAATCAGTAGAAACTGGCAATGTACCTGCTGGTTCTTGAAGTCATGACATGACACACAGAAAAAAAACCCCTGTTGTCTTGTTAGCCTTTTCTAAAGTTTATTTTAAATTTTTAAAAAATTGAAAAAAAGTAAAAATTTAAAAATTAAAGTCAACAAAATATGGGATAGTATGATACCAATTCTCTGGAATTGTCTCTGCATCTTTCCTCTCAGTGTATCAATAGCAAAACATGTATTGGAGTACCCACTGCCTATAAACCTGCTGAAGTGGTATCTTTTTTTGTTTTGTTTTGGCTTGGTCCTCTATGATCAGGGTACCACCTGAGGCTATTCTGATGATGAAAGCCAAAATATCTTACATTTTTATGTAAGTTACTTAATACATTGTTAAATTTCATTTTTAAAAATAAAGTAAGATATTCATGAAATCACATTTATCTGCACCAGAGAAAGAAAGTGTTGGCATTCATAATTGAAATCAGCGAATAACCTACCTAACTGGATTAGGGCCCTGGCTCCATCTCCTTTAGGAAAACCTTCTGTGGGGAGTGGGGCTTCGACCCTAACCCAGCTGGGCTGTAACACTGCTGCATTTTCTAAGGGGCAGAGTTTTCTACTACTTTTCTTCTGGCTCAGCCTTCCAGATCACCCCAACCAGAATTAATCTCACCATCCTGTGTTCCTGTAGAACTTTGTTTGTACCTCTGTTTTAACAGCTAGCACTTCTGCTTTGTATTATACCTATTTGTTTGCATGTCTGTCTTTCCCTACTAGATTGTAAGTTCTTTGAGGACAGGAATCATGTCTTAGTCATCTGTGAATCATTCCTAGACATCTAGCACAGTGCCTTATCCATCTTAGTAAGTGCTCATTTTAAAGTGATGAACTTATTCTACCCCAGCTAGTGAAAAAGAATTTTACTGGGACTTATAGCAAGTTTTCTGGCTATTACTTTATACTCAGATAAAAATTGACAGGAAAGCATAATCAGCCAGTTGTGGCAAAAATATGCAACTAACCAATTTTAAACATGGCAAGTAGTCAAAGACAAATAATAAAAATGTTTATAATAGATACCCTCATTCTAATCAAATACAAGTATGAGATTTTAAATTGTTATGGAGGAGAGGAGGTGATGTAAAATTACCCAAAATAGGTTATTTTCAAGATGTAGAGGGAAAGAACTTATATTATTTGCTTGGTGAAAGTACTTTTCAGTTGTTTTCTGTTCTGAAAGAAACCCTCTCAACGTAGAACAGAATTAACTGCTCTTTGGGACAAAATACCATTACATCTGGCTGTTACATTGCCAAACTTGGTTTTTAGATTAGGACCTCAACCAAGGTTTACTGAAATGTGAAGCTATGCCATACTCCAACTATGAATTGAACTTTGAAATAAATTCATTTAAAGAATATTTGCATATTGATAATTGAGTTTCCAGATTTAGAATGAGTAGTTTTACAGTTCTTTGTGCTTTGGTAAATGATGAAATGGTAATAAAGACCTTATACCTTCATGATTATTATTTCTCTGCAAGGTAAAGCATTTTATGAGATCAAATTAAGTGTAGTAAAGTATCACATTTTTTAAATGATAAAAGCTGATGTTGAGAAAGACTGCAGTGAATGAGCACGCTTACCTTTTCTTGTGGGTCACAAATTACATTATTTTGGGGAACAGTATATTGTAAGAACCATAAGGAAGTTCATACTCTTTGATTCATTAATTCTACTCTTAGGAAATTATTCTAACAAAAAAAATTTTTTTAAGTAATAATTATAGATGTGCTTGGGTGGCTCAGTCAGTTAAGTATCCAACTCTTGATTTCGGCTCAGGTCGTCATGATCTTCCAGTTCGTGAGATCAAGCTCCAGGTTGGGCTCTGCACTGACAGCGTAGGACCTGCTTGGGATTTTCTCTCTCCCTCTGTCTACCTCTGCCCCTTCCCTGCTTGTGTGTGTACACACACGTGCTCGCTCTCTCTCTCTCTCAAAAAGAAATAAACTTAAAAAGTAAAAATTATATTCAATTCAGTTAATGTTTACCACTTTATGTGAGCCAGATAGTGTGCTAGGCCTGCACATACAAAACTGAAAGCCAGAATGTTACATGCAGAAAGATGTTCATTGTAGTCCTGTGAAAAAAGGAGACAACTTCAGAGCCCAAAAATTAGTGAATATTTTGAAATTAATCAAATATTATGCAGCTTTTAAAAATTAGAATTATGAATACTTCAGAGAAGTGTAGACAAATAACATTCAAGTAAAAAACATCTTGATTATAGCAGTGTCAAAATCACTTATAAAATAATATAAAGTATTTAAAATAATTGTTTGAAAGAGTGGGATTATGTCTGACCTAATTTGTCTTTTCAATAGAAATAGCTATTATTTCCCAAGAAATTGGAAATTTCATATAATGACTTTATCATATATGTTTTATTTTGGAAATGATTTTCTTCAAATGAAGTCTTTCAGTAGATTTGTTTTAGTCTTCTGTTAATATACTTTGACATTTGCTTTTTAAATTTTGTTAATATAGGAGTGCCTGGGTGGCTCAGTCAGTTGAGCGTCCGACTTCAGCTCAGGTCATGATCTTGCGGTCTGTGAATTTGAGCCCCGCGTTGGGCTCTGTGCTGACAGCTCAGAGCCTGGAGCCTGCTTTGGATTCTGTGTCTCCCTCTCTCTCTCTGCCCCTCCTGAACTCATGCTCTGTCTGTCTGTCTGTTTGTCTCTCTCTCTCTCTGTCAAAAATAAACATTAAAAAAATAAATAAATTTTGTTAATATAGCATTTTTAATATTTTTCCTTTATTAGTACAAAGAATTAAAACTTTCTAATAAAAATAACAGTTCAAACAATGACAAAATATAATGAAGCTTATTTAAGGTTTGTTTTTAACTCTGAATTACTGCTTACTCATAGATTTACATGGCTTGATGTAACTTTAGAGATCTCCTAGTCATAGATTTAGAGAATGTAGTTGCTGAAAAAGAGAACCTTAGCAGTCATCTTAGGAAGGCAGTGTAATATACTAAGAATGCAAGTCTTCATGTTGCATTTCCTTGTTCAAATTCCTACTGTGCCATTTGTGGCTAATAACAGGATGAATTTGGGCTCCTGGGTGGCTGAGTCAGTTAAGCGTCCAACTCTTGATATCAGCTCAGGTCATGATCTCACGATTTGTGGGTTTGAGCTCCATGTTGGGCTCTGCTAATGGTGTGGAGCCTGCTTGGGATTCTCTCTCTCTGTCTCTCTCTCTCTGTCTCTCTCTCTCTCTCTCTCTCTCTCTCTGTCTCTCTTTCTCTGCCTTCCCCTGCTCATGTTCACTCTCTCAAAATAAATAAGTAAACTTATATATATATATATATACACACACACACACACACACACACACACACACACATATTTGTATATATCAGGATGATCTTGAGTTATTTATTCTGTCTTCACTGTATTCTTAATAGTAGCACCTACTATATAACGTTGTTGTGAAGGTTAAGCAACAAAATATATAAATAAAAGCCTTAGTATAGCACTACAGTGAGTTTTGTCAACTGTACAGCTTTAGGGGAATCCCCAGAAAACCACCTTCTCTTACACCAATTGTAAGTTTGAGGGTTTCCCTGTCCCACTCTCAGGGTTGATAGTTCACTAGAAGGACTCCTAGAACTCAATGAAAACTGTGATACTAGTGCCTACAGTTTATTGCAGAGAAAGGATGAAGATTAAAACCCACCAGTAGAAGAGATGCATAGGCCACAGGGAATAGGAGGGGTTCACAACGGGGGGGTTATGAAGTCACAGAGAGTATTATGTCCTTCCAGCCACAATGTGCAACAATATTCTGACTTTTACCAACCAGAGAAGCCCACCCATGCTTTTGCTGTTCACAGTTTTTAATGGAGCTTAGTTTATATACTGTCTGCATACCTGAGCTTTAGTCTCTATTTTTTCCTGGACATCGGATTGATACCTATAGTTACAACTTCCTCTGGAAGTTGGAGCTGATGATACTGAAATGCCCAAAGGGCCTATCAGAAATCACATTGTTAGAATGTTTAGTAGGCAAACCAAGACTCTTACCAAGCGGGACATTCCGGGTGGCTAGAGATCACCTCTCAGTAGCTGACATCTAGGCCAGATCTCTCTTTGGGAAGGGATGCTTCTTCACCGTACAGGCTAGTCTTTGGCCTGTGCTCTCTTACAGCAAAACAATCATATTTGTCTGGATATCTATACTTATAAATATACTTATAAATAGCATTTATGTGATGGTCATAGCACTAGCAACATTATGAATATGCTCAACATTTGGAGGAGCTAGTGTGGAGTAGGGATAGATATAAATAAATAGTTGATCTGACTTATAAAGCCATTTCATACATTTTCATATTCTTGTACTAACTTACCCATTTACTTCTGTGATTTACTGCTGTTTGTAACTTACGATAAATTTATAACTTGATAAACTTATTTAGCATAGAAATTAGCTGATGGCCAGCTAGATGTAGTTTTTCCTCAGGCCATTCTTTTTCTATCAGCATTGTATCCCGAGAAGGCTTTTACTCAATCTCCTGATACATATGATTATCATCAGTATTATTTTTAGTTTCATTAGAGAATGATTTTCAGTTTCATTACAGAATAAATTGCAGAGAAATTTGTCTCCTCAACAAAATTGACTCTTGCCCATATACCATTGTCTTAGTTACAGTTGGCCCTTATTCCATTATTTCTGGGTCCCAAGTCAGATTGGAACAAAGCCAGTTCACTCTGTCTCAGTTCACAAGCTTGTACTAAGACTGGTTTTGACTGTGTGTTGTATATAGTAGGGCCCACCTCTCTCATACGGGGAGGATTCAAGTAGTGTTCAGAATAATTCCTGCCCCTGTTAGGTTATACCGAAGGGTATGCCTTATTTTGGTCGTTTCATGGGGGCAAGGGCAGTCATAGTACATTTATGTATATTACAAGTACCCCAGAAGAACTTCCATAGGTTTGGAGGTCCATAAGATCCTCTTAGGTGTGCCCCTTGAGCCTTAGCAGCTAAGATGGAGGGCCATTGTCCCATGGCTACTTTAGCCCGCATCTATATTAAATCAGTCCAGGGGCCCTTTTAGGTCAGAGTACACAGTTCTTTCCCAATGTTCATTCCTAGCCTTATTTGCTGAGTCTGCCTGAACCATTTCACTACAACCGCATTATCTTCATAGACTGATTCTCCTCCCTTGCTTTCGTCTTAGAAGAGAACTCCTTCTAATCTGCTTATTCTAGTTAGTAGGTCTTTATCTTCTGAGTGCCACTCCTCATTAAAAGCAAATTCATCTTGTCCTACAATGCCTAGATCAGTAGCAATACCTTCTAAAGTCCTTTTCTGTTTTGTGTGCCTGTGTTGTTTAATTTACCATGCATTTCATTACCAATGGAGTAGTTACTCTAAACTCTAAACTCTAATGGAGTTTTTTACTCTAAAATGTTGAGTCCCCCATACTAGGATTAGATGAGTGGTAATCACACCTAGATGTAAATTAGAGTGTGCCATAAAGCCTCCCATAGGCCTTCTTTCTTCCTTGTCTCAGGATGGAGGTGTTTCCCAGGGGGTTTCAGACCCACCATGTGATGCTTATTGCTTTAATCTCATGAGAAACCCATTGTTGTTTGTTTGTTTGTTTGTTTTTTATTTTTTGTATTCCGTGTAATAGCTTTCCACCGACAAAAACGATATGGGTTTGTGCATAGTATACTGTAGCATGTTGGATATACCACTGCTATGTTTTCTCTGTTATAAACAGGGAACTTCTTTAGCATTTAATCAAGTTATTTTGTGGTCAGTTTGTCAGACATTGTATACCACATAATCCAGTAGCCCAATAGGACCAGTGCCCAGAGATTCTATTCCAAATGGTATCCTTTATAATTGATGTAGCCTGAAAAATAAGAGCCAAATGATACTGGCACTTAAGAGTCCTGTTCACAGAGCTATTGTACAAAGAATTTGTCTAACTTTTCTATACTGTTTGAAATTAACTTGTGTGGTTTAGAGCATTCTCTTTGGTTCACACTTAGCCAACTGCCCTTAAAATGGCTTTATATGCCATCTGTTTTATAGTACTAAGTAGGAGAAACCTTCCCCAGACATAATAAATAATTTTTGTAATACTTTCAGGTAAAGGAGATGCAACCACTTTACGTAAAGTCTGTTCAGACACTCCAGTTTTCATCTAAACTTTTACCTTAATCCTATCAACCTTTATATTTCTGTATCCCCTTAATCTACCTGTAGCCTCCATTAGATTTATATACTTAGTGCTTGGGGCTCCCATAGCAAGGAGTCCCAGAATCATCTTTTTTTGGTCTTATTTTACTTACTTAATGTGCCTCTGATCTTTGGATCCCAGCTGGGGCTTAGCCAGGGGTCTCAGGCATTCTTATCTCTAATCTTGATTAGATTGTAGAAACATCAGCTCAGGAAATTTGAAGTTAAGTTTCGTATAGTCATCTTCCCCCTTTCTGGTTTTTAAGATTTTTCCAAACTTAGAGTGAATAAAGCAGATCTGTTTAGCTCTTGTTAATGTTGGGGAGACTATCAGGGCCTCCTCTCCTAAACTCTGAGAGTGCTGCAATAAGATCTTTGTTTTGACAGTCCTCAGTGTCTGCTTCAGTCATCTCATTTCTTTAAAATGATTTAAAGATTTTCATTCAGCCAGGATGAGTCTCTTGACTCTTCTCTTTCCCTGTTCTCCTACAAATCTTTATTATCTGTTATTTCAGCATAACTTTTCTCTGCAGAAATGGATCTGTGGCTAGTGGTTATAGCTGGATCTGGCCAAAACCCAGGCTTGGCTCAGCATCAGGATCTTCCCCAACACTCTCCCTTACTTTCTCTTTAGCTATTAAATATAGCAATAATTAAGAGATTGTATAGTTAGCTCATTTTTAAAATTTTGCATTTTTTTAAATGTATCTAATGAGCTAACTCCTTAGGAGTAAGATCCACCATCTCTAAATTCCGTTGGTAAATTTCACCTCTGGTAACTGATCACAGTAGAGTTGTAGTTTCATACCATGGATTGGCCCTGTGGCCACCCAGAAATAAAAGGTTTGTCATTTCCTACCTTCTCATTCTTTTTCTTCCCAAACCACACAGTTCAGCAGGTTAGCATCTGTCTTGCTGATACCAACTGCAGTGAATTTAGCAATCTGTACAATTTGAGAAAACCACCTCCACAAGACTGCCCTCACTTCTGACACCATTGCAAGTTCAAGGGTTTCCCAAAACTACCTTCAGGTTTGATAATTTGCTAGAAAAACTCACAGAGCTGACTGAAAATTGCTATGCTCACACCCACAGTTTGTTACAGACAAGGAATACAAATTTAAATCTGTCAAGAGAAGAGTCCTAGGGTACAAAGTCCAGTAGGAGTTCAAACATAAAGCTCCGGGTTCATCTCCTATTGAGTCATCGACAGTATTCCCTTTTTTTAGCCACAGTGTGTGGCACCATGCAGAATAATGCCAACCAGGAAGGCTCAAATCAAGCCTTTTGTGTTCATTGTTTTTATTGGGGCTTGATCACATACTGTCCACATGACTGACCTTTAGTCTTCAGCCCCTCCCGGGTCAGTCTTATACCTTTAGTTATCACTTCTCTGGAGGTCACAGCTGATACCGTGTATCCCAGAGCTCCCATCACGTATCAGATTGTTAGACTGTCCAGTGGCCAAAGCCTCTAGACAGATAGACATGCCTATTAAGCAAGACATTCCAGATGCATAGAGGTCCCTCCCAGTAGCCCAGGGTAGAGGCCAGACTCCTCTTTGGATCAGGTTAATTCTTTACCATACAAGCATATATCATATGTAAAACACTTTATAAAAGTCTCTTGTTATGGTGTTATCATTAGTCAGTTTAATGTCCTCTATTTCCCAGCAAGAAAAAAAAGTGGGGGGGGGGTGTTAGAGTAATTATGTTAGTTGATTTGTTTACATTTATTTTCAATTTAACTAGCACAATGGAAATGGAACCCCAAACTCCTATCTCCAAGATAGTGCTTTTTTTGTGTGTGCAGTAGAACATACATCCTGCTAATTATTGAATCTTACTGAGGAAAATCATGGGAAGAGCATTTATATTTTTCAAAAAATAGGCTAATTTTGGGAAAACTCTCAGAAAGAAAATGACCTAATACTCATTGTACTTTATTTCTGATCACGTATACTCTGGTTTCTCTTCAGATCGTATAGATCTTTCGCCTTTTATTTCTGATCACGTAATTTAAAGTTTTGCAGATATAACCAAGACTAACCTGAAAGAAAACTTTGGTCAGGAAGTCCAGAGAGTAAGGAGAGAGACAGACATAGGTATAAAATGAACCAATCAGTGATACAATCAAAGTTTATAAGAAAATGGGAGAAGTGGGAAAGCTCTCTAGCTTGGCAAGGGAGCTAAGGAAAAGCTACACAGAGGAGAGTGATCCTTGATGTGACTTTATATGCTGAATTGATTATTTTCTGACTAGAAAAGGGTAGAAGCCGTTTTATGGGAAAACAGGTCCTGATTGAAAAATTCCAGGGATTTATGCCAATCTGGAACATAGATTGTGATGGAATGGCAGAAGATGAAGTAAAGAAGAACAAGCAGAGACTAGATCATAAATGGTCTTGCGTTACAATGAAGATTTTGGACGTTTCCTTCCTGGTGTACAGAATGTACAGTCACCGAATCACAACGTGTAGGTTAAACAGTCACTTTTGTATTTTAGATAGATTATTATAGCAAGAGAGTGAAGTGATGGGAAAGAGACTAGGACTTTGTCATTTATCCCTTTGTTTAAAAAATCTAAGTGAGACTTGGATAAATGTACCTGGTGGAATATATGTTTATCTTCATTCCTCCAAAATTTCACCAAAATAACAACAAAAAATAGAAGAGGACAAAGAGAACAGGAGACGACAGTAACAAGGTATTAATAACGTTTTAGAATATACAGTGGATGAGAAGCAGTGACCCACTTAGCAAGATTCAGGAGAACTGAAACATAAATGTCAGCAGAGAATGCTATCAGATCACAGAAAGTTTCAAAAATTGGAGCACCATATGCTTTGCACAGTAGAAGTAATGGGTGGGGCTGAAAATGGAGGGATTAATTGAAAGGTGGTAAGAACAGAAGTAGCCTCTCTCAGGACCTTCCCCACACTCCCATCCAGGCAGCCAACCCTTCTCACTGTATGGGAAATGGGGGTGGGAGGGTACATTATCAAGAATCTGAGCACTAGAGGTTTTGGCTTCAAGGACATTTGCATCAGTATTTCTGGTGTGACACGAGAGGGCTACATTAAAATCCTTTTACTAAGTGGTGCATCTTTTCCTTCAGCCCCTTTTCCTACATTCTGCATTTTGAACATTGTTAGCCCCTAGGGAAATGAATAGAGGATTGACTTCTTAGGGAAAGTGAAGGTCCCCAGAGAAAAAAAGCGACAAATACTATTAAGGATCCTCCAACAGAATGGTCATATTTCCACCCATTCAGTCTATGGTGAGACACACCAGAAATCCCACTAAAATTGCAGCAAACCTGCAGTGATTCTCACTAACCCAAGGTCACTCACAAAGCCTTTTCCGTACGTTTTTAGTGCCTCATGCTTAAATGGATAGTCAAGGCTCACCTTGACCGAGGCTCACATCATAGTTTTAAAATAGTATATAAATAATAGATATTAACCTAATGAGATTTATAGTTAACTTTTTGCCTGAATGCGGGCAACAATTATGCACTTAAATGTATTCAGTACAGGCACAGGACCTGATACTGTTATTGAGTAACAATGAATGAATGAATGAATGAATGAATGAATGATACTTTAGTGTGGTTATGAATTGAAAGGTTTTCTTGTTTTAAATGTTAAACATGTTCTTTCAAACTAGTAATGTTAATATATCAGTATTTCTAAAATCACATGAAAAAAGAAGTGAACTCTAGTATTCCAAGTATCCTTAAATTTTTTTCCAGAATTGAGTACCTTTGACAGACCTAAAAATTTTTTTAAGTTTATTTATTTTGAGAGAGAGACAGAGTGAGTGGGGGAGGAGCAGAGAGCGAGGGAGACAGAGAAAATCCGAAGCAAGCTCCTTGCTGCCAGCGCAAAGCCCGATGCAAGGGCTCGAACTCCTGAAACTTTGAGATCAGGACCAGAGCTGAAACCAAGAGTCAGACGCTTAACCAACTGAGCCACCCAGTCACCCCAGATCTAAGTTTTTTCTAATCCACAATTTGGATTTTGCTTTCCATGTTTGTTGAGTGGGATCAAATTGAGGAGCAGGATATGTTTACTGAGTCATGAATATAAGACATGCCATAAATGAAATTAGGAAGGAGCCAGCAAAGCAATTATATATCAAACCCCAGAGGCATTTCTTCTTTTATCTGTTAATTTGTTTTTCCTAACTTCACTATGCCAAGTTCTAGGTATACAAGTACCAAGTAATAATGTTTCTTTCTTAAGACATTTAAAAAACTCATTTAATATTAAAATCAGAAAGGTTACATAAAAAGAAACAAAAAATAATTATAATTTTAAGGCAGTAGCTACTGTTAATGTTTGAAACAGTTTAACATTTAAAATCATCAAAAGCAATTTAAAAGTATTTAAAAGAAATGATTTTTTTATACAGATGTGGATTTTTTCCATTTTAAAATCTTATTTTTATGGAGACTTAAATTGGGGGGAAGTTACATATTACTGAATTTGCACAGTTTTTTTCTTTCTGCTTTTTTCCTCCTTTTCTAACCCTAATCCATGATCTGTCTTACATTTTTTTCTGTGTTTTATTTATTTTTAATTGTTTTTAATGTTTATTTATTTACTTTGAGGGGGGAGGGCAGAGAGAGAGGGAGACAAAGAATCCCAAGCAAGATCTACACCCTCACGCAGCGCCAGATGTGGGGCTTAAACTGACAAACTGAGATCATGACCTGAGCTGAGATCGAGAGTCAGATGCTTAACCAGTTGAGCCACCCAGGCGCCCCTTTGTGTTTTAGATTGTTGTCACATTTTATTGTTTAAACCTAAAATGGCAGTTAGTTGCAGTTAACTAGAATTTATTTTTCAGAATGGTAATTTTTCTCAGTAAGGGTATTCATGATGTGGTAGGGCTTTTTGTTCTTGCCATTTTCTTAAGCCACAGTGAATTATTCCTCTCAGGATATAATTTGTGAAAAATATCTATACACTGAAATTATTTTGGAATCATTTACTTGATTATTTGACCTTTCCAATTCTTATATCTATTAATTATTTCTTATATCTGTTAATCTTTTTTGTTATACTTGTTATACTTGCTATGGATTTTCATTTTGTTGCTATTATAATTTGAAGCAGCCAAAAGCAGCTAGCCATGTAAAATAAAGATGGGAGAGTGTTGATTCCATTTTCTTCCTGTCTAGAAATGTAGTTATGTAGTTGTCATGTCTACCATTTGTTCTAATTTGAAAAAAAAAAAAAAAATTTAGCTTTTAATTTTAATTTATAAATGGTTACAAATAACTTAAAATGCAGTAACATCATATATGTGTTGCATGATAATTTCATTCATTACATATTCTTTGCCATTTACTGTGTGCTAAATAAGAATTATGTGAGTACTGTGATCCTTGATTTGGACACGGTTATTTAACTGCGCTTGTGAAAAGTTCTATGAAAATTAAATACAGATTGGGTCACCTGGTTGGCTCGGTCGGTGGAGCATGCAATTCTTGATCTTGGGGTTATGAGTTCGAGCCCCACAACTGGGCATAAATCTTACCTGAAAATAGATAGGTAAACATCTCTTCTGTTACTGTTTTGAAGTATTTATATTTACCTTCTGAAAACATTATTTATATTAAGTTTTTATTATTTCATTACATATACTAGTACCAATAATATAACATTATTCAATTTTTGAAGTCTTAATTTCCAGGCATTTTTTTCAGTGTTTTGTATCTTTTATTTGAGGTAGATACTTTTATTATCCCTGTTTTGCAGATGAGTAAACTGAGACATGTAGTTATGTAACTTACTGAGGACAGAAGCAACTATGTATTAGAAAGTGGGGGAAGGGAGAGAGAATCCCAAGCAGGTTCAGCACTGTCAGCACAGAGCCTGACACAGGGCTCAAACGCACGAACTGTGAGATCGTGACCTGAGCTGAAACCAAGAGTTGGACACTTAACCAACTAAGTCACCCAGGCGCCCCTGGAAAGTTTAAATAATTGTGAGTTACATAAGGTTAAAAGTGATAATTTTCTCTTATTCTCATCTATGTATTTCTCATAGATATCTGCCGTTAACCAGTTGTTACGTGTTCTTTTAGATTTTCCTACCCCACTTTTCTTCTTCTTTTTTTGGTAAACATGTAAATTTTTTCAAAAAATCTTTTAAAACTAAATAGAAAACTTATTATTCATGTACTACTTTATGAATTAAATGTGATTTTGAATATCTTAAGTTGAAGTAGATGTGTGAACCATGAAAGAACCTGTCAAACCATTGTAATATCTTCTAAACTGGGTAAATTCAAAGATGATTGTGCTAATCTTGGGCTCAACTACAGATTTCTAGGAATGTAATTATTAGCAAGGTTTTTTCTGTTCTTCAGGGAAGGTTTAGAGGTAAAACATATCAAAGTAATTCACTTTCAGAGTGAAAAAGGAAGTGCTCACCTTTTCTGGTGAAGAAATAATTACAGATTTGGGAATATTTTTATCATTGGAAATGGTTCTGTCTCCCACTTTTTAGTGAGTAAAGCCAGTAAATCTCTGGTATTCTGACATATGTCGTGTTTGCAGACAAATGTTGTCTTCTGTTTTGTAATCTGTGAAGTGTAGTGGTAAGGAATATGTATGTAGTGGTGGTATGTGTGGGTTTGGATAAAATCTTCTGCAACCCTTTTGTTATGATATAGCACTGCTATGCACTATAATATAGATTGTGTAAATCTGATACTATTATAATTTTAAATGTGAGATAAATGGTTTTTAAGCTTAGGTTTCTTTTTCTTATTGAAGTGCAAGGAGTCCTCATTTAAATATAGTGTATTTAAAGAACATACGAGTAATTTTGGAGTACCAGATGAGTTTTATTTTAGAAAATAGTGATGCATGTAGCCTATTTCTGCTAAATTATGGTTTTATTGGGCTTTAAATGAGCTAGTCTTGAAACTTCATCATCGTGTGGTCCAAATAAAGCTGGGTCTGCTTGCCTCTTAATGTGGTACCCATATCATTATTTAAATATGAGCATATACTATCTTTTTTAAAGAAGTTACTGGAGAAGATAGGACAGAATGTGGGACAAAACTACCAGGTCTTTGCATATCTTTGTCTCCAACCGAGAGCTACTCTCACACAGCTGTTCCTCGAAAAATCTTTTTTGCCTTTTCTTACACCTTTGATCTTTTTTATCTTTTCCACAAAGTGCAGGAATCTTTCTTTTTGCGGAGTAGCTCTATACACTTTCTTATGTAAATCAGTTTAAGCTTCATTTCAAGGTTTTTGTAAAAGGTATGAGGGCAATAGGGATTCTTATGGCAATGGAACACATTCCACATCATGGTTGTGGTGGTGGTTACATGAATATACACTAAGGATACAGTCGAATAGATTGTGTGCACATGTGCACACACATATACACACGGCTATGAGTGCATGTAAAACTGGTGAAATGGGATTTGTAGTTTGTACCACTATCAATTTCCTGGTTTTGACATTGTCCCATAGCTATACTAATGCATCTGTTAGGGGAAACTAGGTAACTATGTACTTGTTTCCTTTTTTGCATTTTCCTGTGAATCTATGATTGTTTCAAAATAAAAGGAAAAAGTAAGTAGATCAACTGGATGACAATACGTGAGAAAAATCAAAGAAACACTTGCTTTTTTTAATTTGTTTTTTAAATAAGATCTGCACCCTCGACAAAGTATTGAAAGGCATTTACTTTTCATTAAAGTAGATTAAGCTTTAAAAAATAAAGATTATTCATAAATACAAACAGCTAAAAGATATAGGAAGTGATAAAAATGACAGAATAAACTAAAAATTCAAATAGAAAATACTCTGAAAAAGAAATAAATGTAAAAGATAACTAAAATAGTGGTTGTTTTTAAAACTGGATGGAAAATGAGGGGCACCTGGCTGGCTTAGTCAGTGAAATGACCAACTTTGGCTCAGGTCATGATCTCACAGTTCATAAGTTTGAACCCCACACCAGGCTACTTGCTAACAGTGTGGAGCCTGCCTGGTATTCTCTGTCTCCGTCTCTCTTTGTCCATCCCCCATGTGTGTATGTGCTCTCTCTGTCTCTCCCTCTCAGAAATAAATAAATAAACTTCAAATAAAAAGCTAGAGGAAAAGTGACATATACAAGTTTATGTAAAAGTCAGTGTTAAACATGCTCAATTGTAATAAAATACAATTAAATTTAGAGATCTAAAAATACATAAAAATTTAAAAAATGGTTGAAATAAAGAAATGATTAATAAGAAAGATCCAGCTAGTTAAGCACAGTAAATAATAAAATTAAAAATTTTAAAGTTAAATGGAGAAAAGATGTCAAAACAATGAAAAACAGTTTCAAAGCAAGGAAATTAAAAAGTTAAAATTTCACTGGCATAAAAGAAAATGAAAATCTGTTGATCACCTTTCTCCCATCTCTCAGTGACATGAGGGAAGTCTTTAATCTTTAAGCCATTTGTTGCAGTTGTGGTTGTACAACTGATTATATTATACTTTATATTAATTATATTTATGTTTATAGTTAAGTTCCTGATTACTATAAAATGTTAATGAGGTAATAGATTTAGCAATAATTCCCAAAGTTATTTGGTTCCCAAAAGACAATTATTATGAATATTTTCCAAGTGAGAATCTAATTTTTCACCTCCTTTGCTTAAATTACTTTAGCATTTTCTCATTAATCTTATTAGGAAAAAGATCAAATTTCCCCATTTATAAGATTTTATATGATCTTGCTCTTCTAGCTTTATGAACTACCCAGGTACCCCTACCCCTTGCCCCATTTGTTCTTCATTGATCATCCCTATAATTTCAGGTTCTAGGAAAATAGCATATTTTCTCCTGCCTCATGCCTTTGTATATACTGTTGTCTATGCTTAGAACACTTTTACTACTTAACTCAATTCGTACCTTAAATATTACTTCATGTCTTCATGGAAGGGCTCTCTAAACCCAGGGTTTAAATTGAGGAAAGTACTGCAAGGGGCAAAAAAAAATAAATAAACTGAGTAAAGTACTTAGTAAATTTTCCTAATTTGATTTTTCACAGTATAATTTTATATATTTTATGTGACTATTTGGTGAATGTCACCCTTTCTTACTGGAATCTATATCCAGTGAAGACAGGGTCATATTTGTTTACTATCAGAATTGTAAATTCTCTCCTCAATTAGTGGAATTCTGAATTAGACTTAATGTAGACTTCATCACACTTTCCTCGCCCTATCTATAATCTTTTTTCACAGTTTGTTGATGTTTCTCAGTATTGCATTTCCTCTGTTCTGACTTCTAGTCTACTTATTCTTTTCAGTGGTATTTAATAAGCTTTTTTTTTTTCATTTTTTTTTCATTTATTTATTTTTGAGAAACAGAGTGAGACAAAGCGTGAGCGGGGGAGGGGCAGAGAGAGAACGAGACACAGAATCTGAACCAGGCTCCAGGCTCTGAGCAAAGGTCAGCACAGAGCCTGATGCTGGGCTCGAACCACGAACTGTGAGATATGACCTGAGCTGAAGTTGGGTGCTCAACTGACTGAGACTCCCAGGACCCCTATATTTAATAAGCCTTTATCCATCCATTGTGTTTTCAGAATCTTTCAATAAATCTGGCTTTTTTATATTTAGAAGTTTTATCTGGTTCTTTTCCAATTCTGCTTGCCTTTTTTAAAAAAAAATCTGTTTTCTACACATATTTCTAAACTTGTCTTTCATTTGTTTAAACATACAGTACTCATGATTATTCTGTATTAACTTGTGTCTATTAATTATCATGTCTGAATTTTTTCCTTTTTGTCTCTGCTGGTTCTCAGTAATGTTACCTTATTTTCTTGTTTTCAGTTACCTTTTTATTCTTTACACCACTCCCTCCTTTTCCAGACTGAGATGGTTGGGGGAGTTGTGTGAGGATGTTTTGAGGCGTAGAATGAAGGTAGCTTTCTCCAGAGAGGAGAGGCTGACATATATTTAGGCTGGCACCATCATGATAGCCTTAGATCTCTTTACATTTAAAGCTTGAAGGTTTTTTTTATCATTAAGGTGATGTGAATGAATCCATATGAGAGCTAGTTTGTAGTTACAACTTACAAAGAATTTTTTCTAAACTACATTTGCTTACTGCCAACCTACCTTTCTTTGCAGACCCAAGAAAGTGAAAAGAATGGAGTGAGTCTATTCTTATCTCAAGGTATGCTTAGTTAGCCCTTTATGGTTCCAGGTTTCTGAGGGGCGAGTCTCTTGTTAGCCTTCTTGCTTTGAGCTGACTGTGGCATTCAAGTGTTGTTACTCTTTTCCCAAAATCTCAAGTTTGCCTCCATTCAGCAGATGCTCTTAGGGTAAAGCATCTGTGTGTGTGTGTGTATGTGTATATATATATACGTATATATATATGTATATATACGTATATATATATGTATATACGTATATACATATATATACGTATATATATGTATATACGTATATACATATATATATATATGTAGTTTCTATTTTTTAATATGAGCATTTAGAAGTGAAATTAGTATTTCCTACGAATTGCAGACCCCAAATTAGTGTTGTCCTGATTTAATCTATGAATTATTCACATGTAGATTATAATTGTAAATTTTATTTAATTTTTTTAGTGTTTATTTTTGAGGGAGAGGGAGAGAGAGACAGAGTGTGAGCAGGGGAGGGGCAGATAGAGAAGGAGACACAGAATCCAAAGCAGGGTCCTGGCTCTGAGCTATCATCAGCACAGAGCCTGATGCAGGACTGGAACCCACGAACCATGAGATCATGACCTCGGCTGAAGTTGGACGCTTAACTGACTGAGCCACCCAGGTGCCCCTGTTTGTGAGTTTTAAAAGCAGTTTCTTATATAGAACCCTTCAATAAATTCATGGCATATGTTGGTGCTATTACTATGCAAAACTTACTTGACTTTGTAAAATAAAAAGTTCTGAAACAATTGTTGGTAGATTTGGGGTTTTATTTTTGTTTTTTTATTTGTTAATCATAAGTAAAATGGTGGAATAATTTTCAAGTTAGTGCATCAGGTTAGATAATAAGGTTTTAAAACATATGGAAAAGAAACATAAGCACTTATTACAGAAAAGATTAAGTATTCATTTGTGAAATTTCATTGAAACAAATGGAGAAATCTTTTCAGATATATAATGAATAAAAATCATTCTTTTTGCATGATTTTTTTGGTGGAAATTTTTATTGACATTGTAAGATATTTATGATATAGAAGTAATAAGTGCTTCCCTTGTTAGTTATAAGCCATGTTTTGTATTTTTGGGGGACAAAATGTTAAGGGTTCTTAAAACCATGTACTTTTTAAGTTTATTTATTTATGTTGAGTGAGAGAGCAAGTATTAATACTTTACCCAAGTATTAGAGCACAGTATCTTGAATATCATTAACATGTAGTATATGACAACACAAATACATTATTGATAACTTTTTGCTCCATACCAGAGCAAAATCACCTTTGTATCATCTGAGTGAATCTTTACAACGTCCTTTTCATGTACATTTTGCACGTGAGGTAACTGAAGTTTATGATGTAAGCAATTTGTTTATGTATTTGCAGTTTTTGAGTGGCAGACCTAAGATTAAAACCTAGACTATCCTGACCCATCCTAGAAATCATCCTAGTAAATGAATAACACCTAGAAAACATCCTAGAAATGTATAACACCTATTGATTACATAAAGCTTCTTGTTAATCATATTTTAAGCTCTGGGTCAGTCTTAGTCCACAAAGTTTGTACATCTCCATACTTTCATGATCTGTGGAGATGACTCAAATTCTTATGGATGACTCAATGGTACCTATGTAGGATATGTCTCTTGGTCAAATGCCGAGACTTTGGTACCTTAATGATACTTGGAGGTTTTCTTAACTTTGTTATCATTAGTAAGCAGTGTTTGCATTTCCATGCTTGAAAAATAGGTAATACTTAGTAAGTTTTAGATCTTAATTTTGTATTTGATAAAACTTTAAATATTTGTTTTTATTATACTGATTTCAGGATAAATGCCTTGGGCTCAAATTAACAGATAGAATTTGCCTATTGAAATTATTTTTACAAGAAGACAAAGTTGAAGGTGACATGAATCCAGGCTTCATTATAGCTCAAACAATAGAAAGTTTTTTGTTTCTGTCCCTTGACTGAATTTAAAAGCAGAAGAAAAATCCCATGGCACAGTTTCTGGGGTTTTTATTTTAGATTTTATTATTTTTTTCATTATTTATTTATTTTTAGATGTTTACTTATTTTGAGAGAGAGGGAGCAGGAGAGAGGTAAAGAGAGAGAAAATCTTTTTTTTAAATTTCTTTTTTCAGTTTTTATTTATTTATTTTCAAAGAGAGAGCAAACAGGATAGGGGCAAAGAGGGAATCCCATGCAGGCTCCACACTGTCAGCACAGAGCCAGATGCCCTGCTCAAAGTCACAGACCATGAGATCATGACCTGAGCCGAAATCCAGAGCTGGACGCTTGACTGACTGAGCCACTCAGGTGCCACGTGTTTCTGGGTTTTAATGTTGCTGGTTCTTTGTTTTGCTACTTTGTGCCATGAGGAAGTAAAAGTTGTGATATGGTATTATCTATTTATGAAATGTGTTTTCTCTGTTCAGTTGTATGTTTTTAGCCACTCTACCTAAATAGCTGCTGTGCTGAAAAATTTGGAAGTACCTGATACAAATTTAGTAACTATCATTTATATATTAAGTATAGGCAGGTTAAGCTTTGAAGTTGCCATACTTTAAAGAGGCATTTTGGGATCTCACTAAGGTTAATGTTATACTGGCGATAGGGAAGCAACCTCAGCTAACTCCCAATGAGTCTTGCTTCTCATTTACAGTTGTAGAAATCATTAACATTTTCTTAATGTTTCACCTCAGCACTCCTGATGGCCTTGAAACCTAAATTTGTAAGTGTAGTACATATTACATTTCATTGTAGGACTTTTATTGAGCCTTATATTTCACATTTTGTTTTTATTCTTAGTACTTAAAAGATATTAACAATTGAATATAACAATGCTATCTCATATTAGTAAGAAAAGATGTGGAGTTCTACATATGGTTTTCTGCTTTTTTTTTTTTTTTTTTTTTGCAAAAAAATGGTAACACAGGTGAGAAAAGTCAATACACATGCTTGTATTTATTTATTTACACATCAAGGAACTTGACAAGGAGGCGAAAGAAACCAATAATCCTGGTTACCTTTGTGTGTGTATTTCAAATGGGGATATTTGGGGAATAGAAATAGATACAGGAAAAGGGGGAAAAGGAATGGAATATTCTCTGTATATTGTTTTAAGTATTTTGAGAACTATTTGAAAGTATAGTCTATTAAAAACCTTTTTTTTAAAAAAGCTTTTTAATATTTATTTTTGAAGGAGAGAGAGAGACAGTGTGAGCGGAGGAGGGGCAGAGACATAGGGAGACAGAATCTGAAGCAGGCTCCAGGCTCTGACCTGTCAGCATAAATCCTGACGCGAGGCTCAAACTTACAAGGCGTGAGAGCGTGACCTGAGCTGAAGTCGGAGCTTAACTGACTGAGCCACCCAAGTACCCCTAAAAATCTTTTTCAAGCTACTTGCTGACCTCTGTGCCTTTCCTTAGCTGCAATTAGAAAACTTACTTCCTTTGTATATGATTGAATGTTCATATATGAAAAAAAACAGTTAAATCAGAGATGGCATAAAAAGAGAAGTTACACACTTGTATAAAAATGTAATTTTCACTTGTTCCTTTTATTTCTATATTGTGGAATTGTAAAAGTTGATTGAAAATGTCACCCGCAGGAGCCAGCTTTACTATTGGCATGATAATATAGTTGGTGCGTCCTCTCATGAAGAAACACCTAAATCCTGAAATTTTTGGACATACCTCTTTTCACCAAAACTAAAGTTCTCAGTAGCAGATGAATTTTAAATTAGTTTTTTAAATTGCATCTTAATTGAGTTAAATTATGATGTGAAGTAGAAGGGATAATATACTGTGACACTGAGTGATACTCTAAGGTAATTAAAAATAGCAAAGTAGAAGGAAATACAAATAGACTGTTGTTTATCACAGGCTTTAATGCCTCCTCTTCATTTGATTTCTTTTTTATTTTTCCTCTTCCATGGTTTGATTTTAGTTGTTTTTCAGCTACTCAAAGAAATTTTATAAGTGGTATATAATCCCACTTTTTTTTTTTAAGTTTATTTTTGAAAGAGAGCATGTGTGTGAGCAAGGGAAGGACAGAGAGACAGAGAGAGAGAGAGAGAGAGAGAGAGAGAGAGAGAGAATCCCAAGCAGACTCCCCTGTCAGTCCAATACAGACTCCATCTCACAAAGGATGAGATCATGACCTAAGGTGAAATTAAGAGTCAGTTGCTTAACTGACCGAGCCACCCACATGCCCCTACAATCCCACTTTTTAAAAATGGCATATAATTCCTGATTTTAAAGTAATATCCATTCTAGGACTTTTGAAAGACAAAGCAAGTTGTAAGGAGTAAAGTAAGTTATCTTTAATATTTTGCAGAAAATAACTATTAAAGAATTGGATACATTTTCTTTTAATCTGTATGTACTTCCCCCCCTCCTTTATGTAAAAGTAAATAGCTTCACTTTTATAAGTACTTGAGTACAATTTCTGAAAAAATTGTTGGATTATTAAAAGGCTTATATACAATAAAATTTATTTTTTTCACGTATAGTTTGTGAATTTTGGCAAATTTACAGACACCTGTAAACAACACCACAATAAGTATATAGAATGGTTTCCTCACTCTCAAAATTTCCTTGCACTGCTCCTTTTTTCCTATTCTTGACCTCTGGCAACCACTGAACTGTTCTTCATTTATAGTTTTTGCTTTTTTTCAGAACATCATGTAATATATAAATGTAATCGTATAATATGTAATTCTTTCAGGCTGGCTTCTTTCATTTAGCATCATACTTTTGATATTCATTCGTACTATTTCATGTTAGTAGTTTGTTGCTTTTATTAAGGAATATTCCGTTATATAGGTGTATCATAGTTTATGCATTCACCCATTGATAACTTTGGTTGTTTCTTATTTGGGGGAATTGTAAATAATGCTCCTGAAGACATTCATACACACATTTTTGTATGAATGTAAATTAAAAAAACTTTTTTTTAACATTTATTTATTATTGAGAGACAGAGCGTGAACAGGGGAGGGGCAGAGAGAGAGGGAGACACAGAATCAGAAGCAGGCTCCAGGCTCCGAGCTGTCAGCACAGAGCCCGACACAGGGCTCGAACTCACAAACCGCGAGATCATGACCTGAGCCGAAGTCGGACGCTTAACCGACTGAGTCACCCAGGCGACCCGAAAATTTTTATATCACTTGGGCAAATACCTAAGAAGAAGATTGCTGGGTCATAGGGTAAGATGATGTTTAATTTCATAAATAACTGCCAAACTCTTGTCCAGAGCAGTTGTTCTATGTTGAATTCCTACGCGAAGTGTTTGAGAGTTCCAGTTGCTTTTTTCTTCACTACGTATTGTCAGAGTTGGGTTTTGGTGATTTTAGAAATCCTGTCCAGTGTACAGTGGTCTATCATTGTGGTTTAATTTGTTTTTACCTTATAGTAATAATGGGTGTTGAGCTCTATTAATTGGCTTATGTACTGTCTATTTTCTTTGGAGAAGTCTCTGTTCAAATCATTTGCCCATTAAAAAAATTTTATCTGGGGGGGGCACATGGGTGACTCAGTCAGTTGAGTGTCCAGTTTCAGCTCAGGTCATGATTTCATGGTTTGTGGGTTCGAGCCCCACGTTGGGCTCTGCGCTAGCAACTAGGAGCCTGCTCCGAATTCTGGGTCTTCCTCTGTCTCTCTCTACTCCTCCCCCACTTGTGCTCTCTTTCAAATATAAATAAACTTTAAAATATTTTGAGAGTTGAGAGAGTTGTTTTCTTTTAAAACCTTTGGATATAAGTCCCTTTTCAGATATGTGACTTACAAATATTTTCTCCTGGTTTGCAGCAACAGGTTTTAATTTTTGTGAAGTCCAGTTTACCAGATTTTTGTTTTTAATTGATCAGAAATTTGGTATCATATCTAAGAACTGTGCTTAACTCGTGTCATGAAGTTTTCTTCCTTTGTTTTCCTTTAAATATTTTATAGTTTTAGATTTTCCATTCGAGAGAGAGAGAATTGAGATACTGATCGAAGTACGGCAGAGATAAAAACTATACATATTGATAAAATACTTATGCTTAATATATTATGTATGTATGTTTATGCTCTATTAATGACAGTAGAAAAACTAGTGAAATCACCAGCCAAACTCAGCGGTACATCATTAGCCCATATATTAAGTTAAAATTTGTAATTTGTAAATATATACTCTTTTTTTCCTGCTTCAACTCCAGTCATTAAATCAGCCTGGAATGTTATTTCTTAGTTCTTCTATTATCTTCTCATCCTATGTATATGCAAGTTTTATTTCTTTTAATTTTTAATTTACTTTCATTACTTTTTTATTGACCTATAGTTGACATACAATGTTATGAGTTTCAGGTACGCAGCCTAGTGATCCAACAATTTTTCACGTTATGTAATGCTTACCACAGTAAGTGTAGTTACCTTCTGTTACCATAAAGTTACATTACAATTTTTATTGACTGTATTCCCTATGTGTACTTTTCATCCCCATGACTTAGTATTTTATAACTAGAAGTTTGTACTTCTTAATCCCCCTCACCTATTTTGTCCATTACCCCACCCGCTTCTCCTCTGGCAACCACCCATTTGTTCTCTGTATTTATGAGTCTCTTTCTGTTTTTGTTTGTTTTGTTTTTTAGATTCCACATATGAGTGAAATAATATGGTAGTTGTCTTTATGACTTATTTCACCTAGCATAAGATCCTCTAGGTCCATCCATGTTGTCAAGATTGGCAAGGTTTTTTTTTTTTTTTTTTATGGCCGAATAACATTCCTGTGCGCGTGTGCGTGTGTGTGTATACCACGTTTTCTTCATCCATTCTTATATCAGTGGTCACTTAGGTAATTTTCAAATCTTGGCTGTTGTAAGTAATGCTGTAAGACATAGGGATGCATATATCTTTTTTTTTTTTTTTAGTGCGCTTTTTTTTTTTTTTTTTTTTTGAGGTGGTCGAAATATCCAGCAGTGGAATTAATGGATTGTATAGTATTTCTGTTTTTAATTTTTTGAGGAACCTGCATCCTCTTTTCGTTGGTGGCTGCACCAGTTTACATTACCATGTTCATATGGTCAATTAATCTATGACAAAAGAGACAAGAATATACAATGGACAGAGGATAAGTCTCATCAATAAATGGTGTTGGGAAAATTTGGCAGCTACATGAAAAGGATGAAACTGGACCACTTTCTTACATCATACACAAAAATAAACTCAATGTATTAAAGAGCTAAATGTAAGACCTTAAGCCATAAAACTCCTGAAAGGAAACATAGGTAGTAATCTCTTTGACATTGGCCGTAGTGACATTTTTTTTTGGATAGTTCCCCTCAGGCAAGGGAAACAAAAGCAAAAATAAATTACTGGGATTACATCAAACTGCAAGTGTTTTTTTTTGTTTGTTTGTTTTGTTTTTGTTTTTGTGGTTTTTTTTTGAGAGAGAGAACATACATGGAACAGAGGTAGAGGGAGAGAGAGAGAATCCCACGCAGGCTCCATGCTGTCAGCACAGAACCCAATGCGAGGCTCAATCCCACAAACTGTGAGATCATGACCTAAGCTGAAACCAAGAGTTGGATGCTTAACCGGTTGAGCCACCCTGCAAGTCTTATTTCCTAATAAGTTTAGTTGGGATTCTATTTTCTGATCACTCATATTTTTTTTAATCCTTTGCCTAAGAATGAGAAAGGGTTTAGAGAAAAATACAAGGATAAAGCTGGTATATAGTTGCTTGCAGTATGAAATTTCCTAAAATATCTGTACTTGTTTTAGTGTAATTGGCCTGCTTCACCAAATATATATTAGAACAGAGGTTGGCAAACTTTTCTTTATAGGACTAGACCATATTAAGACACTTTGATGTGGAATTAAGTTAACAGAAACTTTGCAGACTTAAGTGTGTATTGACTCAGTTCAATTCAAATATAGATAAGCCAAATGGATCTTTGAGGGATATCCAGTACAGATTTAAAGTCTCGGTGTCTTTAATTTTATTGCCAAATCTGACTCTTTCAGTCTTTTCTTCCTATTCAGGAAAACACAATTACAGCAGGTTTTCATAAGATCCAGTTAACACTAGACAGTTGTATTGCTGCATCATACTATTGTTGTTCTAGGTTAATTATTAGGCCAGAACAAAAATGGATTGATTTTAGACATGGTAGTGACCTTAAATTTAAGGCGGTAGGAAAGTGTCTAGGGAGATCAGAAAATACTGTGTTCCTTGTTTGTTTTTTTAAGTTTTGTTTTTGTTTTTGTTGAGAGAGGGAAAGAGAGAGACAGAGACAGAGTGTGAGTGGGGGAGGGGCAGAGAGAGAGGGAGAGGGAGACACAGAATCCAAAGCAGGCTCCAGGCTCTGAGCTGTCCGCACAGAGCCTGATGTGGGGCTTGAACTCCCGAGCCACGAGATCATGACCTGAGCCGAAGTCAGATGCTTAACTGACTGAGCCACCCAGGCACCCCAAAAATTCTGTGTTCCTTGAGCTATTCAGTGTATTACATTTAATACAAACCAAAAAAAGTAATTTTTTACCTTCATAAAATTTAACATATTTAATATGTAAAAACAGTAATAACATTTCATAATCTGCCTATAAAATATATCCTAGCCACCATAATGCCAAATATTTTAGCATAGTTATTTTGTAACTATGCTAAAAATTATCCTCCTTGCTGAAGGTGACACACTTTCTCTGAGAACTGCTTCTTTCCACTTTCCCTTTGGAGAACCCCAGTGGCTTACTTGGGAACTGCAGAATCCTTCATTATTCTTTTTCCATACTTCATGATTGTTTCAAGGATGAATACCTACTCTATATAGTACTAAACCCAATAACAGGTAAAGCTGGAACGAGTGACCCTCTTTGAATAGGTACAGATACAAAAGTTCTTAAGTTTTAGTTTGTCTCTAGAGATAGAATAAAGCCTCAGATGTATAAAGGGAAGCATCATTGAGAAAGATCAAGAGAATGGTTTTAATTTTTAACAACTTTCTAGGTTTCGGTATAGCCTTGTGATACCCAAATTTGCTTTTTGGTTTCTGAGATACCTGTGAAACCTTACAATTCTGCTTTTTGTTCTCAAGCTTCTTTTTTGTTGTTTGTAATCAAAAATACTTTGTGTTATATATACTACACAAACTCATTCCCATTCTTCAAGTGACTGGCCAGAAGAAACAAACTAGTTCTTAAAACATCTGAATCAAATAAGGAAAAAGTTCACAGTACCTCAAAATGGAAGTGAAGAATTACAGTCTTTTGAGTTCAAAAGATCAAGAGAGAACTGAATGATTTATGGAATGGTTGAATTCTTCAGGACTCCGATCAGAGCTATCTCCTGTCAAGGTTAGGTTAGGTCAGGTACCCTAATGGCACTCTTGGCACCTCTGTCTTATTGCAGTTGTTTCAGGATATGGAAATTATTTTTACTTTTATTTTTTCTATAGCCTCTTAGGAAAATATCATAATTAGATTACATGTGATACACCTGGTTGACTTTTTTCTGAAACAAAACCCTACCTATTTAACTTGCAGATTTGCTTTCTGTACCTAGGCACTGTTTTGTTAAACTCTTATCTTTTGAAAATAGTACCAAACTAATCCCAGATCCTCCAAGTTCTCTTCTAACCCCTTATTTTCACATATTCTCTTCATTTTCACTGTATTCATTCTGTCTGTTTCACTTAAAATCTTACTATCTTTTATGTAGGTACAAGGAAAGACTGAGAAGTAGATGAGAACTGTTAGGAAGGTGTAGAGGTTAGACGCCAGAGAATAGTTACGCTTTAGCTCCCCTCGCCCAATTTCATCATTCTTTGCAAATAACATCATCTTTATTTTATCTTATGAGCCTATCCCACAATGGTTGGCATTTGGTGGGTATTCAGTAAATACCTTTTTGTTGTTTGTTTTGACATTCAAAATGTGTCCTTTATTTTTATTCTTACAGATGCATAAATCACATTAAGTAAAATTCACTCCATTTAATTGTGTAATTGGATAAGTTTTCGCATAAAATGTTTTCATCACCCCAAAAAGTTCCCCTCATGACACTTGTTATCAGTCAACTTATCAGACACCCAGATCATAGCAAGCACTGATATGATTTCTGTCCTTTTTGTTTTGTGTTTTCTAAAATTTACATATACATATATAAAACCTTTTGTGTTTGGCTTCTTCCATTTAGCTTTTGAGATTTACACACACACACACACACACACACACACACACACGCACATACATATAAAAATATAATATTTATGTATACATAAGCAATTCCTTTATATTGCTAGAAGTATTCCAATGTATGGATGCAACACAGATTGTTTATCCATTCACCAAATAATGGACATTTGGGTTGTGTGCGTTTTTGGTTGTTACAAATAAAGTTGCTGTAAACATTCCAGTACAAGTCTGTGCATGGATGTATTTTCATTTCTTTGGATAGATACCTAGGAGTAGAATTGCTGGGTTGTATGAATGCATATTTAACTTTGTAACAAGTTGACAAACTGCCAAACTGTAGTTGATGATGAGCATTTTATATGTTTGTTTATTTTTCATGTATCTTTTTTTGTAAAATATCTGATTAAATCTATGCTATTTTTTTTTTTTTAATGTTTATTTAGTTTTGAGAGAGAGACACAGAGTGCGAGCAGAGGAGGGTCAAGATAGAGAGGGAGACAGAATCCCAAAGCAGGCTCCAGGCTCTGAGCTGTCAGCATGGAGCCCCACATGGGGCCTGAACTCAGAAACAGTGAGATCATAAGCTGAGCTAAAGTCACACCCTTAACCAACTGAGCTACCCAGGTGCTCCACTTTGTTATTTTTGAAATAAACTTTTTATATTTTAGTAATTTAAAGTGGTAGAGAAGTTGTAAGTTAGGAAAAATAATGTTCTTATTTTTTATTTTATTAAAAATTTTTAAATATTTATTTATTTATTTATTTATTTATTTATTGAGAGACAGAGTATGTGAGCGGGTGAGGGAAGAGAGAGAGGGGGAGACACAGAATCTGAAGCAGGCTTCAGGCTCTGAACTGTCAGCACAGAACCCAACGTGGGGTCTGAACTCAGAAGCCAAGCCATGAGATTATGACCTGAGCTGAAATGTGAATGCTTAACCCACTGAACCATCCAGGCACCCCAGGAAAAATAATTTTACCTTATACCCCTCACTCAATTTCCCTCATTGTTAACATCTGACAATACCATGATATGTTTGTCAAAATTAAGAAATGACTTTGAGGGGCTCCTGGGTGGCTCATTCGGTTTAGCATGCGACTTCAGCTCAGGTCATGATCTCTCATGGTTTGTGAATTAGAGCCCCGCGTGGGGCTCTGTGCTGACAGCCCAGAGCCTGGAGCCTGCTTCGGATACTGTGTGCCCCTCTCTCTCCACACCACCCCTGCTTGTGCTCTGTCTTTAAAAAATGAATAAACATTAAAATAACAAAGATGACATTGATACCTTATTGCTAACTTGACTTTGTTTAGATTTCACCAGTTTTTACATTGATGTCCTATCTGTGTTTTAGGCCAGGATACTGCATTGCATTTAGTTGTCAAGTTTCCCCAGTCTCCTGTGGTTTTTGACAGTTTTTTTCAGAGTTATGGACTAAATGTGTGTATCCCCCAAGATTCATATTTTGAAATCCTGACCTCTAGAGTGATGGTAGGAGGTGGAGCCTTTCAGAGGTAATTAGGTTTTAGGTTAGCCTCCATCCTATTGACTGGGGTTAATGCTCTTATAAAAACAGCCCTGAGAACCTTCCTTCCCCCTTCACCACATGAGGACATAGTAAAAAGGCACCATCTTTGAACAGGAGTAGGCCTTCACACACTGAATCTGTCCACATCTTGATCTTGGACTCTTCAGCCTCCTGAGGAGTGAGAAATAAATTTCTGTGACTTATTTATCAATTTATTTATTTATTTAAAAAAATTTCTTTAACGTTTATTTATTTTTGAGAGAGAGAGAGAGAGAAAGAGAGAGAGAATGAACTAGCAGGGGAGGGGCAGAGAGAGAGGGAGACATGGAATCTGAAACAGGCTCCAGGCTCTGAGCTGTCAGCACAGAGCCCGACGCGGGGCTTAAACTGACAAACCATGAGATCATGACCTGAACTGAAGTTAGTCGCCTGACCAACCAAGCCACCCAGGCACCCCAATTTATCAGTTTATTTAAACTAAAAGGAAAACCAAAAACAGTTCACCCATTTTTCCCACCCTTCACTCCTACATCTGTCATTCACCAATCTTTTCATTGTGTATGTGGTCTTGTTGGGCTTTTTTTAGATTCCATATAAGAGAATATACAAAATTCGTCTTTTTTCTTACGTCACTTGCCATAATGACCTTGAGATCTGTCCAAGTTGTTGCAAATGGCAGGATTTTATTCTTTATTGCCAAATAATATTCCATTGTGTGTGTTTGTGTATACACACGTATATACACTACAGTTTCTTTATTCATCCATCAGTGGACACAGGTTTTTTCTGTATCTTAGCTGTTGTAAATAATGCTGCCGTGAACAAGGGTTACATATATCTTCTCAAGCTAGTATTTTTCTTCAGAAAAATAACCCAAAAGTCACATTGCTGGATCATATGGTAGTTCTATTTTTAATGTTTTGAGGAACCTCCATACTGCTTTTCGTAGTGGCTACAGAAATTTACATCCCCACAAATAGTATACAATTCATGCTTTTTCTTCACATCCTCACCAACTCTTGTTATTTCTAGTCTTTTTGATAATAACATTCTCATAGGCATGAGGTAATATCTCACTGTGGTTTTGGTTTGTGCTTCCCTGTTAATGATGTAGGGCATCTTTTTATGTACTTGTTGGCCATCTGTTTGTCTCCTTTAGAAAAATGTCTGTTCTGATCTTGATTGGGAGTTTTTTGTTTTGTTTTGGTGTTTTCCTATTGAATTGTATGGGTTTTTAATATATTTTGGATATTAGCCCCATATCAGATATATGATTTGCAGATATTTTCTCCCACATAGTATGTTGTCTTTTCATTTTGGTAATGGTTGTTTTTTGCTGAACAGAAGCTTTTTACATTTTTTTTTTAGGTTTATTTATTTATTTTTGAGAGAGACAGAGACAGCATGAGTGGGGGAGGAGCAGAGAGAGAAGGGAGAGAGAGAGGATGCCAAACAAGTTCTGCACTGCCAGCTCAGAGCCTGACGTGGGGCTCAAACCCATGAAACCATGAGACCATGACCTGAGCCAAAACCAAGAGTCAGATGCTTAACCAACTGAGCCACCCAGGCGCCCCCAGAAGCTTTTTAGTTTTATATAGTACCACTTGTTTATTTTTGCTTTTGTTGCTTTTGCTTTTGATACCACACTCAAAAAATCATCTCCAAGATCTGTGTCAAGGAGATTTTTGCCTATGTTAGAAGTTATGGTTTCAGGTCTTACATTCAAGTTTTTGATCCATTTTGAGTTATTTTGTGTATGGTAGAAAGGCATGGTCCAGTTTCATTCTTTAGCATGTGACCAATTTTCCCACACCATTTACTGCAGAGACTGTCCTTTCCTTGTTGTATATTTTTAGCTCTTTTGTCATAAATTAATTGGCCCATATATGCATGGGTTTATTTCTGTTGCTTTAAAGCTTACCAAGAGTACAGTATTTTTGTTATAGCAGCCTAATAAACAAACGGACACTTAGCCTTATCTCGTTTTTCATGACTTGACAGTTTTGAATTACTGATTTTGCATATTTTTGTTGTTGAGTTGTCTTAACTGAGTTTGAAAAGACCTGTTAGTATTCTATGTCTATTTTGATTTTTTTAATTATATCCTTTTCATTTTCTTAATTTCTTGCAGAGAGCAGATGTTTTATGTTAGATGAAGTCTAATTTATTTTTTCAGAGATTTTGTTTTTAAGTAATCTCAACACTCAGCATGGGGCTCAAACTCACAACCCTGAGAGCAAGAGTCACTCACTCTACTAACCGAGCCAACTAGGTGCCCCTAATTTTGTGTATGGTACAAGAGAAGGGTAGACATTTTTCTGTTCTTGGCATATGAATGTCTAGTTGCTCCAGTACCATTTATTGAAAAGACCTATCATTTTTCTATTGAATTTCTTTGGAATATTTATTGAAAATCAGTTGATACATATGACTTGCTCTATATTTGGATTCTCAATTCTGTTCCATTAACAATAAATGTCTTGGAGCAGCTGGGTGGCTTAGTCGGTTAAGTGTCCGACTCTTGGTTTCAGCTCAGATCATGATCTCATGGTTGGTTAGATTGAGCTCTGTACCAGGCTCTGTGCTGAATTGTGTGGAGTCTGCTTGGGATTCTCCCTCTCTCTCTGCTCCTTCCTCATTCGCACATGCTCTCTTCTCTCTCTCTCTCTCTCTCTCTCTCAAACTCAATAAATGTTTTTAAAAAATAATGTCTTGATTTGAAGACAATAGTATGAATTCTGTACTACTCAGTAATCTTATCCTGGCATACCATATCTCCTTTTTATGTTGTTATTTTACTCACCTCATTTTTGTTTTATGGTCTTTTTTCCCCCATATTACCTATGTTCTACATAATTGAGAGTTAAAAATAGTTTATGTTTACTTTAAAAACAATAACACTCTGGGGTGCCTGGGTGGCTTAGTCAGTTAAGCCTCTGACTCTTGATTTCGGCTCAGGTCATAATCTCCTCAGGCTCTGCACTGACAGCACAGAGTCTGCTTGGGAATCTCTCTCTCCCCTCTCTGCCCCTCCCCACTGATGCATGTGTGCACGCTCTCTCTCTCAAAACAAATAAATAAACATTAAAAAAATTACTAAAAAATATATTTTTAAAAATAACACTCCAGGACCAATTCTGTACCTTATGAAGTATAATGTTTATCAGTGCGAATATAGTTTCTCCAGTAGTAGCATGTTGTACAGCTGTTGTAGTATAATATCACAGTCAGCAAATTGACATTGATACAGTTGCCAACTTTTTCAAATTTCATGTGTGTGTGTGTGTGTGTGTGTGTTAGTGTTGTATGCAATTTCATCACTTGTGTAGATTCCTACGACTACCGCCACAGTCAAGATTCAGGGAAGTACCATTGCAAGGGTCCCACGTTCATGCTTTTATAGCCATGATGACCCTTCTCCCCAACCCCTGGACAACACTAATCTATTTTCCATCTTTTTTTATTTTATTATTTTTTTTAATGTTTATTTTTGAGAGAGAGAGAGAGACAGAGCATGAGCATGGGAGGGGCAAAGAGAGAGGGAGACACAGGATCCAAAGTAGGCTTCAGGCCCTGAGCTGTTAGCACAGAGCCTGGTGTGGGGCTTGAACTCACAAACAGTGAAATCATGACCTGAAGTCGGACGCTTAACTGACTGAGCCATCCAGGCGCCCCTCTTTTTTCCATTATTATAATTTTGTCTTTTAAGATTATTGTATAAATGGAGTGATACTGTATCTTTTTGAGAATGCCTTTTCACTCAGCATAATTCCCTTAAGTTTCATTACAGTTGTGGGCCTCAATAATTTGTTCCAATTTGTTGTTGAGTAATATTCCCATGGCATAGATGTACCCAGTTTATTTAATCATTCATCTGTTGAAGGACATTTGGATGGTGTCTGGTTATTTACTCTTAGGAATAAAGCTGCTGTGAACATTCACGTACAGATTTTTGTGTTAATATAAGTTATCTTTTTGGGGGGATCAGTGCCTGAGAATGCAGTTGGGAGTCATATGGCAAGCATATGTTTAGTTTTGTAAGAAATTACCATATTCTTACCCTGAGTGGCTATACCATTTTTTATTATCAGTAATGTATGAGTGATTTAGTTTTTTTCATCCTTGCCAGTATTTGAAGTCATCAGTGTACTTTTATATTAGCCATTCTGGTGTGTATGAAGTATCTCACTGTGTTTTAGTTTGTATTTCTCTAATGGCTAATGATGTCGAACATCTTTTAATGTGCTTATTTGCCATCTTAATGTATCATCTTCAGTAAAATGTCCATATCTTTTGCCATTGCATTGTATGGGTTTTCTTTGTTTGTTTTGCTTTTTACTGATGTACACTTGTATTCATTGTTATGGAAGTGATTGCATCTGCTGTTAGGTACTACTAAAATTTCATTTTGGTTAATCACTTGTCTCAGCAAGATGGAGTCCATTCTTTTCCTGTCAATCTTGATGCCTGCTTTTGTCATTTGTATCCATATATGTTTGGCTTTATTTGGAGGCTTTTTCTTTTTTTCCTCTGTTAGTCCCCCATATTACTATTCTTATATCATACAAACTTCATTACTGTGGTTTTGCTTGGGGTTTGGGGATTTTTTTTTTTTTTTGGAAGTTTATTTATTTATTTATTTATTTATTTTAGTTCTTTGAAGGTTTTTGGTTTTATTTTAAATTTTTTTCCTTTCTTTTGTGTCTTTTTTTCTCATACTGTTTTGTTACTATGGCTTTATCACATGACTTGGTATCTGGTGGGACAAAATATTGTGCTGCTTCTTGTCCTTTTGTTCTCACATATACATTTAGAATCTTGTCAAGTAGGGAAGGTATTTTGAATCAACTCTACTATTGAAAACAACTGTAAAAGATGAATCAAAATAAAAATAAAGAGCTTATCTTATAAGATACCACAGTCTCCAAGGCTGTGAAGAATTACAGAGCCAAAGCCCTGGGGTGAAAAGAAAACCAGTCCACTGAGAAGGACATTTGAGACCTTCTTTCCCCCTGATGGTGTACAGATTCCAGAAAAGGCCACTGAGAGGTTGAGAAGCTAAGCAGTTGTTTTGACATACTTACTGGACTAGGGAGACAAAAGTTGGAGTTCAGGACCTCTAAGGACAGAGCTGTTTGCTAAACAAACCTCTCTGGTTTTATGCTAAAACCTCAAGGAGCTGTACTCTACATCAGGGTTTCTCAGTTTTACTACTGTTGACAATTTGAACCAGGTAATTCTTTGTTGTCAGGAACTGTCCTGTGAACTGAAGGATGTTTGGAAGCATCGCTGGCCTGTAGACTCAATAGATGCCAGGACCCACTGTGACAATCAAAAGTATCTCCATATATTGCCAAATGTCCCCTGGTTAGCGAAAATCACCCCTATTTAGGGAAGATAGCCCTAAAAGTATACTTGAATAAACTAGGCCTTACAGGGATTAAAGCCCATTTTGAATTGAAGCACCTAGTGCTCATCACAAGTGCCCTCCTTAATACCCATCACCTATCTAACCTATCCCCCGCCCACCTCCTTAACCACAGCTCACTCTCTGTGGTAAGTGTGTCTTGTGGTTTGTTTCCCTTTCTCCCCTCCCACCCCCCACTTCCCATATGATCATCTTATTTGTTTCTTAAACTCCACATATGAGTAAAATCATATGGTATTTGTCTTTCTCTGTTTGACTTATCTTGCTTAGCATCATACCTTCTAGTTCCATCCACGTCATTGCAAATGGCAAGATTTCATTCTTTTTGATGGTTGAGTAATATTCCATTGTATGTGTATACTACATCTTCCTTATTCATTTGTCGATGGATATTTGGGTTCTTTCCATAGTTTGTCTATTGTTGAAAATGCTATAAACATTGAGGTGCATGAACCCCTTCAAATCTGTATTTTTGTATCCTCTGGGTAAATAGCTAATAGTGTAGTTGCTGGATTGTAGGGCAGTTCTATTTTTAGTTTTTTGAGGAATTTCCATACTGTTCTCCAAAGTAGCTATGCCAGTTGGCATTCCCACCAAAAGTGCAAGAGGGTTTCCCCTTCCTCCACATCCTCGCCAACACCTGTTGTTTCTTGTGTTGTTAATTTTAGCTCTTCTGATAGGTGTGAAGTGGTATCTCATCATGGTTTTGATTTGTATTTCTCTGATGATGAGTGATGTTGAGCATCTTTTCATGAGTCTGTTAGCCATCTGGATGTCTTCCTTGAAAAAGTGTCTATTCATGTCTTCTGCCCATTTTTCAACTGGGTTATTTGGTTTTTTTGGGAAGGGGGTTGTTGAGTTTGATAAGTCCTTTGTAGATTTCAGATACTAACCCTTTATCAGATATGTCATTGACATTTATATATCTTCTGCCATTCCATAGGCTGCCTTTTAGTTTGGTTGATTGTTTCCTTTGCTGTGCAGAAGCTTTTTATATTGATGATTTCTAGATATTTTAATAATGCTTCTTTAAAAAGTTTTACTTTAAAAATGATTCCAAAAACTAGAAGAGGAAGGAAAGCTTCCAAACTTACTGTGCAAAGCCAGCATTACCCTGGATACCAAAACTACAAAAAAAGAGAACTACAGGCCAGTAACTCTCATGAACGAACAGAGATGCAAAAATCCTCAACAAAACGTTAGCAAACTGAATCCAATAATACATTTAAAAAAAATCATTCACTCTGATTAAGTGGGATTTATTCCTGATGCAAGGATGGTTCATTATTTGCAAATCAATCAACATGATACAGCACATCACCAAGAGAAAGGATAAAAACCATATGATCATTTCAGTAGATGCAGTAAAAGCATTTGACAGAGTACAATATCTACTCATGATAAAAAACCCTCAACAAAGTAGGTTTAGAGGGAACATACCTCAACATGATAAAAGCCATATATGAAATACCCACAGCTAAGTTCATATTCAATGGCAAAAGACTGAGCTTTTCCCCTAAGGTCAGGAACAAGACACAGATGTCTACTCTGACCAGTTTTATTCAACATGTTACTGGAAGTCCTGGCTACAGCAACCAGACAAGGAATACCTTCCATATTGGTAAGGAATAAGTCAAACTTTCAACTATTTGCAGATGATATGATAATATACATAGGAAACCCTAAAGACTTCACCGAAAAACTGCTAGAACTGAACAGTGAATTCAGTAAGGTCTCAGGGTACAAAATCAATGTACAGAAATGCATTGCATGTCTATACACTACTAAGGAGAGGGCAAAAAGAGAAATTAAGCAACAGTCCCATTTATAGTTGCACTAAAAATAATAAAATGTCTAGGAATAAACTTAACAAGGAGGTGAGAGACCTGTACTCTGAAAACCATACAACACTGATAAAAGAAATTGAAGACCGGGATGTCTGAAGGGGCTCAGTTGGTTAAGCATCTGACTTCAGCTCAGATCATGATCTAATGGTTTGTGAGTTCGAGTCCCTCATTGGGCTCTCTGCTGTCAGCCCAGAGCCTACTTTGGATTTTCTCTTTCCCTGTCTCTCTGCCCCTCCACTGCTCGTGCTCTTGCTCTCTCTCTCTCTCTCTTGTCTCTTCCCCCACCTCAAAATAAATGAATAAACTAAAGAAAGAAATTGAAGTCCACACAGATGGAAAGACATTCCTTATGCTCATGAGTTGAAAGAAAAAATATTGTTAAAATGTCCATACTATCTAAAACAATCTATAGATTTAATGTAATCCCTATCAGTATACCAATAGCATTTTTCACAGAACTAGAAAAAACTACCCTAAACTTTTTATGGAACCACAAAAGACCCTGAATAGCCAAAGCAGTCTTGAAAAAGAAAAACAAAACTGGAGGTATCACAATTCAAAACTTCACAGAGAGAAAGCACAAGTTAGGGAGGGGCAGAGTGGGAAAGAGAGAGGATCTCAAGCAGGCTCTGCACTGCCAGCACAGAGCCTGACACGAGGTTCAGCCCCATGAACTGTGAGATCATGACCTCAGCCAAAGTCAGATGCTTAACTGACTGAGCCACCCAGGCAACACTGAACTTCACATTTTAATTACAGATCTGTATTAATCAAAAGAGTATGGTACTGGTACAGAAATAGACATAGCAATCAATGGGACAGAAATAGGAAGCCCAGAAATAAACCCACACTTATCACGTGGTCAATTAACCCTTAACAAAGTACGCAAGAATATGCAGTGGGAAAAAGTCTCTTCAACAAATGGTATTGGAAAAACTGGAGAGCTGCATGCAAAAGAATGAAACTTGACCACTTTCTCACACCATACACAAAAATAAATTCCAAATGCATTAAGGACCTAAATATGAGACCAGAAACCATAAAAATCTAGAACACAGTAATGTCTCTGACACTGGCCATAACAACATTTTTCTAGACGTGTCACCTGAAGCAAGAGAAACAAAAGCAAAAACATATTATTGGGACTACATCCAATTAAAAAAACTTCTGCACAGCAAATGATACAACTAGCAAAACTAAAAAATGGAAGATATTTGCAAATGACATTTATAAAGGGTTAATATCCAAAATATGTAAGAAATTTATACAACTCAACACCCAAAACCATATAATCCAATTAAAAAATGGGGAGAAGACATAAACAGAGATTTCTCCAAAGGAGACATCCAGATGGCCAATAGACACATGAAAAGATGCTCAGCATCACTCATCATCAGGGAAATGCAAATCGAAACAACCATGAGATATCACTTCACACTGGTAAGAATGGCTAAAATCAAAAACACAATAAACAAGTGTTGGTTATGATGTGGAGAAAAAGGAACCCTCTTGCCCTGTTGGGAATGCAAACTGGTATAGCCACTGTGTAAGACAGTATGGAGGTCCTTAAAAAAGTAAAAATAGAATTACCGTATGATTCAGTAATTACACTACTGAGTATTTACCCAAAGAAAACAAAAAAGATAAATTGGAAAAAGTATACACACTCTTGTGTTTACTGCAGCATTTTTTTACAGTAGCCAAATCAGGGAAGCAGCCCAAGTTGCACTGATGGATGAATGGATAAAGAAGTGATATATGTATACAATGGAATATTGTTCAACCATAAAAAGAATGAAATCTTGCCATTTGCAACAATATGGATGGATTTAGAGTGTATAATGCTAATCAAAATAAACCAGTCAGAGAAAGACACATTCCACATGATTTCACTCATGTGTGGAATTTAAGAAACAAAAGAAACAAAGGAAAAAGAGAAACCAAGAGACAAACTCTTAACTATAGTGAACAAATGCATGGTTACCAGAGGGGAGTCAGGTGGTGGGATGGGTGAACTAAATGAATGGGATTAAGAGCACACTTACCCTGATCACTGAGTAATGTATAGAATTATTGAATTTCTGTATTGTACACCAGAAACTAGTATAACACTGTATGTTTATACTGGGATTAAAAAAAAAAAAAAACAAAAAACCTTGGGGCTCCTGGGTGGCTCAATCAGTTGAGCATCCGACTTCACCTCAGGTCATGACCTTGTGGTTTGTGAGTTTAAGCCCTGCATTGGACTTGTCAGTGCAGAGCCGGCTTTGGATCCTCTGTACCCCTCTCTCTCTGCCTCTCCCCTGTTCATGTTCTCTCTCTCAAAAATGAATAAACATTTATTTAAAAAAAAAAACTTTTACTTTCTAATAGATGCAATTAATTAAATGAAATTAAATTTTTACTTCTGTATCTAACAACCTGACAAAATTTTCTTAACTTTCAACATGGAGGATATATCCATCTGCAAATAATGACAGTATTTCTTTTTTAGTCTCTTGTGTTTTTAATATTTCTTTCTCTCTTTTTTCTTTCAATAATTTTGGACTACCATTTTATATTGAATAGATGTGATTGTGGGCTTCTTTATCATCATTAAAGTTGGTCTTTGCTGTAGATGTTCTTTATCAAGTTAAGGAAATTCTCTTTTCATTTTGCCTGATTCTTTTTATCATGAGTATGTGCTGAGTTGTATGGAATACTGCATCTGTTGACTGTATTTTTCCATGTATTAAAAAAAAATTATATGTAATACTGTTTTCCTCCAACAAATTTATTAATTTTTTGAAAGGAATTTATTTTTAGAAGAAAAAACATAGGGCAGAGATGAATGGAATGGAAAATAAATACAAGATATTTTGCTAATATTTTAATAGCTACAACAAATTAGTACAGAGAATGCCCTGTACAAAACAACACAAAGTTTCAAAGATTGAAGTGTTCCTTTAATCAAGGTTGAAGATTTCAGGAACTGGTGTTGGGAGTTTAGGCTGTGGTCCTTGTTTTTGGATGGATCACTGGGTCTAGAATAGTCTATGCTTTTTTGTTTTAATTTTTTTTTAATGTTTATTTATTTTTGAGACAATGCCAGAGACAGAGCAAGCAGCGGAGGGGCAGACAGAGGGAGACACAGAATCTGAAACAGCCTCCAGGCTCTGAGCTGTCAGCCCAGAGCCCGACGCGGGGCTCGAACTCACGAACCATGAGATCATGACCTGAGCCGAAGTTGGACGCTTAACCAACTGAGCCACTCAGGTGCCCCTAGAATAGTCTATACTTTTAACCAGTTTTAAGAAAGACTATTTGGCCTTGATAGAAGTAGATGAAGTATTGGGTTTCATGGGTGAGGTAACTACCAAAGTTCCTCCCAACAATGTAGTGCCAGGTGGGGTTGAATTCTTATTACACTATTTCTTAATAGCCATATTTCTTAATATGGGCCACAATGCCCTTTTCTATATCATATTTCTTCAGTGTCTCAGGAACATACCTCACAGAGTCCTGTTTCATCTCCTCCAACATATTGGCGATTTTTAATCATGGTTTTTCATTATTATGGTAGAGCAAGGACTGGCATATGCCTACAGTCCCTTGGAAGAGGGCCTGACAATGCCCAGACCATGAGACCCACTGTTGCTGTTGAAGCCGTGGTGCATGTCTCACTATTGTACTATATTGAGTGACATTTATAACATTTTCTAAGAGTACTATCCCTAGATTTCTTGGGTTAACCCAAATCAGTTTTAATGAATGATCTTTTTTCATATTGTTGGCCTTAGATTGCCATTAACTTTTTTCAGGAATTTTTGCATCTGTAGTCCTGAGATTGGCCGGTAATTTTTCTCTTATATATGTTGTTGGCTTGCTTTTTGTCTGAAGGTTATGCAAGACTCAAAAGATGAGCTGAGAAATACTCTCCCCTTTTATTCTGGAAGATGTTTTAAGGATTGGAATTAAGTTTCTTGAAAGCATGGTAGAACTTAACTGTAAAGCCCTTTCAGCATTCAGGCTGAAGGAAAATCATTCCAGATAAAGGCATGTAAGTGCAGGAAGGAATGAAGAGTGTCAGAGGAGTTATAGATAAATATAAAGATATTTTATAAAATACAAAATTGAGGTAAATACAAATATAAAATGTAGGTAAATTTTAAAGTATTGCCTTTAAGAAACTATTTACTGTGATCTATAGAGTTTAAATCATAAAAGTAAAACATATGACAATAATAGCACAGTGAGTGACAAGGAAGGTTAATGGGATTAAACTGCTATAAGTTGCATTATTTTTAAAATTATTAAACTGCTAATTATGGTAGGTAAAAATAATTCAGGAATTTTTTTCAATCTATTAAGGTAAACACTAAAATACTTACTAAAATTGTATAACTTAAAAGTGAATAAAATAGGAAGTAAAATAGGAAAAAAATGGAACAATAAAACATCTGTTTAATCGAAAATGCATTTAAAAACAGGTAAACTGAGGGGCGCATGGGTGGCTGAGTTGGTTGAGTGTCCAACTTCTGCTCAGGTCATGATCTCCTGTCTCATGAGTTTGAGCCCCACATTGGGTTCTCTGCTGTCAGCCCAGAGCCCCCTTTAGATCCTCTGTCTTAATGCTCTCTCTGCCTTTGCATTGCTTGCTCGCTCTCTTTCTCTCTCTCTCTCTCTCTCAAAAATAAATAAACATTAAAAAAGAAGTAAACAGAGCAGATGGGACAAATAGGTAACAAATAATCAGATGGTAGACCTTCACCCATTTATACTAGTCATTGTATTACATTGAAATGGATTAAGCAGTTCAGTTAAAATCCAATGATAGGCAGACAAAATAAAAAACAAAACCCAACTCTGTGCTGTTTATTAGAGCTATACTTAAAATATAAAAGAGATTGAAAATAATACAGTGGAAAAAGGTAAACTGTTCAAAGGCATCATTAAAAGTTGATATAATTATAGAACTATTCTACAAATACCCAAAGTAAGAATTATTACTAGAGATTTAGAGAAACATTACAATGTTAAAATGCTCAATTCAGGGGCGCCTGGGTGGCGCAGTCGGTTAAGCGTCCGACTTCAGCCAGGTCACGATCTCGCGGTCCGTGAGTTCGAGCCCCGCGTCAGGCTCTGGGCTGATGGCTCGGAGCCTGGAGCCTGTTTCCGATTCTGTGTCTCCCTCTCTCTCTGCCCCTCCCCCGTTCATGCTCTGTCTCTCTCTGTCCCAAAAATAAATAAAAAACGTTGAAAAAAAAAAAAAATTAAAAAAAAAAATGCTCAATTCAATAAGAAGATATAAGAATTCTAAATCTATATGCTTTCATTAAGATTAGCTTCAAATTCGCTAATACAGAGACTTAAAAACTTAAAAGGATATAGATAAAAATCCATGGTCACTCATGGCTTGTGAGTTCAAGCCCCGCATCGGGCTCTGTGCTGTCAGCTCAGAGCCTGGGGCCTATTTTCTTCTCTCTCCCCTCCCCTGCTCATGCCCACGCTCGCTCGCTCTCTCTCTCTCTCAAAAATAAACATTAAAAAAATTAAAACAAAAACAAAGGTTACAAGCGTTTTTAAATTATAAAATTTACTTTAGTATGAAATGATTAAATGTAGAGCCGTACAGTATTTGTGTTAAAAAGAACCAGAAGAAGTTTAAGTTCAACTGCCTCTTTAGACAGATGAAGAAACTATCCTGCTATTGTATTTCCTCTGTACTCCTCTGCATTATGATTTTTCTCATATGAGAAAGTTATCATAGGTGTAAGGTAATTATCATAGGTAAGGTAATATCATATGTGTAAGGTAATTATTCTTAGGGATTTTAGAAGAGACAGAGAGGGTGCCAAAGTCACATTAGTTAAATATGGCCAAAGGCACCTTTCTTTCAGGAACATTAGGGTGGCTGGTTCTCTTACTAGTTTCTCTTGCTTATTAATTTTAAGAACTGTTAAAGCTTCTGCACAAATTAGGACATACGCATTCTAGGTTTATATGACTTTTTCTTTCTGTTTTTCTTTTTTGGAGTTGTTTTTTTTTTTATTAGAGGCTGAAGTGAGTTTCCACCAAGGTGTCTCCAGGAGGCAGAGAGGCTACCCTCCCTCTACCCCTCAAAATAAACCCGGATAGCAGAAGTGATGATACTTTGAATATAAAGAGCCTGAGGGAGAGCTGTAAAAATGAGTCACAGAGGAGTCCACAGCACCACTGTGCTTGGTGTACTGTTCAGACAGGCTTTAAAGCATACTGTAGGACTCTTGGCCCAACTTCCAAGAGGAAGGAGTTAAGGATAGAAGCACCAGGGAGGTAGCAGAGGATAAGTACTAATTAGCTGCCCTTTCCCTTCATTCCATCTAGTTGCAGAAAAGACAAATCTTTCCATTTAACCTTTATATCTTGTATTTTTTACATTGTCTTGTAAATTGAGACAATGGTATCTTCCTTTGCTAAAGTAGAAAAATATAGTAGAGAATGTAGTTCATCTCCTTGAAATAAGAGGGAACTAGAAATATGGTAGATAAATTTTATAATATACTTACTTTAGTGGTTTTAAATAGCAAGTGGAACTTTAAGGCATCCAAAGTTAATTCTCCCCATTATACTAAATAGTCACCTGTTCACTGTAGATCTTCTTACCAGTTCTTTGTTAAAATAGTGAAACCAACTAAGACAATTTTAAGCAGAAAAAGGACTTCGGTAAAGAACTTTGGAACACAGGTTCCCAGCAAGATCTGAGACCATGCTTGCAGACTGTGCAGGAACCAATATAGACAGGAAATCAGATCAGAAAAGTGGTTCTGTGCTGGACAGAGGCACTATAGCAATACCATTAATGCTTATATAGCCATACATCTTGGTTTTTCTTGGTAATAATTGATGGTTCATTTCAGTCTCAGAAATGTCCCAGTTTGGACAATAAATTACATCATCACTATTCTGATGTTGGAACATTACTGCCTCTGGAAAGCAGATGAAGATACTCCTACTTCTTGGGATACCTGGGTGGCTCAGTCAGTTGAGCACCCAACTTCGGCCCAGGTCATGATCTCACAGCTCGTGAGTTCGAGCCCGTGTTGGGCTCTGTTCTGACAGCTTGGATTCTGTGTCTACCTCTCTTTCTGCCCCTCCCCTGCTCTGGCTTTCTCTCTCTCTCTCTCTCTCTCTCTCTCTCTCTCTCTCTCTTTCTCTCTCTCTCTCTCTCAAAATAAACAAAACAACAAAAAAAGATACTTTTACTTCCAGTACCCTTGCCAGCATTGACTTTACTTGTCCTTTGCTTCTTCCTACAGGCTTTCGATTCAAATTCTGGGGCAGATTTGTCTGAACGATAGACTTAGTTGCTAAGGAGTCTGGAAATGTATTGGCATTTTCCAGTTACTATAGGTGAGAGACTGCCTGAAAAGGTAGGGGTTTCTCCCAAAATAAGAGTTTCATAAGCTAGACATTCAAAGAATGCAGATATTGAGTGTATTATGTTTCAGTGATTGTCCCATTTTACTTTGTCCCATTTTTTACATACCTTTCCTTTGGTATGTTCATTGCTGTCCTCTTCCTGTGGGGCTGTCTAGATCTGTTAAGCAGTTATCAAAGTGAGTTATGTATCTGTTCAAAGAGAATGTTACTGAAAGTATAAACTAGTTTTTTTGTTCTTAATTTTTTTTTTCCTATAAGCAAGGAGACTCCACTGGGATGAAGGAAATAATATTTGCCCATTCTCATGTCTTAATTATGTGAAAATATAACTGGTCCCACTATAAAAGATAGAGAATTTAGCTTAATAAAAAGCTAAAACATCAAAAGATTATTTCTTCAAATTTTTTAAGTTTATGGAGTTCATGTAGCATATGTAGTCAACTCTTAAGCATCTCTAAAATTATGCCATTACATCTGGGTCTATCTTGGCAATAGATACTTAAATTGTATCTGAATAACCTTTAGAAAAACTCTAGGGGCGCCTGGGTGGCTCAGTCGGTTAAGTGTCCGACTTTGGCTCAGGTCATGATCTCACGATCCGTGAATTCGAGCCCCGCGTTGGGCTCTGTGCTGACAGCTCAGAGCCTGGAGCCCGTTTCAGATTCTGTGTCTCCCTCTCTCTCTGCCCCTCCCCTGTTCTTGCTCTGTCTCTCTCTGTCTCAAAAATAAATACACGTTAAAAAAAAAAAAATTAAAAAACAAAAAAGAAAAACTCTAAACTCCCAATCATATTTATATCTGTTTTAAAGAGCTCCAAATAAGCTTTTTAGAAATAGTATTTCTGGGGGCGTGTGGGTGGCTCCATTGTGACTCTTCATTTTGGCTCAGGTCACGATCTCAGAGTTTGTGAGTCTGAGCCCTGCATTGGGATCTATGCTGCCAATGTGGAGCCTGCTTGGGATTCTCCTTCCCCCTCCCCCTCCCCCTCCCCCTCCCCCTCCCCCTCCCCCTCCCCCTCCCCCTCCCCTCCCCCTCCCCTCCCCCTCCCTCTCCCCCCTCCCCCTCCCCCTCCCCTCCTCTCCCCCTCCCCCCCTCTCCCCCTCCCCCTCCCCCTCCCACTCCCCCTCTCCCCTCCCCCTCTCCCTCTCCCCCCTCTCCCCCTCCCCTCCCTTCCCCTCCCTCCCTCCCCCTCCCCTCCCTTCCCCCTCTCCCTCCCTCTATCTCTTTGCCCCTTCCTGGCACTGTTCATTTCTTTTGGTTTTGAATTTTTGCCTGGATAGAAAGAACACTTGGGTTAGTTGTAAGATAACATGTACTTTATAAACCTTATGAGTTTATATATCTTTTAAACTCTATCAGTTTGTACCAGTTTCATTGGAAGTTGTTATGATTAAGTAAAAAAATGAATGTGTAGATTTGTTTTTTAGATTATCAAATACTTTTTAAATGGGAAGTATTTCCTTACTTAGTAATAAAACCTGCAGAATGTCACTAAGTATACTTTATGTCTAGGAAAACAGGGCAGATGCCTCTGGCTCATCTGCTTTCTGTTCCTCCTGTAGCTAAATGAATGAAGCAAAGCAGGAAAGACACTTGAATAAAGGATGGCCCAGGGAACAGCTTTGCCACTGTAAGGGGAATACTATAAGAAAGAAGGTGGGGGCACCTGACTGGCTTAATAGGTAGAGCATGTGACTCTTGATTTCAGGTTGTGAATTCACAACCCCACGCTGGCTGTAGAACTTACTAAAACAAACAAACAAACAAACAAAAAAAGATAGTGGATTTTCTACGACTTTACAAAGCATCTCAGAAGGATATGAAAACTAAGGGGTTAGGATCTAATGCAGTGGTCACTAATTAGGAATTAGTTTTTCTAAGGTCCTCTTAGCATTCTTCTGTTGTGGGGCTCTTCTTGTGTGAATTCTCAAGGCCTCCTAACAGGATTTGTGTAAAACCAAGGAATCATGGTAACATCTTGATGATCACATTAAAACACATTGTGCTGAGAACTTTTATGGTATTTGTCCTTTGTATTCTAACCATTATGACTCAAATTGAATTTTTCATTCTTTTCCTTTTCCTTTTTTTTTTTTTTTTTTTTTTTTTTTTTTGTGCCCTAGATTTTATTAAATATCGCAGGAAGTAGCTCTAGGAATAAGATTCTTTCAGATTTCTTCCTCACATACATGCCTTCTACTTCCTTCCCCCCAGCAACACATACAGTTGTTTTTTCCTCCATGTTTCTTTACTGGGAAGAGCAGTGATTCAGAACTTTTCAGTTCTAGATGAGGTTTAAAATATAAGCAAAGTAAACATTACTGAGGTTAAAAAATTTTAGAGGCAGGGTGCCTGGATAGCTCAGTCGGTTAAGCACCTGACTCTTGGTTTCTGCTCAAGTCATGATCTCAGGGTTGGTGAGTTCAAGCCCCACATCGGGCTCTGCACTGACAGCATGGACCCTGCTTGGGATTCTCTCTTTGCCTGTCTCTCTCTGTACCTTCTTGCCTTATGCTCTCTCTCTCTCAAGAAAAAAAAAAAAATTTTTTTTTTCAAATTTAGAAGCATATGTGCAATACCATAATATCTTACCTGATCTTACAAATGAAGTTGAGGGGAGCCTGGGGGGCTCAGTCAGTTAAGCATTTGAGTTCGACTCAGGTCATGATCTCATGGTCGTGAGTTTGAGTCCTGCATTGAGTGAGCTTGAGCCCCATTTGCATGAACCCCACCTCTCTCTCTCCCTCCTTGTCTCTCTCTCTCTGCCCTTCACTCACTTGTGCCTTCTCTCTTGAAAGAAAGAAAGAAAGAAAGAAAGAAAGAAAGAAAGAAAGAAAGAAAGAAATCTTTAAAGAAAATCAAGTTGAAAGGCATTATATAGTAGTAACTTGTAAACTTGGTAAGTACATAGTTACGTAAACCCAGATGCCTAGATTTGATTCTACTCTTATATGCTTACTAAAGACGTTAACATGGTTTAGATATTTCTATCCATTATTTTTCCAAACAATTATAATGGTTCAAATTGCATGTCACGATCAAAATGCCAGGTTTCAAGAGGAATTGTATTTAGAATTAAGTGTCCTTTTAACTGAATATTAAGTAGAATATTTGGTTTTATACAGTACTGTAAAGGCCTTTCTTGTATTTCATTGTTCTCACAACTAGATAATCATCATTTTTGGATAAGTATCCAGTTGGTTGTCTTATAAATTTTATTTTCAAGGTTGAAGCTACCTAGAACAGCAGTCTCTGATAGCAACATTAGAGGCACTTTCTCAGACTGCTGTACTGACCTTATCCTCTGTGAGGTAGTGTCTCCATTTTTCTGGGTCAGTTCTTTTTGTGAAGGACTAGAACTCCTTAGCCTAGGGAACAAGACTTGAAAACAAAAGAAACCACAGTTTTAAAAAAAGATCCTGGATTGTATGCTTAGCATATATAATTATAGGTTATAGTAACCTGTGTTAATTACTATTTTTATGCAGGAAATATAAAATTGATACAATTTAATTCGTTAAAGTGGTGAAAGCTAAGTTAAATTTTTTTCCTTATTCTAAAAAGAGGAAAGTCTGTCTTTTTTTAAAAAAAAACAAAACTTGTTTGAACACAAATTTATATTCAGAAGGAATAGCAAAGACCATGTTTCATTTCTCCTTTATTAAAACTTTTGATGCCAATAAATCAAATTTAATGGTACTGAAAAAGTGGTATATGTTTAACAGTAATGGAATATATTTATTACCTTTTATTGGGTCAGCATCTAATGTATTCTGTGGCTATACTTTTATATCAGTATTGTCTGTGAAGGCTTTTTAAGGGTGCTGTGAATCACTGAAGTTCCTTCCTTTGCTTTTTATCAGTTACAAAATAGGCTCTCATTTTCATACATTTTTTAATTAAAAGAAATTTTTTTTAAAATTTATTTATTTTTGAGAGAGAGACAGCGTGCAAGTGGGGGAGGGGCAGAGAGAGAGAGGGAGACACAGAATCTGAAGCAGGCTCCAGATTCTGAGCTGTCAGCGTAAGGCTGGATGTGGAGCTCAAACTCACAAGCTGTGAGACCCTGACTGGAGCTGAAGGTGGCTGCTTAATCGACTGAACCACCCAGGCGCCCCTTAACACATTTTTTTAGTTGTCTTGAGGAATGGCTTTGTGAGTTCATTTTGGTATTTGACTTTAGAAAATTTTGTCTATCTTTATAAATCAATTTTGCTGAAAAAAGTTGTACTTAAATATCTAAAATTCAACTGAGAAAAGACATCAAGGTGAAGTGACCTTTATACTTCATTTGCAAGAATTGAAAAACTCTGAGACAAAATTGTGAGTGCTCAAATGAAAAGATTGTCAAGAAACATTTCCTCATTTTTAGAGCAGGGTAATTGTATTCTTAATACTCTTAAGTTTCTGCCTCCTAATTGTCTGGTGATACAACTAAGTGGGAAATTTTTGCAGGGCGGATGGTAGTAGCGTTTTTATTCATTGAGATTTGTCCTTAGGAGAAATTTCTAATAGCAGTATTTTGCCTTTCACATATGCAGGAAAGGGAGTACAGATACTGTGTTTTAGCTTTAAAAACTGTGTAATGCGAATCATTATTTCAAAAAAATTTGTCCTACCTTTTAAGGTCAGTAGTTTATCAGTTTCTGTATAGATGGTAAATGCTAAGGTTCCTAAACCTTGTGAAATGTAATTAAAATATGTGTTTCTACATGTTGTCTGTTTAGATTTCTTAAATGTAACCAAAATCAGTGCCTCAAATTAATTAAATTAAAACAACCTCTTTTTAGCAAGTTAAAATCTATCAAAACTGGATTAAACATTTTGATATGATTCTATTGTTTAGCCATTTATTAGATTGTGTTTCATGGTAAGCACATGTTATGTATTTGGAATAGAAAAATGCAAAAGTATGCATCTATGCCCTCAGGAGATACACAGTTTAGAAGGGAAAACATTTAGTTTTAGGTGAAAATTATTCCTATATTTATGTACTTTTGTATATATGTGTGTGTTGACTTTCAATTTTGTAAAGAAAAAATTATATCTAATATGAAACAGCCATGACATTAAGTCTTTACCAATAAAAATATAGAAATAAAGCCAACTCTTAATGTTATACCTTTCCACAAATATAATATTAAGTCATTTATGAAAATGTCCATATAGGTATTTGTAATAAATTTGGAGCAGAAACTTTTCTTTTCCTATAAGTATTTCATTTTATTTTTTATTATGAAAATTTTTGAATATACACAAAAGCAAAAGCTATCAGAGTACTTTTTCCTTAAGCCCCTCAAATCTGTTTGTTTATTGGTGTTTGCCTAGATATCTCAGCATTTTCATTACTTTCTTAAAAATTTCAGAATGCTTTAAAAAAAAAACAACAACTTGGTTTAAAGATCATGGACAGCAAAATAAAAATCGGAAACCTGGAATCTCTAGTGGATCTTTCCTTAATTTTGTGATTAAGACCAAATCATTTACCTTTTGTAAGCTTTTTGAGCTGTGTGTGTGTGTGTGTGTGTGTGTGTGTGTGTGTGTGTGTGAGCTTCTTAGAATATATAGCTAGCCCAAAATTTATTCTTGTAAGGTACTAAAAGACTTTAGGTACCTGGGGGAAAAATATATACACACATACATGTAGACATATTTATATATTTATTTATATCTGTCTGTCTTCTGGCAATGAAGTAGCTTTCCATTTGTTCCACCCTTTTACAAATTAGGTTACAGTTGATGAAACTGTAGTTGTATAGGCTTATGTAAATTCATGAAACATGGTAGTGGCATGAAGATGAAGCATCTTTTTGTAGACATGTGTCTTCGCTCTAGATATTACTGTATTCTTATAAAGTTTGTCCTTTTTCAGGTTGGATGCTCCCTGGTTCTTTTAAGGAATCACTACATAAGTTAGTACAGTGATTCCTAACTAATCAATTGCTGTTGTGTTTAGGTTTTTTTTTTCTAATTTTTTTTAACCTTTATTTTTGAAAGAGAGAGAGAGAGAGAGAGAGAGAGAGAAAGAGAGGGAGTGTGAGGGGAGTAGGGGCAGAGAGGGAGACATAGAATCCAAAGTGGGCTCCAGGCTCTGGGCTGTCAGCACAGAGCCCAATGCAAGGGCTCAAACTCACGAACTATGAGATCGTGACCGGAGCTGAAGTTGGACGCTTAACTGACTGAGCCATCCAGGCACCCCAGTGTTTAATTCTCTTTAAACAGAACTTTCAATGGGTTGTTACACTTCTTTGAAACCTTCAGATTTCTACCTAGTGCCTTCTCTGTCAATTACAGACTTCTTTTCTTAGTTGTCATTCATTCGTGTTACCCGTTGTTCTCTCATATGATCATTCACTGTACGAAATAATGTTGCTTTAGTTGCACCAGAATGTATAATACATCTTTGCCTTCTTATATATTGCTGTTATTATTGAAAATAATTTTTTGTAATTCAGTAAATAGCTATAGTGTAACTAACTTAGCAGTTAACATGTACAAGCTACGTGGGATGAGCACACTTACAGTGTGTTAATCTACATCGAATACATACTGAAGTGATGGGGACAGCTGTAATATATGGCTCTAAAAACTTGGAAATATGATAGTTCTCTGAGATGTAAACTAATATAATTCATCCTAACAAGGATTATACTTAACGGTCTCTGGAATCAGCAAAATATTTTATGTAAATTAACTTATTTGTTATGTAAATGAACTGTCAAAAAAATACTCTAGGGATTTAGGAGATAGGCCTAAAATGAAATCAGAATTTACTAAGTAGATATGTTATCTAATGAGTTGTACTTGCTCCTATTTAGAGATTGGAAGAGAAAAAACTGTTCAGCTTAGGTTATAATAGAATAAGACAGGGGAAATACAAAGAGCCAAAGTTGACATTGCCCATCCAAGTACTGTCTGCCGTAAATGATATCCTATGTTACTGTTGTGGCTGATTATCCCCCTATTTTACATCATTCATGTTTATCAAGTAAAAAATTTTTATTGTAATTTGCTTTCTTAAGTAGCTTTTCTTTTTTTTTTTTATGTTTATTTATTTTACTTTGAGAGAGATAATGAGAGAGGAAGGGAGAATCAGGGCTTAATTTCACAAGGCGTAAGATAATGATCTGAGCCATGATCCATCACTTAACTGACTAAGCCACCCAAACACCCTAGGCTTTTCTTTTTTTAATGTTTATTTATTTTGAGAGAGAAAATCCCAAGCAGGCTCCATGCTCAGATTGGAGCCCAATGAGCCTGACTCAGGGCTGGATCTCATAACAGTGAGATCATGACCTGAGCTGAAATCAAGAGTCAGATACTTAACCAAGTGAGCCATTCAGGCACCCCTCTTAAGTAACTTTTCTAAGGAAGAGATCATACTATTGCTTATCCATGTATTCCATAGTAACTGAGAGCTAATGTTAATCATTTTTAAATAATAAATTTACATTGTTTTATATGTAACTGTTAACAAGCTTAATTAATGTCTGTCCCTAGGTAGTCTCAGTGTGCTTATAAGAACACATTTGAGTTTGTAACACTGAGAATTATCTGTGCATTTTGTTCAGTTTGCTGGGATAAAGACCTATGAAGGCTCAGGTAGATAGCCAGCTGGTGTTACATGGTAAAAATAAGTGTTTGGTTTGCAACCCTAAAATTTGTACAGAACCACAGAAGATCCCAAATAGCAAAAGCAATCTTGAAAAAGCAAAGCAAAGCTAGAGGCATCACAATTCTGGACTTCAGGTTACATTGCAAAGCTATAGTAATAAAAACAGTATGATCCTGACACAAAAATAGACCCATAGAACAGAATAGAAAACTGAGAAATAAACCCATAATTATATGGTCAGTTAATCCTCGATAAAGCAGGAAAGAATATCTGATGGAAAAAAAGACAACCTTTTCAACATATGGTGCTGGGAAAACTGGACTATCTTCTTATACCACATGCAACAGTAAATCCAAAATGGATTAGAGGTGCCTGGGTGGCTTAGTTGGTTAAGCATCTGAGTTCAGCTCAGGTCATGATCTCATGGTTTGTGAGTGGGTTCAAGCCCCTCATGGGACTGTCTGCTCTCTGCACAGAGCCCACTTTGGATCCTCTATCCCCCCTCTCTCACTGCCTCTCCTCCACGCATGTGTGTGCACCGTCTCCCTCCCTTCCCACCCCCCCCCCCCCAAATAACATAAACACTTGAAAAAGTGGAATAAACACCTAAATGTGAGGGGTGTCTGGCTGGCCTAGTTGGAAGAGCATGTGACTCTTGATCTCAGGGTTTGAATCCCACATTGTGTGTAGAGATTACTTAAAAAAAATAATAATAAAAATAAAAAAATTAAAAAAAAAGACCTACTAAATGTGAGACATGAAACCATAGAAATCCTAGAAGAGAATATAGGAAAACTTCTTTGGCATTGACCCTAGCAACTTTTTTCCAGATATGTCTCCTGAGGAAGGGAAACAAAAGTAAAAATAAACTATTGGGACTACATCAAAATAAAAAAATTCTGCACAGTGAAGGAAACAATCAGTAAAACTAAAAAGCAACCTACAGAATGGGAGAAGGTATTTGCCAATGACATAGCCAATAAAGGCTTAGTATCCAAAATAATAAAGAACTTAAAAATCTCAACAGAAAACAAAGAATCCAATTAAAAATGAACAGAAGACTGACTTTGGCTCAGGTCATGATCTCGCAGTTCATGAGTTCAAGCCCTGCATCGGGCTTTGTGCTGACAGCTCAGAGCCTGAAGCCTGCCTCAGATTCAGTGTCTTCCTCTCTCTCATTTCCTCCCCTACTCACCCCTTGATTTTGGCTTAGGTCATGTTCTTGTGGTTTGTGAGTTCGAGTCCCATGTCAGGCTCTGCGCTAACATCACAGAGCCTGCCTTAGCTTCTCTCTACCCCACCTCATCCCCCACCCCTCAAAAATAAATTAAAAATATTTTAAAAATCTTTTTAAATGAATATACTAGATGGTATTACTTGAGGACATACAAAATAGTTTATTTGAAAATTGAATATGTATAACATGGTTCATCTTATGTAGTAAGCTTAATAAAATGCAGACGTTATTGTCTAGATGATAAAAGCATTTATTCATTACTTTTGATTAATTTATATTATTGTTTATAAAAATTTTCAAAAAGGAAAAAGTCTATTATCTCATTTTATATAACATCTAAGTATGCCAAGATATACGAGAGGTTATTTTTATTTTTTTTTTGTTCCTAACCTTTTTATACTCAGTGTGATTTCTGTTTTATGAGTGAATAATATTTTTTTCCAACTTGTGCTTCAGGACACACAAGTGCAATCTCTAGGCTTAGTTTGTGTGGCCAGCATGCTTCCCCGTGTTTGGCTCTGACACCTGTCCTTCATGAGTAGGAGTACAATTTTCTGATTATCCTTTCTTTTTACTCTCATCACAACCCTACTTAGGTCTTACCCAAGTAGCCATTTCTGTCCTGTTCTTCCATCAGTATTATCTAATTTTCATATCCATTAAATTTTCACATATATAAAATATATTTTTCAAAACCCTTTTCTCCATTAGGAATCTCATACCATTTTTTTTGACTGGGTATGGAAACACATCATATATTCTGTTCTGAACTGTGCTGTAACAAATATAGAAATTTTTAACTGTTTCAATAAATGTAAAGGTGAGGAAACACCTAAAGTAAAAAAAAAAAGGAAAGAAAAATCACAAAAAACTAAAGTATCCTGACTTTAGGTTCTTGTAATTTGTAGTTTAGAATCTAGCAACTTAAAAATTTTTTTTAAACGTTTATTCATTTTTGTGAGACAGAGACCCAGCATGAGTGGGAGAGGGGCAGAGAGAGAGGGAAACAGAATCTGAAGCAGGCTGCAGGCTGTAAGCTGTCAGCACAGAGCCCAATGCAGGCCTTGAAGTCACAAGCCCTGAGATCATGACCTGAAGTCAGACGCTTAACTGACTGAGCCACCCAGGTGCCCCGAGAATCTAGCAACTTTAAAATCTTCATACTAAGTAGTGGGAGTTCCTTCCCCTATGCTATTTTCTATGGCTTCTTCCCGGAATACTGTTGACTTTGGCATATACCTCCTAAGTAAGAGATTGGAGGGAGGTTTCTTCTTACAGAAATTACAGTTTTTCAGAGAAGAAATACTCTGACCCTTAGGAACCCTTCACTACAACAGTCAGCATTTACCTAGTCATTTTTAGTGAGGCGGACACCCACTCATTTTCCAGCCAGAGTTTTCATTTCTTTTTAATATAAATTAATAGTGAAGAGTGCTCAATACTTGAAAAGAGCTTCCCAACATGAGGGCATACAAACACAGGGGGAAAAAATGATACCCAAGAAATTGCAAGGAATAGTTATGAAAACTTAAGGGGAAAAAATCTAATATACTCAAGAGATGAGAAAATATTTTATCATTAAAAAGAATGTTCACATTCTTACAAAGATGTTCAAGTTGTGTGACTGTTGGCTCCCTTACCCAAGATCAGCTTCAGTAGTCTTATAAAGAAAACTAAAGGTTTAGAACATATAGCGAGAAACTTCTAAGATGGTGGAAGAGTTTTGAATGGGTGTATGGGCTGGGAGTTTTGTTTGAGGGCTAGAAGCAACTTACTTTGGCTTTGTGAAGAAAAATTGGAAATGAACTATTGGAGTTCTGCTCTTGCTTCTCCCCATTAAACCCAAATTGCCTAATCATTCCATATCTGCAGTGTCTCAGAACCCTTGTCCTGGTATCCTCAGGAAATGAAATCAGGATGGTGTTCTTTGCCTCTTAGGGGATGAGAGAGAGAGATGGACTGTTGCTTCCCTACCTCATGCCCACCACATTCCTAGTACTGATAAATTATAGTCTGAAGAGAATCTCCCTTGCATGACATTTTTTCCTGTGAACAAAGAGTGAAGCTCCCTTCCTAAGGAATTGGTTTTTGTTTTTTGTTTTCTTTAGATTTTATTTTTTAAGTAGTCTCTATATCCAGTGTTCAACGTAACTTAAACTTACAAAGCCAGAATCAAGAGTCACATGCATGGGGCACCTGGGTGGCTCAGTTGGTTGGGCGTCCAACTTCAGCTTAGGTCATGATCTCGTTGGAGTTCTGGCCCCACTGTGGGCTCTGTGCTGACAGCTTGGAGCCTGGAGCCTGTTTCGGATTCTGTGTCTCCCTGTCTCTTTCTGCTCCTCCCCCACTCACACTCTGTCTCTCTCTCTCTCAAAAATAAATAAGCATTAAAAAAAAAAAAAAAAAAAAAGAGTCACATGCTCTGCAGACCAAGCCAGCCAGGTGACCCGCAAGGAATTGTTTTTTGAAAAAAAGAAGAGAGATTAACTGTAGTTTTCTGCTGCCTAAAACTCTTTACTTTAGGTGTTTGCCACTTCAACATCCTGAGCTCACTGGGGCTGACAAGTGGTCTGGCATTGTCCCATATGCATTGTTTGAGTGAGTTTTCTTAGAAGAAAATGAGCACACAGGCCAAAATAATAAGATATTTCAAAGAAAAAAATAGTGTACTCAGTTACAGATTCAATTCATAGTAGAAATACAAAAATAGATTGAGAATATAAAATTATCCTAATACTTATGCTAAAAAAATTGGGGAAGGAAGATTAATAATATAAAATAAGAAAATATAAGAGAGGAAAAGTTATTCAATATAAGAAACATAATAGCTGACATGAATACAAACAATAGGATAAATAACAGAATAAATCCTTTGAAGAGCAAAAGTATTAACATCCAGATGATAGGAATCTGAGGAGGGAGAAAAAAGTGATCAGAAAATACGTGAAGGAATAAAGGGGATAGAGTTTGGTATTTTTAAAAATTTGAAGGAAAGAGCTTGGAATTTTTTTATACATCCAAACTGTCATTCAGATATAAAGACAGATGCTGAAAAAGATAGATGAAGTAAAGGTAATAAAACACGTTGGTAAAGTTTTGTTTTCTTCCTTAAAAAAAAAAAAAGTAGCTAATACCAAAGAATAGAGATATGTTCATACTAATCCTAAAATAAAAGCCTAGTTAGTTCTTTTTATTTTTATTTTTTTAACGTTTATTTTTAAGACAGAGAGAGACAGAGGATGAACAGGGGGAGAGGCAGAGAGAGAGGGAGACACAGAATCTGAAACAGGCTCCAGCTCTGAGCAGTCAGCACAGAGCCCGACGTGGGGCTCGAACTCATGGACCGCGAGATCATGACCTGAGCCGAAGCTGGACGCTTAACCGACTGAGCCACCCAGGCGTCCCTAGTTAGTTCTTTTTAAACTACGTTGAAGGAATATTTAAAAATTTATTTCAGTTTCATACCTAACTTTTATATATTATAAAAAATTATGTGTTGATGTCCCAACAATATCAAAGTGGTGTAAAAATTTTTAGATGTATATTCTTAGTTCCTGTAGTTTATGGACGAGTAACAGGCTATTCGAACAGGCAAACTGTCAGCAGAAACAGATGCAACTAATGGCAGAAATGAAGTAAGTGGCAAACCAAGACAGTAAAACACTATTATAAATTTACTCAATATTTACAAGGATTTAAAGGAAAACATGAATATAGAAGAAATCTAAGATATATAAAAAAGAACCAGGTAAACATTTATAGATAAAAAATACAGTAATTAAAAAAATTCTTTGAGGGGCGCCTGGGTGGCTCAGTCGGTTGAGCGGCCGACTTCAGCTCAGGTCATGATCTTGCGGTCCGTGAGTTCAAGCCCCGCGTCGGGCTCTGTGCTGACAGCTCAGAGCCTGGAGCCTGTTTCAGATTCTGTGTCTCCCTCTCTCTGACCCTCCCCCGTTCATGCTCTGTCTCTCTCTGTCTCAAAAATAAATAAACGTTAAAAAAAAAATTAAAAAAAAAATTCTTTGGATGGGCTTTACAGCATATTAAACATAGCAAAAGAAAAGATCAATGACCTTAATGTAACAACAGAAACTATTTCATAGTATATTTACAAGAACTTTTAATGTGATATCAGTTCTTCACCAAATTCGTTTAGAGATATAATGCAATTCTGATTAAAAAACCTAGTAGAATTTTTCTTGACAGTTGATAAAGAGACTTTAGGTTTTATTTGGAAAAATGAAGACTAAGAATAATCAAGATACTTTTTGGAGGAATATCCAGATGTGGACGGTCATTTTTCCTACCAAGTATCAGGACTGCTGTGAAGCTTGAGTTATTAAAACTGTGTGGCTTTTGTCACAGGAATAGACAGATTGACCAGTGCAGTAGACTAGATTTCTCCAAAACAAAATAGGGCGTGTTGTGGAATTTTGATTTCTGCAATGTTCAGTAAAGGTTGATAAAGCTGACTTTTTCATGGTTAATTTTTCTTTATCTTAATGTGCCTTTAATTTCTACAAATTAAGTAACATACAGACAGAAAAATGGGGTAAGAAACAAGAGGGAGAATAAATGACTAGACATTTCACAAAAATACTGCATGGCTAATAATCACATTAAGAGGTATTCAGCATCATTATTGATCAGGAAAATGCACATTAAGTGATAACTATTTCACAGAAACATTTTTGACACAGATTTTAAAATGACAATACCAAGTGTTTGGGAGAATGTAAATCCTTGGGATCTCTTTTACTTTCCTGGTGGGAGTGTAAAATGATGGAATAATTTGCTAAAATAGTTTGGTATTATCTTCTAAAATTGACTATTCACATAGCTTTTGTTTTGTGAATGGTTGTTATATTAAAAATAAAATAATAAGACTAAGAGCCAGGGATAAAGCACATTATCATAAATTTGATTTTTATATTTTTATATTGTCAGAAGAGCACATTTCCTAAAATCTAATCCCCCCCCCCCCCGCCCCGCTCTTCACTCCATCCCTAAAAGAATTTTGTAGTCTTTTTTTCTTTCATTTCTATAACATTCTTAGGTTTCTTTTTTAAATGCAGGACATAGCTTTTCTCTTTATCATATACTCAGTAAGTGGCAAAACTACTATTCAAATACCTTGTCAGTTTAGCACCAGAAGTTTATTTGTACTCCTTGTGGCCAACCAAACTGTTGTTAAGAGAATGCTTATGCTAGTAAGAAAAGCACTTAGAAAGCAGTCATCATTTTTATTATACTCATTTGAGGAGAAAATATTCTTGACTTTTCTTTTCTGCAATTTGAGTTTCTAGGTTTTCAATCTTGTAAGCTATTCTGAAATGCTGCAAGATAGAAAAGTTGGTGTGAAGAAAAATAAATTATTGTCTCAGATTTTAAGTAAGTGATTAATTAGCAGGAGAAGTAAGTATAAGAATGAGAAAAGAGAAAACTCAGGAATTAACAGTATTGCTAGATACTGTATAAGGCATTTAGAAAAGTCTTCCTGCAAAATCATTTACTTCACATTTCACTTCTTACAAACTTTTTTTTTTTTCCCCATAGGCTCCATGCTTGGAGCCCAACATGAAGCTAGAACTCATGACCCTGAGATCAAGCCCTGAGCTGGGATCAAGAGTCAGATGCTTAACCAACTGAGCCACCTGAGTGCCCCGACTTCTTACAACTTTTAAAATATATATCTCATATAACACAGGTTTTTCTTTTTAAAAGCTTGTACTTTGAGTATATTCAGTTCAGTTCTTTTAAGAAGATATTTTTATTTAGATTTCTTTATAGAGTTAAAAAAATGTTTTAGCTCCGATTAGGTTAATTCTTTCTTTCTTTTTTTTTTTTAGGGTTAAAAATTTTAGTACATTATAACTAGATTCCATAAAACACTGACACTAAGCTAATTACAATTATACACAAGTATACAAATAAGTTGTAAAAACAATATTTAACAAAAGTCGTCAGACAAAAAGAGTACCTGCTCCATGATTCAAACACAGGCAAATTTAATTTATAAAAGTCTCGAAAGTCAGTATAGTGCTTATCTTTGCAGAAAGAGGAAAGAGAGGTAAGAAAAGATAAAGAGACACTACTGGGTTCTTTAAGCTGCTAGTAGTTCTCTATTTTTGACTGAGATTTTTATTACCTAGATTTGTTTTGTGTTAATTCATCAAGCTCTACAATTATTATGTGTGAAGTTCTCTGTATGTATATATTAATTCAGTAAAACTTTTAAAAGTTCTAAGTTCATCAAAAAGAAAATAAAGAAAAATAAACATAGAACAAATGGGACAAATGGAAAATTCAAAGGAAAATTATAGGGAGATGTAAATATAATATAGTAGTAATTCCATTAAATGTAACTGTACTAAATTCATCAGTTAGAACCAAGCTTGTTACACTTTATTAAGTAGTAAAACATGTTTGTACAAGACACACATCTAAAATAGCTAAGGAAAAAATATAAGTGAAAGTAAAAGAATGGAAAAATAAGTCAAAAAGTAATAAAAAAAATCTAGGATATGTTAGATCTTAAGGCAGAAAGCATTATTAGAGTGATATATACTACAAAATTACAACATTCAGTTCATGAGAAAGAAAGAAATATCCTGATAAGATTAGATTATATTTAAAGCAAATACTGAGAAAACTACAAGGAGAAATAGAAGAATCCACAACAATTCTTTGAGTGACAAAAGATAAAGCAATAAAATAAAAACAATATAAACAACACAAGTGACAGCTCTAAAGTACTGGATATATGTTGAGAGAGCATTACACCCAAGGATTGCAGAGTATATATTCATTTCAAGCATATATAGTACCTTTATAAAAATAATCCTCATGATATTATTCAGCACAAAGTTGGGAATGATAATGGATGACCACATAGGGTAACTTTTTTTTAACAATGCTTTTTAGAAGCTATAGATGAAATGAATATTTGTATGTTAATTTCTAGTTTATAGGACATGGTAGATATTCAATAATTGTTGAATCATTTTTTTCTTTTAATGCTGCATTTATACATGCCTATATTTGTGTTTTCTTCTGTGCTGACAGTGAGATACGAATCTTGATGTGTAATCGGTAAAATTTTTAATCTACTTAACTTGAACTTCTAGTGATTATTTTATGATCTTTATGGGTTGAAGTATGTATTCTCTTCTGGACCTCAAAATCAGATTTTATATGTCTTATTTCTGTTCACATTGTTTCAGGGGTTTGACATTACAGGGTGCACAGGATAGGCTTAATGTTTAGATTTTCTGGAGTAAATTAGTGAGAGATTGGAAATAGTCCTTATTATGAGCAATTTTGTTTGCTTTTTATTTTGTTAAAGAATTGAACTTAACTTGGTTTTTAATAGATATATGGTTTAATTCAGATTTTTTTCAAATTGAAGGAAAAATGAGGTGGATTAAAAAAAGGCGCAGCAAATAAGAATAATGTAATATGCCACTGTGTTCATACAGGGCAGCTGCGTCATCTTAATGGTTTGCCACGTCTGCTCTAGATTTTTTGACTGAAATAAAAGTGTTCCTCAGATACTTCTTAATTTATTTCTCCTCTTTCTCTGCAGGTAATCACTATCCAAATTTGTTGTTTCTTATTGTATGTGCTTATATCCTGTGACTGCATACATAGATATTCATAATAATATGTGGTATTATTTTTGCATATTTTAAACTTGACATACTAGGGGTACCTGGGTGGCTCAGTCGGTTAAGCGGCCGACTTCGGCTCAGGTCATGATCTCAAGGTTTGTGGGTTCGAGCCCCACATCGGGCTCTGTGCTGACTGCTCAGAGCCTGGAGCCTGTTTCAGATTCTGTGTCTCACTCTCTCTGACCCTCCCCCATTCATGCTCTGTCTCTCTCTGTCTCAAAAATAAATAAATGTTAAAAAAAAAATTTTTAAATAAATAAATAAACTTGACATACTATATGTCATTTTGTAATTTGCTTTTTTCATTTAACTTTGTTTAACTTACATATAGTATTCAGTTATATGATTCTTCAAATTTATTTATCCATACCCTGAGAAATAACATTTAGGTTGTTTCTTACTTCTCTGTAAGAAATAATGTTGTAGTGCACGTTTTTGTGCTTATCTCCATGACGTACAGTAAGACCTTTTTGAGGGTATATTTCTGGAAGTGTAATTGTTGAGTTTAGGGCATACTTACCTCATTAGACATTGCCAAATGGCTCTCCAGAGGCAAAGTGCTCTCCATATATTTTCCCATCAGCTCTTATTGAGAGTTCCTATTTTTTTCACATCTTTTTAACATTTAATGTCAGTCTTTGTAATTGCTGATGTCATAAAATACCATCTTAATGTTTGCATTTGTGCTTCTTTGATAACTAAGAAAGCTTAATATCTTTTCATACATTTGTTGACCCTGTAGGCTTCTTCTTTTTGCAGTAACTTGTCCAATATTTTTTGTCCATTGTTCAGTAGGAGGATGTTGCTTTTAAAAGATTGATTTGTAGGATTTCTTTATATATTCTAGATACTAATCCTTTATTGATTCTACACTACATATGTCATCTCCCAGTAGCTCATTTTTTCATATGTGATTATAAGGTTTAGTGAATAAAAGCTTCAGATTTTAGAGTAGTAAATTTTGTGTATTTTATGAGGCAAGGATCAAAATTTTTCCATGTAGTATATTAATTTTCTAAGCAACATTTTTTTTTTTCAAAACAATGTTTATTAAGTCATCCCTTTCTACAGATATTCAGTGCAGTCTCTTTTAAATACCAAGTTTTCTTAATGAATAAGTCTCTTTCTGATTTCTCTAATCTGTGCCAATTGTATTTCTTGGACTTATAGAACCCTGTCTTCAATATTGTAATTTTATTATAAGTCTTGTTACCTGATAAAGCATGTGCTCATATTTGGTTGTCTTTAAGTTCTATCATGGCTATCCTTGGCAGTTTGCACGTTTAGCTTGATATGTAGAAAAAAGAATTCCTTTGACATTTTTTATTGGAATCATATTAAATGTGTATATTAATTGAGGGGAGTGTTTGTTTTACCATATTGAATCATTTCCTCCATGAATGGTGTATATGTCTATTTATCTAGGATCTTGTCTTATGCTTTTAGATAGAGTTTATAGTTTTTTTTCACAAAAGTCTTGATAATCTTTTGATAACTAATTCCTGTACTCTTCTAGTAGTTACTGCTATTGCAAGTAAAATCTTTTTATGCTGTACTTTATAATAGAAGCTAATATATAGAAATATGATTTTTTTTAAGTTTTTAAAATTTATTTTGAGAGAGAGAGAGAGAGAACATGGGGGAGGGGCAGAGAGGAAGTGGGGGGAAAGAGAGAATCCCAGGCAGGTTCTGTGCTGTCAGTGCAGAGCTTGATGCAGGGCCTGAGCTCACAACCTGCAAGATTGTAACCTGAGCGAAAATCAAGAGTCATATGCTTAACTGACTGAGCCACCCACGCGCCCCAGAAATATGATTAAATTTTGTGTAACCAGGAGACTTCCTGAACTCTTTCAAGTGTTACAATGGTTTGACTATAAATTATGTTGGATTTTTTGCCTACTGATCATTTTACTCTTCTTCTCCAAGGATTATACTTTTTTCAAAACTTATTTTTCTTGTCTGCTATGTTCACTAAAACCTACAGGTCAGTGTTGGATACAAACAGTCATCGCAGGCATCTTTGTGCCATTTGTAGTAGGCATTATTATATCATTCCTTTTTTTTTTAATGTTTATTTATTTATTTTGAGAAAAAGAGAGCATGTGTGAGTGAGGGAGGGACAGAGAAAGGGAAAGAGAGAATCCCTTCGCTGCACTGACAGCAAAGAGCCACATGTGGGGCTCGAACCCATGAACTACATGATCATGACCTGAGCGAAAACCAAGAGTCAGGTGTTTAACTGACTAAGCCACCCAGGCTTCCCCATCATTATATCATTCTTGATGGTAAAATGGAATACTAACTTCTATGATGAAAAGGTTTGCAGTAGCTTTTAAAATTAAAATATAGGCTGGGCACCTGGGGTGGCTCAGTCGGTTAAGCCTCCAACTTCGGCTCAGGTCATGATCTCAACATTCACGAGTTTGAGCTTCGCGTCGGGCTGAGCTGTGCAGACAGGTCAGAGCCTGGATCCTGCTTCGGATTCTGTGTCTCCCTCTCTCTCTCTGCCCCTCCCTACCAATGCTCTCTCTCTTTCTCTTTCTCTCTCAAAATTAAACATTAAAAAAATTTTTTTAATAAATTAAAATATACTGTGTCAGCATTGATTTCTCAACCTTGTTCATGTCATGGCATACATAGAAAATGTCACATCTGTATATAACACATTAAAATAAGCTAAGGCAGCTTCTTGTAATTGGGGTTCGCATTGCCTTAGGCCTCATCCACCTGCCTCAAAGGCTAAATAGAGCAAAATCAGCGCTTCTACCCTGATAGGTATTGCAGGCATTGCAGTTGGAAATCTGTCCTCTAATCTTGTACCACTAAAGTGCTGTTAGCCCTAGATTTTACATAGATTTATTTGATTTATTTATTAGTGTAAAACTCCTTGTTTCTTTTATTGCTTAAAAGTTGTTGTTTGTTGTTCATAAATGATTATTAAGCTTCATCAAATGCTTTTTTTTTTTAATCTAATGAGATAGTTATATAGTTTTCTCTTTTAATATATATTTTTTGAGAGAGTGTGCAAGTGTGCACACTTGTGCATACCATCAGGAGAGGGGCAGAGGAAGGAGAGAGAGAATGTTAATATCTTAATATGGTGAATTACATTTATAGAATAGCCTGCATTCTTAGGAGAAGTCTGCCTTGAGCATTTCTAGATCAATTTAACAGAAAAGTTTTTATTTATGTGACTCATCTTGTTGCTAGCTCAGGAAAATAAACATTATTTTTTTAATTGTGAAATGCACTATAAAAATAAAAACATGTATAAACATTTTTATGTAATATTTTATTTACATAAATTTATGTAATTGAATGACCAACTCTTTAATTGCCACCGAGGTTAAAAAGTAGAGCATTACCAGTGCACCTCAGTTGCATTTCTTCCTCCTTCCTCACCTCAAAGGGGGTAACTAGTATCATGACTTCTGTGTTACCATTCCTTTGCTTTTATTTATAGCTTTAGAACCCAAATATGTATCTATAAACAGTTATTATTTAGTTTTCAAAAGTTGAGTAAGAACACAGATTTAACTCTGTATAGAGCATATTATTGCTACCATTGGCTAAAGGCTTTCAGAAGCAGATATAAGCAGAACAGTTTCTAGGTCATTGTGTGTCTTCACAGTCTCTTTTGGGGGAGATCGTAATGACTCACTCATAAAGTGAATAGTGTTGAGTGGTGAGTCCTCTTTACCACCATTGAGGCATCTGGTGGGCCCTTACTAATACAGATACTATATAGAGTGAAATCAGAGGGAATGGGCTACTATCTGCCTCATAATTCTAAACTCACTATGGTTTACCCCAAGTTCAGAGGAGTAAGTCAAAGCAGAAGAGTTTTTAGCATGAAATGCATGTTTTCCATTGATAATATATCCAGCACAACACGGAGGAGAGAGCATGAGCTTCATTACCACATAATCTAGACATGTCAAGTATATATTAGACTTAAAACCAGGAATTCTATCCTCAGACTACAGAAAGTTATTTAGGCAGAGAGGATCTCATTGATAATAGATCTCAACAATCTATTTCTTTTTCTTTTAATGTTTATTTTTGAGAGAAAGAGTGCCCATATGCATACCTGCACACAAGTGAGGAAGGGGCAGAGATAGAGGTGGACGGAGGGACCGGAATGGGCTCTGTACTGACAGCAGAGAGCTCAATGCGGAGCTCAAACTCCCAAACCATGAGATCATGACCTGAGCTGAAGTCAGACACTTAACTGACTGAAGTCACAGTATGCGAGTGAGGATTGCTTTCTGTGTTGGTTTTTTTTTTTTTTTTTTTTTGTTAAAGATTTTTTTTTTTTTTTGAGGGGAGGGTGCCTGGGTGACTCAGTCGGTTGAGCCTTCAACTTCAGCTCAGGTCATGATCTCGCAGTTTCTGGGTTTGAGCTCTGCATCAGGCTCTGTGCTGATAGCTTGGAGCCTGGAGCCTGCTTCAGATCCTGTGTCTCCCTCTCTCTCTGCCCCTCCCTCCTCACTCTCTCTCTCTCTCTCTCTCTCTCAAAAACAAGTAAATATTAAAAAAAAAAATTTAAGTAAATATTTTATTTTTAAGTAATCTCTATACCCAACATGGGGTTCGAATTTACAACCCCGAGATTAAGTGTCGCACTCTCTACCTACTGAGCCAGCCAGGTATCCCCTAGATTCTTGCTACCTTTGCTCATAAAGGTTGCCTTATTCTCCTTTGTGTGCTGGCTCACTTGTTTTCTTTATTCCTGTCTTTCTTTTTCTTCATTTATTTTGTCATTTTGGTGGACATACATCCTGAATAGCTTTTTGAGTTTGGATGCTTGAGAGAGATATTTTTTGGTCTTTTTCTTTTTTCTTCTTTCTGTTTTTTGTTGTTGTTGTTGCTATTTGTTTTTTAAGATTTTGTTTTTAAGTAATCTACACCCAGCATGGGGCCTGAACTCATGTCCCCAAGATCCAGTTGCATGCTCTACTGATTGAGCCAGCCAGACCCCCCTGGTCTTTCTTGATAATAGTTTGTCTAGGTATTTAATTCTAGCTTCAAAATAAGTTTTTTTCACTATTTTGAAGATACACCATTTTATTTAAAAGCTTCCATGCCAGCTGTTGAGACTATGCCCCTTTTTTTTTTTCTTAAAAACTTTTAATATTTATTTATTTTGAGAGAGAGGGGGACAGACCATGAGTTGGGGAGGGGCAGAGAGGCTGAGCCCTCAGCACAGAGCCTGAAGCAGGGCTCGAACTCATGAACTGTGAAATCATGACCGGAGCTTAAGATGGACGCTTAACAGACTGAGCCACCCAGGAGTCACCTTTTTTTTTCTTTCGGGAAGCTTGTAGAATTTTGTCTTCTCCCCAAAGTTTCTGAAGTTCTACTGCGAGGTTTCTTTTTATCTGTTTATTTTCATCCATTGTGTTTAGGCCCTTTTAATCTGGTAGTTTACTTTCTCAAATCTGGGAGATTGTTTTTGGTTTGTTTTGTTCTACCCCCTTTGATTATAGCTTTCCCTTCTTTGTTTTTGTTCCCGCCTAAAATGGACATTGGCCCTTCATTTTTCTTCTGGTTCTCTAATTTTCTCTCCTGTTTTTCATTTCTCTGTTTTTATTCTACTTTCAATTTCTAATTTCCTAAGAAGTAAATTTCCTCAACTTTCCTTTCATTATGTTGTTGTTTCTTTATTTTGAAAGAGAGAACCCATGAGTGGGGGAGGGGCACAGAGAGAGAGAGAGAAAGAAAGGGAGAAAGAGAATCCCAAGCAGGCGCCATGCTCAGTGTGGAGCCCAACTTGGCACTTGATCTCATGACTCAGATCGTGACCCTAACTGAAATCATGAGTCAGACACTTAACTGACTGAGCCACCTAGGTGCTCCTCAACTTTCCTTTTAAGATTCCAACTGATTTTCTTTTACAGCATCTTGTTTTTGTTTCGTGGACGAGATATCTTATTCTGAGAATATAAATTTTGGTTTTGTTCATGTTTTAGTCTCTGTTCCTAGCTTCTATTTCTTACATGTTATGCTTTCCCTTTCATCTGTCTATTTATTTATAGACTCTGTCTTTTAGAGGCTTTCCAAAGATAACCAAATATCACTGACTGGCTGCTCGTGATTGAGAAGGAAACCAAAATGCTGATTGGAAGTTTCAAGTGCATGGATAGGGTTTGTCTGTTTTAGGATTTATTGGATGGTGATCTGGGAAGACTGTTTATGGGCCAAATCCGTGTGGTAGGATTTTGAGTTATCATTTCTCAGATTGGTTACTTTCCCCAGGGAAGAGTCACTGTTCTGCATGCATGGTAAGGATCTGAGTGTAAGGATTCTGGGTTCCAATTGGAGAAGAAGGCTGGATTCTCTGACTTTAGATATTAATATGTATAGTCACTTAATTTTCCTGTTTTGGTTTGGACAAGATGATGAAACCCTGAACTGAGTTTGTGTTCTTTATCCAGAGACCCTCTGTTTTAAACTTTTTAGAGAAAAAACCTTTCAAGACAGCATATCTCCCTAGGCATGGAGGGGATTGAGGGATCTGATTTTATTTTCTTCTTAAATGGCTCTCACTGACATGCTTCTTGCTTTATTAGCCCTGTACTCCCTTTACCCTTAGTTCCATTGTTACCTGATACTGCCCATTTTTGAAAATTCTATGGTGTGAAATAGATTGGTTTTCACCTTCTTTCTATCTCAGCCTGGAACTTAGCTTTCTCTAGTCATTTACCATTGGTCCATTTCCGTTCTAACTTTCAAAATGTCATTGATTTTTCTACCTCTTACCTACCCTTTTTTTCCTATCCTTCTAAAGTATATTTCCTTCTAAGGGAGTTCCCTGATGTAGTTTTTAGTGGAATTTCAGGAGGGACTGAAATTAAATTCATGTATATCATTCTCCATCTTAACCCGGAAACCTAAACCTACTTTTTAATTGTCCTACTTATTTTTAGTATGTACAGTATTTATGTTGAAGCATTGAAATATCCTGTAAAGGATAATATCTAGGTGTTCCATATATTAAAAAAAATAATAAAACATTAAGATATTAATTCTTTTTGTGACTGTCAACATTCCTACTTCCCTTTTGGAATAGGAACTAGATAAAAAGAAAGGACATACTAGGAAAAGTCAAATGAATCTGTCAAATTATTCAATGTGAATGCCAACCACTATAAAATATTGAAATAAAAATTACATATTTTATACTTTCTTTTCAGATGCAGCTACTAAGAGGTAATGTCAGAAAAATGTATTTTAATTAAATTACTTATGGTGCTGTAAACTTTGATTACAAGCATAGCAGTATGCCTTTGAGAAAGACCCTCTAGTAAATTAAATTCAGTTAATTCAGGGATACATAAGCCATGAAAAATGAAGAGCAAATGATTGACCACACTGAATAATGATCTTTACATATGTATTGGAAAGTACTCTTGTTTTACATGGTAGTAAAACTACCCACAAAATTTATCTTATTGTGGTGCTTACTTGAAAATTTGGAAAACAGAAAAATGTCTTTCTGTTAGCTTAGCAATGCATCTGGTGTTATTAATAGGTTATTGATATTTAAAATTCTTATACTTCCTCTATAGGCTTAATGATGGGGACACTTAAAAGTCATTGCTCATGAGGGGTGTCTGGCTGGCTCAGTTGGTAGACCATGCGACTATTAATCTCGAGGTTGTGAGTTTGAGCCCTATGTTGGGTAGAGATTACTTAAAATCTTAAGCGGCACCTAGGTGGCTCAGTTGGTTGAGTGTCTGACTTCGGCTCAGATCACAGTCTCTCAGTTTGTGGGTTCAAGCCCTGCACTGGGCTCTGTGCTGACAGCTCAGAGCCTGGAGCCTGCTTCGGATTCTGTGTCTCCCTCTCTCTCTGCCCCTCCCCTGCTCATGCTCTGTCTCTCTCTCAAATAAATAAACGTTAAAAAAATTTTTTTTTTGTAAGTTAAATCTTAAAAAAAAGGTCATTGTACTTGAATATATATTTTCAAAGTATTTTGGATGTCTTTAAGATTAAAAAAAAAACATGGAGTAGGTAAGTCAAGTTACATAGCTTTTCAAAGAGTAGTCTTATGTCACATACAACTAACTAGTCCCTATGAAGTTTGGGGATCTAAATCATAGAAAAAGATCCAAAAAATTATGTCAAAGTCAAGGCAGAACTTAGTCATTAGTGCATCATGTGTACTTTTAAAATTATTTATTTTACTATTTACTGTGAAGAGACACTTAACAGTTTTTATGTACCACTATATTCATGTTGTTCTGTTGAATTAAACTTAGAACTTATACAGTATCCATTACTTAAAAACATGTTGCTCTGCATATCAGAGCTTGACTAAGATAGTCTCAGTCTTCTTGAAGAATAAAAGGGAAGAAGGAGCAAATTGTTGTGTGACCAAGTCCTTTTTTTTTTTTTTTCTTTCTGCCATAAAACATCCTACCCAAAAGCCCTGTTTCAGTGGAGGCTAGAATTGTTTAGTGTGAGTTTTACTCAGGATATAGTGACTCATTGTGAGATTTTGCTCAGAAGAAAGAACTCTGTGGTGATAGCATATACATTGCTCACTTTTTTTCCTGAGTTCCCTGTAGTTTCACTAGAACTTTATTTTGTGAAGTATGTTAAGTGATAAAACACCTGCTATATTAGTTTGGCAGGGCTTCCATAACATAATACCAGAGACTGAGTGGCTTAAACAACAGAAATCTATATTCTCAACAGTTCTTGTGACTAGAAGTCCAGGATCAGTGTGTCAGCAGAGTTGGTTCCTTCTGAGGGCTGTGAGGAAAGGATCTGTGCCAGGCATCTCTCTTTGACTTATAAGTGACTATCTTCTTCCTGTGTCTTCACATCATCTGCCCTCTGGACCTGTGCCCAAATTTCCTCCTCTTATGAGGACGCTAGCCTCACTGGACTATCTCCCACCCTGATGATCTCATTTTTAACTTAATTACCTCTGTAAAAAAAAAAAAAACAAAAAAACCCTGTCTTCGAAATGTCATATTTGGAGGCACTGGAAATGAAGACTTTAAACATAGGAATTTAAAAAATGTTTTTTAATGTTTGTTTGTTTATTTATTTATTTATTTATTAAATATTTTTTAATGTTTATTCACTTTTTAAGAGACAGAGACAGAGTGTGAGCAGGGCAGGGGCAGAGAGAGAGGGAGACACAGAATTCGAAACAGGCTCCAGGCTCCCAGCTGTCAGCACAGAGCCTGACGCGGGGATTGAACTCACAAGCTGTGAGATCATGACCTGAGCTGAAGTCGGATGCTTACCCGACTGAGCCACCCAGCTGCCCCAAATGTTTATTTATTTTTGAGAGAGAGTCGGAACACAAGCAGGGGAGGGCAGGGAGAGAGGGAGACAGAATCCAAAGCAGGCTCTAGGCTCCAAACTGTCAGCACAGAGCCCAATATAGGGCTCAAACTCACAAACCATGAAATCATGACCTGAGCCAAAGTCGGATGCTTAACTGGCTAAACCACCCAGGCACCCCTAAACATACGAATTTTTTAGAGGGAATACAATTCAGTCCATAACACATGCTATTATAAAAATGTCTCTTCAAAATAGAGGATATATCTTGAGAAGTGAAATAATTTATTAAAATGTGCTTGGATATTATTATAATCAATGAGAGCTTAGTTTGCCTATTATCAGAAACCTGTTTTTTGTTTTTTTTTTTTTTAATAAAATCTATTCATTTATTTTGAATGAGAGAATCCCAAGCAGGCTGACAGCATGGAGCCAGATGCAGGGCTCCCAACTCAAGAACTGAAGTGAACAACCATGAAACCACGACCTGAGCCAAAATCAAGAGTCAGGCGCTCTACCAACTAAGCCACGCAGAAGCCCCTACAAGCATGGTTTTGAAAGGGAAGCAGCAATGAAATCTCAGCACCAGTTCTGGGAAGAGCCAACTCCCCGTTAGATAGATCCTCTTAGAGGCAGCTTGATAATCACTTTTTTGTTACAGGAACTCAAGCCAAGTACTAGATTCACTCAATAATAGTCCCAATACTAAACACTTTACAAATGCTTAAATAGATGATATTTTGCACTTATCTTTACCTAGATACCTTTCTTTATAGGATACTGAAATCTTTCTTGTTTTAAGATTTTATTTTTAAGTAATCTCTATACCCAGTGTGAGGCTCAAACCCACAACCCCGAGATCAAGAGTTCTATGCTCCACTGACTAAGTGGCGCCCCCCTGCCCCCAGTCTTTATCTTTAGTTAGGTATGCTGAGCTGCTAAGGTTAATTGTTAATTGGAGTATAAGAAAAGCTATTATTTGAGAATTTGAATAGATTTCTTACCATGTTTGAGTCCTAACTGTGGCTTAGCTTTCTGTGTAAATTTTTTTTAACGTTTATTTATTTTTGACAGAAAGAGAACATGTGTGGGCACACAAGCGAGTGGGGGAGAGACAGAATCTACAACAGGCTGCATACTTTCAGCACAGAGCCCAATGTAGGGCTCAAATTCACGAACCTTGAGATCATGACCTGAGCTGAAATCAAGAGTCAGATGCTTAACTGACTGAGCCACCCAGGCACCTCTTGATAGCATCTTTTTGAAAAAGGTGTGGGAAACGGCCACTCATTCATTGATGGAATAAGATATAGAGATAACAGCTTTTATGGAGAACAGTTCTAGTTATATACTCAACTCATTTTTTTTCCCTAGGAATTTGTTCTACAGCGTACATGGGTTTGTAGGAAATGACTTATGTGGGGGTTTCTTCCTGTGTTTATAATAGCAAGAGATTGGGAGCAGCCTAAATATCTATTAAATAAATTATGAGGAGTGCCTGGTTAATCAGTTGGCTCTTGACTTTGGCTCAGGTCATGATCTCATGGTTCATGAGTTTGAGCCCCATGTCAGGCTCTTTGCTGACAGTGCACAGCCTGCTTGAGATTCTCCCTCTCTCTCTGCCCTTCCCTCTCTGGCACTCACTCTCTCTCTCTCTCTCTCTCTTTCTCTCTCTCGTTCAAAAAATAAATAAATAAACTTAAAAAAAATTATGATCCATCCATCTAGAGGAATGGAATGCAGCCAGCCATTAAGAAGAATGAAGTGGCTCGGTATATACCGATAGGGAACAGGATGACTTCCGGAACTTCTTAGTTTTATTTTATTTTTTATTGTTTTTTATTCGAATTCCAGTATAGTTAACATACAGTGTTATATTGGTTTCAGGTATACAATATAGTGATTCAACTATTCTGTATATTACTAGTGCTCATCATAAGTGTACTGAGAGTAGCTTTTTAAAAAATGCAGTACAAGGTATATACAGTTTTTTAAACCATTTGTTTTATATATGGTCTCTATATTGTGTATACGTGTATGCATGCCTGAATATACATACAGTATCTATGAAAGAATTTGTGATAAAACTTGTTGCATCTGAGCTAAAGAAATTGGATGTGCTTACCTGGACTGAAAGGGTAACTGGTGTTTCCCTGAATATATTTTAATATTGTGTACCCTGTGTGTTTCTGAGAGATAGTGATTCTCAAGCATTTTCCTTTATTGCTCTTCCTATAAATTTATGCTTTAGTGGCTATTAAGGAAATTTGCTGAGGTCTTTAAATTGAATATGCAGCCCTTGTAGATGGTACTTTCTTAATGTTTTTTTTTTCCTTAGGTCTCAGTTTTCACCCTGAAAGCAGTGCTGTGCTGTTTAAATGATCTACCTTTAACATTTAGAAAAGAAAACTAGTTGACCAAAGGTTTTGTGCATGTAAGAGGGATGGTTCTGTAAAATTCCCTTCCTGTGATGAAACATTTTCCTCTTTTCAAATTCTCCAAACTATTATCATTTCCTAAAGTAGTAAATTTGAAAGATGTACAAAGTTGTTTTATGTCTAGACAAAGAAGGATAGCCTCCCATTCCCTGTGGCACAAATATTTCATCAGTAATTTTGTTGTGCTTTTAATCACAGTGCTGACCTATTATTTTAGGAGGTAGTTTGTGGCTCTGAAACCAAACATCTATTTGAGATAGAGTCCCTAACCTTGGCCTCATTAGTAATATAATTACCATAGCTTTCCAACTATATTGAATTAGCATATTACCTTAGATATTTGATTGGATGTTACAGTCACTGAAGTGTGATAAGGCCTAGTAGAGTAGACATTTAAGAAATACATTTGTTTAATGTATACTTCTCTGTTTCTTTAGACAATGCAGTTTATCAGCAGTTCTAATAATACATACCCATTAATTCAGACATTCCACTTCTAGGAATTTATTGTACAGTCTACATGTATTTGTTAGAAATAAAGGATCATCATTGTTACTGTAAGTGACATAATCCAGAGGCTTAATCATCCACAGAAAACTGAAAATTCAAGAAGACTGGGTTCTTTGAGAGGCTTTCTCTGTGTTTCTTAGGGAGATGACTTTTGGGATGGTCTTGAAGTTTGACCACAAAGATAAGGGCATTCATGCAGAGCCTCTTGGAATTCATAGGAATTGACCTTGTTATCTGCAAATCATTTTATTTTTATATTTTTCTAAAGATTGTAAATTAATATTTTATTTAAAAATTATGGGCAGCAGTAACAGAGTAGGTATGTATTTATAGGGTATTTAAAACAGGTGAGTTATTTATTTTAAAGCGGACTTACCAATATACTGTAATACAAAATCCAGTTTTTGTGTTTAAGGTACAATAATTGAAATATCTTAAGTTCTAAACTTTTTCCAAATTGCACATTTTCTAGAATGGTTCTTGACATTATAGGCTGTCTGTAATGTTTATTTAATCTGTAAATCATTGATTTATGATTTTGAAAGATTATAACAAATACAGCATTCTGTCTTTTTTTGTTATAATGTGTGGAAAGAACACTTCAAATATGTAAATATTTGGAAATAATATGTTTGAGGTTAAAATGTATTCACCAAAAGGTATTTTGAAGCCCTAACCCCTGGTACTTACAAATGTGCCCTAGTTGAAAATTGAGTCTTTGCAGATGTAGTCAAGTTAAGGGGAGGTTATTAGGGTGGGCCTAAATCCTCTACAGCTAGCGTTCCTTTAAGGGAGAAAGGGAGGCAGATACACAGACAGAGATTGGAGTGATGCAGCTGTATGGCAAACAACACAAAATTGCCAGCAAACCACCTACACAGAGAGAGACAAGGAAGAAACTCCCTTACAGGTTTCAAAGGGAGCAGTAACCCTGCAGACACCTTGCTTTCAGATGTCTTCTTTCTTTCTTTCTTTCTTTCTTTCTTTCTTTCTTTCTTTCTTTCTTTCTTTCTCTTTCTTTCTTTCTTTCTTTCTTTCTCTTTCTTTCTTTCTTTCTTCTTTTCTTTCTTTTCTTTCTTTCTTTTTTAATGTTTTTATTTTTGAGAGAGAGTGAGCGAGTACAAGCAGGGGAGGAGCAGAGAGAGGAGACAGAGGATACGAAGCAGGCTCTGTGCTGACAGCAGAGACTGATGCGGGGGCTCGAGCTCATAAACCATGAGATCATGACCTGAGCCGAAAAGTCAGACACTTCTTACTTCTGACTTCTTACTTCTAGAACTATGAGCCAGTAAAGTTCTGTTGTTTTAAGCCACCCACAGTACTTGATTGCAGCAGTCCTAAGAAACGATAAAACACAAGTTTAAAATAATTTTGTTTTTATACTTTATATCATATATTCTAATGTCTCATTTTTAACCTTTCCTTGTTTCTTGTTTTCTCACCTTTTCATATTTCCTTATTTCCTTTGCCTTTTTTGGTCATATACAGTTGACCCTTGAACAGTTTGAGAGTTGGGGCACTGACACCTTCCCGTGCACACAGTCAAAATCTGCATGTAACCTTGGATTCCCCCAGAACCTGACTTCTAATAGCTGACTGTTGACCAGAAGCCTTAATAACATAAACAGTTGATTAATACATATTTTCTATGTTATATGACATAAACTGTATTTTTATGATAAAGTAGGCTATAGAAAATACTATTTAAAAATTTAGAAGGACGAGAAAGTACATTTATAATACTGTACTGTATTTATTGAAAAAAAATCCATGTATAAGTGGACTCACGCAGTTCAAACCCATGTTGTTCAAGGGTCAGGTATAATCTCATTCTCTTCTCTAGCTGAGGTTGTAATTGAAGTCCTTTTATCCAAGCTTATCTATCAGGGCTATAAACTGAACCTTTTTTTTCTTCAGACACTGAAGTCTGTAATACCTGGGCTTGATGAAACCCTGAATCAGTCACCAAAGATATTGCAGAGTGTGCCTTTATGGTCTGGTCCCTAATGGTCTTAGTGAGAACCTTAGACTATGTAGTTGTAGAGCAGTATAATGGACTTTCAAAAGTCATCTTGTCCAACTTTTTCATTTTGTGAATAGAAAATTTTAACTGTCTCATTTCTTTCTTTATTGTGCTCTCATTTTCTTTTTTTTTTTTAATGTTTATTTTTGAGAGAGAGGGGGGCACAGGGTGTGAGCAGGGGAGGGGCAGAGAGAAAGGGCGACACAGAATCTGAAGCAGGCTCCAGGCTCTGAGCACAGAACCCGACGCGGGGCTCGAACCCACGACCTGTGAGATCATGACCTGAGCCGAAGTCAGACACCCAAACGCCCCAATTGTGCTGTCATTTTCTAAAATGGCCTGGCTAAATAAGTTCTTGGTGTTAATATAATTTCTCTTCTGGGCTTTTGAAAATCAAAATGTTAATGAAGAGACAGGTGTCTGTGAAGTTGATGCATTTAAAAGTTAACATTATTTGTTGTGTGTAAAAGTGTACTTTGTACATAGTATACACAATTTGTTCAAAATTACTAATCTGGCTTTAACGTTTCTGTGAGGATAACTTTGTGCTCTATTTATAGCTGAAATACTAGCTCTAACCAACCAAACTTTTTTTCCCCCACTAAACCCAGGAATGACTTAAACCCAGTAATAGTTGAATTTTTATACCAGAAGCATATTATTTCATAGGTGAGAAAATTAAATAAGCTTCATTTAGACGTGAGTTGTAGTGCTGTTGGCCTTGATTTCAATATTAGTGATTTCTTAAGGTGTCTTGAAGCAGAAAAACACATAAAAGAAGGCTGTGTATTGATAGGTTGATACAGATGTGACTCAGCAACTTGCAGGAAGCTACTCATACTTCTTCATTAGGAGCTGTGTGGCTCAATATTTGGTAATTCAGTGTTTATGGTAACTTTATAGAACATAACTACTGCAACTATACTTATCAATTGTACTTATTGACTAAAATATTACAAAATTTGTCCTCTGACACTTGGAGCTAAATTGTAAATTTTTGCATGTAAGGAACCTTGGTCATAAAAGTTAACTCAAAATTAAGTTCCTGTTTTCTTACAGCTGATTTTTTTAATGTTTATTTATTTTGGAGTGCCTGCGTGGCTCAGTCAGTTAAGCATCCAACTTAGGCTCAGGTCATGATCTCATGGTTCATGACTTCAAGCCCCACCTTGGGCTCTGTGCTGACAGCTTGGACCCTAGAGCTTGTTTCAGATTCAGTGTCTCCCTCTCTCTCTCTGCCCCTCCTCTGCTTATGCTCTGTTTCTCTCTGCCTCAAAAATAAACATTAAAAAAAATTTTAAATAAATGTTTATTTATTTTTGAGACAGAGAGTGCATGCTCAAATGGGGGAGGGGGACAGAGGATCTGAAGCTGGTTCTGCTCTGACAGCAGAGTGGGGCTCGAACCCACAAACTACAAGATCATGACCTGAGCCAAAGTCAGCTACTTAACCGACTGAACCACCAGGGCAACCCTAAAGCTCATTTTTTCTTGATCAACAGGCTAACTAGTGAGCCTGTATGCATTCAGAGCAAGAAAAGAAGCTATGAAAAGACAACTCATGAGCTTGAAACGGTTGATTTCTTTTTTTATTTTTTATTTTTTTTTAATGTTTATTTTTGAGAAAGAGAGACAGAGACAGAGTGTGAACAGGGGATGGGCAGAGAGAGAGGGAGACAGAGAATCCAAAGCAGGCTCCAGGTTCTGAGATGTCAGCACAGAGCCCAAAGTGAGGCTCAAACTCACTAACCACAAAATCATGACCTGAGTGGAAGTTGCCCTTAACTGACTAAGCCACCCAGGCAACGCTTAATTTCTTTTTTTTTTTTAAGTTTATTTATTTTGAGAAAGAGAGGATGCGCTCAAGTGGGGGAAGGGGCAGAGAGAGAGAGAGAGAGAGAGAGAGAGAGAGAGAGACAGAATCCTAAGCAGGCTCTATACCACCAATACAGAGTCCAGTGCAGGGCTGGAACGCATGAACTGAGAGATCATGACCTGAGCCAAAGTCAGATGCTTAACTGACTGAGTTACCCAGGCGCCCTGAAATACTTAATTTCTTATTCAAGTTTTCATTTTATAGGGGCCCCTCAGTGGCTCAGTCGGTTAAGCATCCATCTCTTGATTTTGGCTCAGGTCATGGTCCCATGGTTCTTAAGATCAAGCCCCACATCAGGCTCTGTGATGACAGTGCGGATCCTGCTTGGGATTCTCTCTCTCCCTCTCTTTGTCTCTCTGCCTCTCCCCCACTCATATTCTCTTTCTCTTTTTCTCAAAATAAGTAAGTAAACTTAAAAAAATAAACAAGTTTTTATTTTATAATACTTATAGGTACCCTCAGAATTCTTCTAAATGCTAACCAACTAAATACTAACTAGTGTACTAACTTCATAAGATTTTTTTTTTTACTGTTTGAGGGAGAATTCCTTAACTGCTATTTCCCCTTTTTAATTTAGTGGTCTCAAGATGATTGTGACACTACTTTACATAGTAGGCTCATATAATAAAACAACATGCTGGCTATAACAGTTTAGATCTACATTTTCTTTTCTTTCTTTTTTTATTTTAAGTTTATTTATTTTGAGAGATAGAGTGTGTGTGCAGTCAGGGATGGGCAGAGAGAGGGAGAGAGAGAATCCCAAGCAGGCTTCAGAGTCAAGGAAAGAGTAAGTTTCTAAGAACATTAATGTGAAATGCTTATGAGTTAAGTAGAATTGAGTACTGAAAAGAGACAGGGATTTGGCAATAAATGGGACATTACTTTGAGAGCAGTTTGAAGAGAATGCAGAAATAGAAAGGTAGATTATATTGGTTTATCAAACTAGCATAACTTGAAGATTTTATTTTGAAATCCTATTTTAATGTCAAGGAGTGTGTTATATAAAGTGTTTTCCATAAAGGATGACAAGTAAATGTTACATATTGCCAGCTATGTTGTAGCCCTGTGAGAGTGGTAGCAGTAACCATAAAAAAAAAAGACCCGAAAGAAACAGCAGAGGTCTTCACATTGGAATATGGCTAGGAAAGTAGTGATTGTTGTATATTCACCCCCACTTGGAATGAAAGCTCTGTGAGAGCTGGAGATGTTAGTTTGGTTCTACACAGTGCTTATCCCCTAGATATTTGTGGTCAAAAGATTAAAAAAAATGAAAGATTAAAAAAAATTTTTAAGTAACAATAGTGGAAATGATTATGGTTGGGGGTTAGAATACATGATCCTGCTGGAAAAGAGAACTTGGCTAAGGGGCACCTGGGTGGCTCAGTGGGTTAGGCATCAGGTCATGATCTTACGGTTTGTGAGTTTGAGCCCTGCATCAGACTCTGCACTGACAGTGCAGGACCTGCTTGGGATTCTCTCTTTCCCCCTCTTGCGGTTCCTCCCCCACTTGTGCTGCCTCTCTCTCTCTCTCTCTCTCTCTCTCAATCTCAAAATAAATAAATTAAAAAAAATTTTTTTTAATAAAATAAGACAATTTGACTAGGTTGGCGGTATGACTCTGCAGAAGAGAGTAAGAATGGTGGCTGATCTTATATTATCATGTTAATAATGAGGGACTATAAAGTGGATTTGACATTAGAATGTAGGATATTAGTATGACATGATGATGTTTGTCCTGTCTTAATTACTCCCACAGACTTAAATAGATCCTAGGGTCATTCAGTCTGTGGGAATGACCAGTAAGATGACTTTTAAACAGTTTCTTAAAACAAGTTTGTAGGAGTCCTGGGGCACCTGGCTGGCTAAATTGGAAGAACATGCGACTCTTAATCTAGGGGTTGTGAGTTCAAGCCCCACAATGTGTGTAGAGATTACTTAAATAAACTTAAAAAATAAAACAAGTTAGTAGGAGTGCAATTAAAATATAGAATGGAAATGTAAATATTTTATGTCTCTACATATTTTCCCTTCGATTTCATCTTTTCCCCTTTCCCACAAAAAAAGAAAGAAAAGAAATGTTAAGTTAAAAGATTAGTCTTTAGGGGCGCCTGGGTGGCTCAGTCGGTTAAGCATCCGACTTCAGCTCAGGTCGTGATCTCGCGGTCCGTGAGTTCGAGCCCCGTGTCGGGCTCTGGGCTAACAGCTCAGAGCCTGGAGCCTGCTTCAGATTCTGTGTCTCCCTCTCTCTCTGCCTCTTCCCCCGTTCGCTCTCTGTCTCTCTCTGCCTCTCAAAAATGAATAAATGTTTAAAAAAAAAAAAAACTTAAAAAAAAAAGATTAGTCTTTAAAAGTAGGCTTTATTCTAAGAAAAGAGTAACATAGGTAATGCAAAAGTTGTAATTCTGATTTGGTTTTTCTTAATAAATAGCTACGAGTATTTGGAAAAGATCCTACAGATATATAACTGATATATTTAATACTCTTCTCAACACTGCCTCCAAAAAAAGCACACATTATACTGATTCTTCACCTTATTAATATTCTTTTCATGAGTTCATCACATATATTTCTACAGGCATTCGTCATTTTTCATTTTTGTCTTTTTGTTGTAAAATCAATTCCAACCCTGTTTTATATTAACATCAAAGTCGCAAGAATTTTGTAATAGTGTATATGTTAATCGTTTTCATAAATAAGTATCAGGGAAATCATGCACATTAGACATGTATTGTCATTTTGTTTGTGTCTTGCCAGTAGGATACAGTATTTCCCGGTAGTATAACCTCAGGAGCTTTTGTTCAGTTTTAAGTGTTTTCTTAAATTTCATAAATTTTCAGAGTTCCCCTAACATTCTAATTCATACCTGTATTCCTTCCTTTAAGGATATTTTGTCATTGTTGGCCTAAACATGCTTGTATTGCTTCCTAGAACATTTATATAATTTATGTAATTTTAGAGTATTATCCTGTTTGTCATCTCTTTGTTTGAAAAAGGCTATATTATATATGTTTGATTTTGTGCATCTACTGTTAATCTTCCTTCTAGATATTTTTCTGTGATTTTTATACTCATGTTTTTTATAATTTTTTAAAATTTTGTAAGTAACAAGGGCATGTGGGTGGCTCACTCACTTGAGCATCCGACTCTTGATTTGGGCTCAGGTCATGATCCCAGGGTCACAGGATTGAGCCCAGTGTCAGGCTCTGTGAAGAGCATTGAGCTAAGATTCTCTCTCTCCCCCCACCTCTGCTCTTCTCCCCTACTTGTTCACACTGTCTCTCCCTCTAAAATAAAATAATAAAATAAAATAAAAAATGTTATAAGTAACAGAGACAGTCATCTTAGAATTTTGCTCTGGGGGCACCTGGGTGGCTCAGTTGGCTGAGCAGCTAACTCTTGGTTTTGGCTCAGATCCCAGGGTCATGGGATCAAACTCTGCATTGGGTTCTTTGCTGTGCATGGAGCCCACTCAGGATTCTCTCTCTTTCTCTCTCTCTGCCCCTCTGCCTCACTTGTGCTCTCTGTAATGTAAAAAAATGTTAAAGAAAAAAAGAATGCTCTGTAATCAGGTTTTTGAATAATAAATGACATTTTGAGAATGCCATAATTTTAAAATATATGTGACATCTGATTTTATATTTAGGTAATATTATAGTAAGTATTGCTATATTGAAAGCTATGTTAAATTTTTTTTAAGATTTTATTTCATTTTTTAATTTTTATTTAATATGAAATTTATTGTCAGATTGGTTTCCATGCGACACCCAGTGCTCATCCCAACAGGTGCCCTCCTCAATACCCACCACCCACCCTCCCCTCCCTTCTACCCCCCACCCTCCCCCCCCACCCCCCATCAACCCTCAGTTCTCAGTTTTTTTAAGAGTCTCTTATGTTTTGCCTCCCTCCCTCTCTAACCTTTTTTTTTCCTTCCCTTCCCCCATGGTCTTCTGTTAAGTTTCTCAGGATCCACATAAAAGTGAAAACGTATGGTATCTGTCTTTCTCTATATGACTTATTTCACTTAGCATAACACTCTCCAGCTCCACCCACATCGCTACGAAAGGCCAGATTTCATTCTTTCTCATTGCCAAGTAGTATTCCATTGTGTATGTAAACCACAGTTTCTTTATCCACTCATCAGTTGGTGGATATTTAGGCTCTTTCCATAATTTGGCTATTGTTGAAAGTGCTGCTGCCATAAACATTGGGGTACAAGTGCCCCTATGCATCAGCACTCCTGTATCCCTTGGGTAGATTCCTAGCAGTGCTATTGCTGGGTCATAAGGTAGATCTATTTTTAATTTTTTGAGGAACCTCCACACTGTTTTCCAGAGCAGCTACACCAGTTTGCATTCCCACCAACAGTGCAAGAGGGTTCCCGTTTCTCCACATCCTCTCCAGCATCTATAGTCTCCTGATTTGTTCATTTTAGCCACTCTGACTGGCATGAAGTGATATCTCAGTGTGGTTTTGATTTGTATTTCCCTGATGAGGAGCTATGTTGAGCATCTTTTTATGTGCCTGTTGGCCATCTGGGTGTCTTCTTTAGAGAAGTGTCTATTCGTGTTTTCTGCCCATTTCTTCACTGGATTATTTGTTTTTCGGGTGTAGAGTTTGGTGAGTTCTTTATAGATTTTGGATACTAGCCCTTTGTCTGATATGTCATTTGCAAATATCCTTTCCCATTCTGTTGGTTGCCTTTTAGTTTTGTTGATTGTTTCCTTTGTGGTACAGAAGCTTTTTATCTTCATGAGGTCCCAATAGTTCATTTTTGCTTTTAATTACCTTGCCTTTGGGGATATGTCAAATAAGAAATTGGTGCGGCTGAGGTCAGAGAGGTTTTTTCCTGCTTTCTCCTCTAGGGCTTTGACGGTTTCCTGTCTCATATTCAGGTCCTTTATCCATTTTGAGTTTATCTTTGTGAATGGTGTAAGAAAGTGGTCTAGTTTCATCCTTCTGCATGTTGCTGTCCAGTTCTCCCAGCACCATTTGTTAAAGAGACTGTCTTTTTTCCATTGGATATTCTTTCCTGCTTTGTCAAAGATTAGTTGTCCATGTGGGCCCAATTCTGGAGTCTATTCTATTCCATTGGTGTATGTGTCTGTTTTTATGCCAATACTATGCTGTCTTGATGATTACAGCTTGGTAGTAGAGGCTAAAGTCTGGGGTTGTGATGCCTCCCGCTTTGGTCTTCTTTTTCAAAATTACATTGGCTATTCGGGGTCTTTTGTGGTTCCATATGAATTTTAGGATTGCTTGTTCTAGCTTCAAGAAGAATGCTGGTGCAATTTTGATTGGGATTGCCTTGAATGTGTAGTAGATAGCTTTGGGTAGTATTGACATTTTGACAATATTTATTCTTCCAATCCATGAGCAGGGAATGTCTTTCCATTTCTTTATATCTTCTTCAATTGCCTTCATAAGCTTTCCATAGTTTTCAGCATACAGATCTTTTACATCTTTGGTTAGATTTATTCCTAGGTATTTTATGCTTCTTGGTGCAATTGTGAATGGGATCAGTTTCTTTATTTGTCTTTCTGTTGCTTCATTGTTAGTGTATAAGAATGCAACTGATTTCTGTACATTGATTTTGTATCCTGCAACTTTGCTGAATTCATGTATCAGTCCTAGCAGACTTTTGGTGGAGTCTGTCGGATTTTCCAAGTATAGTATCATGTCATCTGCAAAAAGTGAAAGCTTGACTTCATCTTTGCCAATTTTGATGCCTTTGATTTCCTTTTGTTGTCTGATTGCTGATTCTCGCACTTCCAACACTATGTTAAACAACAGTGGTGAGAGTGGACATCCCAGTTGTGTTCCTGATCTCAGAGGGAAAGCTCTCAGTTTTTCCCCACTGAGGATGATATTAGCTGTGGGCTTTTAATAAATGGCTTTTATGATGTTTAAGTATGTTCCTTCTATCCCGACTTTCTTGAGGGTTTTTATTAAGAAAGGATGCACATTTATTTGTTTTTGAGAGACAGAGTGTGGGTGGGGAGGGGCAGAGAGAGGGAGACACAGAATCTGAAGCAGCCTCCAGGCTCTGAGCTGTCAGCACAGAGCCTGTTGTGGGGCTCGAACTCATGAACTGTAAGATCATGACCCGAGCCAAAGTCAGACGCTTAACTGACTGAGCCACCCAGGTGCCCTAAGATTTTATTTTTAAGTAATCTTCTACACCCAACATAGGGCTCGAACTCAACAATCCTCAGATCAAGATTTCATACTCTTCCAACAGAATGGGCCAGGCACCCCCTAAAAATTTTGTTTCTAAAAGATTCAGCCAGTAGCCTACGAACTTTAATATCAGCTGCAATAATATTTACTTTAGAATTAAGGAATTTGTACAGTCTCTTTCTTGGAGTTTTATTATGACAAGATTTAATTTATAAATACATAAATTTAAGCTATAAATAAATATGCAAATACCATCCATCAAGTAGCTTTAGTCATGAAAAGCAGGTCACTGCTCATTGTCTTAATTTATAAGCCAGAGCACTCCTGCTATTGCTACAAGAGAAAAGAAATACTTATTTCTAAAAGTTGTTACTATCTATCAGTTGTTTTTTCTCTTTTAATTAACATTTCTAGCCATGAATCTACATCTGTGGGTTTTGTCTCTTCAAGTCATAAATAATTTTTATCATGTGCCTACAAAATGGATATTAGAGAGTAAATTGTTCTCCAGGAGAAAAAATTTTTAGTTTTCTCTTATGACATTCTTCCATGAATAAACCAAATGAAAGCCTTTTGACATGACTATCAAAAAAATGAACTGAGAAGAAGTACAGTAATTTAAACATAAGTAATTGTGAAGTTTTTGATAGGTGAGCTGAAGTTTACTAGTGTTGTATAAGAAATTACCCTGATATAATGTACTTTTTATGCACACTAACTGGCAAAGTCTCTAAGAAGCTCTGCAACAAAAAGATCCACAGATCATATTAAAATACTGGAATTACAGAACTGTTAAATTAGTTTTAAAATATATAGCAACAAGTAAGGGGACTAAGAGAATGAGAAGACAGGCCACAGACTGGAAGAAAGTATTTTCAGAAGTACATGTCTGATTAAAGACTATCTTCAAAGTCTATCAAAGTCATTAAAGACTATCATCAAAAATATACAAAGAATTCTTTTTTTTAATGTTTATTTATTTTGCGGGGAGAGAGAAAGCGCGCTCTGGGGTGATCACAGGAGCGGGGGGGGGGGGGGGGGGGGGAGGAAGGACAGAGAGAGAGGAGAGGAGACACAGAATCCGAAGCAGGATCCAGGCTCTGAGTTGTCAGCACAGAGCCTGACACAGGGCTCAAATTCACGAGCCGTGAGATCATGACCTGAGCCGAAGTCGGAAACTTAACAGACTTAAGCCATCCAGGCACCCCTACAAAGTGCTCTTAAAACTCAACAATAAGAAAACAAACAGTTGATCAAAAAATTGGCCTGAACAGAACCTTTCTCCAAAGAAGATTTATAAATGGCAAACATGCACGTGAAAAGATGTTCAACATCAGATTCACTGGAGAATTGCAAATTTAAATAAGGAAATACCACTACACACCTCCTAGAATGGGAAACACTGAAACTACTAACACCACCAAATGCTGACAAGGATATGGAGCAAAAGAAACTCTGATGCATTGCTGGTGGGAATGTACGGTGGGTATAGACACTTTGAGAGACAGTGTGGCAGTTTCGTACAAAATTTGAACATACTCTTACCATTTAATGCAGCAGTTGTGCTCCTTGGTATTTACTCACATGAGCTAAAAACTTACGTTCATACAAAAACCTGCGTGAGAAGTTTACAGCAGTTTTATTTACAGTTACCAAAACTTGGAAGCATTCAAGATGTCCTTCAGTTAGGTGAATGTATAAATAAACTGGGATACATCCAGATGATGGAATATTATAGAGCACTAGTAACAGATGAACTATGAAGCCATGAAAAGACATAGAGGAACCTTAAATGCATGTTACTAAATGAAAGAAGCCAATCTGAAAAGGCTGTATACTATATGATTCTAGCTATGTAACTTTCTGGCATCAGCAAAAGTATGGAGACAGTAAAAAGATTGGGGGGAGGGAGGGAGAGATGAATAGGCAGAGCACAAACAATTTTTAGGGCAGTAAAACTATTCTGTGATACTCTAATATGATTATGAATCATACATTTGTCAAAACCCATACATTTTTAGAATATACCACAGCAAGAGTGAGCCCTAATATAAGCCGTGGACTTTGGGTGATAATGATGTGTCAATATAGGGTTCACCAGTTGTAATAATAAATTCACTCTGTTTCAGGATATTGATAATGGCGAAATTTGTACATGTGCAGCAGTAGGGGCTATATGGGAACTCTCTAGTTTTCTGCTCAGTTTTGCTATGAACCTAAAACTGCTCCTATAAATAAAATCTATTAAAATTTTTGAAAACAGGGGCACCTGGCTGGCTCAGTTGGTAGAGCATGCCACTCTTGACCTTGGGGTCATGAGTTCAGGCCCCCATGTTGGGTATAGAGTTTACTTAAAATATGTATACATATGTATAAAATTTTGAAAAGAAAGAAGGAGAAAGATACGAGGTTGAGGAACACATTGAGAATAGGGTGCAGATGAGATGAAAGGATCATAATTCTGAGTCTTAACCAAGACTCAGAATGTATATGCCACACAGCCTTCCCAGCTGATAACATAACTAAAGATCAGAGTTACATATGAGCCTGGAACTCAGCCAAGGGAAGGGGCCTGGAATCAATACATGCTTATTTTTGCAGGAGTAAGTAAGCCTGGCCGCAAGTATTACTCACCAAAGCCTTGCTGAGCAGCCATTCCTTAAATCTTTTACATATTTGGCAGAAGACATGTAAGGCCATAATGAGGATTACCAATGAATGAGCATTTAGGGGTGACATAGCTATCATTATATAGGTGACATCTGAGTTTAATGATTAGAATTACTTGCTGTTTCTGTGTATTCTCTTTCTGTCTGTTCTCTTTCTGTGTCTACTGTGCTACACAGGGTGCTTGCTGTCTATACCAACCACATCTTATGAGTTTCATCCTTCCCATTTTTATTGTTGTTAGCTAGATCAGAATTGGATTTTATCCCAAAAACACAACATATTTTTACAGCCATTTATTATATCATATACCTCCTACCCATAAATAAAATTTTTACATAATAATGATTTTAGCCTCTAAAATTCTTTTGATAAATGTTGAAAACTCTTATTTTCTTGAAGTATGTCTGCAATTTTTTATACCATGGTGTCCTATATAAACAAACACCTTCTGCATAAGTGCTTTCTTTTTGAGATACTACGGCTGTTATAAAGTAGCTCATTCTATTACTGGGCACCTAAAATTGTTATAAAGCTTTTTCTAACTTTTTTTTTCTTTTTTCTTTTGTTTTTTCTTTTTCTTTGTTTTGTTTTGTTTCGTTTTTTTGAGAGAAAGAAGAGAGACAGAGTGTGAGCATGGGAGGGGCAGAGAGAGAGGGAGACAGGATCTGAAGCAGGCTCCAGGCTCCAAGCTGTCAGCACAGAGCCTGACATGGGGCTCGAACTCATGAACTGTGAGATCATGACCTGAGCCAGAGTTGGACGCCCAACTGACTGAGCCACCCAGACACCCCAGCTTTTTCTAACATTGGACCAAAATCTGGTTATATGTTATATTTACATATGTTATATCTAGTTAATGTTGCCTCCATTAGTGGACCTCATTTATCCTATAGGCACCATTTCTTAGATCTGTTGGATCAGAGGCTCATTTGAAAACCTTACAGAAACTATCAATTAACCCTTTTTTCTAGGAAGAAAATGCTTATATGCATAAATTTTTATAAATAATTTCAAGGATTTTCTGGACTCCTTGAAGGTCTTTACTTGTCTTTCTTTTCTTTTCTTTCTTTCTTTCTTTTCTTTCTATGTTCCTATGTTCTTTTTTTTTTTTAATTTTTTTTTTCAACGTTTATTTATTTTTGGGACAGAGAGAGACAGAGCATGAACGGGGGAGGGGCAGAGAGAGAGGGAGACACAGAATCTGAAACAGGCTCCAGGCTCTGAGCCATCAGCCCAGAGCCTGACGCGGGGCTCGAACTCACGGACCGTGAGATCGTGACCTGGCTGAAGTCGGACGCTTAACCGACTGCGCCACCCAGGCGCCCCTCTATGTTCCTATGTTCTAAACCCAGGTTAAGATCCTCTACTCTAGAACAAGTTATGTTATAGGGCTGACTCAGTCAGTAGAGCATGCGACTCTTGATCTCAGGGTCGTGAGTTCAAACCCTGCATTGGGTGTGGAGCCTACTTAAAAAAAATCTTGGGGTGCCTGGGTGGCTTGGTCAATTAAGCGTCCTACTTTGCCTCAGATCATTACCTCATGGTTCGTGAGTTTGAGCCCCACATTGGACTCTCTGCTGTGAACACAGAGGCTGCTTTGGATCCTCTGTCCCCCTCTCTGTCCATCCCTCCCCAAACTTGCGCTATATCTCTCTCTGTCTCTCAAAAATAAACATTAAAAAAAAGTTTTTTTTAAAAAAAGAACAAGATATGTTAAGTTTTTCCTATATATTAAAGTATAGTAAATACCTCAGGTTAAACATTCTCAGTTCCTTTAACCAGTATTAGTATGACTTGATTATAGACAGAGCTTCACTTTGCAGATTTCCTGCTTTTGTTTATATTCTAATGTCAATGTTTTTCTGAATGGGATGCTTTTCATTTTCATGTGAAGTGATCTCAATATACTGGGACTGTTACTTAACATATTTGGAACACTCTATAACAGCATTTTTAGCATTCACACCGCAGTACATTCTTGCCTCATAATGAGTTTCTGTTTAGCCTCATCTTTGCATCATCCAAAACCTGTGGGACAGTGCTTAACACATTGTAGATGTTCCCCTGAATATTTGTTGAATGAATAAAACTTCCTAATCCTTTTTTGCATCAAAAGCTGCCAAGCAAGTTTTACCACATATTATACTAATGTGTGCTTGTGAGGGATGGGGTGGGAGTATATGTTGCACCATACTTAAGTAGTAGCTTTTTGGAACCTAAACCTGGAGATTTAACATTTACTCTTGTTAAATATCATTGTGTAAGAGCAGTTCCTTTGTTATCTAGGTAGATGCCAGGGAAAATAAAATATTGATAATTTTACTTTCCTGTGTATAATACCATGCTCTTTGGTATAGGTAGCACATTATAGGTGCTTCACAGACATTTGCTAACTAAATGAATAATGAATGGCCATGAACTTATAGTTATCAAAGCTTGTACTTTGAGAGCTTGATTCACTAGTAGTAAATGTTTTATGCTTTTATATGTCAAAATGAACATTTTGAATGTATTTTTTCACAGATGAGCATCTTAATTATAACTTCATGTATACTTTCTAGATGTCAGGGTAGGACACTTAACCTTAGTTTCCACCCTTACTCCATCCCCTAAAATAGCTACAATCAATTATATGTGATAGAAAAGTTTATGGTTCAATTTTGGTCCTTCAACTCCTTGGGCCACAGTCTTGAGCCAACTCATTCTGAGTTCATAGTTCATGTGACCTGGGAAATTTTTTTTGCTGCTTCACAGGCGGTTTTAATCAGCTTTGAAATCTTTTGTTGAATGATTAACCACACTTCTGGCTCTTCATATCTTCTCTGGAGGAACTTCCTCTTTGTTCCTCCTACTATGAGTAGAAAGTAGGGAACAATGATTGGAAACCTCATCTTTTTTAAGCATCAAGAGGAAACTACCTTTGTGGTTATATTGTTTACTATTTGGACAGTGTTTTGTCTTTCTGTGTAATCTAGGGAAGCAGCAGTGCCACTTTCTAAGCCTGCTGCTTTAACTGCTTGATATTTTTAGGAAGCGAAGACATCTTTAAATAGTTATCTCTCTGCATAATAGGAATGAGCTTAGCCTCTGCTAGCCCTAGGTTATTTGATTTTGAAAACCTGATGAGTGAAATTGATCTCTCCGTGGCTCAAATATCCCCACATTGAGAATGAACAGCTTTCCAATGTAAGCTATTTAAAGATCCTGTGCTTCCTGAGAAGGTAGGAGGTTAAGTTAGCAAAGTGACAAGGAGACTGATCTGTCAAGAGAATGTCTAAGACCTGACTGGGGCATTCTGTCCTGAGATATAGTCACAGTAGGCCAGGTGTTTTCAACCAAGATTCATGGCCTCCCAAAGCTGACTGAACCTCAGATAGCATTTTAAAACTAAGGATTCCTGGGCCTGTTCTGTGTTCTTTGTGATGTTCAGTCAGGTGCAGCCACAAGAGAAGACACAAGAGAGGCACAGGGAAACAAAGTTTATTACACTTATAGGTCATAGAGAAACAAAGTCACTGCATGCCAGAAGGGAGTAGGTTCAACCAAGTAGGTGTGGAGCCAAGAGGGAGTACAAAGATCTGTGGGTTAGTACCTTTGTTGGTGGTCTGCATGGAATAAACAAAAAAGAGCAAGGGTATTTTATTGGTATATTTGAATGTTCTTACTAGGTCAGAGGCAAGGGCAACAAGGGGATCTTGTGGGCCAGGGGCACCTGGTCACCTGGGCAGGGTACTTAGAGCTTGTTTGTGGGAATGTTGAGGCAGCAGGGGAAAGATTTGAAAAATATTTTTTAAAGTATTTTAAAAGTATAGTACCCCATTTTCAGAGTTTTTGATTCAGTAGGTCATCAGGGTTAAAACTTAGGAATATATATTCTTAGGTTCCAGATGATCTTGGAAACCCCTGAAATTGTGATGCAAAATTAGGTATTTTCATGTTTCTGGGTAAACTATAGCTTTCTTGAGACTCTTAAGAGTTCCTCAACTCCAGAAAGGTTAAGGACACATGCTTTAAGTCACTGGTTCTCAAATTACACAGTGCTTCAGAATTACTCAAAGACTTGTCACAACACAGATTGCTAGACCCCACCCCTAGAATTTCTGGTTCAAGTAGTGTGGGATGGAGCCTGATAATGTGCATTTTTAGCTAATTGTTATTGCTGATGCTGTTGGACAGGGAGCTACCCATTGAGAACCTCTATCCTAGAACTTGGTTGACACCACTCCGTGCCTTCAACATCAAGCTCTGGGAGGAAAGTGTACCTTTCAGAATTTCTCACCAATTAAAATAGTAACAAACATAATGAAGCATAACAAAGCTCAATCCAGTTCACCACCATAAGAGAATAGTAAAGAAAACTCCTTCCTGGCAAAGGAAGCAGCAGTGGAAAGTACACAGGCATTTTTAGTTGACCTATTAATTGATAAACTGGTTTCATAAACAATTGCTTTTCTTTTTTTATTTTTCATTTTTTAATGTTTATTTTTGAGAGAGAGAGAGAGAGAGAGAGAGAGTGTGTGTGTGTGTGTGTGTGTGTGTGTGTGTGTGTGTGTGTGTGTGTGTGTGAGAAAGTGGGGGAGGAGCAGAGAGAGGAAGACCTAAGGTCTGAAGCTGCTGACAGCAGAGAGCCAGATGCAGGATTCCAACTCAGGAACCCTCAGGTACGGACCTGACCCAAGTTGGATGCTTAACCAACTGAGCCACCCAGGCACCCCAACAATTGCTTTTCTGTGTGGCATTTTTTCTACGAGAGTAGAAAACTGCATAGTTCCATGATCACTTAAAATATTTTTTTTCCTTTAACTAAGTAATGTAGCTTTTAAAGTATGCTTATGTTCTCCAAGGCCAAGTAGAATAGAACTCAAAGTTAAAGCATTAAAATATAAATTGACCTGTGATAGGAAGCAGGAAATATAACCCTAAGGATTCCTGAAAGTAGGAAAACTTGTTCTATTTTAAAAATCTCCTGTAGCAGGTGGTCCAAGTTGTCAATGCAGGGAAGCTTTCAAATCCCCAAGGAAAAAGCAACTGTTTGAAAAGCTGTAAAGCACTACTAAATCCACAGGAGTCCAAAAGAAGTTTATTTGAGTAGACTGCTTCCAGGCTATCTGAAACTTTGAAGAAAACTAAGGCCCTGGAAGGAATCTTTATTATCCATGAAGAACCTAATTTTGAAACTTTCCTCTCTCTACAGAGATAAACTGAAGCCAGGCTTCTGGGCATCATTAATGAGTCTCAACTTTTTCATTTCCCAGTTTTTCTTGGGATTTTTGTTGCCTCATCCTTTAGAGGGAAGGAAAGTCCTTAGTGAAACAGGAACTGACCTGAATTAAGAAAACTTAGAGCTTTAGAGGGGAGGGTCTTTGTTTAAAGGAAGTGTATAGAAATTACATTAGTAATTGACCTGAAATTACATTAGAAATTGACCTGATATTACATTATGGGTTTTCATTTTCTTTGTATTCATTTGCAATATAACTTTCATTCCAGTTTTAGTATATGTGCTGTTAAAATGAGCGTGCAATATAACTTTAAATTGTACTATAACACAACATAAAAGAAGAAAAGTTCATTTTAAAGTTTATTTTTATTTATTTTGAAAGAGAGACAGAAAGCAAGCCAGGGAGGGGCAGAGAGAGAGGGAGACAGAATCCCAAGCAGGCTCTGTGCTGTCGGCCCAGAGCCTGATGTGGGGCTCAAACACATGAACTGTGAGATCATGACCTGAGCCCAAGAGTCGGACACTTAACCAACTGAGCCACCAATGCACCCCAGAGGAAAAGTTCATTTTGTCTTATTTATTTTTATTTTTATTTTTATTTTTATTTTTTTTAAATGTTTATTTATTTTTGAGACAGAGAGAGACAGAGCATGAATGGGGGAGGGTCAGAGAGAGAGGGAGACACAGAATCCGAAGCAGGCTCCAGGCTTTGAGCTGTCAGCACAGAACTCAACATGGGGTCGAACTCACGGACCATGAGATCATGACCTGAGCCGAAGTCGGACGCTCAACCGACTGAGCCACCCAGGCGCCCCTATTTTTATTTTTTTAATGTTTATTTATTTTGGAAAGGGAGGCAGAGCACAAGTGGGGGAGGGGAAGAAAGAGAGGGAGACACAGAATCTGAAGCAAGCTCCAGGCTCTGAGCTGTCTGCACAGAGCCCGATGCGGGGCTCCAACCTACCAACTATGACATCATGACCTGAGACAAAGTCAGAAGCCCAACCAACTGAGCCACCCAGGCGCCCCAAGAAAAGTTCATTTTAAATGAATCATTAATTTGTTGGTAATTGAAAGAAACCACTTCAGTACAAAAGTCTTTATGTCAACTTTTCTCTTCCATTTTAGTTTTTAAAATTTTTTTTAATAGTATTTTTTTAAAGTTTTTTAACATTTATTTATTTTTGAGAGACAGAGTGAGACACAGCACGAGTGGGAGAAGGGCAGAGCGAGGGGGGCATACAGAATCCAAAGCAGGCTCCAGGCTTTGAGCTGTCAGCACAGAGCTCAGCGTGGGGCTTGAACTCACGGACTGCGAGATCATGACCTGAGCCGAAGTCGGACACTCAACCAACTGAGCCACCCAGGTGCCCCTAGTTTTTCAACTTTACATAGCAGTATTTTGATATATTATGACTGTCTAAATGTTGGCATAAGTTATCAATAGTTAAAGAAACATGATTGAAACTTTGGTAATTTTTGTATTAACCATATTTTGAATCTAAATGGTACTTCGTATACATGATCATCACCACCTAAAATGCATTACTTTAAAAAAATTTTTTTTTAATGTTAATTAATGTTTGAGAGACAGCGGGAGCAGGGGAGGGACACAGAGAAAAGGAGACACAGAATCTGAAGGAGGCTCCACGTTCTGAACTGTCAGCACAGAGCCCAACATGGGGCTTGAACTCATCAATGGCAAGATCATGACCTGAGGCGAAGTCTGACACTTAACCTACTGAGCCACCCAGGTGCCTCCTAAAACGCATTAATTTTTTAAATAAGTAAAATAATTACAATATCATACTTAATGGAAATTGTGAATCCCCCTTATTAGTTGAAAAATCCAGCTTCCAGATTGTTGCTGACATCATCAGATGATGTTTTTGACAAACAAGGAGGTAATGGGGAAATAATTGTAGAGCCTTGTTGACTTGTGCTGCACAAGAAACAGATGTTTGCCAGATGGAAATGAACAAAACTAGTAAAGAAATAGATATTCTATTCAAGTTTCCAAGAGTACAAACAGTGAAATGATTAAGAAAAATCGGAAAATACATTTTAAATTCGTTTTTGAACAAAAAATGGCCAGGTAATCAGACATATGCAAACATAAGTGCATATGTACTACTTTCTGAAGATGGTATGTATGACAGGACTGAAGACTATAAGTCATATTTTAATTTAACTTTTAATTTCTTCTGTGATTTTGTGATTAACCATTTTAACACATACTTTGCATTAATGGTTGGGTTTAATTAATTTTGTAATATTTTAATTCCCACAAAATTACATTTGCTTTTTTATCATAAGAGATAAAGGGTCTGTGGATTACAGAAATTCCATGTCACAGAAGTCTCCCATGGAGTTTTATATCTTCCCAGTGGTACAAACCTTGGTTATTAATTTATTCTGAAATAGCAGAAGTTACTATTTACTTTTAATTCTGCCACCTTTTCTAAATACATGAACATTCAGCAGTATTTGTTTTATACTTTTATATATGCAAAAGTAGCAGTGTTTATGAAAAGTTTGACTTAATCTTATCTTCACTTTGCTCATAAACATGAAGTGGCTTAAATAACATAGTATTAGAATTTTAGAATTGGAGAGAATCTTTAGTGTTTTATAAATCACTCCTTGCCAAAGCCATAAAGTGGATCCTTCAGTGATAGACTTGTCAAGTGTTTGTCCCAGATTTTTCTTAACTGCTTCTAGTTTTTAGAAGCTTACTACTTCATAAGTAAGTCTGTTTTGGTATGGTAATATTTAATTATTGGAAATTTGTTTATTCTTTGTGCTGAGCTAGCATTGTCTTTCAAAATTTTACTTATAAGGTCCTTCCTTTCCAGATTGCCTAGCCCTTTATTTTATTTTATTTTAATTTTAATTTTAATTTTTATTTTTATTTTTCAGTTTATTTATTTATTTACAGAGAGACAGACAATGCAAGTGGGGGAGGGGGAAGAGAGAGGGAGAGAGAGAATCCCAAGCAGGCTCTGAGCTGCTGGTGGAAAGCTAGACTTGGGGCTCAAACCCATGAAACCATGAGATCATAACCTGAGCTGAAACCAAGAGTCAGACACTTAACCGACTGAGCCACCCAGGTGCTCCTAGCCCTTTAAGTAATTGTAAATAATTATTATTTGTCCTTCTCCTTTTCTCCAAGCAAGACATTCTCCATTCCTTTCAATGATCCTAATAATCCATGATTTTTTTTATTTATTTAAAAAAAATTTTTTTAAGATTTGTTTATTTTTGAGAGAGAGGCAGGGACAGAGTGTGAGCAGGGGAGGGGCAGAGAGAGAGAGACACACACAGAATCCAAAGCAGGCTCCAGGCTCTGACCTGTCAGCACACAGCCTGACTTGGGGCTCGAACTCATGGACCGCAAGATCATGACCTAAGCTGAACTAAGACACTTAACCGTTACGACTGACCCACCCAGGCACCCCCTAATAATCCATGATTTTTAAATGTCTTTGACACATCTTAGTTTGTAATTGTTTCTCTTATATTGTGATGCCCAAACTGAACAAGATATTCAGAGATAGTATGACCAATGTAAGATCTAAGGGATTATTGTGTCTCTTTTTGAATCATTCTGTCATTTGTTAATTTGCTAATAAAGATAGTCAGCATGTGATAGTGTGCAAGACAAAAGATGAAGGTTAGACAGAGTACAGGTACAGGTTAAACATTCAGGTTAGAAACAGTACTATTATTTAGTATTTCTTTAACCAGTTTCAAATGCATCAAAAACTGTCATCCAGCCCATATTTCATTGACTTTACCTTGATGAAAGTAGCCTTTGTTTTTATTAGAAGACAAATTATTCTCAGTGAGTATATTTGGCTCTTAGTAATCACTGTGTATTAGTTTTTTTCATGATTCTAATTTTCCATCTTGGAGTTTTGCTGGAGTTGCTAGCATGTAGTTTGTTCCTGAATTGCCCCCTCTTTTATAAATATCAGTAGATGCCTATGTCCATACTATCTTGATAATGCCTTGATTTATTTTCAGAGACTACCAGAAACAGCTCTGAGTTTATATCCATCAAGTCAGTATGCTAACATGTAATTTATTTGAACCCATCTAAACTTAGATCGTTAGTTAATGAAAGCACGATGATGTTTCTGTTCTTTGTAATAATAGAAGAGTGAAAAAAAGGACTTAATATCCAACACTAAGAAAATGCATAATAAAATTAAATGTTCATTTACTTGATTAAGTTTTTATTAGGTAGCTATTTAAAATAATGTCAATGTAGTAAAATGAAAAGAGTTTCAAGATACCATTTATAAGCTGCTCCTTTTAAATTGTATCTTGGTGGTGCCTGGGTGGCTCAGTCTGTTCAGCATCCGACTTTGGCTCAGTTCATGATCTCACAGGTCATGGGTTCAAGCCCCATGTCAGGCTGTGCTGACAGCTCAGAGCCTGGAGCCTGCTTTGGATTCTGTGTCTCCCTCTCTCTCTGCCCCTCCCTCCCTTGCCTTCTCTCTCTGTCTCAAAAATAAATATAAAAAAGTTTTTAATTATATCTTAAAACTTGGTAACAAATATACTTGTGAAAAAAGGGCTGAAAGTGCAATTACTTTTGAACTGGCTGAGAAAAATTGTTAAAACCAGGGGATCCTTTTTACGCATTTATTTTGTTTTCCAAATTATCTCTAATGTAATTATGTGATTTACTAATTTAGTTTGTTTTTTTTTTTAATTTTTTTTTTTAATTTTTTTATTTTTGAGACAGAGAGAGACAGAGCATGAGCAGGGAAGGGGCAGAGAGAGAGGGAGACACAGAATCGGAAGCAGGCTCCAGGCTTTGAGCCATCAGCACAGAGCCCGATGCGGGGCTTGAACTCACAGACTGTGAGATCATGACCTGAGCCGAAGTCGGACACTCAACCGACTGAGCCACCCAGGTGCCCCACTAATTCAGTTTCTTAAAAAGAATCCTCTACTATCCTTTATGGCTTAGTTTATTTTTAGTCTCCAGTTTATACTTGCCATATTGAAAATCATTTTCTCGACAGAAAGTAGAGTAACAAAATAGGAATTAAACTAAACTTTCCTTTTATTTTTGACCATTAGGGTTTATGATCTTCCCAAGTGTTCTTTTTATGAACACAGCTTTAAAAACCTCTTCATGTTGAGTTGCTTTTTTTTCTTAATCCTGCTTATTTCTCCTTTCTGAAAGGTGGCATATGTGTTATTAAGGCATATTAGAAATATGTAAATTCTTAATGTTCTACCCTTTTTTCCTTGGGTGGTATATGATTTTGTAGTTTGTTATAGACTGGTTTCATTTTCCTCCATTTTATGTTCAAAGTTTAAAGTTTTATTCAGCAGATAGCAAAACACCTTCCTCTGTGCCGCTTCATGCCAACAAGCATGAAAACAGTACAGTTTTTACACCATCTTAGAAAGTAAAAATCATTCAGCTATGAATTAGGAAATCCACGTTCTAGTCCCAGGGCTTCTATAAACAAGGTTGGTTATCTTTTTGTGAGAGAAAGAGTGCATGTGTATGTGCATGCAAGTGGGGGAGAGGGGCAGAGAGAGAGAGATGAAAGAGAATCCCAAGCAGGCTCCATGCTGTCAGTGCAAAGCCCAGAGCCTGATGCAGGGCTTGATGTTAGGAGCCATGAGGTCATGACCTGAGCCAAAACCAGAGTACAACACTTAACTGACTGAGCCACCCAGGTACTCCAGACACTTGAATGTCCATTTCTTCATCAGTAAAAATTAGATTATTACTCTCAGGGCACCTGGGTGGCTCAGTTGGTTAAGCATCCAACTCTTGATTTCGGCTCAGGTCATGATCTTACAGTTTTTGGGTTTAAGCCCCATGTCAGGCTCTGCACTGGTAGCAGAGAGCCTGCTTGGAATTCTCTTTCTCCTCTCTGCCCCTCCCCCTATCATGTGCACATGCTCACTCCCTCTCTCTCTCAAATTAAACTTTCAAAAGTTAGACTGTTATTCTCTCAAGTTCCATTTCCCTTTTTAAAAGCCCCCCCCCCCAATTATTCAGTTTTCTAATTCACTTTTTCTCCGCCTATGACATGAAAATCCATCTTTATCTTACACAAAATTCTCCTACTTCACTGATGTTATTTAGGGATTTTCTAAACTATCCACTGATACTGTTTATTCATGCTCCAGTTTCACACTGTTGTATTAATTAGAGCATTCAAATATGGTATGTTATTAGGGATAGTTCCCTGTCATTGATTTTTTTTCTCTTCTTTCTCTCTTTTTACAACTTTTCTGATTATATTTACTTTTCCAGAAAATTGATTTTTTAGTTCCAAATCTTATTGGCACTTTTATTGAGTTCATATTAAAGTTATAGAAGAATGTATAGAAAAATTACATTTTCGTTACAGACAGAGTTTTAAAGGAAAATATCAGGTATACAGAATAGTATATGAGCAAAGGAAACAAACTAAATTATCAATCAGGATCATTTTATTAATTAATTTTGAGGTATCGACATCTCAATTAAGTAGTGCTAGTACTTACACTGGTTTGGAAAGAAGTATGAATAACTTAGGAATGGTTAAGCATTTAGTTCTACTCATATTTGGCTTTATGTGGTGACAGGATATAAGTATGACAGTGTCCTAACAACAGTATGAAATACAAGTCTAAAAATACAGTCTGGAATTACTCACTTATTTGTAGAACGAAAAATTGATTATCTTAATGGCACATACCTGCAAAGTTACAGAGACAGAAGAGGAAATGGAACCTCATAATACTGGGAGGAAAGAAGTCTGTCTAATCAGGGAGATTCTGAAAGAGAAAACCTAGAAATGACAAACTCAAAACTACTGTAGAGTGGATGGCTTATTCAGAAAGCTTAGAAGGATAAAAACAAAACAAAGGAAACTGAATTCAGCCATATGCATATTGAAAAATATACAGACTATTTGTGTAGACTTTTTATGTTTTAGTATCCTCAACAGTGAGTTTTCTTTGTTCAACTATATGTGATTAAAATTTACCAAGGTTTAAAGAATGGACACATTTAAAAAATATTTTTTTTAAATGTTTTTATTTATTTTTGAAGGAGAGAGAGAGCCTGAGTGGGGGAAGAGCAGAGAGAGAGGGAGACATAGAATTTGAAGCAGGCTCCAGGCTCTGAGCTGTCAGCACAGAGTCCGACGCGGGGCTCGAACTCCCGAACTATGAGATCATGATCTGAGCCGAAGTCGGGCGCTCAACCCACTGAGCCACCTAGGTGCCCAAGAATAGACACATTTTGTTGCACTCCCCTCCTCTCATGACTGGGTCCATTATGAAAGATATACTGAAGAAAGGAGGGAAAGGAGCACTAATTCTCCAATTATTAATTAAGTTCTTAACAAGGCTGTAATTTTTTATTTCTATGATAATTATCTGTTTCCTACCAGAAGTGTGGAATATGGGGTGTCTGGGTGCCTCAGTTGGTTAAGCATTGGACTTAAGCTCATGTCATGATCTCACAGTTCCTGGGTTTGAGCCCTGCGCCAGGCTCTGTGCTGACCAGCTTGGAGCCTGGAGCCTGCCTCAGATTCTGTCTCTCTGCCCCTCCCCTGCACGTGCTTGGTGTCTGTCTGTCTCTCTTTCTCTCTTTCTCTCTCTCTCTCAAAAATAAATAAACATTAAAAAAAATTTTTTTGAAAAAGTGTGAAATGTGCGCTAGGGTAGAATTTGTTTGTCTTTTCCTCACCATTGTTTCCTTGGGGTCAAGCATAGTGCTTGGCAAGCAAAAGATACCCCATACCTGTTGGTTGAATGACTGCGCTGCATGATTGAAGGAGAGAAAAGAGTTTAAAAAATCAGCAAGAGTAGGCCAGTATCATCTGGAAATCGTTGTAGAACTCACAGTCTGTTGAAAGGAGGAAACAGTGCTACATAATCTTTGCAGTCCCAGGAAGTTCTGCATGGATTCATTTTTGTAAAGAAGTTAATCCTTTGAACATTACCACAATGCAGTAGTTATGTGTTTGATTATATATTTTCATATATTACAGGACAATAGGGCATATTGAAAGATATTTTCCTGAATCTAGTCAGCCTTCATGTAAGGCCATATCATGTTGAAATTCTCTGAACTACTATTATTCATCTTTCTTACCTTTATGTCTACTAAAATATTTACAATGCTAGGCTATTGAACTTAGAGGCTCTTGGTTTTTTTGAAAATCTATACTTAGAGAAATCCACTTGTTTCCTTAGACTTCTACATCTATAAAGATGAGGGATTTATTTCTTTCATGACCCAAGATAAATGGAACCAAAATGCTCATTTATTTTAACTCTTAATTACACATGTAATTAAGGTTCTTACATTATTGGAAAGAACAGATTTTCTTTAGCTAGCCATACCGTGTTGCTTTCCTTTTAGCTTCTGTTTACTTTCTCACCTCTGTTGATTTATTCAGCTTGTAACCTAGAAACCAGCTAAAAAGGAAGGAAGTCAGACATGTGTATTTCTGGGCAGTAACTGGAGTAGTTTCCTCTTCCTCTAGCCTGGTTTAGCTGCCAGAGAAAACTTTTTGCCCCCCATCTTCACCCAACCAAAAAAAAAAAAAGGCAGGTGGGGAGGGGGAGAAATGAAAGAAAAGAAAAATTAGCAATAACTGTTCAGCTTACTACCTTAATCCATTAAGATATAACCCATAAGAACAACCAATCTAAAGGCCCAAAATGCTGCTCTCCTCAAAATGGTGCTTTTTGCTGTCTGAAAGGTGGCATCTACCATCCCTAAGGAGTTCTAAGAACAAGAGAAAAATTAAGGAGATTTGATGTAAAAGCTGAGCAATTTATTATATGCTTGCTACCAAGTATGTTCTTTATATTGTTATTTCACTGTTTTTATTTGTGTTAGAAATACTAATACTCTGTTACCAGAGTACCAGACCAAACTCACATTGATAATGTTTTTAAAAATATTTAAAAACATTTTTTAAACTGTATGTCAAGCCCAATTTATTAAATAGATATTAAAAAGATATTTATGGCTTTCAACTAGTTGCATCTTTGTGCCCCGCTCATTTGCATTGAAAGTTGACTTATAGTATTTCTTTATCCTAATGGAGAAGTATTTAATTCAGCCATGATATAGTATGAAATAAAAATGAATGGTTTTTCTTTACTAATGTTACTTATTTTTATTTTTAAAAAATTATTGCATTTGGGGCACCAGGGTGGCTCAGTTGATTAAGCTTACGACTTCAGCTCAGGTCGTGGATCTCACTGCTTGTGAGTTCAAGTCCCACGTCGGGCTCTGGGCTGACAGCTCAGAGCCTGGAGCTTGCTTTGCATTCTGTGTCTCCCTCTCTCTCTCTGTCCGTCCCTTGCTTGCACTCTGACACACTCTCTCTGTCTCTCAAAAATAAATAAACATGTAAAAAAATATTGCATTTTATGTCACTAGGAGTATATAAATATCGTGGCAGGTGGATTGTTAGCTAACTGTAGTTCTATGTGCTGTTTGATTCTGTAGGGGGACGGATAGTACTTGAGGAGAAAAGACAGCTGTTTCTAAGTATACGTTATATACAGTCAAACCTGAATTTACGTGAGCTTGTAAGATGAATCCTATGAAGTATTAAACTCATTCTCTAATGAACAAGAAATTGTAGAAATGTAGTGTGAAATGTATTTAAAATGTGATGTTTTATAATATAATAGCCTGAATTAAACATTTGATGTTTCTTGTGTTATTGGAGGGTCAGAATAAAACTGTCATATTTATCCAGTTGTTGTGGGCTTTTTTGTAAATGACATTGTGAATTCTTTTCATGTATGTTTTATATTCATGTGTGAAGTGATTATGAATGAATTATTGGAATGGTGTGTATGAGGTAATATGCAGTTGATTTATTAAAAAAAAAAACTGTTCTAGGGGCACCTGCATGGCTCAGTAGGTTAAGCGTCTGACTTCAGCTCAGGTCATGATCTCACTGTTTGAGCCCTGCATTGGGCTCTGTGCTGACAGCTCAGAGCCTGGAGCCTGCTTTGGATTCTGTGTCTCATTCTCTCTGCCCCTCCCCAACTTGCACTCTGTCTCTTAAAAATAAATAAATGTAAAAAACAAAACAAAACAAAACTTTGTTCTAAAGTTGTATTTTAGTACTATTAGTCTTTTAAAGTTGTATCTTACTAATATTTTTAGAATAATCATTATCCATCTCTTTTATCCTTAAAACAACAAAAAAAGGTTGAGAGTTTTGTAGGTACAGTCAGTCATATACCATATACTAAATTGAAAATATCTTTTCAGTAGTGAACCTGATGTTTTCTGTGAAATGAAACTGGTACATCTGGAATAGGTGTAGAGAGTCAGGGCATTGGCTGGTGGTGGGAAGTTTTTTTCTTTCTTTCTCTCTCTCTCTCTCTCTCAGAGAATTCCAAGTAGGTTTTGCACTGTCAGCATAGAGCCTGACTTGAGGATCGAACCCAGGACCTGAGCCCAGATCAAGAGGTGGATGCTCAATCCAACTGACTGAGCCACCTAGGCGCCCTGGGAAGTTTTTCTCTTAATATGATTTGATGAACTGGTTGGATATGCTGTATGAAAAAAAATGTCAATTTTTAGGTTTATTAAAATTGAGGGTGCCTGGCTGATTCACTCAGTGTAGCATGTGGCTCTTGGTTGTTAAGTTCAAGCCCCATGTTGAGTGTGAAGATTACTTAAAAATAAAATTTTTTTAACTTCTTTTTTAAATGTTTATTTTTGAGAGAGAGGAGAGAGAGAGAGAGTAGGGGAGGGGCAGAGAGGCAGGGGGGCAGTGGGGACAGAGGTTCAGAAGCAGGCTCTGTGCTGATAGCAGAGAGCCCTATGCAGGGTTTAAACTCACTGAGATCCTGACCTAAACCGAAGTTGGACGCTTAACCGACTGAGCCATACAGATGCCCCCAAAATAAAATCTTTAAATAAAATTGGGAGATATCTGTGTTTGATATCTACAAGATATCAAATTTATAATAAAAGAACATTCACGTCATTTAAAAATAAGTGTTTTCTTATACTCACAGATATTTAACATTCTTTTTTCAAATTCAGTGTGTATATTATACCTACAGCACACTTCTGAATCTAGGCTTACCTCATTTCTGGTGCTGAGTAGCCATGTGTATCTACTGGCCACCATATTGGACAATATAATTCGAGATTAGAAAGAAGTTAAGAGCATATGTTACGTAACACATCAGAAAAATATATTTTATGCTTTCAACTTACAGATTTTTATAACTGTGAATTGTCTAGATTAATTGTTTTCCTAAAGAAAAAAAATGTTACAGGAGTATCTTTTTAAATCTGCTAAAATAAATATTACCAGTTTTCCTTTCAAGTGTTGTTGTCATTTGATTTCATTTAGACTGTTAATCCAAAAATGTTTATAACTCTTTTTCCTGAGAATTTTTTATGGCACTATATATTTAAGGACAAATGATTAAACTAAAAATAGGTACTCTAAAACAAAGTATTTTCAGTGGTTTAATGTTATGCTTCATTTTTGCCAACTTGAGAGATGTTTACATATTATTTGTTTTCTGCACTTTCTCACCTTGGTAAATCTGGAAAGCAAAAACTTTGTATTTGCATTTGCTTTACTGAAAGAGACAGTAAACTTGAGGTCTCCGTCTCACCACTAGTCTGTCTTTGTCTGTTGTTAAAATTATGAGCCAGTCTCTATGGCCGCAGCCAAATGAGTAATCACCAGTAATGTGACTCGTGCTGGAAGTGACTCCATCAGCACCTGTGACGGGGGATTAGTTACAGTTTACAGAGCACCGCCCCTTCCCTTCTCTCAGTGTGCCCTAAGCCAAGTAGTCTTTCTCATTTGGGTGTCTGCACTGTTGGAAGCTACTGCAGTGTGTTTCCACGCAGACAGAGTACAGTGGGAAAGGCTTTCTCTAGCTGATGGATGGCTGTTCTCTCTATTTGGAGTATCTCACTGGTTATGTAAGCGACCTCGGGAGAAATTATCCTGACCCAGATCGGAGGATGCAGTAGTGCTTCAGCTGCAGGATTTCTTAGTCGTTAACACCACAGTGCTGATGACAAAGAGCGAGTTGTAATCCTCATCGCTGCCAGGGCTGAGCCAGAGCAGACAGAAAATCGTCATTTGCTCGTCGGAGACTTGTTAGGTTACAGCTCTGCTTCGTTCTGTGGTCTTGGCTTTTCTTCCTATACAATGACGACGCTGCAAGTGAGCTCAGAAATGCTTGGTTTGAGAGCCATTTGCCTGTGATTTTTGAAGACTAAAGAAGTATTTAGGCTAGATAAAAAATCCTGCTCAAGAGTGAAATGGAAATGTCAGCTACTTCTTGACCTTTAGAGCGGTGTCGTGGATTTCTGAGATTTAAAGATACTTAAAAATTTTAAAGAACAAAGTACGGTTTGTATTTTTCTGCTTCCTTTTTTCTTTTGTCTTAATTTACATTTGGTTTTACTTCTCAGCCTTAGGAATTAAGGTCACTGCCTTTTATTGATCGAGCCTTAGTGTTCTTAGTTTTAAGAAATTTTAACTATCTCGTTTGTTTAGAAGGAATTATTGTGTGTGTAGTAATTTCATAACACTGTAAAAAGATTAAAAACTAGAGTTTGTTTAAAGTATTAGAGCAGAAATGTTTCAGATTAGCATTTTTAGAATATAGTGTTTTAAGGGAAGTGAGGGTGTTTGTTTTGTGAGGGTTTTTTGTGTGGTGTATTCCAGTCCCCACCCCCAACTTGTTTTCTAACAGTATCGTGTTTTTCAATAGACCTGCTTGGGTGGGAATTTGGACTTTGTTCTTTCAAGTCACTCCAGTCTTTGTGTGTGTGTGTGTGTGTGTGTGTGTGTGTGTGTGTGTATAGACTAAACCTTGACTTCTAAAATGTTGGTTAGTTTTCTGCTTCCTTATTTTCCCTTAGTAAAGCTTATATCAGATTTTTGTAGTTAATGAGCATGATTTTTTTTTAACTTGGAAAAGGAATTGTTAAATGTTAACTGGAGATTGTTAGAAACTCAGACTGCAGACATAAACTCCATGAATTTCTAGTTAAACGTTAAATGTGAGCTTTAACGTGGTTTGTTTGAGCAGCTGAGTTATGTTTGAGAGCTGTAGCTGATTTATTTTAAAAATGTTTTTTTGAGGAGGGCTCATCTGTTCTCCTCTTCCTCATGTGAATGGAATGTGGTGCAGCATGGAGCCCCAAACAGGATACAGTTGTTCTAAGCATTCTTCCTATAGCGTGGTGTAGGCCCTACTAGAAATGCAGGCTCTCAACTAAGTATTTATTTTAGCTTTAGACTATTTTTAAAGTATCGTTAACACAGACAAAGAGACCTTAAAGGAACTCTTAATCCATTAATAAAATTACAAAAGTTTTTTTTCCAATTATGATTATTCAATTTTAAATTAGTAATTTTTATTTAAATTTTCAAAGGCTTTTTTCAGCATTCGAATAATAGTCTTTTTGTGATTAGGGCCATATTCTGTGACTTTCATCAGATGGTAGCTCATTGCTTCCCCTTGGGCTGTGGAAGTTCCTCATAGAATGATATATCTTTAGAGTCTTGAATTAGTTATGTATGAGTTCTAGTTTCTTTACATTCCAGTACACCTAGACCCATGAAATATTTACTACAGAATCATCTTAAAAGCTGTAGGATCCATTCACTTTATTTAAATATTTTTTTATTTTTTAAACTAATAGGTCTTTGAAATGTGTTTGACTTGGATACAAATACTAATAATGGTTACATCGTTGATTTCCACTTCAAAAAAAATCAGTGTTTTTTAACTACTTAATTACATATGTCGTTTGTCTTTAATTTTTCCATAAAGTAGTAAAAATCACACATTTTCAGGGTTGTTTATTTAATACATATTGGAACATTTCTTTCAAAGTACTGTAAAAGTGTTTATCAGCACTTGCTTGGAACATATTTGTAGCTTAAATATAATTAGTACATTTTAAAATTTGCAAGTTGTGGCCCTATTTAATACTATTTTAAGAAGCATGTATACACTTGACCTCCATTTGTACATGAGTATTATCAAAATAGACCTTTATAAACTAATTTTTTTAACATTTCTGGTAGCTAAATTCTCCCAATGGCTTTCAATTAGTTACCTTAAGAGAATTTTTTTTATTTTAGCCTAGAAACTAAACTTAGTAATTTAAATCATGATTAGTTGGCCTGTTAAAATTTACCCTTAGCACTCTGACCTACCTTAAATAGCTGAGTTCTGAGAGATTTTCTTCACAAGAATGTTTTTCATATTATAAAATGACTAGGTCTCATAGGAAATGCAAACCACCTGTATTATTTGCGTAAGAAAGAGGCACTCAGACAGGAGTTTACTTCTTTTTCAAATCCTACTTAATTGAATTGTACCTTTAGCCACTTAGATAATAGCTTTTGTGGACCTTTTTGTTAACCTTCCCGAGTTGACCTGACATGGTACTGTTTGAAAAGAAATAGAGCATTTGAATAAAGTTCAAGGATTAAATCAAGTCTTGAAAAGGTGCCAGTGTTTTCTAGTTTACTAAAAACTAAACCGAGATATAATATGAAAAATATTACGTATTTCATGTCAATCACATAGTGGTAGGCATTTTAAAGTCTAAATAAGATAAATGCTCTTGAATTGCTTACAAAACTTCAGTCACTTGTTAGGTAAAATAATAGGATTTTATGAAATAATCTTAGGAATTTAGTCTTGGTAAATGGAAACTTGCTAGATGGCCACAGTAGCAGGAGATAGCTAAATAATGGGAGAATGTCTGTTTTGAAATGTAATTTCTCACCCAGATAAGAATACTCCTGATACATATGTAGTACTTAAAAGGTTAGCCTTAGGACTGACTGGGGAGGAAAGAACTTATTACTGTGGTTCGATTTTCTAATTATAAATACTGAAAATAAGTGGGAATGTAAGAGGATTTTTTTCATGTTATTTTAATTTTGGAAGGAAGATATTATTTCTAAGTTCATGGTATCGTGTAGAAATTAAGTTTTCTTTAAAACGCTTATTTTTCCCCCATGTGTTTAACAGTTACAGACTCCTCAATGAATCAAATCGAAAGCTTTAAAAGGAATTTCTTAAATACAGAAATTAACTCCTTAAGAGCCACTCTGAACTAAAGATCTTGAAAACTTTTTCCCCAGAGTGCATATTAGTTGTGATTAGCAGGATGTTAGATTTCTTTAAGACCTAATAAGAGAAGGGGAAACACAATGGCTTTGAATCTCCTGGGCATTTTTACTGTCTGTGGCCAAAAGCTTTGGTTTGCATCCAAACCAAAGTTGGCTTCTAACAAGAAAGATTTCTCCATGTTCCATAGGTAATTTATAAACTAAGTTGGTTAATTCCATTTTCCAAACTTTGATTCTTTTATAATAGTAAAGCCATTATATGTTAAGTTTTTACAAAAGTACCGAGGATATGACACTTGGGTTTTTATTCAAGCTGCTTCTGCTTCGAAAGTGTGACAGTAATTAAAAAAATGCATACATAGTGCGTTTGTTTCCTTCCTTCCTCTTCCGCCTCCCTCACTCCCACCCTACCCCAAGATATAGGTTAAAAACTCCTTTATGTAAAAGATGAGCCAGTGTTCTTTAAAATAATCAAATCACCATGGATCCTCTATTTTTGGTTTGTTTGTGCCTTCGTTTGATTTTTAAAGTACTAGAGTCTGGACTGAGAGGTGGATTTTGTGTAATACTTCTTACCTCCCTCTTTTCCTGCTTCCCTTCCCCCACGCTGCTCTCACTGAAGCAGCTGGATTTTTATTTGTGCTTGGGGCAGGGGCAGGGGCGGGGGTGGGTAGTACACGGGGTGGAGTTAAAAGACCAGATGCATCCTGATCATTTAAAATCCTTGATGTGAATGAGCTAGGAAAAAAATAACTATAAACTGTACCTGCTCTGTTTTTATAAAGATTAATACTTAATACTTTTTAAAAAGAGAGTTGGAGTAGAATGCTCTTCTACCAAGTTTATTATTTGAGAAGCAATTTCTTTTTTTATCTTAGAAATTTTTATACACCACGTATATTTGATTTTTAAAGTAAACAACCTCTACATCTACTTCATTCCTTTCAAATACAAAATATTGTATGGATAAAAGCATTTAGATTATAATATAAGAACTAATGTTAATTGGTATCCTAAAACCATTGTAATAATGACATTTATACGTTGTATTCATATATACCCTTCGTATTTGAATATAAAACCCAGAAAATAACCATTATAAATTTTTTTTCTTTTACCAGACTTTCAAACCCCTGGTTGAAAAAAGTATACCCAGTTCAATCACTGCGGTAGAATTCCTTGTAGATAAACAACTGGATTTTTTAACTGAAGATAGTGCCTTTCAACCCTACCAGGTAAGAAATTTTAGGTTGCTTTTAAAAGTTAGCTAATCTTTAAACTTCACTGGTAATGTAGATATTCTTTTAAATAGTCAGTTTGAACTAACATGTAGTGTGCAAGAAACCCAGTGCTTTCAATAAATTTTAATTATAGGATAAATGGTTAATTTATCCAGTCAACAGATTTATATACCGAGAACTTAACTATGAGCCAGGCAGCATTCTGTCACTGGGAATACACAAGTGAGCAAAATTAAGTCCCTACCATTATAAATAATGTTCATTGTTAGAAAATAACTGGTTAGATATTAGTATAAATTACCTTTTCTCCAAGCTCTAAAGATTAAGAATTGGGTCAATTAATGTAATTAAATGAGATTAATGTTTATGCATATAGTAATAGTAGTTCTTTTTCTTTTTAACTGAGAAGTTTCCATTAGACTGTCATTAATTGAATTGTTCATTTTCTAAATTTTAGTTCCCAGTTACAGTCTGAATACAAATACATTTAATTGGAAAAATATTTTCTAGTAGACCTTAAGATAGAAATCATGTGAAGAAACTCCTATCAAAAATAGACTGAGTTTTAAAATTTCTAGTGAAGTTGTCGGTTAGTTTCTTAAGGTATAAGTAAAAATGAACAGCAGTTTGTTTTCTTTATATATTTGGATTTCAGATTGAATTAAATCTCTTTCATGCATTTTTTACTTAAGTGATTAAAATAATATAATTGCATTGAAAGAAAGGATGAGTGAACTAGCTTGACGTTTGTTTTTTTTTTTTTAATGGAGCTGAAAGTCAGTACTCCTATTTCATTTCAGAATAGTTACTGTTTTCCGAAAATAAAATATAGAGGCATCGTTTCCATGGAAAGAACAAGAGCTGAATTAATGAGCAGTGATTTGTTGTGTGTGGAGTTATAATACTTAGGGAATTAGAGTAGTTATGTGCATCTTCTGTTAGATCTACCAGAATGGGATGATAGTTCCTGAGTTAAATGTTATTTTGAAGTCTACAAAGATATTTGTCCTTTCACATTATTTTTCTTATTTCATTAAATGACCTAGTTTTTGTACTGTTAGCTTTTTTGTTCTTTGTTTACAGTATTTATAGCTAAAAATTCATAGCAAGTTCCGGTATAATATTGGAGGTGTTGAGCTTTTCCCTTGGGTTTTATTTTGTTTTGTTTATAATTGTGAATGCCATTTAGCTTAACTCTAGGCCTTATTATAATTTCATTTCTAACAGTCTTTTAGTGGGAATTAGACTGGATGAGTCTAGTAAAATCAAAGGAACCTCCCAGCCCTTAATGTTTTAATTTTGTGGTTGCTGATTAGCAGCACTTTGGAAGTTTCAGCTTGGATTTGATTTAGAGAAGTGAAATCATTATGTAGAAATTACTTTTAAAAATAAACTCTTTTGCCAGGTGGCCTAAAACTCCACAACATGTTTATTAAAATTATAATCATTGAAAGAATGTGCTAACATTTTGTAGGGGTTTTGGGGTGACTTTTTGTTTTTTACATGTTAAGCTTTTAGATTCTGATTAATTACATAATTTTATTTAAAAAACAAACCACAAGAGCTAAAGTCTTATTTAATTTGGTGAACTGTATGATTGTCTTTGTTAGTAAGCTGTTTGTATTGCTCTGCTAGTATAGGCCAGTTGATCTCTAACCTAGAAGAATACTGTGTCTTCTAAAGGTGAAGTGATTTCTCTTGACCTTTTTAACCATTTGTCTTTCACAAATCTGAGTTCTCAGTTTTAAAAAATCAGAAGGAATTATACTAACAGCACTTGATTCAGGGATCCAGCATACCTTAATTTTAGAATTTCTTAGGAGTTTTAAAAGTAATAGCTGATCTATAATAGAGCTATTTTATGTGTATTTTAATAGATTTAGTGTCTTATTAATCTGGTTAAAAAAAATGTAAGGATATTTTCTCTAATATGTAAATGATAGACACCTATTGTAACATTTTGAATGAAAATGTACTCCACATACCTAAGATGGCTCAGTCTAGTTTTTCAAATTTATTTATTTAGATGAGTTTGTGAAATATAGCTAGCTACATTCACAATAAAGGAAACAATTTTAGAGTTCATGTAATTAGAGTGGCTTTATCCCAGAATGCTTTTCTCTAACCACTTGTCCAAACAGTACATTAAATTCCTTGGCATCTTAAACATGGCAGCTGTTACTGGCATAGATTTTGTAAATAGTGTCTTGACATATCTTAACTTTAGGGTAACCTTATATAAGTCAAAGGGAGTTTGGGGGAAAATTGAACACGTTTTTTAAATGTTCTCCTTATTTTTTTCTCATTTCTTTAAATTGCATGAGGCAATTTCTTCTGAATCTAGATGTTAATTACCCTTTATAGACTTCTTAAGTGTGATGGAGGAAAACCTTCCTTAGAAATGGCCTTTGTGTATGGAGTGATGAGTACACATAACTTTTGTTCTAAAAATTCTCACAAATGTTTTTATAGTGGGAATTCCCACCTACCATCTTTCTCCTTGCATTCTCAGCATTTTATTCTGTAGTAGTATGCTCCCTTTAATTTCCTTCATATAGTTGTACAGCCCTATTTTTTGATATATCAGGAAAGTAACATTGTTTAAGGTAGTGGTTAGGAAACCAAGATGAATATAGATCATTTCACTTTTAGGTCACTGGTTTGAATACTACACTTAACCTCTGATTTCAGTGCATTGAGTATCACATGCCACGTATTAAAGTTGATCTGGTCACTTTTTTAGGTGGCATGTAGTTGGGGAATTGGGGTACAATCGTAGTTTTCACTCTTTTGGAAAGAAACTTGAATGAGGAGAAAAACCAAACCAATATCTTCTAAATAATATAATCTATGCATATTAATTAGGTCACTGTAGCAGCATGGTATTGTTAATTCTGTTTTTTTTCCTTCCTTATGCACACAAATGAGTTTCTGCTTCCTCCTTTCAGATTTCCTGATCATGCCTGGCTGCAGTTAACTTTCTTTGAAGTAGAGGGGGAAGGGAAAAGAGAGGAAGTAGGAGGGAACTCTGCACATTCTACTCTGTCTTTCAACTGGCTGGGAAGAAGGAGGAAAAAATCAAATTATTGATTCTGAAAGATGCCTTTCATAGTTTGGGGTTTTGTTTTTGTTTTGTTAATTGCTATTATTTTTGTGTGGTATGGTTGCTTTTCTTTGGAGGGTGATTACAGAAAATTTTAAAAAACATTAAAATTTGAAGTTTTTTATCAAGTTCATGTAAAAAAGTTTGATAATGAAATATGAACATTGAACTCTTAGCATGATTTTGAAATCATCTTGTTCAGAATTTTGGCTTCTGGCCATGCACACACCTGCAGTTTTCAGGTTGGTTGCTTCATAGAGGATATAGAAGAGATTATTTCTTACCTGAAAATTGTACATGACTCATCTCAACAAATCTGGGTTGGTCTGGCTTGTTAGTCCAGTATTTTCTAGGGATCACGATTCTCTTTGTTTTTAAATGTAATAAAGGGATAATACCAAGGGCACTGCTTTAAAACCATTAGAGATTTGAAGCAGAATGTGCTTGTTCAACTTTATACCCTATGTTTGTCTTCTTGTGTATTAAAATTCATTGTAGTAATGAGGTATTTTTCCTACTATAAGGTAGATTCATCACAGACCTGAAGGAAAGATCCTTTTTGAAATTCTGGGTCATAATAAAGTGATAAAAGTTTAGGGATAGGACTATTAATGCTGCAGTTTCTGTCATCATAGAATGTACACATTGAATTGCTTTACTAAATATTAGATATAGTACTACTGTGCTGTGAATTGCTGGTTGAAGAAAAAGGGAACAGGTGGAGCAAACCTCAGTATTTTCTTAGTACCTGGGCTAAAAATTGCTTAAAGACTTGAACAGAGAAGAGTCTTAAAATATTTAGTTAATGAATGTGTCTGGACTGTGTCACATCTCTGTATCTGTCATTTCTGTATTGCTCAGTGAAAAGGTTGTTATCCCTGTTTGAGTCCATTTTGACCCATAAGTTTTACATCATTGACGATACAAATTTATTGGCTCTGGTTTCAGAATATCCCTAAGGTAGCTGTTGCCCAACACATCTGGTTTACTAAAAATAGCTCAAATGATTGCCTAGGATAAATTACCAGTAGTTTGGGAGTGGAATGTAGCAGAGACCTGTATTTTTTCCTTATAAACTTTTGTTATTGTCCTATGGACTTTGGAACTGCTTTACAACCAAGATGAGATAATATTAGTGAGGTAAAATTTAGTCCTCAGTCAGCTAAGGTGAACAATAACTGCTGGTTTAGTTGTTACTAGCCAGATGTTATATTTTGTTGAATTAAACACTTGACATAAATGAGCTACTGACAAAATTTTGAAAATCTTGTTGGTAGTAATTCATGAACAGATTTATTCCCCAGGGTACTGTGGTGGTACTGATAGTTTACAGAAGGAAGTAAACAGAACTTCATGTTAGTATTACTTTGGTGGGTAGAGAAAAAAAAATATTTTTTAAACTTTTCTTTACCCTCACTTCAATTTATAGTGTAGGTCTATCATTTTAAGACTAACATCCCTATAGAGGAAATGGTATTTTTGCCGGGTACAGGATTTATTAGTATAGTTATATAAATGTTTCTTTCCCAGAATTCCTCTCTGATTTGTTCTCTTCCTGGTATCAAATTACTGCTTCCCATTAATCTAATGAACTAAAAGAAAAAAAATAAATGGACTTCCAGATACTGCCCAACAAACTGTTGTTGTCGTTGTTACTGTTTTAAAGAAAGAAATTAGGTTTTTTCATGATAACTGAACTTTCTATTAAGAGATATGTTTTATAGAAATTTATAAGAAACACTGGAAAGCATGCCTTTTAGAATATGGGAGTGGAACACACACATACGCACCCAGCCCCCAAGAATGAGAGCATCTACAGTGTAGTTGAGAGAGGGAGAAACCAGCCCAGAGCAGAGAGAGAGGCTAAAACTCTTTGTGTTCCACTGACTATTGACTCACTTGATACTTCCCCAGAAAGGAGTCTTTAAATGGAAATTTTATGCTTAGACTCTACTTCCCTTTGACTTACCCTTAAAATTTTTTGATGTCTGATCTTGGAAACATCCCAGCTGACTTCATTCATTTAACAGTTATTTAAATTCTGTGGTTTCCCTGTGCACAGCATCCTGCTAGGTGCTTAATGGTTTAAAAAATTGATATACTAAGTCCTAGTACTTTTTTTCAAGGTGTTTATAATTCACAGCAAGAACTTATATTAAAAATAGACTCGATTTAAGGAGCCAAAAATACATAGTAAAGACTAGGAAAACGAAGAAAAGAGAAATCAGTAGAGCTTGAAATAGTTAAAGTCTCATGAAGGAAGTAGAATTTGAGTGGGATTCATTTGAAGGGAGATGGAAGTGAAAAATAAGAACAGTAAGGCCAGACATTTGGCAGGATGGATAGCATGATCCATCAGTAAGGAAAGGAGGTAGATGCAGAAGACAGTAGAGGATCAGCCCAGCTGGAGAAGAGCATTTGACTTTGAATAGTAGACCTCACACTACATTAATAAGTATTGTGGGGTCAGATAAAAGAGGAAAAGGGTTGTTAAGTACAGTTATTAGTGAATTTTATCTTGTAGGCCAAATGAATCATTGGAAGCTTTGAAGCAAGAGAGTAACAAAATTTTCTACATTAACAGTGGCATCTGGTTATTATACACATCAGAAGCAGCTAATTGATTGGGTCTTCATTTAGAGTCTTTTGTCCTAGACAGTCAGTATAGCATAATGGTTAAGAAAGAGTTGTTTTTTTTGTTTTTTTTTTAAGAAAGAGTTTTGAAGTCAGTTCATGCAGACATGGTTTCAAATCCTAGCTTCGCCATTTGCTAGCTATGTGACATTGGGAAAGTCTAAAGCATTCTAAATAAATGGTTTCTTCATGTATAAGATAAAGCTGTTCTCTACCTCAGAGTTGTTAGAAAGATTAAATGAAATGACATATTTAGGAGTTATTACTACATACAAATTGCTCAGGAGAAGGTACCTATTTAGACATGTTCTTTATTTCTCTTTATAGATGGTATCTAGATATTTGAAACTCCTTTCTCTTATGATACATAACCATTGGATATTTGTCTTCCACCATCTGCACCTCTTTTAACAATCTGTCTTATTTGTTGTCTCTGGATCTCTTACCGTTTCTTTCTACATCTGATTGTAGATAAACTTGTTAGCTGTCTGTACAAGCCATGGTCAGCTTGTAACAACATATCTTTGTAGTAGTGTTTCTTCTCTATGCCCCCCCACACCATTTAGATAAGATTCTATGGTGACTTAAAAGTATTATTTTAAGAAAATGGTTTTAGAAAAGATACAGAACCCTTGTGTGATACTACCCCTCCAGAAAACTCTCTTACCTTTTTTTTTTTTTCCCACAGGGAAGGTCTTAAGCTCCATTTGCTGCTGATAGTTATTTTTATCTCAAAAAGCATAAGTGTTATTCAGGAAGTTACAGAATTGTTTTTCTTTATTTGGCTCTGGTGAGAAGCCATGTGGACACAGTACTATGTTTTGGAAGCCCTCTAAGCATTGAATAAGTTGTTAGACTATATGACCTTTGAAGTTCCTTCTCAACACTAACAGTTCTGTGAACTTGCTCAAGGTGAAAAAAACAACCATTTCTGACCAACATTAACCTAAACAAGTTTATCGCTGACTAATTATTTTAGTTTCAGGGGTAGGAGACATTCGACTTAACTCCAGGTTTATCTCAAAAGAGAAAACTAATGAGTCAGACAGTGCCAGATGCAAATCAAAATTATACAGGATTAGAATAACAGAATTGTGTGTATTAATGGTACTTATTGAGAGAACCTTTAGCCTATATTTTTCTATATCTGTTTCTGATTTATATTTTGACAGAAAGAAGTTGAGCACATTCTCAATTAGTCCCTGAGTTTTTTTATGCATCTCCCTTTTCACTCCCTTTGCATTCATATTAACATTTGATTGAAATTTAGAGGTGCTTTGTTGCCATAAAGTCAGTGAAAACGAGAACTGTGAGATTGTGGAATATATATTCTGCCAAGAGTGTAAAAAAAAAAAAAAAAAATACAGGATCATAGCCCTAGCTGTGAACTGACTGTTGGTGGATTTTTGGCGTGGTAGGATCAGCATCTGTGGGCAGGCATTGGCCTGGGGGTGGTCTAGAAGACAGGCCAAAGCAGGAAGCTGCTATTGTGTAGTACTTGGCTTTATTCCATTTCTAGGCAAAAGTGACAGCTTGCAATAGTGGAGCCAAGCTGAAGCCTAGAAAGTAGGATGGACTACAAGAAAAGGGGAACCAGTAGCTAAAACAGTCCACTGAACTTCCTCATTTAAGTAGGCTTTTTTAAAATTTAAAGTTGGTACATAATGTTTTAATATTCAGTAGTTTTTCACTACATTCTGTTTAAAAGTACTTTTATGTCCCACCTACCTGATTTTTATATCACCATAATTTCAAAAGTAATTATAAAATATGCTTCTTAAAGTCCCACAAATCAGGTATGTTGATTTATCTAAATGCATTTCTGCTGCCATTAAAAAGGGAGTTCTTCATTTGTGAAAATTGGTTGCAAAACTTGGTGTGTTGAAAATGTATCCATGGAGTCCAGGAACATGTTATTTTGACTGAAATTTGGCGCAAGTATGAGCTGTTCTGCAATATTCAGATTAAAAACATTTATAAGTCACAGTCTGCAATAGTTCTCTCTTGGTCCCAAATCTGCTATGATCATATGCTGAAAAATCTGCCAGTCTCTTTGTAATTTTTTTGTGACTGCTGTTATGAATTTAAAGTATGTAAAATTATGCTTCTAGACACCAGATTCAAAGGATCCTAAGCCGTCACTAGTTACCATTGAGAAAGATTTTCTAGTTTCTTTCTGCCAGTCAAAATAGGTTGATATTATTTATTCCTTTTACCCAGTTGCAAATTCTTACTAAGGCATAGTCATATTATTTTAAAATCTCAAAATTTTATTTTAGTGTGTTAATATTTTACATTTGTAAAGTTCAAAAATTTGCAAAATGTTTCCATGTGCATTATTTTTGTAAGTCCTTATGTTATCTTTATGAGGAAAACATTGTATTATCTTAATTGTGTGTAATGTTTTCAGGGTACATATATTAATTTATTTAATTCGTAACAAGTCTATGAGAAGCCTAACTTACAAATGCATAGGTGGCAAAGTAGAATCCCACTTAAACTAGCTTAAATAAAAAGGGGGTGGGGGTGTTAAAAAGATACAACAGGCAGTGTCATGGATATCTGTAGCAGGAAAGTACAGCTGAACCTTATTTGGAATGGAATTAGGAACTAGAAAGTCAGGAACTCAAGTCACATATTCCTTCTTCCCCTCTTCCTCAGTGTCCTTTCTGCAGACAGGTTTCTTCTGCTTACTCATAGGTTTTGCTTCTCATAATAGTAGTTTCCATGTGACTTGTGTGTGTCATTGTCAATTTGCCCACCTGCCCCCCACCCCCAAGACCTTTTAGAACTAATATTTGTGTTTCTTTGTAAAAGTAGAGATAGAGTGTAGGAGAATGAAAGTCCGAAAGGGGAAGGTGGAAGGATTATGAGGAAGGGAGAGAATATATGATAGCAATTTTTATAGGCAAAGAAAGTGAGGTTTAAGGAAGTTGTGACTTGGCATCGCGGTTCACACAGTAGCTAGCATCATTGTTTGTCACTTTGTTATTTTTCTTAGAGTTGACATCCTTCCTAAATAATAAGATTAAATTTTTTCTTAATTTTATTGTGTGCACAATTTCCCTAGACTTTTCAAACACTGGCGTCTAGCTGTACTCCAGATCTGTGCATCATTTTCAGATTCACTCCTTCCATAGATAGAGAACCCAAACAGCTATTCAAGATATTTTGCACTCTCCCTATTTTCTCAGCTGCTCAGTTTTCTCTCTTGTGCGTACAGGTGTCCTGAAGTCCTAGATTTACTCAAGATTAAAATTGGAAAGTAATGGAGTCCTTGGGGCACCTGCCTGGCTCAGTGATTACAGCATGTGACTCTTGATCTTGGGGTTGTGATTTCGAGCCCCATCTTTGGTGTAGAGATTACTTTTTATTTTTTTAATTTTTTAAAGTATATTTATTTATTTTGAGAGAGAGATGGAAACAGAGAATCCCAAGCAGGCGCTGCACTAACAGTACCCTGATGTGGGACTCGAACTCCTGAACTGGGAGGTCATGACCTCAGCTGGAGTCAGATGCTTAAAGACTGAACCACCCAGGTGGCCCTCTTAATAGCTATCCTTGTGGGTATGAAGTTCTTTGCCTGTTTTTTGAATTGAGTTGTTGGTTTGTTGTTGAGGCCAGGAGTTTTATCAGTCCCTTATCAGATATGGATTGTTTGCATACATTTTCTCCCATTCTTGTGTTGTCTTTTCTCTCTCAAAAGTGTTTTTTGATGTACAAAGTTTTTAATTTTGATGAAGCCCAACTTGCCTATTTTTTTCCTGTTGCCTGTACTTTTACTATTCTATACAAGAAATGTTTACCAACTCCAACATCATAACAAATTTCTCCTAAGAATTTTGAGGTTTTAGTTGTTACATTTAGGTTTTTGACTCCTTCTTAATTAATTTTTTTATAGGACATAAGGTAAAGGTCCGACTTAGTTCTTTTGCATGTGGATATCTAAGTTTCCCAGAACCATTTACTGAAAAGAATGGTCTTTTTCCCGTTGGACGGTCTTCGCACCCTTGTTGAAAACCAGTTGACCATTGATTCTAAAATTTTATTTCTGGGCTCTCTGTTCTATTTCCTTAGTCTATATGTCTGTCCTTACACTGTTGATAACTTGAGGTACACACTGTTGATTACTTGAGGTACCACTTTTTTTCACTTTTCTACAACTACTTAATTTGTCCAAGTGATTGTTTAACCCTAAAGATAAATTATAATTAAAGTATATTATTCTGCTGAACTGGTGCAATTTTCTGACACACCTAATCAGTCTTAAGATATAGTCATTCATTTATTGCTGTTTGCCAGTCACTTGGCTAGTACTAGGAATTTAAGACAGATAAAATACTTTGTTCTCTTTCAAGTCGGGGGAGAGACATAATTATAGCTACATGCTGAAGGTTCTAAAATTGAGGCACATTCATAGCGTCTGTGCTGTGGAATCAACTGATGCAGTAATACCAGAGTTTTGCCTGTTTCTTTTTCTTGCTTTTATTTTATTTATTTTTTTCAGAAGGCAAGGGTTTAGAAGATGGGAAAGAGATATGTAAAGCTAATAGTATTATTTCTCAATAGAGTACTGTATTAGGATTCTCTAGCAAAACAAAACCAATAGAGTGTGTGTGTGTGTGTGTGTGTACGTACGTGCACACACCCCAAACATGTGTAGAGAGAAAGGAAGTAGAGGGAGGAGTTCTAAGGAATTGATTCATGTAATTGTGGGGGCTGGCAAGTCTGAAATCCACAGGGCAGGCCAGCAGTCTGGAAATTCTGGCAAGATTGATTTTGAATCTAAAGGCAGTATGGAGGCAGAATTCTTTCCTCTTTAAAAAACCTCCTTCTTGCTTTCTTATAAGGCTTTCAACTGATTGGATTGGGCCGACACATATTATGGAGGGTAATATGCTTAACTCAAATTCTACCGATTGAAACGTTGATCACATTTGAAAAATACCTTCACAGCAACATGTAGACTGTGGCATCATAGCCTAGCCAAAGTAACACACAATATTAACTGTCACAGGTATTGCTGATACTTGATTCTTTGCTTTGTAATGAATTGTAGGATGGTAGGCATCTTTGGCTTTGGTACAGTTAAGTGTCTTTAGCATCTCTGTTATGCTAATAGAAGAAAAACTTCCTCACACATCCTTTCCTCTTTATTTCAAACTATTAGGGTGTAGATTAAGAAAACTGGAAAGGTTAGAAACCTTCAAAACAGTCTTGTCAAATCAGCTTAGAAGTGGTCTGCAGACAGTGGCCGACCAGCCACTGCCAACACCCTAAAATGTGAGAAGAAAGTATCTGTCAGTCCTTTTTTTTTTTTTAAAGTATCCATTTTTTTTTTAATGTTTATTTATTTTTGAAAGACAGAGCATGAGCAGGGGCGGGGTAGAGAGAAGGAAACAATCTGAAGCGGGCCCTGGGCTCTGAGCTGTCAGCACAGAGCCCGACGCGGGGCTAAACTCACGAGCCGTGAGATCATGACCTGAGCTGAAGTCGGACGCTTAACCAACTGAGCCACCCAGGCACCCTCTGTCATTCCTTTCTGAATGTTACCATAGTTCTGCTTCTTGAGTCTCAAGAGTGTGATGTTTTCTCATGGCTATCAGTGGTTCCCCTACCAACCCAGTTTCATTCTAGATCAAATTCTTGTATCACTCACATTCTCTTGTGATCTTTATACCTAGTCATTTGATAGAGGTTATTAATCATAAATGGGTCCTGTTTTTCCATCAGATTTGCACTTAAATAGGGATACCTATAGTGACAGATCTTAAAAATCCAATGTTTTCCTAGATGTTCTTTGCCTGTGTGTCAGGTACCCTATAAGGGAATAACATGATATTATTACCAATTAATAACTCCTCTCCCCACTGCCATTCATGGAATAGCCATGTCTGGAAATAGAAAAATTCTGTATAACAGGGGTGAATAAAAAATCTGAATAGGTAAAGCCTCCTCATGTATGTAATAGACCTCAAACTTATAGGTCTTTAAGGCATTATCCAGTATGTAGACTTTAAAAACACAATACCTAGAGCACCTGGGAAGGATAGTTTTTTAATCTTGTTTCTCCCACATCCACTTCTGTTTTCAAGGAATTAAGTTCTATCACATGTTAATGATTCCTTCCAATACTTAACAAAGTTCATTGTTGAGAATTTTTCTTAATGTTTATTGCATACACATTATGTCAGTCGAGCAAACTTGGCATTAGTTGGTATCATCTAAATAGCATGTTGTTTGTGTTATGAAGGATTATGAGACTCTGCTCTGGCCAAGGGTGTAGTTAATTAATGATGCTCACTACCAGTGCTGTAAAGGAGCAGACAGAACTACTGGTTTGTTTTTATTGGTCTTGATCACTTCCTCTTTCCCATTCTGTCTTATTCTACACATAGGCATAAGTATACATATTTGTACCAAAATTTTTTATGAATTCGATGTCGATCATGGTACAACTTGGGTAACTCTGCCTTTTGCCCCTAAACTCCATGGACATTACTGTATCTGATTTAGTGCCAATATATATATTTGTTGAGAGAGAGAGAGAGACAGAGACAGAGACAGAAGAGCAGAAGGAGAGGGACACAAGATTCCAAGTGGGCTCTGTGCTGATAGCTGAGAGCCCAATGCAGGACTTGAACTCATGAACTGTTAGATCATGCCCTGAGCTGAAGTCAGAGGCTTAACTGACTGAGCCACCCAGGCACCCCTAGTGCCAGTAATAGTTTACAGTGAATCAAATTTAAAAATAAAGAGGGAAAATCAGCATACATCAATTAATAAGCTGCCAAAGTTTTGAAATTTTGTTTTTAAGATTACAATGCAGTCGTTTGCATATATACACATATCTAAAATGTATCTTATTAGGGAATTTTGGCCCTTTGGTGTGGAAGAAAACATTTACATCTATTAAAGTATCAGAATTTGGTAGTAGAACAACAGGCGAATTTGGACTCAGATCCCAACTCTGCTTCTAATTATGAAATGTTGGGCAAAGCATGTAGCCACTTAAGAATTTATTTTTCATATATGAAATTAGATATGTAATACCTGCCTCATGATAGTGTTGCCATTGTCTATGAGATAGTGTATATGGAAGTACATTATGCCCTATAGAATTGGGGATAAAGAGAATAAATATGCTAGAAGTTCAAAAATAAATATTTCTGGTTGGGTAAATCTCAGTTCATGATATGTGTACTTTCAAGAGACTCATTAGAAGAAGTAACTTTTTGGGGCACCTCTGTGGCGGAGTTGGATAAGTGCCTACTTTGGCTCAGGTCATGATCTCGTGGTTTGTGAGTTCAAGTCCCGCGTTGGGCTCTGTGCTGACAGCTCAGAACCTGGAGCCTGCTTCAGATTCTGTCTCCCTCTCTCTCTGCCCTTTCCCCTGCTCGCACTCTTTCTCCCTCTCTGACAAATAAATAAACATTAAAAAAATTGGGGGGGAAGAAGTAGCAACTTCTTAAAACCCTAAGCAGACAAAATAAATCTCATTCACAGACTTTACAACTTTACCAGTGGGTCATATATTTGGAGAATTTCCTGTATTTTCCCAGTTTTACTTTCTTTTCTTTTCTTTTTTAATATCTAATTTATTTTGAGAGAGAGAGCACGAGCAGGGAAGGGGCAGAAAGAGAGGGAGAAAGAGAATCCCAGGTAGGCTCCAACACATGACTCGATCCCATGACTTTGGGATACCATGACCTGAACCGAAATCAAGAGTCCAACGCTTAACTAAGTCACCCAGGCGCCCCTTCGAGTTTTCTTTTCATTTTTTTCAGCCAAGATACTTCTGTGGTATATTATTTTAGCCATTCTTACCAACACTTTAACTCCCTTATGCCTTTGTCTTTCTGCCACATCTGCCTTTTAATTTCTGATCCTAGAATAGTCCTCTACCATTTATTTTCTTCATTTTTACACCCTAAAAATGCACTACCCATTATTGATAGCCACTAGTCACATGTGACTATTTGAATTTAAATTAAGTAAAAGTAAACTTAAAATTTTGTCTGTTAGACCAGCCACTTTTCAAGTACTCAAATAGCCATATGTGGGACAATACAAATATATAACATTTCCATTATTACAGAAAATTCTGTTGGAAAGCCTTGCCCCAAATGCTTAAAAGCTTTAAGACTTAAGCAGGAGAAAAATACCCCCATGTATTTTGGTGTCATTGTATTGTGTCTGATCTCAGCTGATCCTTTGGTACCAGTTGGCATCCTTTTCTATGTTCCTTGAGTTTGCATTTCCTAAAGTAGTTATTTTAAATTATCACTGTTCTACTTAGCTTCCTCCTTTTCTCTTAATAGAAGACCTTTCTCCTGCAGCACAGTGGAAATGTAGGTTACAAGCAGGAACCCCCTTAACTTCCTGCCCTCAAACCTGTTTTTGCACCTTGCCTTACCTCCGTTTTTCTCCTATCAGAAATGTGTTCCCCTTTTCTATAACTGATGCAGTTTTACAAATATTTATTGGGCACCTGCTATGTCCCAGGCACTATTTCTGATAGTTAAAGTACAACCATGAGCAAAACAAAAAAATTTTCCTGCTTTCATATAGCTTACCTTGTAGTGAGAAGAAATAGCAGGCAAAGTAAGTATTTTAGTGTATTAGGAGACTGTAAGTGCTATAGAGGAAAATAAAACCTGATAGGAAGTATTAGCTGGAACAGAAAAATAATAGATTCTAAAATGAAAGCATTCATAGAATAACAAGAAGACAACTATATAGAGATGAATAGGAAATGAAATAAGAAAGATAGATTAAGTAGGGTTTTTTAGGCTATTATACTTTGGTTTTTGTTCTTATTAAAACTGAAGTGGAAGCTTTTGGAGGGTATTTAGCAGAAGTGTGATACGATAAAACTTTTTTCTCAGATAATTTAAAACATACAGACATAGAAGAGTAAAATGAATTCCCATGTACCTGTCATCCACTTTTAACAATTACCAATAAATGGCCAAAATTGTTTCCTCTTACTGTTCCTCATACATTTTTTTTTTTTTAAGATTTTATTTTGGGGCATGCCTGGGTGCCTCAGTCTGTTAAGTGTCTGACTCTTGATTTCGGCTCAGGTCATGATCCCAGCCAGGCTCATGGGATCCAGCCCACATTTGGCTCCGTGCTGAGTATGGAGCCTGCTTAAGATTCTCTCTTTCCTCCCTCCCTCTCTCACTCACGCAGTCATTAAATCAACAAACAAACAAACAAATAAATAAATAAATAAGATTTTATTTTTTTAAGTAATCTTTACATCAACATGGGGCTCAAACTTAACAACCCTGAGATCAAGAGTCATGCTGTATTGACCGAGCAAGCCAGGCACCTCCTCATGTATTATTTTATTTGTTATTTTTTTCTTATGTATTATTTTAAAGCAAATTCCATATATCATATTTTCATCCCTAAATGCGTATACATATATAAACAAGAAAGTTTTATATATATAGTTGATTCTAATTCACAGTTGACATTCTAAATTGTTACAAGTTCTCAACAACATCAGGAATGATAGACTATCATGATGCATATATATAAAATAATTTTTATTAAATCAATTATATTTAATGTTAATATTAAAATAATTATTTATAAATAAGACTTATTTATAAACAAATAAATTGTCGTCTCAGTAGATGTCACTGAGCAGGTAAAACCCATATATTCTACTCTCTGCTGTGCTAAGTTTCAGCACTCAGACCTTGTCATTCTTCCCAGTCCTTCTGTATCCTGGCTAAATGGCATGACATATCGACCCTGTTTTGTCACTCAAAAAGACACCTGGGAATTTTTATGTTCTGCATTTGCCCTTATTTATTGGCCTTCAAATATTTTTGATTCTGCTGTAGCATCACTGTGTCCATGCTATCCTCATCTTAATTGTCAGGCTTTCATTCTCATCTTGCTGGTCTACTACAGAGCTCTCCTACTCACCTAATCCTTAGTCTTCCTACTCACCTAATCCCCTGTCCTCACTCGGTTCATACCAGTGTACTTACACGTCTCCACATAGGCCATACTGTGTCATCTGTATGTGCCTGCACCTACATTTCCTTCTTTTTGAAAGTCCTTTCCTGATCTCCCAGAGCCTGGCAGGTGTCCTTGAATTTTTAAAGTTCCAAAGTTCTAGGTGTCCATGCTTTTCTCCTCAAGTCCCAACTCAAATATCTCCTCTTCTGTGATACCTTTCCCAATACACCTAGCTAGATTCTTCCCCACTATCTTTGTCTCTCCTCTGTAGCATATGTAAAATTCTGTTTAATCTGTATTGCAGTGAATTGTGTTAGTCCCTGTTCCTACAGACTTGTTAAGATCATCAAGGGCCTAAACTCATATGTGTTGCCAGTTTCTTCACATAGTAATTAATAGACACCTGGTGTTCAAAATCTTATCGAATGAAATCTATTCCTAAAAATTTTGCTCATAGGGAGCCTCTTAGTCCCACCATAATTCCAACAAGCTGTCTAATCTGATTTCCTCTACCACAGAACAGGAGAATCCAAAAGGAGGATTTTTAACGTGGGATGATGGTAGTAGATTGGGAACCTGAGAGCACACGAGGGTACAAAAGAAACTAAAAAATAGTTACAACTCAAATTTTGTCTTTTTGGAATGCTTTGATAGAGAGGGAACAACACTTTACATCAATTAAGAATTATGAGTGAGTCAGTCAGAATAATCAATGATGGTGATAACCATGAATACTGATGACAAGCTTAAATTGTATTTAGTATGCTATTTAGTGAAGGAACTATAGAAATACTTTCAGAATTAGTATTTTTGATAAATTTTCTTATTTCTCTCAGTTACCTTTTAAAACTTCCCTTTTTGTAGACAAACCATATTGTTTAACACACTTTGTTATGTTCTCATCCCTTTTTTCTTTTTTTTTAATGTTTTTGTTTATTTTTGAAAGAAAGAGACACAGAGAGCGGGGGGGAGGGGCAGAGTCTGAAGCAGGCTCCAGGCTCTGAGCTGTCAGCACAGAGCCTGATGTGGGGCTCGAACTCACAAACTGAGATCATGACCTGAACCGCAGTCAGATGCTCAACCGACTGAGTCACCCAAGTGCCCCCCTTGCCTTTTCTGATTAGATTTTTAGATGAGCTAAACTTCTCCTTTTAGGAATAGCAAAACAATGATTGCTAATCATTGTGAAGTACATGGTACCATACTGTCTTCCTTAGCAGTACTAGGTAATTAAGATGTTCTGTGTATGATCCCTAAGAGTTGTAGTTTTAACTCCTTCTTTTTTTCTGAATAACTTAACACATTTCTCATATATTTGCATTTACTCTACCAGATCCTAATGAAGAGAACAGATAGATTTAAATAGGGGTCATATGATAAAAGATAAGTCACTTGGCAGATCTAAGTCTGTTAAGGTATAAGATTTGTTGATGTTACCAGTTTGCACTGGATTTCTGAGAAGAGAAGTATAGTACACTAGTTCTCCAAGTTCATACTTTTATCATCTCCGTAGCTGGAAATGGTGGAAATTGGAAATAGTGAAAGTCAGCCCCAAGTAGTACGCGGTGTGATACTAATTTTGAAATTATACTTTCATTTTATACTTTTTAAATATTTTATTAAAGTTAATGTTCACCATGTACAATCAGGATAGTTATTGGCACAATTGTATATATACTCCAGCTCAGTATTAGTTGGTACCTAGGAATTATTTTTAGTAGAATACTACTTATTTAAAAATACTAAGCCAGCATATAATTTTATGTCCTCCTTAGGTTGAACTCCCTCTCCTACCAGGAAGGGGGAATACAAGGTAGAGTGAGACTGCCATAGGGGAGTACTCATTCAGAGCAAGGAAGTTGGTGGTTTTTTGGTCTCATTTTTTTTTTTAAACAGGGGCTGTTCTGAACGAGCATTTTCAGTTGCTGCTTTGGAAAACATTAAACAGTTCCTAGGCCTTCTTGAGTTTGTTCAGTTGTAAGTTTGAGGAAGCTGCAGTTAGTAAATTGTGGTTGGCAGATGCTGTAAGCAGGTGACTCAGTAGGTTGAACTCATGATGACTCAACTGTGTTAAAACCATGCTGATAAATAGCTTGAAAGAAAAATCACCTTCCAAACTTTTGAACTGCCATAAAAAGTTCAAAACTATTATTAAAGGTATCACAAAGAATATTAACATGTGGCTTTAGAAGGAAACACCTTTTCCTTCAAGTGGTTTTAAAAGTTTAATTGTTCTGATTTTTGCTCTGTAGTAATTCTGAGCAGACTTTACACCAGTGACACTTAGCAACTTGTAGTTAAAAATGCAGAAGTATTGCAGGTCTGCATAAAATTTAAGCAAGAGAATATTTCTTTGAAAGCTTGATTTCAGCTGGGAGATTAGCAGAGAAACCCAAATGGTGTTTATTTTTTTAGATTTTAGGTTTAAGTAATCCACACCTAATGTGGGGCTTGAGACCATAACCCTGAGATCTAACGTCACATGCTCCACCAACTGAGCCAGCCAGGCACACCCTTTAATTAATATAATAAAAATAATTTAGTTAGCTTTTTATTTAACATTGATATAATTGAACAAAATGAGGCAAGATATGTAGTCATTTTCTTATGATTTGATGTAATAGGACATGTATGTTAATATAGTATGTCCCATTCTAAAATCCTTTTTGATGGTTTAATAAATTAATTATATCTGATAAATCATATTCTATATTTTGCTGTTTATGATATCCATTCCAAATCTTACAATACCATATTCCTGTGAACTGATCTTTTTTTTAAAAAAATTTTTTAATATTTATTTTTATAAATATTTAATAATAAATATTTAATATTTATTTTCGAGACAGAGAGAGACAGAGCGTGAGCAGGGGAGGGGCAGAGAGAGAGAGGGAGACACAGAATCTGAAACAGGCTCCAGGCTCTGAGCAGTCAGCACAGACGCGGGGCTCGAACTCACAGACTGCGAGATCATGACCTGAGCTGAAGTCAGACGCTTACCTGACTGAGCCACCCAGGCGTCCCTATTTTTTTTTTAATGTTTATTTATTTTTGAGAGACAGACAGACAGTGTGAGTGAGGGAGGGGTGGAGAGAGGGAGAAATAAAACATGAAGCAGGCTCCAGACTCTGAGCTGTCAGTACAGAGCCCAGTGTGGTGTTCAAACCCACAAACCATGATATCATGACCTGAGCCGAAGTTATACTCTTAACCAACTAAGCCACCCAGGCACCCCTGAACTGATCTGTATTTAAAATAAATAATTTGGTTTGTTGGGGTTTCTTTCACTTTTTGTGAGTATATTACTAATAAAGTTACTGGAAACCCAGCAGAGAGCATTCAAAATTTTGATTCTACAAGTAGATGGTTTAGGAAAAGTTTGAGCGGGAGGAGCTTTGACATTAGTCAGACCCTTGCAGAATTTGCCTTCAGCCATGTGATTAAGGGCAAATTATCTAGTCTTTGAGTATGTTTCCTCATCTGTAAAATGGAGAGCATGTCGAACTAGCAAAGGGTTTGTTACATTTAAATGAAATTAACATTTTTATTTATTTATTTATTTTTATTTTATTTATTTTTTTTTTTACCATTTATTTATTTTTGAGACAGAGAGAGACAGAGCATGAACGGGGGAGGGGCAGAGAGAGAGAGGGAGACACAGAATCGGAAGCAGGCTCCAGGCTCTGGGCCATCAGCCCAGAGCCTGACGCAGGGCTCTAACTCACGGACCGCAAGATCGTGACCTGAGCCGAAGTCGGACGCTCAACCGACTGAGCCACCCAGGTGCCCCTGAAATTAACATTTCTATCAGTTCTGTCAGTTACAAAATGTTTTTGTTGATTTTACTGATGAGTATAAATAATTTACACTTAAATAGATATTTTTTAAAGGTTGAAAATAGATTTGCCCCATAAATCATACACAGTTAATTTGCATATAGTTAAGTTATATTGAACCTAAGGATGCTACTCAGCTAGGATGATTGAAGACTGGTAATGCCAACAGTCCACAGAGTCTTTAAATTTTGATTTTGTAATGTTTTGACAGGTAACAGTTGTGAGTGTCATACTATCTTCATTTTGCTTAAATTTGAGTTAAGTTGCAAAACCTATCATTGGAGGTGCTTTTTTTCAGGAGTGGCCATATAGAGATAAACTTTGTATGGCCCAGGGTACATAAAATAAGTAATTTTTCTATGAATAATTGAGAACTGAAGAAATTTAGTTTTTTCTTCATTATATGGGTTTTCTTAAATTGATATGTTGTCTAAATACTTAAAATAGGCATTTAATTCTCTGGCACAGGATCTGAAATGCCACATCCAGTTTTTTACGATGCATATAAAATATTTTATTTTACATGGGTACTGTCTAAATTACCTTATTTAAAAAGTCGTTTATTTGCACGTGTTCTTGTTTTTTCCCCCTGAACACTCACCAAATGCATTGTAAAGTGTTTCTTTTTGTACCACAGCCTCTCAATTATTGAGGGAAAAAAAGTATTTCCTCTAGCTCAGTGAAATTTAAATTTTATGACTTAATATTTATCAAAAATGTATTATAAAATTAAAGATTTTTATTTTTATAAATATCTTTTGTAAGACATTCAGTTGAACCTCTTTGGTATAATCAGTGACTTGTTAATAGAATTGCATTTAAAATAACCCATTCTTTTTGTAGGCCTTTAACTATTTTAAGAAACAAATTATGTTTTATTTTATTTTAAAATTTATTTATTTATTTTGAAAGGCAGTACAAGCAGGGGAGAGGGAGAGAGAGAATCCCAAGCAGGCTCCACACTGACAATGCAGAGCTGCACATGGGGCTTGAACCCACAAGCCATGAGATCATGACCTGAGCTGAAGTCAGATGCTCTATCAGCTGAGCCACACAGGTGCCCCAGTAACAGATTTCAAATAGCAGTGTTTTTAAGTTTCTGATTTTAGTAATTTAAAAAAATTATCTAAGGAGTTTTATCTTAATTGGGAGATTAAGAGAATGCAAAGAGTATTTTCAAGTATATCAATATCAACAAAATGTCTGAGCTAGCTAAGTTTCTATGGAATGTACTCATTGTCCTTAACTATCAGATTTTATTGTATTTGTTATTGAAACTAAGTTTATTCAGTTGGAACCTTAATGTATAACAAAGGAAATTATTAATATGAACAAATTGTTGACATTCTTTTGCATTTTAAAATTAATTTCTTTTATCACGACACAGATCTATTTATTTTATTTTATTTTTTATATGAAATTTATCAATTGGTTTCCATATAACACCCAGTACTCATCCCAACAGGTGTCCTCCTCAATGCCCATCACCCACTTTCCCCTCCTCCCCACCCCCCCATCAACCCTCAGTTTATTCTCAGTGTTTAAGAGTCTCTTATGGTTTGCCTCCTTCCCCCTCTGTAACTTTTTTTTTTTTTCCTCCTTCTCCTCCCCCTTGGTCTTCTGTTGAGTTTCTCAGGATCCACATATGAGTGAAAATATATGGTATCTGTCTTTCTCTGCCTGACTTATTTCACTTAGCATAACACTCTCCTGTTCCATCCACGTTGCTACAAATGGCCAGATTTCATTCTTTCTCATTGCCAAGTAGTATTCCTTTGTGTATATAAACTACATTTTCTTTATTCATTTGTCAGTTGATGGACATTTAGGCTCTTTCCATCATTTGGCTATTGTTGAAAGTGCTGCTATAAACATTGGGGTACAAGTGCCCCTATGCATCAGCACTCCTGTATCCCTTGGGTAAATTCCTAGCAGTGCTATTGCTGGGTCATAGGGTAGGTCTATTTTTAATTTTTTGAGGAACCTCCACACTGTTTTCCAGAATGGCTGCACCAGTTTGCATTCCCACGAGCAGTGCAAGAAGGTTCCTGGTTCTCCACATCCTCTCCAGCATCTATAGTCTGATTTGTTCATTTTAGCCACTATGACTGGTGTGAGGTGGTATCTGAGTGCAGTTTTGATTTGTATTTCCCTGATAAGGAGCGACGTTGAACATCTTTTCTCGTGCCTGTTGGCCATCTGCTTGTCTTCTTTAGAAAAGTGTCTAATCATGTCTTCTGCCCATTTCTTCACTGAGTTGTTTTTCGGGTGTGGAGTTTGTTGAGTTCTTCATAGATTTTGGATACTAGCCCTTTGTCCGATATGTCATTTGCAAATATCTTTTCCCATTCCATTGGTTGCCTTTTAGTTTTGTTGATTGTTTCCTTTGCAGTGCAGAAGCTTTTTATCTTGATGAAGTCCAAATAGTTCATTTTTGCTTTTAATTCCCTTGCCTTTGGAGATGTGTCAAGTAAGAAATTGCTTCGGCTGAGGTCAGAGAGGTTTTTTCCTGTTTTCTCCTCTAGGGTTTTGATGGTTTCCTGTCTCACATTTAGGTCTTTCATCCATTTTGAGTTTATTTTTGTGTATGGTGTAAGAAGTGGTCTAATTTCATTCTTCTGCATGTTGCTGTCCAGTTCTCCCAGCACCATTTGTTAAAGAGACTGTCTTTTTTCCTTTGGATACTCTTTCCTGCTTTGTCAAAAATTAGTTGGCCATACGTTTGTGGGCCCAGTTCTGGAGTCTCTATTCTATTCCATTGGTCTATGTGTCTGTTTTTGTGCCAGTACATGCTGTCATGATGATTACAGCTTGGTAGTAGAGGCTAAAGTCTGGGGTTGTGATGCCTCCTGCTTTGGTCTTCTTCTTCAAAATTACTTTGGCTATTCGGGGTCTTTTGTGGTTCCATACAAATTTTAGGATTGCTGGGGCACCTGGATGGCTCAGTCGGTTGAGCGTCCGACTTTGGCTCAGGTCATGATCTCGGTGTCCATGAGTTTGAGCCCCTCATCGGGCTCTGTGCTGACAGCTTAGAGCCTGGAGCCTGCTTCGGATTCTGTCTGTCTGTCTGTCTGTCTCTCTCTCTGTCAAAAATGAATAAACTTTAAAAATTAAAAACAAATTTTAGGATTGCTTGTTCTAGCTTGGAGAAGAAAGCTGGTGCAATTTTGATTGGGATTGCATTGAATGTGTAAATTACTTTGGGTAGTATTGACATTTTAACAGTACTTATTCTTCCAATCCATGAGCACGGAATGCTTTCCATTTCTTTGTATCTTCTTCAGTTTCCTTCATAAGCTTTCTGTAGTTTTCAGCATACAGATCTTTTACATCTTTGGATAGGTTTATTCCTAGGTATTATATTTGTTACTCAAAGTTTCTTCAGTTGGAACTTTAATGTATAACAAAGGGAGTTATTAATATGAGCAAGTTGTTGACATTCTTTTGCATTTTAAAATTAATTTTATTTTTAATAAACAATATAATAAATTAATTGTCTTTTTACTATACATACATATATTTTTTTTAATTTTATTTTTAAGCACTCTCTATACCCAGTGTGGGGCTCGAACTCACAACCATGAAATCAAGAGTCTTATAATAGGGGCACCTGGGTCACTCAGTCAGTTAAGCAATCTGACTCTTGATTTTGGCTCAGGTCATAATCTCTCAGTTTGTGGGTTCAAGCCCCACATCAGGGTCTGCACTTACTGAACAGGGCCTGCTTGGAATTCTGACTCCCTCTCTGTCTGCCCCTCCTCACTTGCTCTTTATCTCTCTCTCAAAATAAATTAATAAAAGAGTCTTATAATAGATTTTGATAGTAATGAAACATGACAGTAATTCTGTAATATTTTATTTTTATATTTATATTTATTTTATATTATATTATATATATTATATATTTTATAATATATATTATATTTATATTTATTTTAAAACATAGACTCTTCTTGTCCATGTGTTATTGTTATTTGTTCATTTATTTTCTTAGATTCCTCTAAAGTTAATTGTGTGGAAGAGTATGTATGAATGACCTCATGTTTTACAAAATCTCAAACTATAATGACAAGGATTGGGGGGAAATGGTGTTCACAGAATAGGTTGTTTAAACCTTATGCAAATTTTTGATGAGGACAAACCTAAGTAATAATCTTATAACATTTTATTTCTTTCTTTTTAAATGTTTATTTATTTATTTTGAGAGAGAAAGAGTGTGTGAGCGCCAGCAGGGAAGGGGCAGAGAGAGAGAATCCCAAGCAGGCTCCTCACTGTCAGCACAGAGCCTGACAGGGGGCTTGACCTCACAAACCATGAGATCATGACCTGAGCTGAAATCAGAGTTGGACACTTACCTGACTGAGCTATCCAGCACTCTTGTAACAGTTTATTTCTAATAAAGTTAGTTAAATATAGTACTTTGCATTTAAGAAAAGGGGGAAAGTTGCTTGAAAAATAAGAATGTGTAAGGAAGAATTGAGATTGCTGAATTAAGGAATCAAGGCAAAAGAAGATTGGGGCAGTCTAATCAATATGAACTTGTAAGTCAGCATGTGGTCACATTAGAAACTAAGAGAAGAAAGTGAAATGGATGAGTATTGTATCTAGTACGATGTTCAGCTTTATTCGTGTATGTAGCATTCAACTACTTCATAGTGGGTAGTGCAAAAAAAAAAAAAAAAAAAGGACATGTGAACCAGCATTACTTCTATGTTATATACTAACATCATTCACCTATGTTTCCAAGTCCCTTCAAGCCTATTTGAGTTATAGAAAACAATATTGCTTCAGAATAGGATGTGTAATCAAACTGCCTTTCAGAAAAGGCAGGTTTTTTTTCTCTTACGATTAGTGTTTATGTATGTCTTAATTTTGCTTTGTTAACCCCAGTGTCATAAATTTTTTTAACTTTAACAATCTGATCAACCAAAATATTAGAATATATTTAAATTTTGTGTTTCCTGAATAATAGTGAAATAGAACTTTTTTCAGGGTTTTTCTCATATATATATTTTTAAACAAATTTTTTAATGTTATTTTTGAGAAGGAGCAAGCAGGGGAGGGGCAGAGAGAGGGAGACACAGAATCTGAAGCAGGCTCCAGGCTCAGAGCTGTCAGCACAGAGCCCAATGTGAGACTCAAACCCATGAACCATGAGGTCGTGACCTGAGCTGAAGTCACATGCTCAACCGACTGAGCCTCCTGGCAGGTGCCCCTCTGCAATTAATTAATCTTGAATAATTTAGGAAAGTAATGGTTCTTGAAAATGTTGTATTACTCCCTTTCTGGTTGGAAAAGTAGTGAGAAAAAAGAATGCTATTGTGATTGTATTTGTAATCTTTTAATCCAAGATACAATATTTTTAAAGCTGTATCCATTTACCTAAGTGAGTATTCTTTGGGGAAATATTTTAATTCCAAGTTATAAATTCAAACCAATAATGATAGAAAATTATATTAAAATACTTATTTTCATGAATTTTGTTTCCCTGGTGTGTTTATTGTGATTTGAGATGTGTCTTTTAGTTAGACATGAAGTCTGAAGCTTGGTTCTATTTTATTTAGTCTGTTTTTATCAGTATTAATATTATAAGCAGTGTTTTTGTCAGGGAAAATGATTTTACTCTTTACCCAGAGAAATATATTTGATAAATAACGTAAGTTATCATTATGCCATGAAGAGTTTGAAAACAGTAGTAATGCTCAGGGTGCCTGGCTGGCTCAGTCAGTAAGGTATGGAACTCTTGATTTTGGGGTTGTGAGTTCGAACCCCATGTTGGGCATAGAGTTTACTAAAGAAAAAAGTAAAATAAAAAAAATTTTTTTAAGAAAGAGAAACAGTAATGCTCAGTTCAGCATATTTTATTTATACAGATTAATTGGACACATTTTTAACTATAAAGAATTAACCAAAACTATGGCAACCTTTTCTGAATTGGGATTCTGTTAAGTGTTCAGTTTAGGTTTTACTTTTTTTCTTTTGTATTGATAATTTTTGGTGAAAGTCTTCAGACCAAAGTCAGTTTTGCAAATCAGAATGTGTCAAAATTAGCTAATGAAGGGCATAATTTAAAATGTTCAGTGGAACACTGAAGTTAGAACATTCACTGTAGTTAGAACATTTCTCACTTTAAATGATATTTATAGTAACATTTGAGTTCCCCAGAATTATGGATTGTCATATATTTGAACAGAGGAGATATTTTTTAAGTAAATAGTAAATGAACTTTGAAATTCATTCAGTGATGAAGATCTATATAATGAAAATAATATTAGAATGTTGTTTCACGTTATCATATTTCAGTTGGTACAAAACTGGGAAGTCATTAAGACCACAGAAACATCATAGAACTATAACTATACATGAAATTAAAATGTCTTAAGACTTTTTAAAGATTTAGAATGTTTTCACTGCTTTATAGTTTCTGGCAATATATACTTCTCTTAAATTAATTTTAACCATTTCCTCTGTAGTTATTAATGAATTAAGTAATGGTAAATAGTACCAAGTGAAAGTTTCAAGGGGAGATTCCTAAACTTTTGGATTGGTCTGTAATGACTCTTTGCTTACAGTGGCAGAAAGCTTCAAGGTAGATTTTTGAGGATGATTCTTCTCTCCCCTGTCCCCCACCCTCTCTCAGTTAAAACTCAAGGATCAAGCTACATAAAGGTTGTTTTTTTTTTCTCCCCCAAGTGTAATTTGGGAGAGAGTAAGAGCAGTAGAGGGTTAGGGGTAAAGAGAGAGAGGGGAAGAGAGAATATCCCAAGCAGGTTCCATGCTGTGAATGTGGAACCCAACCTGATTGCCAGTTCCACAATCTGAGATTAGGACCTGAGCCACCAAAACCAAGAGTTGGACACTTAACTGACTGAGCCACCCAGGTGTCCAGGGATTAGTTTGTTGTTGTTGTTGTTGTTTTAATGTTTGTTTGTTTGTTTGTTTGTTTGTTTATTTATTTATTTATTTATTTTGAGAGAAAGTGAGAGTGATGGGGGGAGGAGCAGAGGGAGAGGGGAAAGAGAGAATCCCAAGCAGGCTCGGTGCTGTCAGTGCAGATCCCTGCAGGCTGAGTCCCACGAATCCTGAGATCATGACCTGAGCTGAAATCAAGAGTAGGAAGCTTAATCAACTGAGCCACCCAGGTGCCCCATACGGGTTTTATAGATAAAGGTAAATTATGTTATTGTTGCAGAAGGCCAAATATAGTTGTTGTATTTTTTTTTTTAACATTCATTCACTTCATAAAATTGCTTTTCTGAAACAAGGAGCCACGAGATGTGGTGAATACAGGCACACATCAGAGATATTGCAGGTTCGGTTCCAGACCACTGCAATAAACTGAATATTGCAATAAAGCAAGTCAAGTGATTTTTATGGTTTCCCAGTGCATATAAAAGTTATGTTTACACTATACTGTAATCTATTTAAAGTGTGTAATAGCATTATGTCTAAAAAAGGCCAACATACATAGCTTAATTAAAAAATATTTTGCTAAAAATTGCTAGCCATCATGTTCACTTTTAGCTGGTTGTAATCTTTTTGCTTGTGGAAGGTCTAGCCCCAGTTTTGTTGGCTGCTGACTGAGCACAGTGGTAGCTGTTGAAGGTTGGGGTGGCTGTGGCAATTTCTTTAAATAAGACAACAGTGACTTTTGCCATATTAATTGGCTGTGTTTTATCACTAATTTCTCTGTAGCATGTAATGCTATTGGATAGTATTTTACCCGACTGTGTTTTATCACTATTTTCTCTGTAGCATGTAATGCTGTTGGATAGTATTTTACCCACAGTAAAACTTATTTTAAAATTGGAATCAGTCCTCTCAAACCCTGCAGCTGCTTTATCAATTAAGTTTATATAATATTCTGAATCCTTTGTTGTCATTTCAACAGTCGTCAGAGCTTCTTTACCAAAAGTAGATCCCTCTCAAGAAATCTCCTCATTCATTCAAGTTTTATCATGAAATTACAGTAATTCAGTCACATCTTCAAGTTTCACTTCTAATTCTAGTTTTCTTGGTATTTCTGCCACATCCGTAGTTACTTCTGTCACCGAAGTCTTGAACCCCTCAAATTTATCCATGAGAATTAGAATCAGCTTCTTTTGAATTTCTGTGGATGTTGATATTTTGACCTCTTGCCATAAATCACGAATGTTCTTCATGGCATCTAGAAAGGTGAATGCTTTCCAGAAGGTTTTCCATTTACTTTGTCTAGATTCACCAAAGCAATCACTACCTCTGGCAGCTATAGCCTTACAAGATCTATTTCTCAAAGAATAAGATTTCAAAGTTGAAATGACTCCTTGATCTATGTGTTGCAGAATAGACGTTGTATTCGCAAGCATGAAAACAACATTAACGTACATTTCCATCAGATCTCTTGGGTAGCCAGGTGCATTATCAGTGAGCAGTAATATTTTGAAAGAAATCTTTTTTCTCAGCCATAGTTTTCAACAGTGCACCTAAAATAACAGTAGACCATGTAAACCTATGTGCTGTCATCCAGGCTTTGTTCCATTTATGGAACATAAGCATGATAGATTTAACGTAATCCTTAAGGACCTAGAATTTTCAGAATGGTAAATGAGCATTGGCTTTAATTTAAAGTCATCAGCAAGACGCCTAGGTGGCTCAGTTGGTTAAGTGTCTGACTTAGCTCAGGTCATGATCTTGAGGTTTGTGAGTTCAAGCCCTGTGTCGGGCTCTGTGCTGACAGCTTGGAACCTGGAGCCTGCTTCAGATTCTGTCTCCCTCTCTCTCCGTACCTCCTCTGTTCTCTCTCTCTCTCTCTCTCTCTCTCTCTCTCTCTCTCTCTCTAAGAATAAGTAAATATTTAAAATGAATACATAAAGTCACCAGCTGCATTAGCCCCTAACAAGAGTCAGCCCATTCTTGGAACATTTGAAGTCAGGCATTGACTTCTCTCTAGCTATGAAAGTTCTAGATGGGATCTCCAATAGAAGGCTGTTTCACCTACATTGAAAATCTGTTGTTTATTGTAGCACCTTCATTCATTATCTTTTAACAAAGTCTTCTGGATAACTTGCTGCAGCTTCTACATCAGCACTTGTTGCTTCACCTTGCACGGTTATGTTATGGAGAGGGTTTCTCCCCTTAAAGCTCATGAACCATCCTCTGCTAGCTTTAAACTTTTCTTCTGCAACTTCCTCACCTCTCTCAGCCTTCAGGGAATTGAAGAGAGTTAGGACCATGCCCTGGATTAGGTTTTAGTTGAAGAGAATGTTGTGGCTGGTTTGACCTTCTGTCCAAACTACTAAAACTTTTCCCATATCAGCAATAAGACTATTTTGCTGTCTTAATCATTCGTGTTTTCGCTGGAGTAGCACTTTTTTTTTAAAGTTTATTTATTTTGAGGAGGGGGGGAGCAGGGGAGGGGCAGAGAGAGAATCCCAAGCAGTCTCTGTGCTATCAGCACAGAGCCTGACACAGGGCTCAATTCCATGAACTGTGAGATCATGACCTGACCTGCAATCAAGAGTTGGACGCTTAATGGACTGAGCCACTGAGGCGCCCCTAGAGTAGCACTTTAAATTTCCTTCAGAATTTATCCTTTGCATTCACAACTTGGCTAATTGTTTGGCATAAGAGGCTACCTTTCAGCCTGTCTCAGTTTTCGTCATGCCTTCCTCACTAAGCTTAATCATTTCTGGCTTTTGATTTGAAGTGAGAGATGTGTGACCTCTTTTCACTTGAACCTTAGAGGCCATTGTAGGGTTATTAATTGGCCTGATTTCAGTATTGTTGTGTCTTAGGGAATATGGAGGCCAGAGGAGAAGGAAAGAAAAAGGGAGTGGCTGGTTGGTGGAACAGTCAGAACACACGCATTTATCAATTGCATTCGCTGTCAAAATGGGCATGGTTCATGGTGCCATAAAAGTTACAATAGTAACATCAAAGATCACTGAACACAGATCACCATAACAAATATAATATTAATGAAAAATAAATATTCTGAGAATTACCAAAATGTTTTGCAGAGACACGAGGTGAGCAAATGCTGTTGGAAAATTACACCAGTGTGGACTTAGTCAAGACAGGGCTATCACAGATCTTCAATTTCTTAAAAAAAAAAAAAAAAAAAAAAAAAAGGCAGTATTCCTGAAGCACAATAAAATGAGGCATGCATGTAAAACAATCTAGAAAGATTAGTAGGTTATTTTAACCTGGACAATGTCAGAAAGGAGGTTTTCTAGAAGGGTGATATGTTTATTTTCATAGTAATGTATTGACAAGATTAAGACTATGGCAAAAAGACTTTAGAAGAAAGAAACAGTATAAACGTAAGCCCTTAAGATGAGTAGAAGAAAGAGTCTATTTTTTGTTTTATGTGCTTGTAATCATAACCTAAGCCCCACTTACGGATTCATTGCTGACCTCAGGTTTGCTCACTGATTTCTACAAGAAGTCAATGCCTTTGATTGTGTTTGGCAAGAATTTATTAAGGCCACCCAAGCTATTTGCAACAGGTCATTGCTTCTAATGCTTGCTTTTTTAGAAGTGAGGCTTAATTTTCATTGAAGTCTGTTTTCTCAAAAAAGAAATCACACAAATTAAGGATCAGGGCTCAGTGAATTATATATTTCTGGTTCAGGTACCAGCTTATTTCTGATTCATGTACATTGTGGTCTTGCATAGTGTTTCTGTTTTTTTGTTTTTGTTTTTTGTTTGTTTTTGGTTTTTTAGTGTTGATATATGTCTCCAACATTCTTGACTCTAAAATATTGATATTTTAGGGCACCTGGGTGGCCGAACATCCGACTCAGCTCAGGTCATGATCTCCTGGTTTGTGAGTTCAAGCCCCACATCAGGCTTACTGCTGTCAGTGCACAGAGACAGTTCAGATCCTCTGTCCCCTTCTCTCTGCCCCTCCCCCACTTGCACTCACTCTCAAAACTAAATATTTAAAATATTGATGTTTTATTTATATACAGGTAATCAAGTAGCTCCTAAATTATTATAATTTAAACTTCTGCCTAAAGCTTATAATTTTAGTAATGATAATAAATCCCAAAGACTCAACGTCTTATCATATAATGTGTTGTAAAGAGTTTAGTCACCAAAATTGATTCACATTTATGTTTTGGAAACATTTTAGAAGTAACAGCATTATTTTTATTCAGAAAATACCAGGTAAACTATTTGAAAGCAATTGATCATTTCTCTCAGAAGTATATGGAGACAATTTTGTGGCAAGATGAAGTAACATTTTCTTCCTCTTCAGCCCTAATGGTTTTCTTTTTCAGAGTATCCTATAGTTAGTGCTTGGAGGACATAAAAGAAACAAAGAATTTTTCTCCATATATGTATCCCTCTTTGGGTCCTCCCCTCCTCTGTGTTTTGTTTTGTTTTGTTTTTCAGTGAGTATCTATGTTCCTTATAAATAAGATTAAGTTAATCTCCCCATACAGAAACAGTTATATTACCTCCTCATTGAGAAAACACTCAGTTTTCAATGTTTATTTTTTTTTAACGTTTCCTCATTTTTGAGAAACAGAGCAACATTTTGAGAAACATTTTGAGAAACAGAGACAGAGCGCAGTTGCGGTGGGAGGAGTGCAGAGAGAGAGCGGGAGACACAGAATCCAAAGCAGGCTCCAGGTTCTGAGGTGTTAGCCCAAAGCCTGATGCAGGGCTTGAACTCACAAACCACAAGATCATGACCTTGGTAAGTCAGTTGCTTAACCGACTAAGCCGCCCAGGCACCCTCAATCTTTTTTTTTTTTTTTTTTTTTAATAAAGATTTATTTCTTTATTTTGAGAGAGACAGACAGCACGAGTGGGGGAGGGACAAAGAGGGAGGGAGAGAGAATCCCAAGCACACTCTGTGCTGTCAGCACAGAGCCTGACGTGGGACTTGAACTCAAAAAATTGTGAGATCATGACCTGAGCTGAAACCAAGAGTTGGATGCTTAACCAACTGAGCCACCAAAGTGCCCCCAATCTTTTCTCTTTTTTAATGCATATTTATTTTTGAAAGAGAGAGAGAACAGGGAATGTGTGCTGCACACAAGCAGGGAGAAGCAGAGAGAGAGGGAGACAGAGGATCTGAAGCAGGCTGTGTGCTACTAACACAGAGCCCGATGTGGGGTTTGAACTCCCAAACCGTGAGATCACGACCTGAGTTGGATGCTTAATCAACTGAGCCACCCAGGCACATCTCAGTTTTCAATCTTAACTTCTAACCAGAGATTTAAAAAATTTATACCTCATATGTTTATAGTCCTGTAAACTACCATTGTGATTACAACTCAAAGCTCCAGTTGTGTTTACATTTCTTATTTTATGAAAAGGATGAAACATTTAGCTCTAGGATCCTATGCAGTTAGTAGAACCTTCTGGATATTAGATAATTTGTTATTCTCTTGTGATTAAGTGATGATGCTGTGAAATGGATGGAATTGAAAACATGAAAAATGTGGGGGGAAACCACAGTGGTGTTTTCATTTTATGCCTGGACAAACTTAAAATGACTTCCTATTGACATGCTGGATATCGTCTTAAATGACTAGAAGGCATCACTTACCTTTAGGCCACAATGTCTGATGAAGATACTTATAGAAAAGTTAGTTTTGAGAAGAAACATAATACACCAAAATATTTCTAATTTTCTGTAAGTTGTTGACTGAAATTGTTTTGTTTGGATCAGTGTAGGGTGAAAGCCGTTCATCATTTTTTTTTTTTTGTTTTTGTTTCTAAATAAAAATAAAACTAATGCTGAGAATATTGTTTAAAAAACATATTTAAAAGTTATCAAATATTGAAATGTTGGGGACTGCTGTTTGTCTTGGTACAACAGAATCATTTTTAACCAATAAAAATACACCTAAATGTCACTTAAACTTTCTGAACGTTACTCCCATTTCCAGAACTGTTTTCCCATTGGTGGCTATTAACTGAAAATAGAATTTAGGAGTGCTTGGGTGGCTCAGTCAGTTAAGCATTAGACTTTGGCTGAGGTCATGATCTCCCAGTCAGTGGGTTTGAGGCCTGTGTCTGACTCAGAGCCTAGAGCCTGCTTAAGATTCTGTGTCTCCCTCTCTGTCTGCCCTTCCCCCACTCATGCTCTGTATCTCTCTCTTTCTCAAAAATAAACAAACATTTATTTTTAAATTAAAAAAGAAAAGGAACTAGAAGTTAATTGTAGTAACGATTTACCTCATTTTTTTGAGAAATTAATAGAAATTAGATTTTTTGATTTCAGGACATAATTTAGAATGAACGTATCACATTATTTCCTTGATTATATGAGTGAAGAAAGAATTGTGTGGATAATAGAAAACAGTCCATTCTCTCTGTCATTTGAATCTTTATGATTTTAGTTTTTTTAATGTTTATTTATTTTTGAGAGAGAGTGTGCAAGCTCACAAGCGGGGGAGGGGCAGAGAGAGGGGAAAACACAGAATTGGAAGCCTGATGTGGGGCTTGAACCCTGAACTGTGAGATCATGACCTGAGCCAAAGTCAGACACTCAACCAACTGAGCCACCCAAGCGCCCCTATGATTTTGTTTTTGAAAGATAGATATTATGTTTATTTGATTTAAATCATAGTCTAGATTCTAGGCTTCTGAATTAACCAAAATAAACCAGGAATTATGAAAATATGTATACACAGGACTTAATTATCTATGGATTTTAATTATGTAAAACTTTTAAATCTGTATGTCTTAACATATATGTACAGAAATTTTAAAATCTCTGGTATTCTTAACAAATCAGACATGTGAAGCATAGGATTAATGTTGGAACACTATCTTTAGGAAAATTTTCTCTTTTCAGTGCACATACCTGTTTTTACCCTCCTGTGAAGTCCACAGATGTGGATGGTACCAATCTTTGTATTTAATGAGTATAATTCCCATTGTCCTAAGAGAATTAAACTTTATCTTTCAAAGTAGGTGATTTTTCTACTCTGAAACCAGATATGTTGTTATATTTGGAACACTAAACATGGCACAGGAATATATCAGGGAAACTTCATTTATTTGTGAAAGCTTTAAAAAATGACTTACCTCAGTATATTTTTTCTTTAATTATTAATGAGAAGGATTTGGTCACTGAGTTATTTTCCTGTTATCGTGTGTGTGTGTGTGTGTGTGTGTGTGTGTGTGTAAAATGCAGCCATTTATGGAAATAGAGTTTACAGTCAATTTACCATCAAATTGCATTGCCTTGATTAGAAGTTTCTAATCTTGCTTTGTACCAGTAATTTATTCTTATTTTAAATCCTGGGTAGGCAGACTACTACCACATGCCAAATCCATCCAGACACCTGTTTCTGTAAGGCCTTTTCTTTTCTTTTCTTTTCTTTTTTTGCTGGTAAAATATTTAGGTCTTTTACATTTTTAAACAGGAAAAGAGTGAAAGGAAGAATAATATGTCATGGCACGTGAATGTTCTGTGACATTCAAGCTTCACAGAATGTCAGTAAATAAAGGTATTAGAAAACAGCCTTACTCTTTCATTTGTGTATTGTTCATGGTATTGTTTGGCAGCTTGTGGTGCTACAGTAGTAGAGTGGAGTCCTTGCATTGGAGATAGTATGACCCTCAAAGCCTAATCTACTTTTACTCTCTGGCCAAGTTAGGAAAAGTTTGCCAACCCTTGGTTTAAATCATGAAAATATGTGGAGGCTTTCATTGATAGATTTAGTTAAACTGCAGATGGTTTAGGCAACTCTGCTTTTTCTTTTTTAAGATCTTTGTAGTAGTTCTCAGACTAAGTAGATTTCCTGTTCAAGTAAATCCTTACTAACAAAGTGGATTCTTTTATAAGTTATACAAGAATTGTTGTGATAGCAGTGGATGTCACTCTTGACCTATGTGGACTTAACATTCATGTTTTTTAACTGTTGGCTAGCAACCCCAGGGATCTAAGGACCGGCAATTATTTGTAGTTTTGCTGAAGCATGAATTTAAATGATGACTGTGGGAAAATGGCATGGCAATGAATGTTCAGTTACTTTACCTGACATTCAACATACAGGTAGTTGCTTTTATGAATAACTCTTATAAAATACAATCAAGTGTCATTTTTTTTTTAATGGGGAAGTGTGTGTAATATGGGATTTAAGAGGTTACTACAAAGGTCAAGGATTTTATTGTAGGGGAAAAAATCATTCCATTACTAAGCCACATATCAGTATCAGTTTGAAAGCAGGTATTAGGTCATTCTGTAACAGAAATTGTCCAAAGGGAGAGAAACTTAGTTTTGTGATATTGTATTCTAAAATGAAAGTGCTATTCTAGACATCGGTTAGGACTTTAGAGCAAATCTGTTATAATTAAGCCAATCCGCTCAGTCACCTAGATAGAAACTAACAGCTGGTATATTCTCTGATTCAAGCCTCTGTTGGCTGTTCTGTCAGTAGTTCCATCCAGAGTGTATGTGACATAAAGAAAATATTTGTTGAATCAGTAAGGAGCACTGTGTTATGGTAAGATAAATCATTTCCTTATTATCTTAGAAAATTTGTTCACATATATTTTGAACACTGTCATAATATTCCTGTTCTTAAACCTAGTCAGGCATATCTGAATATCTTAGTCCTGTGATCTTATTTTTTATGCTATTATAATTATAACAATGTAAATTAAATATAAATTATAATTTTTTTCCTTTGAACTGGAATGAAGTAGAGAATTGGTTCAAAAATAAGGGTAGTACAGTAGTCTTAATGTCAAAGTACAGATTCTAACCTGATTTTAAAATTTTTTATATTTTGAGGAATACTTTTTTTAAAAAAAATATTCCATCATATTCTTCTCTACACAAGAAAAAAAATCTGGTTTTTTTTTTTATTACCTCAGATAGTAATTTAGGGCAGTGTTTACCTAGAAATATACCATTTCAGAGTCTGTAGGTCATGATGAAGTCATATTGCCAAAATATTCTCTTTTATGCTTTCTGATTGTAAGACTGCATCAGTTTGGGTCACCTGGGTGGCTCAGTCGGTTAAGCGTCCGACTTCAGCTCAGGTCATGATCTTACACTCCGTGAGTTCACGCCCCGCATCAGGCTCTGTGCTGACAGCTCGGAGCCTGGAGCCTGCTTCGGATTCTGTGACTCCTTCTCTCTCTGCCCTTCCGCCTCTCACTCTGTCTCTCTCTCTCAAAAATAAATAAACATTAAAAAAAAATTAAAAAAAAAACTGCATCAGTTTAACATCCAAAGTCTCCCCTCTTAGATAAGTGTTAGACTGTTGCTACCTATGAATTTCACATAACTAATGTGAGGGGGGGTTACAGAAAGATAACTTCCACCTGACTCTGTTCAATTCTTCACTTGACCCATTCTGACTTCATAAGATAAAGTTGCCTTTTACTTCTTACATATAATGTGAAGAAATATATCAAATTTTGAAAGGCAGTTATAGTAAACAGTCTTATTCATTCCTTTTCATTGTACTAACTCAGGGGAGAAAGAGTAGGTGAAAAGAGCCTGAGCTCTCTAGAGTTACAGAAGTAGATTAAAATGCTGTATCTCTCCATCATATCCTGATTATATGACCATGGACCTCTCTGGGTATATAACATGTAAATGGGCATAATAATTTAGACCTCAGAAAAGTGTTGTAAAAGTTGATTTGTATGGAAGCACCTAGTATGGTAGCATGGTATCTGCCATGGTAAACATGCAATCATGTTAGCTGTTGTTATTTATAGTCAGGTACCCCACTGATGTTTAATTAGAGCAAGCTTCTGCTCTCTTTGCAAACAGAGGAACAGCACACAAATGAACCGTAAAGGTCCAGAACCTAATCACTTAAGGCATTGTTTAGAACTTTCCTGTGTTTTCTATATAAGCTTCTAGTTAAAACAAATCTTGTTGATCTGGTTAAGTCATTTGCTGGAGGTTATAATTCATAGAATAATATATTGGATAGAATTTATGGAGGAGAGGAGATTCACAGAGGGTGCTGTTGCTTCACTCTCTGGGTGATTTGTTTTGGGGAAATTAAAGAATACATATTATTTTAGTTAGTCAATATAAAAATTATGTGTATAGGTAACTTAATTACTAAAAAGTGAAGTACTGTGTAATTTTTTAAAATCTCATACCAACTCAGGGCACAGCTGAAGTTCTTTATTAACCAGTTGTATTCCAAAAGATTCTGAATAATCATATTAATAATTAATACTAATTACAGATCCTTAGTTTCAGTTCTCTGCGAGTTTGCCTTATAGACTGTATCTGATTTTTAGCACTTTCACAAAATTGTTCAAGTCAATAAATGGAAAAAAAAAAAAAAAACACCTTGTTTGGCTACCTGGTAGTGGCTCTTGTAAGATTTGATCCTTTGTCCTTTAAAATGGGAATGATGACTACAATAGAAATACCTGTAACTTAGCACAATTCAAAAAGGAGTACTCCGGCAACAATAGGACTGTCATAACTGGACAGTATGTTGGGATAATTTTCTTGGATTTTAACTAATTTAGTAATACATGTCATCCAGTACCGTAGATAATTAAGAATTAGATGTCTTAAGAAAGCTAATTGTAGTTATTTTTTAAAAAATCTTATTGTAAAAACACATTCATTAAGATGGAAAGAGGCAGATATTAGTGACTGCTTTATAGATGAGGAAATTGGTCCATAGAAATTTGATCTATAAGGTCATTTCAGTAAATAGATTCAAGTTGTCAGTTTTTAATGGTGTGTTTTTCTCACTAGAAATGGGTCATTGTTGAGGAGATATTTGTATGTTTAATGATCCTGGAAATATAGCCTGTTATCTTAATGTTTTAAATAAAATATAAATAAACATTGAGCAATTTATATATCCCAGTAGGTGTGTTTTTTTTTTTTTTTAAGTAAACTCTACACCTAATGTGGGGCTTGAACTCATGACCCCGAGATCAAGAGTCACATGCTGTACTGACTGAGCCAGCCTGGCCCCCCTACGCCTAGTAGTTTTAAACTGTGAAGTTTCATGGGTTTCTTTCTTTTTTTTTTTTTTTTAAATGTTTCTTTATTTTTGAAAGAGAGAGAGAGAGAGACAGCATGAGCAGGGGAAGGAAGGACAGAGAGAGAGGGAGACACAGAATCGGAAGCAGGCTTGAGGCTCTGAGCTGTCAGCACAGAGCCTCACTGGGTGGGGTGAGGGGGCTCGAACTCACAAACTGCGAGATCATGACCTGAGCCAAAGTCAGATGCTCAACCGACTGAGCCACCCAGGCACCCCTCTTTTCTTTTTAAATGTTTATTTACTTATTTTTGAGAGAGAGAAAGAGAGGGAGACACAGAATCCTTAGCAGTCTTCAGGTTCTGAGCTGTCAGCACAGAGCCCAACACGGGGCTGAAACTCATGAACTGTGAGATCATCACCTAAGCTGAAGTCAGATGCTTAACTGACTAAGCCACCCCAGCGCCCAAAACCGTGAAGTTTCAATACAGGAAACTGGTTTTTTAGACCATACCCATGACTGTCTGTGAAGTATTGCCAGTGTTGCTTTAACAGCAGTTTATACCCCTTCTACCCCAAAGTATGAAAGATTGGAAGTAGTAGACCATAGTAAACTTAAAATAAGTCAGCAGTGGGGCATCTGAGTGGCTCAGTTGGTTACGCGTCTGACTTTGGCTCAGGTCAAGATCTTACGGTTCATGAGTTCAAGCCCCACGTCAGGCTTGAGCTGACAGCTCAGAGCCTGGAGCCTGCTTCAGATTCTGTGTCTCCCTCTGTCTGAACCTCCCTTGCTTGCACTCTGTCTCTTGCTCTGTCTCAAAAATAAATAAACATTAAAAATTAAAAAAGAAGAAGTCAGCAGTGACACCCAGGTGATTGTGTAGTGTTTTTCTAGACAAGTGCCCATCTTTTTTCCAATTAAATGTCTAGAATAAGGGAAGAGTGGTTATAATAAAGACAGGTGTTTAGAGAAGATTCATAGCTGTGGAAACAAAACCAGAATGCACATGTTTGAAGAACTATAAGGTAGGGAAGTGATTAGACTTGTTTGTTGACTTTGAAGAGTTAAGCTTGGATCTGTGTGTGGAAGCTAAAGTAAGGAAGACTTTGAAAGAACTTGATAGTTGTCAGAGCTATCTGGAAATGGTAATGGTTTTCCTTGGGAGATAGAATGTTTCCTTTGTTTTGTTGTCATAGAATAGACTGTCACCTGGTGTGCATCAAGAGGTTTAGAGTCTGAACTTTTCCATGGTATTTTCTGTTCCTAAAATAAAGAGGGTAAGTAAGTGTGCAGTGTATTATTAAAGGGGTGTGGAAAAAAGGGATTGCTAGAAAGTTTCTTTACAAAAAAGAAGACCTGTCATGGACATTCCACCCCCTCCCCCAAAATGACAGATTTTATCTACATTTTGTATGATACTTTTCCACTCTAGTATTTCCTTCTGTAAAGTAGCATTTCAGTTTATTTGCGAAGGAATATAGTTGATAACTTTGAAGGCCTGTATTTCTTCCTCTTGGTTGGTATTCACTAGGTATAAATGAAATATCAGAGTATTTGCCACACTATTATTGCAAAAATACATACATGATAGCCCCTTAAGGTCATCATGAGATGAGAAGAAAAAGCTTTATTTAGATAAACTTTAGAAGACTGAAGTATGACCTGCTTGATTAGGGGTCCTTCTTTGTACTCTTCAGCTACTTTTCGACTTTTCCAAATTGCCACATTATTTTTATTCACCAGATAGAATTCCCTTCACTCTGCTCCCTTCTGTTCACTGGTTTCCATGATCTGCCAGTCCACTTTCATAAGGGCCGCCAATTGACAGTGCTGCTTTGTTGTTCTTCCCAGCTCTACTCTAGGGCTCCTGCCGCTGACCTCAAATGCAGGAGCAGCAGAGGTGCTTTGAGAGAGAGAGAACAGAATGTCAAAGAGTCCAGCGGGGGACCAACAGATTGTGGGAAACCATGTGACTGTGTGATTCACATCTCCAAGGAGAGAGAACCGGTTGTTTCTGTGTCTAGATCCACCCTGTTATGAGGATAATACCATCAATAATGTAATTTTAATTGCCTGGATGCTTTGACACTGGGTTTTAGCAGTGAAGTTACTGGTCAGATGAGTTTGAGTAGAACTGAATTTGATGGCATTTAAATCAAGAGAGTGGATAATGACTTTTGTAGTTTAAAACATTTTAGGCATTATGGGAAGAGGGTAATTCATCTATGTATATATGTATTGTCACTAAAATATTCAACTCGATTCTTTTGCTACCAGCCTTAGATGACCTGATGCTATTTGGTTTGTATATTGCTTCTCATCCTGAAACCCTTAAAAATGTGACTTATCTAAGGCCACACTTAAAGTTAGAAAACACATTAGTAAATTTCAAATTTTGTCTAGGAGTGTTGTCAAGGATCAAATCTTACATAGGTTAATTTCTTATGCTCTGCTGTTATGTAATTGCTAATGAACTATAACTTATGAATTTGTGTTTTTACATACATTTAGATGAAGGAATTTTCTTCAATCCTTAGAAAATATAGGAGGGAGAGTTCGTAATATTAACGTTAGGACAGCGTAACATGGACCTTTCTTTTAATCTGTAATTCTAGGACGACATAGACAGCCTAAACCCAGTTCTCAGGGACAACCCGCAACTTCAGGAAGAAGTGAAAGTCTGGGTAAAGGAACAAAAGGTTCAGGAGATTTTTATGCAAGGTAACTATTTTGAAGTTCTGCATTAAATTTTTTTGGAACTGGGCAGTTTTTCATGTTTGGTTTTGGTTGTTCAATTACATGCAATATAAATAGAAGACCCAGTTTAATATTTTGAGTTCTGTCCAGTCGAGGGAAAATAGCAAAATCATAATTTCAGTAGAAAGCTCATAACTTCACCAGCTTACTAGCTCATCTGAGTTAAATGACTGGCATGAAATTATAACCACACAGGTGTTTTGTTGATAGGAAAATTTCCATATTACAGAATAAAGTTAGGTGTGTCCTTCCTGGAGAAGGAAGCATTGTTTGAGTAAAGGATTGCCCAAAGCCACAAATGATTTCCTTTGAAGAATGCTGTTAGTATCTGATAAAAGTGGCCTATTTCAGTTCACCTTCCTCAGCAATGACCATCATACTAGTTTTAGTTTTGTTTCTTTTTTTAGTAAGTTATAAATTTGTCTATAACATGTGACTTTCAAACCAGTGGGGTTTTATAATTCTTAGTGATTTCTTTTTCTATTTGTAAAATCATATAAGCTTTTTGTGACATTGAATTGAAACTAGGACAGTATGGCATGAAGTATTGATATTTTGTTGAATGGTTTTAAAAAGGAATTTTGTTTTTAAATACCCATATTTATCTCAACCCTCAACTTCCATGTCATTTAACTTCAGTTATAATAGAGATCATCTCTAAGGTGTGGCTACTCTGCTTTGTATGGGTACTTATAGAGCAGATCATCTATGTATTAAATTCTTCTTAGGCTAAATATTCTTTAAAACTTACTATAGAGAATATGAAAAAATGCATAGAAATAGTATATTTCAGCAAACTTCCATGTGCCTATCTTCCAGCCCTAACAGCTATAAAACCTTGGTTGGTCCTGCCCCATCCACGCTCCTGTTTCCTTCCATCAAATTCAGTCATCGCCGAATTTTTTAAACAAAGCCAGCATACCATTATTATGCCCCCCCCAAAATTAATAGTTCTTTAATATTAAATACTGGATACTCAAGTTCAAATTTTCACTTATTTTGTAAATGTCTCAAATGACTTTTAACAGGTTTGATTGATTTTTATTATTTTATTTATTTATATATTTTAGATCAGGGGATCCAAAAAATGTCCACAATTTAATGGGTTGATGTGTCCCATCTCTTTTCCTCTTTTCCTTGCAATTTATTGAAGATGCCAGGCTAATATATTTTAGCAACTTTTGTTTTCTTACCCTATTTATAGAGGTGAAAAATTGAGGCAGTATAGTCCCTGTTCAACCTAAGCAGAATTATTTGAGGCGGACTCTAAATTGTGTTTTGTGGTAGGAATAAGACCGTTAAAAATTGAAAATTGTGCTAATAGAAATTGAAAATTGATCATACTTATTCTGTAAGCTGTTGCCATATTACATTCTTAGAGTCTTATTCTTCCACAGTTAGAAAAGACTAGAGTTTGTATAATCGATTATCATGGCTCCGAATATATTTAATTTATAGGTCAAGTGGAACATTTTCTATACATTTGTTAATTGACTTATATTTCAGGCCAACATTAGCATAGTTTTGTTTTGAAACTGGCAAATAAATATTAAACCATTAATTGGTATGTTAAATGGCTTATAACTGTATGCCCAGGAATTAAAAATCAATTCATTCCTAGATCTCTCACCTAAATGTTTTATTTGACCTGTCAACTTCATATTCTTAATTTTTATAAGAGGCAAAATAATGAGAATTAAAGAAGATTAAGCACTTACACATTTTGAAAGCGTTTGTAAATTGTCCATGTATAATGCTGTCATCAAGGTGTATCAGTTTCCATCCGATCCCTCACAGTTCTTGTTAAACTTTTAAATATTTGATACCATTTTAGTACCTGAATTGAAGAAATTTTTATCTCCCATTATTCTCTTCTGTGGACTGACTTTTGTTTTAATAGGTAAGTGTGAATATATGCAGATATATATTATTATTATTTAATCCTTCCCTTTAAAAAGTGAGTTTAATCTAAAAGTACACCATAGTTCTTTATTTAGAATGCCTTTTAGTGCCATATTTATAATTCACTTAATAATCTCTGTATGTTGCAAGACTTTGGCAGCTTTTTCTAGCTGTCAACAGAAGAATTAAAATTTGTAGTTGTTATGTAGAGTTTTGGCAACTAGAAAACTCAAGATAATGGAATCCCAAATTACCTTTTCATTTCAGCCACATAGTCCTGTACCCCACACCTATTAAGTAGCTTTGTAGCCTTATGACTTTCTAGATGACTATAACTTTACATTTTATATTGTCCTTTTATTAACTCATGATGCCAGAAATAGTCTTTCTGACTTAAAGTATTTTATTTCCATTGAGTTAGAACATATATGTGTAGTAGAGTGTGTGTAATGATAACTTCACAGTGATCTGGCGCTAAGGTATATGTAGTCACTTCTAATACATTTTTTAAAAACCAATATTTGAAAATGATATTACTCATCTATCACAAAGCTCCTGTTTCTCCTAAAAGGTATTCTTCAATGAAAATGTCTCCATTTAAGATACCCCTGTTTCTTGTGTGTGTGTGTGTTTTTTTAAGGTCCTTATTCCTTAAATGGATACAGAGTGAGAGTATATAGACAAGACTCTGCCACCCAGTGGTTTACTGGCATAATTACTCATCATGATCTCTTCACTCGCACCATGATCGTTATGAATGATCAGGTAACTAGTCCAACTAATAATACTTTTGAAGAGAGATACTTACAATTCAGATAGTCCATGCCTCCCAAAAAATGGTTCAATAAGTTTGCAGTAAATAATTTTCATCTCTTAAGTTTTTTCTGTAGTAATATACTTCTAATAAGTTTAAGTGTATCTGATGTTTATTAGAGGTCACTTTAGGTCACAGTGAGGTAGTAATACCAAATTTATTTCAACACTGGTCAAATAAGTCTCTGAAATAGAAGCATCAAACTCTTTTGAGTATTCTTTTTTTTTAATCCTTTCATCAGCTAATATTTTCTTTCTTAAAATCTGTTTTTCTATCTCCAGTAATAAATGTATTTCCCAAATGATTGCTTTTCACTAATGAAAACTAATGCACACCATTGTAGTTCTTTTCAAGTCAAGTTTCATAGTTGGTATGCTTCCTTAAGTATTAAGGATATAAATTTCATATGAAGTTTTTTAAATTTTTTTATCTTATTATTTTTTTAATGTTTATTTATTTTTAAGAGAGAGAGAGACAGTGTGAGCGGGAGATGGGCAGAGAGAGAGGGAGACATAGAAACAGAAGCAGGTTCCAGGCTCTGAGCTGTCAGCACGGAGCCTGACGCGGGGCTCAAACCCACGGACCGCGAGATCATGACCTGAGCCAAAGTCGGACGCTTAACCGACTGAGCCACCCAGGCACCCCTCATATGAAGTTTTAAAGAACAGTCTGAAAGTCTTGATTTCAAATCTTTCAAAGCTGTAGCTAAAAAAAAAAAAATATATTTACACCTTGCTACCTGAGTGGATTGTGGAGGGTTTCTGAATAATTGAGTACCCCTTTAGAAACAGTTCAAATGCTTTGCTTAAAATTTTAGCCAAATTGCTGAATAAATTATATTGGTTAATTGTATTTATTTGTTTTTCCTAAAATGGTGGCAAACTTTCATTTCTTAATGGAACATAGAATTGCCTTTAGTTTTTAAAATAGTTACTTGTTTAACATGTCTTTTTAAAAAATTATTACCATTTGTATTCATTTACACAATTTTTGTCATTTTCTTCTTAAGTTCTACTTTCCTAGTTTTATTTTATAGCTGCTTTTTGGAAATTCCTTTTTTTTTTCATTAAAATATTTATTTTAATGTTTATTTATTTTTGAGAGAGAGAGCGCGCAAGCAGGGGAGGGGCAGAGAGAAGGGGAGACACAGAATCTGAAACAGGCTCTAGGCTCCTAGCTGTCAGCGCAGAGCCCAATGTGAGGCTCAAACTCAGACTGAGATCATGACCTGAGCTGAAGTCAGACGCTTAACCAATTGAGCCACTCAGGTACCCCTTAACTTTTAAATTTTTTCAAAGTTTATTTATTTATTTTGAGAGCAACAGAGGGAGTGGGGGAGGGGTAGAGAAAGAGGGAGACAGAGAAATTCTAAGCAGGCTCCGTGCTAACAGCACAGAGCCCAGTGCAGGGCTTGAACCCATAAAACCATGAGATGGTGACCTGAGATGAAACCAAGAGGCAGATGCCCAACCAACTGAGCTATCCAGGCGCCCCTAGAAATTCCTATTTTTAAAATACATTTTATGACTTGGCATTATACTCCTAATTGATTCTTTTTTTTTTTTTTTTTTTTTTTTTTTTTTAACGTTTATTTATTTTGGAGACAGAGAGAGACAGAGCATGAACGGGGGAGGGTCAGAGAGAAAGGGAGACACAGAATCCGAAACAGGCTCCAGGCTCTGAGCTGTCAGCACAGAGCCCGACGCGGGGCTCAAACTCACGGACCGCGAGATCATGACCTGAGCCGAAGTCAGCCGCTTAACCGACTGAGCCACCCAGGCGCCCCTACTCCTAATTGATTCTTAGCCTTGCTTTTTTTAAGATATACTTGCAATAAATATATTTGCTTTTAAATTTTTGGTTAGCAGAAGAAACAGTAGGTTTCAGAATGTTAAACAAGCTAATATTATGTTTGATGACTAAAACTGATTTATTGCAAGTCTGACAGTATCTTATGAATTAAGTATCCCAAACTGATTTTTAAACATTTTCTACTCAGTAGTTATACCTAATATTATATCGACTAGCTGATTGGATTTAATTTTTGTTCTTGTTTTGTGTTGTGGATTAGGTACTAGAACCACAGAATGTCGATCCTTCTATGGTTCAAATGACCTTTCTAGATGATGTTGTTCACTCTTTGTTAAAAGGTGAAAATATTGGCATCACATCACGGCGAAGGTCTCGCGCCAGTCAAAATAGCAACGCTGTTCACGTATGTATGTTGTTAATGATGTATTATTATATACATATTTTTCCTTAGATTACTTAGGATCAGGTAATAAATAATCATTGTTCAATCGGTTATTTTTAGGGTCATTATACACGTGCCCAAGCAAATAGTCCCAGACCAGCAATGAACTCCCAAGCTGCTGTACCAAAACAGAATACACACCAGCAACAGCAACAAAGAAATATTCGTCCAAGTAAGAGGAAGGGCTCAGATAGCAGTATACCAGATGAAGAGAAGATGAAGGAGGAAAAGTATGAGTATATAGCACGAGGAGGTAGGACTCAATTTTTTTAAGGGAATGAGAACAAATAAAACAAAAATACACTTAAAAGGTACTTATTTAATATTTTAGTTATGCAAAATAAAACTGTTCCTTTTTTTTATCTTACAGAAAATGCTAAAGGGAAAAACAAACAGTTGATGAATAAAAGAAGGAAACCTGAGGAAGATGAAAAGAAACTAAATATGAAAAGACTACGAACCGACAATGTTTCAGACTTTTCTGAGAGCAGTGACTCAGAAAATTCAAATAAGAGAATAATAAATAATTCCTCAGAGCAGAAGCCAGAGAATGAGTTGAAAAATAAAAACACTTCAAAGGTAAATGGAGAAGAAGGAAAATCCCAGAATAATGAGAAGGTAGGAGAAGAGACACTAATAATAGACAGCCAGCCTCCCTGGGATCAAATACAGGAAGATAAAAAACATGAAGAAGCAGAGAAGCAGAAGTCTGTTGACACTCAGCTTCAAGACAAAATGATTATTCGTTCATCAGAGCAGGCCACACTTTCTGATCATAATCCTAACGATTTACTTCTTCAAGAATGCAATATGGAAAAAACACATACAGTGGAATCATTACCAAAGGAGAAATTTGTGTCCAGACCACCCACACCAAAATGTGTTATTGATATTACGAATGACACTAATTCAGAAAAGGTGGCTCAGGAAACCTCCAGTACCTTTGGCCTTCAGACACTTCAGAAAATGGATCCTAATGTTAGTGATTCAAAACATTCTATTGCAAATGCAAAATACTTGGAAACAGCAAAACAAGATTCCGACCAGAGCTGGGTCAGTGATGTAGTTAAAGTAGATTTAACCCAATCAAATGTTAGGAGTGCTTCCTCAGGAAATGATCACCTGAATATGGAAAAAGAGAAAAACCAGTATGTCTCTTATATGTCTTCTCTGAGTGCAGTTTCTGTCACAGAAGATAAGCTGCATAAGCGAAGCCCACCCCCAGAGACAGTAAAATCTAAACTTAATACTTCAGTAGATATTCACAAGACAAAATCAAATCCCTCACCTGAAGTTCTTAAACCTAAAATTACCCATTCTCCTGATTCTGTAAAGTCTAAGGCCAATTATGTGAACAGCCAAGCTGCTGGTGAGAGAAGACTGGCAAACAAGATAGAACATGAGTTATCAAGATGCAATTTTCATTCAGTTCCTACTCGAGGCAGTACCTTAGAAGCTACAAAGAGCCCTCTTATCATTGATAAAAATGAGCATTTCACAGTTTACAGAGATCCTGCACTTGTTGGGTCAGAAACAGGAACTAATCACATTTCACCTTTCTTAAACCAGCATCCCTTTCCTCTTCATTCTTCATCCCACAGAACCTGTTTAAATCCAGGTACCCATCACCCTGCCTTAACTCCTGCACCTCACTTACTTGCGGGATCATCTAGTCAAACTCCAATACCTACCATTAACACTCACCCTCTGACTAGTGGTCCACACCATTCTGTTCATCACCCTCATTTACTTCCTACTGTGTTACCTGGAGTGCCTGCTGCCTCCTTACTTGGTGGCCACCCACGACTAGAGACTGCTCACGCCAGCAGCTTGAGCCACTTAGCATTAGCACACCAGCAACAGCAACAGTTATTACAGCATCAGTCCCCTCATCTTCTTGGACAAGCCCATCCTTCTGCTTCATATAATCAGCTTGGACTTTATCCAATTATTTGGCAATATCCAAATGGAACACATGCATACTCAGGACTTGGTCTACCTTCTTCTAAGTGGGTTCACCCAGAAAATGCAGTTAATGCTGAATCTTCTTTAAGGAGGGTAAGTTACATTGTGGTTTGGCACACATCAATATATGTGTATTAATCAACATGTATACAAGTGCGTTTCCAATATCCCATTAATTTTTTGTCTTATTATAAAATATGTTAGAATCTTTCAAGCACTAATTTTTCCAATCATAGTGAAACTTTTGATACTTAGTAACTTTGGAACCATGGAAGCTGATATCTCAGAAAAGCCTACATACTTTTAAAAGCCAATTTAAAGAAGTAAAACTTTTAGATTGGTTCTGACATATCTATTATGAAGAATGAATGTCTTGATAACTTATTATGGTACATATCTATAATTATGCTCAGCTAAATTACAAGTACAATTTGTGGATTAAAATTTATGTAAAGTTATATGTAAAAAAAAAATATATATATATATATATATATATATATATAAATTATATATAAATTGGATATATATCTTAAATTATTCTCAAGACAAATTTTTATGTTTCCCAGCTAGATATAATATTGATGGTATGTTACAAGCTGTGACTCTCTGAGGCTCTTATTCTCAGAAGGGTGCCTAAGTTGGAGACTTCTGATATTTGGGAGTAAAGTTGGGACTGAAGTCCTGCCAACATCAAATATGAGGAGTTTTGCTGAAGGTGGTGGTATAGAGAGCTCCTATTCCCTCATGGGCTAATGTGGTTTCTCTAGCCACATTTATTTTCATGCTAAGAAGTGATTGTTGAGGGCATTACCATCCACAGTATCAAAAAGAATGAGAATGGGTGTCTTAAACTCCACCAGACAACTTAGTCCTTGTCCTTGGTGCAGCTCAAGTTGCTCTTCAACTGTCTCCCCAGAATTTTTCTAAAACTTGATTGATGGATTGATTGATTAAAATCAATTAACATTAAATTTACCGTCCTAATCATTTTTAATGTACAGTTCAATAGTGTTAACTTTATTCACATTGTTGTGCAACAGATCTCTAGAACATTTTCATCTTGCAAAACTGAAACTTTATACCCGTTAAACACTAATTCCCTTTCCTCTTCCCCCTATTCTTTGGCCAACCACCTTTCACCTTTCTACTTTGTTTCTATGATTCTGACTGCTTTAGATACTCCAATTGATGCAGTCATACAGTATTTGTCCTCTTGTGGCTTCTTTCATGTAGCATATCTTTGAAGTTCATCCATGTTGTAGCATGTAACATGATTTTCTTTTTTTTTAAGCTGTGTAATATTCCATTATATGTATATTCCACATTTTCTCTATGCATTTGTCAGTGGACTTATGGGTAACTTCTACCCCTTGACTATAATGGATAGTGCTGCAATGAACTTCTGTATTTTTGACATCTTTCACAAGTTAGGCAAGAGGGGGTGATGATTTGGAAGGTAATGCTAGTGAGCTTCTCACTTAGGGATAATACTGCTTATGTAGAGCCTTGGTAATAAATGCAAGGGTGGTGTTCCTCATGCCAAGTCTGTCAGAGGAATTGTTATATTCTGGGTAGCAGTGGTGACATAGATTATGGTAGTAAGTCCTTCCTTGATTCCTAAGTTGTGATTGTGTACCTTGTTGGTAAAGGGACATCAGCTAGCAGTTAAGAGTTCTGACAGTTTTAAAGGATATTTCTTGTGGTTTAATCCCATAATAAATAATCAACTCCTTTGGACTCCATTTCTGTGTGAGTTTTGGTCTTCTTTAATGAAGTCACTAGTGAACTCCACAATTTATTCTGCACCAACATCCCCACATTTGATGTTGGCAGGATCTCATTTCTAGAAGAATTTTGCTTATGTTGATCTGATCCATAAGCTTCCCATTTCCATTCTTGATGGTGCTATTGAACTTGTGGCAGGTAGAATCTTACTGGAATGTATAAATTAAGTAGTTGAAGTCAATGAAGAGTCACTAATTACTACAGTATCCTCTTTACCGTTATTGAAAGCAGGCCTGGTGACCCTAGTGCCTAATGCACCCACATTTTACTCTGACCGTTCACTCTCATGTGTCACAAATGTAGATGCAGCTGATACTGGACAAAGACAGACTAGAACACATGGGAACTGAGAGCTGGCAAATCATTTTGAGTCTTCCATAATTTCCCAACCCTGAAAAATCAGTCTAAGTAACTGTTAGAAGTGGCTTGGGTAGTATTTTTCTCTCAGTTGTGTCAATCTAGCCTCCGTATATATATATTTAAGGGCATAAAATGTCTTCTTAACTGGTCACAAACTTGTTAAACTAAAAACAAGCATATCACATTTTCATTTGTTATGTAAAGTTATAAAGCAGTGAATTTAAGTAACATTTTGAACAAAAATGAAGATCTCTTAATCCTAATATTGTGAGTAGCAGTGAAGAAACAACTAGGAATTAATTTTTGTTGGTATTTTATAGTCAAAAATTTAACATTGCCATAAGTGATTGTAGCTTAAAATTTCTGGATAGTGTAAAACTGAGGCCTTTTAAACATATCTGCATGATCTTTATGCATATGTGCATGTGTGTCTAATGTGTATATATGTATTTTTTCTGTTATGTGAGGTTTATGCTTTATAATGTATATTTTTAATCCAAATAATTTTACAGCAGCATGTTTTTGTTATGATATCATACTGCTTTTGCATTATCACTTTGAGATGTAAAATATACTCTCTTTGTTAAAACCAAAGGGGATTTTCCCAATATCTCAGTGAAGTATAACTCCACAAAGTATGTTCTGGAAGAATGTCAGTGTGTATGTGTGTATGAATGTCAGTATAGAACGAATCCTTACACATGTAATTAGAGAGTTTTAAGTATCAACATAGAGATCAGTATCACCAAATATTCAGTATGAGAAAGGCAGCATATTGATATATAAAAGATTAATTTTGTTGTACTTCCACACTTCCAAGTTTAATGGTCCAACAGTGCTTATAGCTTGTAGTGGAAACAAAGTACAAGTGGCTTTCAAAATGTAATATTCTGCCAGTTCTAAGTAAATTGATGCATTGAAAAAGTTTGTTATTTTTGACAACAGAAATTGGCAAATGAACTTGATATTCTATTTCTGGTGACATGTACTTCAGTAATAACAAATTCTGTTTTTTGTATTAGCAGTATATATTTTTATGGTATTAGAATGTTAGGAAATCTGATGAACTAGGTTCTGTACATTTAGAAGTTAAAAGACAATGCTTTCAAGATCTGCATTCAATATAAAAAAAATAACAAATGTTTGGAAATTACTATGATGATAGAAGTTAAAAGACAATGCTTTCAAGATCTGCATTCAATATAAAAAAAATAACAAATGTTTGGAAATTACTATGATGATACTGATTGATTTTCCTACATCACATGGAAAAATCCATATAATTATGTTATTTATTTGTCTGAATAGTTCTTGTAAGATATATTTAGAAAAGGTCATTTATGCTTCATAAATATACATTAAAGTCCTGCTGTGATAACTGTGTTTAGCTTTTTCTAGTAATTGAAGTCTGATATATATATATATATGTATATATGTATATGTATATATGTATATGTATATATTTTTTTTTAAATAGAATTCTCCCAGTCCCTGGTTACATCAGCCCACCCCTGTGACCTCAGCAGATGGTGTTGGATTACTTAGTCACATTCCTGTCAGACCTTCCAGTGCAGAGCCTCATCGGTCTCTTAAAATTACAGCACATTCCAGTCCACCATTGACAAAAAGTTTAATAGATCACCATAAAGAGTAAGTTCACCAATGCTTAAAACTTACGAGTACCTCGTCTTTCATAGTTTTTCTTAATTTGATTTCTAAACAGATAATTTTAAGTTAAGAAACATCTTAAAACTAGGCTTTGAGTAAGTACTATTGTTTCCATTTTGATATACTTTCTAATGTACTCTGTATTATTAAAGTACATGCAAAGTCATGTTTTCCTTTCATAATATTATGCAGAAGCTATCTTCATATCATACCAGAAAAAGTTGTTACAGAAACCTTTATGTGTATTTTCTTTACAGAGAACTGGAGAGGAAAGCTTTCATTGAACCATTACGTTCTGTTGCATCCACATCAGCAAAAAATGACCTAGATCTGAATAGGTCACAGACTGGAAAAGATGGTCTATTGCATAGACATTTTGTGGATCCTGTATTGAATCAATTACAGAGACAACCCCAGGAGACTGGAGAGAGATTACACAAATATAAGGAGGAACACCGTCGAATCCTTCAAGAAAGTATTGATGTTGCTCCCTTTACAACTAAAATCAAGGGGCTTGAGGGTGAGAGAGATAGTTATTCCAGAGTAGCATTGTCATCTTCTAGCCCTAAAAGCCATGTCATTGTCAAACAAGACAAGGATGTAGAATGTTCAGTATCCGATCTTTATAAAATGAAGCACTCAGTGCCTCAGAGTTTGCCCCAAAGTAACTATTTCACTACATTGTCTAATAGTGTGGTCAATGAACCACCAAGGTCCTATCCATCCAAAGAGGTTTCACATATTTACACTGAAAAACAGAGTAATACCCTTGCTGCAACAGCTAATCCTCAAACTCTGACTTCATTTATATCATCTCTTTCAAAGCCTCCACCCTTAATTAAACACCAACCAGAAAGTGAAGGTTTAGTAGGCAAGATACCAGAACATCTTCCCCATCAAATTGCTTCTCACTCGGTAACAACCTTCAGAAATGATTGTAGGAGTCCTACCCATTTGACAGTTTCTTCTACAAATGCACTCCGGAGCATGCCTGCTTTACATAGAGCACCAGTATTTCACCCACCAATCCATCACAGCCTGGAAAGAAAGGAAAGCAACTATAGTAGTCTTTCCCCTCCAACTTTAACCCCAGTGATGCCTGTAAATGCTGGTGGGAAAGTTCAAGAATCACAAAAGCCTCCAACTCTAATTCCAGAGCCGAAAGACTCTCAGGCCAATTTTAAGAGTTCTTCTGAACAGAGTTTGTCAGAAATGTGGAAATCTAATAATAACCTCAGCAAAGAGAAAGCTGAATGGCATGTGGAGAAAAGCAGTGGAAAGTCACAGGCTGCTATGGCATCTGTCATTGTTCGTCCACCATCTAGTACAAAACTTGAGAGTGTGCCAGCAATGCAGTTAGCTTCCAAAGATCGAGTTAGTGAAAGATCTTCAACTGGGGCAAATCAAACAGATTGTCTCAAACCAGCAGAAGCTGGGGAGACTGGAAGAATCATTCTGCCAAGTGTGAATTCAGACAGTGCTCACATAAAATCTGAAAAAAATGTCCAGGCTGTCTCACAGGGCAGTGTTCCCAGTTCAGTCATGTCTGCCATAAATACAGTGTGTAATACCAAAACGGATGTATTCACATCTGCTGCCACTACCACCAGTGTTTCCAGCTGGGGGGGTTCAGAAATAATTTACTCTTTATCGAATACCATTTTGGCCTCTAAATCCTTAGAATGTACCTCTTCAAAAAGTGTCAGTCATTCAGTGGCTCAGATACAAGAATGCAGGGTCAGCACCACAGCTCCAGTTACACCAGCCAGTAGTAAGACAGGAAGTGCTGTTCAGCCCAGCTCTGGGTTCTCAGGCACAACTGATTTTATCCATTTAAAAAAGCACAAGGCAGCATTGGCTGCAGCTCAGTACAAAAGTAGTAATGTCAGCGAGACTGAGCCTAATGCTGTGAAAAATCAGACATCTTCAGCCTCCCTTCTCTCGGATAGCACTGTAGCCTGTAGTACAATAAACAAAGCAAACTCTGTAGGAAATGGGCAAGCATCCCAGACAAGTCAACCTAACTACCATACTAAACTGAAAAAGGCCTGGCTTACTAGACACTCAGAGGAAGATAAAAATACTAATAAAATGGAAAATTCAGGGAATTCTGTATCAGAAATTATCAAGCCATGTTCTGTCAATTTAATAGCCTCTACATCCAATGACATACAAAATAGTGTAGATAGTAAGATGATAGTTGATAAATACATAAAAGATGATAAAGTCACTAGGAGAAAAGCCAAAAGAACTTACGAATCTGGCTCTGAAAGTGGAGACTCAGATGAAAGTGAAAGCAAGTCAGAGCAAAGGACTAAGAGGCAACCTAAGCCAACTTACAAAAAGAAGCAAAATGACTTGCAGAAGAGAAAAGGTGAAATAGAAGAAGATTTAAAACCCAATGGGGTTCTCAGCAGGAGTGCCAAAGAAAAAAGTAAATTGAAATTGCAGAGCAACAGTAATAGTGGTAAGTTAATTACTTTTTTATCTCAGGCAAAATGGGCTGCATGTTCTTGCAATAACGGTGTAGGTTCTGTCAAGATGAGTGAGCACAGGGGCATCTTTTGACTTTTATTTGTCTGCCCTAGCATAATGTATGTGCTCGTAGACCTCATTTCTGCATTTCCCAAGTACCCTATAAAAGAAAATGAGAGAAGACCTATCTCTCCATTTTTAAAAGACTTGTAGAAATATGTTCTACCTAGCACTCTGACGAAAACCGATTTAGTAGTTACTCAGAATTTTGACCATTTCTAAGTACTGTCAAGTGGATTCCTAAAATTAGCTATTTACCTTTAACATGATGTGGTTGTGAAAAAAATCCTAGTCACATGTACTTCCTTTAAGTCACATTTTTAGAAGAATACTACTTCAATTAGTGTGGATACACCCTGTATCCCTTCTCTCATCTGGTAACAAAATTGAAAGCTTTTTGAAATTACCTTCTATTTAACTAATATTGCCACTCATTCAAAAAGTTCTTTATTTTGGGTAAAAGTTAAATAAAAGGGGATTCTGGTTTTGTGTGCTCATTTCTACATTCAAGAAAAATTTCTGTAAGTAAAAGTTTCAAAACTGATTGTATTTCATTTGTGGCCTTAGCAAGGCAAAATAAGTGTAATGTTCACTCCAAAGTGTTTCTGTAGGTTTTTAACTCTAGAAGTAGTTTTTCTCAGTTTGCTTATTTCTTTTTAGGTATGTTGCACAATGCAGAAAGCACTTAATAGTTTCACTATATCCATGTATTCATCCACATACAATATATGAAATATCTGACAGTGTGGACATTCAAGAAGTACTTTGGATGCTTGAAGGCTTGTATTTGGGCCTTTTCACTGAATGAGGTTTTTTCACATGCCTGTGTGGAAACCAGAGGCAAAGTGAAGGACAGAAAAACAGGAGGATGGAATCATAGAAAAGGACAGTCAGAAAGTGAAAGAACGAAGCTCTACTAGAGACAGAAAGGCTGACAGACTGAAATGCAAATATAGTCAGAAGAAAGAGAGGGAGATTGACATCGGAGGATACAATATACATGCCATTTATTTGAGTATTGGATTGTGTACTGTGTTGCCTTTTCTTTTCTCATGTGTTTTGCTTCCCCAGTGAATTCTTAAGGAGGCATAGTGTGGTCAATAATTGTTTCTTTTCTGTTTCACGTGACATTTCCTTTGGTGTTGGGTATACAGATAGATACTTGAGTTAAATTTACAGAAAACAGAGATACGAATCTTCCAACTTTTAACACTTAGAAAACTCTTGTGAAGTTAAGTTTATAAAATTAACTCTTAAGTACATATTCTAGTTCATGTTGACAGTGAATGTACAGGTTCCCAAGTAAGAGTTCAATGACAGACTGGAATCAGCATCCCACCCCCTTCCAAGTTGTGCTGCTTAGTCAAATCTCCTTAGTAACTAACATTTAGCCTCAGAGAGGGTATTCTAAGCCCCATCTATTGTCAAGTCCAAAATAATATTGACTGTTCATTGCCATCTGTTAATTATGGGCAGAGTTGTTCTGCCTTTGTTCTGGCTGTCTAGAAAAGTTCTCTAAATTGGGAGTTCATAAATCTAACTTCCATATTTGAGTGGATCATCTGCCTCATGAATTAAATATGACCTTTATCTAATGGTTATTGGGGTTGTCATCAGTCATAGTCAAAAAGAGTGAGTTAAGTCAGTACTTAGAGAGTGTAATGTGATTACATACACTGTTACACATGTGTAAGTTATATACACATAACTCCTATAATAGTGTGTTTCTTAGTACCTTCTAAAGCCAGGTACAAGAGATTTTATCTATTGCTTTGGAATGTCTTTGTATCTGCTGCCTTTCCATACTGCTAATTAAAAGTTGGTTGTTTTTCTGTGACTAATTTCTTATATAATTTTATGAACTGAAATTACCCATCAAATTTAAATATGTCCAAAGTCCTATGATACACAAAACCAGACTATATAATCAGAATTAATTGCTATATCTCAAAAAAAATTTTTTTTAAGTGATGGACTATCAAAGATTAAAGGTTAGCATGTATTTGTTTCCTATTTTCTTCCTCCATAGTTTTCTGTTGGCTAGAGCAGCTGATTGAGTACTTGCTAATAAATTGAGAACTAAGGATGAAAATGTTCTTATGGCATAAAAGAATACTAGGTATTTTTTGTTGATTTAAATGTGTTATTCTCAAAGTTTAGATTTTAGATATTGGCAATAAATTAGATGTATAGATTTGAAAGATAAAGTTATTTTATTATGTGAATACTTTTATAATAAAATTCATAAAAGGAGTCCGCTACCATTGTGTGTCGCCTAGTTTAGAAACAAAAATCACAATATCACAAACTGTCTCTATGACCTGGGACTTTGTGTCTTTGTAATTCATCCATTCATTTAAATTAAAAATAGCTTCAGATTGTCTGTTTTGTGTCACAGAATTGAAATTTGCTTTGAAATGTCCAGTTCTATAAATACTGTTTAAATTGTTCATAGTGGTATGGTTATCCATACTCTCTGAACTGTTCCATTACCTGTAATGTAAAAGCATATTGGTTAATAGTTGTTTTCTAGTCAAAATAGAAATACATTGAATTTAGTTTATTCTAAGTGTAACAGAAAAAAAAAAAGTAAATAAATGATTGGAATCACGTGTGCCAAGTAAAAATCTATGAGCAGTGTACCATTCTTGTTCATTCTGACTTCTAAAAGCTCTGAATTTTTTATACTGTCCATAGGGGAAATCTGCTTTATGTGCAGTGGAGGAGATAGCAAACTCTTCATACGAGCCTTATGGAAACATTTTTATTCCATAAGTGGTGTGTGCATATAATATGTCTTTCTTTAGTGGATTAAGCCACATGGCTTGTCCTAAGTTAGAGACAGAAGAGGGGAGAGCAGGTAGTTTAAAGAACCAGGCAACAATCCTAGAAGTGCTTAATAACTGGAAGCAGATTTTAAATGAGCCATCCCGAAGCTTAAACTCTGTACTTCCTATGTTAAGATGTGCTATCTTGCTGTCATTGTACTCCTCACACTGTCAACAGGTAAGTAATAGTGGGAGCTCAAGGCCAGAGATCTGCTACATATTTCTGCAAGAATTAGATCGTCTCCGGAGAATAGTTGTACTGCCTCTTTTCCACACATCAGAGTGATTAGAAAGCACAGGGTAGGAAATATCTTTGAACATGACAGAAATAGCAAACTATGTAAATCTCATACCTGACATACAGATGTAAGTACACTTTTAAGAGTCTGATATTTGGGAGCACCTGGGTGGCTCAGTTAAGTGTCCGACTTCGGTTCAGGTCATGATCTCACGGTTTGTGAGTTCGAGCCCTGTGTCATGCTCTGTGCTCAGAGCTCAGAGCCTGGAGCCCACTTTGGATTCTGTGTCTCCCTTTCTCTGCTCTTCCCCAGCTCATGCTCTGTCTCTCTCTCTCTCCAAAAATAAACATTCAAAAAAAATTTTTTTTAAAAAAGGAGTCTGATATTTGCTTGTCCCAACATAGGTTGTTTTAAAAAGAATATGCTTTAAATTTTTTAATAGGCAAAGTTTAATTTATGTATAATATTTTGAGTTCTGCTCTGTAGATGACAGATTATCTACTTGATACTTGAGCCAGTGTTACAACAATTAAGTTGAAGTTAGTAAACATGATGGTGCAGTGATGTAGAGCATAGTAAATAATTTCTTCAAATGTTAATCACTTGAGGTTTTTTTTTTTTTTCCTTTAGATTTCCCTGATGCCTTTTCTACCATCAAAAAAGACCATCAAGTTAATACTGGCTTTTTTCTTTATTTTCTTCATCCCTTTTATTTTCTAAAAGATACTGCTTCCATCAGTATATTGAATCAAATGGAGGACATCATAATGAGGGAGAGATACTAAGAGACAGCTTATTAGCCCCTCTTCTCTCAAATAATGGTTATATAAAATTACCTCTTATCTTTAATGGACCATACTTACCTTGGAGAATCATATTAAATATTTCAAAACAATATAAGTATGTTGGAATTAGTCTGTAGTTTCTGAAAGCACTAACTTTTGGTCTTCAGATTCTTCCTGAAATATCTTGATCTTGAAATAACTTTCTCCTACATATACCAAATCCCTGTGTAGAAGGGCTATATTTTTAGCTATAGATTCACATAGAAATGAATGATTCCTGTGTTTGCTATTGTACAAATATAAATATTTAATACATAAAAATTTCAATCAGCTGGAAGATTTACTCAGCTCTGCATTTCCAGTATACTGACATAAGAATTCATTTGATTAATAGAATAGTAAGTAAATAGAAATGCTGCTGTGGACTTTTAGTTATTAATGAGGACCTAGAAGTATAATGTCTGCTTCTTTTTTACAGTCTTAATATGTTGTGACAGTTGTATACTTGTCTTGAACTTTATCTCAAGGAGTGTACTTTTTTAAAAAGTTGTAATCTTGCTAATAATTTCCTACTGGTTTTACAGCTGGCATCCCTCGTTCGGTATTAAAAGATTGGCGTAAAGTCAAGAAGCTGAAGCAAACTGGGGAATCCTTTTTACAGGATGACTCCTGCTGTGAGATAGGGCCTAATTTGCAAAAGTGCCGAGAATGTAGACTTATTCGGAGTAAAAAAGGAGAAGAACCAACCCACTCCCCGGTGTTTTGTAGATTTTACTACTTTAGACGGTGAGTAGAAATATGTAATTGGGGAAAATATGTCTATAGGATATTGGAAATTATACTGCCATTCTGAGGGTCTCTTTTAGAGGTGGGAGTGAGTCTTTTGAGTTTGTTTCTGAAACATCAGAAGAGAGTATTAAACTTTTTTGTGATAAATTTAATAATATCTAACCATGTGACTAAATTCATATTCTCTTGTTACTTGTGGTCATATGGCCTTTCTCTTCTGAGATCTTTATTTTTCCTTAATGAGAAAATAGTATTTTCTAGAAAATGATAGGAAGCAGCAATTTGTTTGGTTTAAGGAATTTTTAAATGGTTATATACTTTGACCATTTATATTAGTTAGCAATCACAAATCGTCTATAAATCTAGGTAAACAATCTAGGTATCAAACCAAAGTCATTCCATTACATGGACTACCCACATGTTTTGTTAAACATGTAGCTATAAAAATATGAGTTATAAAATTAGAAAAAGGGTTTGTCAGTACCATATCATACTACCATATCACTTTTCACAGGTAGAATCAGTCATTCCTGAGATTCAGCTCTTTCTCTTGCTTCCTATATGACTTTATTAACTATAGTAGGATTATATAGCTCATCCTATCTCATATGCATAATGCTAATTATAGTGGTACCTACTTCAGAGAGATTTCATGATTAAATGAGATAAAGTACAAAAGGTCCTTAGTCGTACCAAGCACATATGAATGTGTATGAATATAAGCTGCAAATATTTTCCTAATCATCAACTTCCTAAGAAGTTAAGAAACACTTTGCTCTGGCAAATACACCTCTGCTGGTGGCCCAGTGGAGACCCCAAGAACATGTATTGTTAGGAACAGAACCAAGTTCTATTTCTTACTTTTACTTCATGGTTTTTCCAGCCAACAATCCCCAAAGGATCAACAACTTTAAAGAATAGTTGTAGAAAGTAGGGCACATGGAATTGCAGTAAAAAAGAAAAAGAAAACAGAAGGAAAGTAGATTTGAAGGAAAGAAATTTTCAGGTAGAGATAATAACACAAAGCTGAAATAAGATAATAGATTATAACAAAGGGAGAAATCTGGTTCAAAAAAGGATGATGGATTATAATGAAGGGAAAATTTGGTTTAAAAAAAAAAAAAGGTTTAGGTAATAAAAGAATGAGAAAAGGGCCTGGGAAAAGGAATGTTGTTGGTGTTGTCCATTTGAAAAATAGAGAATGAGTTGTAATGAATTTCTGATATCCCCCAGTTGAGAGTAAATAGAGTAAGTACTATGATACTGAAGAATAACTACCAACCCGGAAGAAAATGGCAATTTTGCTTTCCATTTACCCTAAACTTTTCTGAATTGAGTAGTTAAGTAAATTGGATGGCAAGCTGAGAGGAACTAAGTATACTTAGTTGGGTTCCTAATAAACTTTTAAGAGTTTCATCCTTTCCTCTAAATCATAAGTAAATAAAGTGTCATTTTAATTAATGAAAACTATGTATGTATATACTTGGTATTTTTTAAATCCTCCCAGTGAAAGTCTTAAGGTGATTTAGGGCATTTTCAGTATTAGAGGTTCTTGATTTAGATTATGTATAAAGTGAAAGAATTGCTCTAGGCAACATTTGGCCAACATTTTAACTCTTGTCCTCATCGAACACTCAGACACAATTTTCATTTGACTGAAATAAATAGTTAAGTATAACTGATAGGAAAAATCTTATTTCTTGAAATAACCTAAAATTGGTGCTGCTTATCATTGCCATTTGTGTAACACTATGGGAGTCATTTAAGTTTGTTAAATTTAATTAATAATGAAAAGTGTGTGTGTATATGAAGGACTACCCTATTTTCTTGTTTTTTTTTTTTTTTAACAAATGTAATTTACATGTTTATAATACAAAAAATGTAAATTAATTATAAATTTACAACTTTATAAAACTGGACTGGTGTCTTGGGGTGCCTGGGTGACTCAATCTGTGCTGACAGCTCAGAGCCTGCTTGGGATCCTCTCTCTGCCTCTCCTGTACTCGCACTCTCTTTCTCAAAATAAATAAGTAAACATTAAAAAAAACCTGGACTGGTGTCTAATCCTTTTATGTTTTAATATTTCAGATTGTCATTTAGTAAAAATGGAGTGGTTAGAATAGATGGTTTCTCTTCTCCTGACCAATATGACGATGAAGCTATGAGCTTATGGACACATGAAAATTATGAAGATGATGAACTAGACGTAGAAACTTCAAAATACATCTTGGATATAATAGGTGATAAGTTCTGTCAGTTAGTAACATCTGAAAAAACAGCTTTGTCCTGGGTGAAAAAGGATGGTAAGGAAGTTAAATACTTAGAATATACAATTGTACAAATTTGATTTTAAGAATTTCTCTTTGACGTATGTTTAATAGGAACAGTCCCTTATTTTATCTAGTGTTACTGACATTTTAATTTGATAACACTTTTTTTATGTACAAAGGCACCTATGTGTACTTAAATCAACATCTTTTCCAACTGAATGTATTAACAATTCATGAAGTCACAATAGCACTATGCTGTTTCTGCCATTATGACATAAGTTAGCATGGTAAGGATACTTCAGATGTGGAATGGGGAAATTTCAGCATTTGCCAGCATAAGACACAGTCCATACCATTTATTTTTAATCTGCTGTGGTTCATCACAGGTTTTAGAATCAGATAGATTTATATTTGAATCTCAACTTTATTTCCTGCTTTTAACTGTATGACTGTAAGATGGGAGTAACTACCTCATAGCTTTGTTTAGAAAGTAATTATATTTACATATGTAAAGCACCTAATATATGAGTTACGCTAAATCTTCCGTTCTCCTAAATCAGTGGTTTGTCCCCCAAGGGATGTTTGGTAATGACTGGAGACATTTTTGGTTGCATGACTGAAAGGTCAGGAGTGGATGGTAGAGTACTAACATCTAATGTGTGGAGGTCATAGATGCTGCTGAACTTCCTACATTGCACAGAATAGTCCCTCATAACAGAGAATTATTCAGTCAAAAATCTTAAAAGTGCTAAGGTTGAGAAACTCCATTAGATGTAAGTCTTCTGAAGAGAATTGCTGATTCAAGAAATCTGTTGATCTTTAGTTATATCCTTCAGAGTTCTTGGTTTGCCATAAAATTTTTGTGTTTGTGTATTTCAGCAAAAATTGTGTGGAAAGGAGCATACTTGCCTTTAAATTTTTATTTCTCTGTGTTTCAGCCAAAATCGCCTGGAAAAGAGCAGTGAGAGGAGTCCGGGAAATGTGTGATGCATGTGAAGCAACATTGTTTAACATTCATTGGGTCTGCCAGAAATGTGGATTTGTGGTCTGCTTAGATTGCTACAAGGCAAAGGAAAGGAAGAGTTCTAGAGGTTGGTTTATAACTTTCTGTAAATTGAAATTTTTATAATGTTCATTTTCTTTAGGATCATTCATCTGGAAATGATATGTGTGTGAGGTTCCCCCCCCCCCCAATAGATTAAAGAAGTTTGGTAAATTTATTAATGTCCAGATTTCCTAGAATAAAAACTGCGTCTACATCTTTTTATCCTGATTAGTAGATCCACCCACTCCTTTCAGCAGGTAGTTTTTTAATGTAGCCCAATTTAGGATAGGCTTTGCTCCCTTCAGACTCCAGTGTGTAGGAGCCTGAAGCCTATTCTAAGACCTGTTAATTACACAGTCGTGCACATAAGTCACAATTGAATATTTAACTCGTGTGAACTGATTTTTCTGAGTAATTGGTCCATAAAGTTCAGATCAAAATGTTCAAGAATATGCTTCCACTAGTATCAATTTGTCCTGTAGTTCTTAGAGAATGAAGAAGTCTTTATTATATTTAACAGTAGTCTTTGAAGCTATTATTTTAGATGAAATGTCACTAAAACAGTGTTCTACTTGTTGATACAGTTAAAGATAATATAAAAGTTAAAAAGAAGTAACTAAATTCACGTTTTCTCATGATAAAAGTGTTTTTAGAAAAAGCTTATCCAAGGCAGTTTTAGAAGTAGCTACCTCATATTGGTAACCTGAAATTTTTAGTTATTTGTTTGGGATGAAGTCTTCATGAAATGAGAGGATTTGAATTGTGGAAGTATTAGAAGTAAAGTCATGTTTAGTGATAAAAAACTGTTTAATGACTAAAAATGATATATGTCATTTTCATATCCAACAAACTCTTTCAGAATACTTAACTCGATAAACCATGATTTAGCTATCAGTATCTTTTCCACTGATAAAATTACTAGAGCCTTTTTCTTAGACACCCAGCACATAAACAAAAAGACCCCTAGAGTGGGGACACATTTCCAAACATCACAGCTGGGTGTTTCTGTGACATGCAAAAGATACATAAATATAAGTAAAATGTGAGGCTATAATAAGGAATGCAGTCTGGGCAGTTACCTATCTTCAAAACTATACAAATATATTTGGATATTTTTAGTTAAAAAATTAGCTCCACTGTTATAAAACTTCATCACATGCATTTTATATTCTTTTTTCTTGTTTCCATATTACTTTTATTTTCCCTTTGCCCAAGTAAAGAAATTAATTTATCATATTTTTCTATACTGTTTGCATGTATATGAGCATGTATCATTTTTGGAATAAGATAGGGTATGTATAATAAACCTTAGTAGTTGCATTGCTATTGATATTCACAGTGCTGTTAATTTTAAAAGTATAGTCATTGTATCTTTTTTTTAACCTCTATGCCTTCAGTTATATATTCTGTTATCTATATATTTCTATTTCACTGTCAAATATTGTGATAAACTCCTATTGGCTAGGTTATAGCTTTATATAACAGTAATTAGCATAATATTCAGTGCCTTGATCTCAAGGAAATCTTTTTCTATAAATTTGATGACATACACAGTTACTTATGATGTGGCTCTGTGAGCTTCAGTATATATCATAAAGCTCATTAAAGTCAGCATAAAAAAATCTAGAACTATTGTTTGATGAAGTTTCAGACTAAATAAAATTCAAATCCAGTCTAAAACTGGTTTTCTTTAAAAACTTTCCAACTTTCCCCTCCAGAACCTACACAATAACTTGTAAATGCTTTCTAACAGCTTATATTTTAGACAAGGAAGATAGAGGCAACTAATACGTTAATGACAATAAAGAATGGTAATTTCAGAAAAGGATAAATAACATTATATCAGTTTTGTATCTTGTTTTTATAAAATTCTCGGAATGGTGGAACTTAGTCTTTTAAAAACCAACCAAACCAGGGGCGCCTGGGTGGCTCAGTCGGTTAAGCGGCCGACTTCGGCTCAGGTCATGATCTCGCGGTCCGTGAGTTCGAGCCCCGTGTCGGGCTCTGTGCTGACCGCTCAGAGCCTGGAGCCTGTTTCGGATTCTGTGTCTCCCTCTCTCTGACCCTCCCCTGTTCATGCTCTGTCTCTCCCTGTCTCAAAAATAAATAAAACGTTAAAAAAAATTTAAAAAAATGATTATTATTAAAAAAAAAAAACAAACAACCAAACCAATTTGAGACCTGCTGTTGGTATTTTATATAATTGTTAAGCTCTTTATATATGTTATCAATTTTATAATTATAAAACCATGACGGATATAAAAGTATGTATGTTATAATCATACAGATAAAGAACTGTATGCTTGGATGAAGTGTGTGAAGGGACAGCCTCATGATCACAAACATTTAATGCCAACTCAAATTATACCCGGTTCTGGTAAGTATAAATGTACATTATTTACTTAGTAGTGTAACAGCTCTTTCTTGGTCTAGATTATTTAGGAGTGCGTAGAAATATAATAGAATGGAGAGGTAAGGTTTTTCTAATCTTGAATTGTTTTTGTTCAGTTCTTAGAATCTGGTGTGTAATAAACTTAATGAGGCCAGCCCAGACCCAGTGATGAAGAAAGTCAGAGGAACCATTGTAGAGGGGGAAACTAGAGTGTGGCAGAAAAGCTTACTAGATTTATGATGAAAGGTTATTTTCCTTTTTTTTTTGAGCATACTGAGTTTTCAAGAATAGAGGTGAGAGAAAAGAATAGAGAACATGAATTTGGTTGAATAATCAAACCTGAAAGAGATGGAAGAATTGAAGGAAAAAATGGGAAGCAAGGTGAAAGGACATAAGAAAACCTGCACAAGAAAAGACTGGAAAAAATTTTATTGTCTTAACTATCTTTTTATTAACGACTCTTATATATTTTGTAGTTTTGACAGATCTTCTAGATGCGATGCACACTCTTAGAGAAAAATATGGTATTAAATCCCATTGTCATTGTACTAACAAACAGAATATACAGGTTGGAAATTTTCCTGCAGTCAATGGTGTATCTCAAGTAAGTAAAACTTTCTAATTATTCAAATGAAATGCATAGTTAAATTAATCATCTTTGCTATTTGAAATCAGTTTAGGACTTGTGTTTTGTAAATTATGTTTTTTATGTTACTGTATAAATATTACTACTTTTAACTCTGAATAATTGAAGAGGTAGTATTTTTAAAGTTTAATTGTTCTACCCTTATAGGTTTTACAGAATGTTCTTAATCACAGTAATAAAATTTCTCTGTGCATGCCTGAGTCTCAGCAGCAGAATAACCCTCAGAAGTCTGAGAGTAATGGCAACAGCAGCCCAGGGAGTGACGTAAGCACAGACAGCAAGTTAACTCCTCCAGAATCCCAGTCACCACTGCACTGGTTAGCAGATCTTGCAGAGCAAAAGTCCAGAGAGGAAAAAAAAGGTAAATGAAGTTATCTAAGTATATAATAGATGAGTATAATATAACCAACAATGTACTATGCTACATTATGATATTCACTTAGAACAGTTTACATTTGTGTTTTGCTTGCATTATGTATGGCTTGGATACAGTAAAACATTTGTTTTCTATTGTTAGGAACTCACCTCCCTGTGATTGTATCAAAAGTAGTTAGAATCATTTGTGGATGAGCATATCATTAAAGCCACGAGGGCAGTAGATTTGTAACTTAAACTATACTTTCTCCCTGTTTTAGCTATAGCATTTTTCATTTGTGACAGGTGCAAACTCAGCTACATGTCTAAGATATTGAGGAAGGCCTTTTCATATTCAAACTGTTTGACTCCATTTTGAAGGATCTAACCCATCCTCTGGTGTGTGTTCAGGTGAATAAATCACTAGTGCTACACTTTTTATCTCTCACTATCAAATGTAGGGTCCCAGTTTTGTCTGTACTTTAGCAGCATGATTAGTTTTATTTGAATTTTGTAAATGTTGTATTTCAGAAAACAAAGAATTTGCCCTTGAAAATCAAATTAAAGAAGAGAGAGAACACGACAATCCTGATTCTCCAAGTAGCAGAACATCACCTCCTGTGTCCCAGAATAATGAACAAGGCTCAACCTTACGAGATTTACTGACCACAACAGCTGGCAAGCTCCGTGTGGGTTCTACAGATGCTGGCATTGCCTTTGCCCCAGTGTATTCGATGGGAACCCCAGTGAGTGAGATGCCAGATTTTTGGTTTTCATATGGACCTTAAATTTAGATGATTTGGGGATTTGGCTGTGAATTACACAACAAATAGATGCAAATGAAATAAAATACACCAATTACCAGACATACTCCCAATTGCATTATAAATCTCATAGCTTAAAAGTTGGAGATTTTAGGTTTTTTCCCATGTGAAAAAGGTTGAGGGAGGGGCGTTTCATGCCAGAAGAGCCCTAAGATAACTCCTTCAGAATTTGAAAACCATGTATCTATCCAGTAGGGGAAATAAACCACATGGAAGTTAATGTTTTGTTACTTAAAATATTTAGTAATCCATTTTTGTTTTAATTATGCACCAGAAGAAAATAAAAACCAGTAATTGCATAGGTAGGCACAAATTTTTAGTGATCTTTAAAAGTATATGGGAAATTCCACCTATCTGTCTTGTCTGCCCTAGTCCTAAAATAATGTAAAAGGCCACAGTTGCAGTTTTTGCAGACCTGGCAGATTCTCACATGGAAGACCACCAGACTTCTGGTTCATACCTGTTAGGAACAGCGTAGGGACTACAGATCCCTATTTGCTGACATGATTAGATATTCTTGAAGGCAGATAAAATGTTAATGTTCGTTGTTAGTGAAAGTTTAAAAATGTATATATGTTTCCTCTCAAAATACAACTTTTCCCCTAATAGAGTGGTAAAAGTGGAAGAACTATGCCAAACATTCTTGATGACATAATTGCTTCAGTTGTTGAAAACAAAATTCCACCAAATAAAGCCTCTAAGATAAATGTAAAACCAGAGCTGAAAGAAGAGCCTAGAGAGTGCAGAAATTCGTCCACGGAGGAAAACAGTATGTTGTACAATGACGTGCCACATTCTTGGATCTGCGAGAAGCATATTCTGTGGCTTCAGGATTATAAAAATATTAATAATTGGAAGCTTTTCAGAGAGTGTTGGAAACATGGACAAGTGAGTATTTTATGCTGGTTAGGGAAACTGAAACTGGTTGGATAAGAAGAAAGGGGAAAGATAGTACTTACTGGATTTGGAAGTCAGATCTCGAAAACAAAAAGGTTACCAGAATTACTGGTTCTGAATTTATATTCTTTGGTCAGATTTATATGAATTAACAGGGAAGCACGGGTTGTTTGATGTTTCATTTTTTTAGCTATCAGTCAACAGATTTTTAATAAAGCCATATATTTACCAAATTTGGCAGTGCCTTTTTTTACATTTGTACTTTGATCCAGTTAACAGATACGTATCTATTATTAAAGTGTTAATACTAGAAGCACTTTCCTTGGACTAATGAAAAGTGTAGATGTTTTTGCCTTTAATGTTTATCCGTAGAGCATTTATTGATGTGTTAGTTCATCAGATCTTGAATGACAAACGCCATTATTTAATTCTGTTCAAATAAAAATGATTTTCCCTTTGACCAAAGTTTTGATAGAATGTTTGGCACTCATGTGAGATGGCAGTTTATTACATTAATGTGAACAAAAATTGTGAACAAAATTGAGAATTTGCATGACTTACTATTGTCATGTTGTTTTTTCTTGCTTTCTGGAAAACATTCTTTGCTATTTTATTTTACTTTCTTCATTGAGCAGGTAGTTATTGAGTACCTAATAAAACCTGGTCTTTTTGCTGACCATTAAAGATATATAAAATGAGTAAGTTATATAAAAATAAGTACATGAGCAAACTATTTTAGTGCAAAGTTTCTTAATCTTTTTAAGTCACTAAACCTTTTCACATTGTGAAGAAAGCTTGTTTCCTTTCTCCCCAGAAAAAAATCATACCCATTCATTGCACATACACAATATTTAGTTCCCCCTCCTTTCTTTCTTTTTTTTCTTTTTTTTCTTTTTTTTCTGGTTGGCTCTCCTTGAAGCCCTGATGCCATTGGTGGGTCATAATTTAGACCTCTTGATTTTCTGTGTGCTTGAACAGTCAACGGAAATATTTTAATAAATACATTAAATATGCTAAGGACCATTTTAAGGTACTCTAAAAAAACCAAAAGAGGGAATGATTAGGCTAGAGTACTAATTCAAAAGGGGTAGTCTGAATTGATGTCTCAGGGGTTAAGTGAAAATTTTCTGGATGTGAACAAGATACTGGAAATAATCAAAAGCATCAGGTGCTTGGGAAACTGTTAAGTAGTTTTGTTTGCCTGGAACACAGATAAGAGTTCTGTGGGATAATGGTGAGGAAATGGTAATTAGAGTTATGATTATGAAGGGCCTTAATCACACTAAGGAGTTTGAATTTTATTCTGTAGCTGTTGGTTTTATTTGAGGAATCAAAGTAATCAGATTGACATTTTAAAATTAACTGACAGCAAAGCAGATTGAAAGTTGAATTAGGGGAAAATAAGACTAGAGACAAGGAGTCAAATTAGGTAGGTTTCCATTATTTCAAGAAGGTGATGATGATGGTACGTACCCTAGGAATCTGCTTCAGAAGATTCTAATACACTAGTTGATTTGCCTCTGTCATTTTTTTTTTTTTTTTTTTTTTAACAATATGGTTACCATTAGAAAGAGTGGCATTGGGCTGGTTAGGAGTATTCCTGGATAGCCATAATAGGGGCTGGGAATTAATACATAAATTGCCAATAATAGTTAATTATCTAATAGCTGATAAGATTTTTTTTTTAAGTTCACTTATTTGAGAGAGACAGTGTTTTGTGCACGTACGTGTGAGGAGAGGAGGGGCAGAGGGAGGGGGAGAGAATATCTAGCAGGCTCCATGCTGTCAATGTGTGGAGCCCAGTGTGGGGCTCGATCTCATGAACCGTGAGATCATGACCTGAGCCGAAACCAAGAGTCAGTTATTCAACCTACTGACCTATCTAGCTGCCCCTAACTGAACCTATTTTTAAATGTTGGATGTACATCATTACTCCCTTGAAAGGAGGTTTAATGGAATAGTCACCCAAGTAGTTAACTAGACTCAAGGATGGTTTTTGTTGTTTTTCTTTTCTTTTGAGATACCTTTTCTGATAACCCTAGCCAAAGGTTATTATGCTCTATGGTTCCCCAAATTTTAATTGTCTTAATGAAGTTTAAGATTACTTACTATATATTATATTTTACAAGAGATTCTCAAATCACAACTTTCTTTGTCCTCCATATCCCAGATTTTTGCTTCTTTTATAATAAAGGAATTAAAAAAAAAAACACACCTTAAGAACAGTACATCAGACTATCTTAAAGGTTTTTGTTTTGTTTTTTGTGTGTTTGTTTTTTGTTTTGTTTTTTACATCAGCATTGGAGTCTTAGAAGCTATAAATCTTCAGTTGTTAGTTTTAGGATTAAATAGCCTTGAGGGAATTCAAATTCATATGATTTCAAAGGAGAGACTTACTTTTAAGGAATCAGCCATTAAGCTTGAAATTTAATGTTATGCCTGGTTATTTAATGTTTTTATTTATCATGATCCTTGTGGAGGTAAAGAGCCTCCTGTGTGTTTTAAGTGATACAAATTATGTTTTAATCTCAATGACTGTATGTATTTTATTGTAAAATCTTATTATGTATGTTAGATACATACAAATGTGTAAGTAGCTTGTGTTCTATCTTCAAAAATTAGTCTATAGATAAAGCAACCAAAAATCCATATTTATACTGCCCAGAACAAAAATTTTTAGTATAGCTTTTTGGACTTCTTTCCTAAAAATTACTACACATTTTAATTTTCAAAAATGGCAGTGTACTTTATATGGCATTCTCCCGTTATCTTTTCTCTTTGACAGTATATTGTAAACATCTTTCCAGGTCAGGGACTATTTTTAATAGTCTCTTTTATTCTCACAGTTTGTCATTAGTCCTGCAACTTAAGCTGTTATCCATTTGTTGTATGTGCATATAAAATCAAATTTTGAGTGTCCTTATATACCTTTTAACTTATTTATTGATCTATCTATTTATAAGCCTGCAGTGGTTTCTGGTGTGCATAAGAAAATGAACATTAGCTTGTGGAAGGCGGAGTCAATTAGTCTTGATTTTGGAGACCACCAAGCTGATCTCTTGAACTGCAAAGACAGCATTATTTCAAATGCCAATGTTAAGGAATTCTGGGATGGTTTTGAAGAAGTTTCAAGTATGTTGTTTTTTTGTTTGTTTTACTGTTTTCTGAAACATACTCCTCCAATAATGATAAATTGCAAATATGACTTAACAGATTTTTAATCTTTGAAACTTCTATATTACTTTGGCTAATAAAAAAAGAAACAAATACTTAGAAACAAGAGACTGAGTCTTATTCCTGGCTCCACCCCTAATTTCCTTTGACCATACATAAGTTATTCATACCATGTTTCCTTATATGGCGAGTATTTTTGGCAACCCCATAAACCTTTGAGAGTTATGTATGTAAAACACTTAGAAATTAAAAGTAAAAATGTAAGACTGATTTCAATAACAATTGTAAAATTTTTTAAAGAATATTTTTTGCACTATTATAAGTACCTATATACTTAAGGAATAAAATTCCTAAAACTATGTAAGTACATAAGAAATTAAAGGCAATGAGCAAGCATTCATTAAATACCTACTGTACAATTGAATCATTCATTTTACATCTCTTCCTTCCTCTCCAAACATTAATAACAATGAAAAGGCAGAGATTATCTTTTAGTAATAAATTGCATTCTTTATAGAACGGCAAAAAATGAAAAGTGGAGAAACAGTTGTTTTAAAATTGAAAGATTGCCCTTCAGGAGAAGACTTCAAGACTATGATGCCAGCAAGGTATAGATTTTAAAACTTGTTTTTTTTAACCCCTGGGTTTTTGAAATTGAGCTGAGATTATCCCCAGAAGTAGGATAAGGAACTGTATATTTGACCTGTAGGCATTTTCTTTGCCAATTAAAAGCAAAACCCAATCTCTGTAGCCTCAGCAGGATAAAGTCTTTATGTTAGGAAGTAAAGGAAAGAATGCTAATGTCAAAGGACATGGAATTCTTTTTGGGACCTCCATTCTGTCGGTGCTTTATGTACGTATTTATCTGTCTGCCTATCCATCTATCTATCTACGTGTCTATTTTGAGAGACCGAGCAAGAGTGGGAAAGGGGTACAGAGAGAGGGAGAGAGAGAATCCCAAGTAGGCTCATGCTGTCAGTGCAGAACACCATGCAGGGCCTGATCCCACAAACCACAAGATCATGACCTGAGCTGAAATCAAGAGTCTGACACTTAACTGATTGAGACACCCAGGCACCCATTCATGCTTTTAATTTTCTAAGACTAGAGAAGCAGAACTGCAATTTTAGTCATTGTCACTTCTGTTTGATGCTTGCTTGCCCTTGTGTTACGCATTCATTTAAACTGAATGAAGTCAGGGGTGCCCTCTTTCTCAGATGTTTAAAAAAAATTTTAACTGAATGAGGTCAAGGAAAGTGTTACCTGTCAAAGTCCTTAGAGAAAGGTTGTATTAACTTTTGAACAACTTGAAAATTATGAAAGCACTGAAGAATGTAAATCTGTAGGGGCACCTGGGTTGCTCAGTTAGTTTGTCAACTTTGCTCAAGTTATGATCTCACGGTTTGTGAGGTTGAGCCCCACGTTGAGCCCCGCATTGTGCTCTGTGCTGATAGCTCAGAGCCTGGAGCCTGCTTCAGATTCTGTGTCTCCCTCTCTCTGCCCCTCTCCTATTCGCACTCTGTCTCTCTCTCTCAAAAAATGTAAACATTAGAAATTTTAAGAAAAGAATGTAAATCTGTGTTCAAGTCAGTGTTATTATTCTTCAGATATGAAGATCTTTTAAAAAGCCTGCCATTGCCAGAATATTGTAATCCAGAAGGAAAATTCAACTTGGCCTCTCATTTGCCAGGATTTTTTGTGCGCCCTGATCTAGGACCCAGGTTGTGCAGTGCCTATGGTAGGTATATATTTACATTTCCATGAATTTGGAATTATATGAAATTTTAACTTCTGTCCAAAGATAATTGTCAAATTATTTTTAGGTACTACTAAATCTGTTTTCTAGTAATCCATTGAAATCTTTTTTTCCTCTCAAATAGTATATTGGAAATTAATAGCCAATATAGTTAAGTACTTATGAATTCCTTGCAAAATATTTACATTTTCTATTAATTTGATTTTTATGGGAATTTCTTGCATTGTGGCTTTTGGGAAGCAGGTTTTGAAACAAGGAGACTATAGCTCAAATTACAATTAACAAATGTTCCTCATAGAGCCGATTTTGGGGAGAATATTTAGGATATGTGTTCGGTCAAGTAAAAGTTCTTTTTTATACACAGGTGTAGCTGCTGCTAAAGATCATGACATAGGAACAACAAATCTCCATGTTGAAGTCTCTGATGTTGTAAACATTCTAGTCTATGTTGGCATAGCCAAAGGAAATGGCATTCTTTCAAAAGCAGGTAAAGAAACTTGAATAGTGGTCTTTGGGATGACAGTTAAATAACCACACACACTAGGACTTATTGTCCAGAATGTCAGCCTCTCAGTAAACAGCAAAGATTGCAAAAAGAATTGCAGCAGATAGAGAGATATTCTGATCTTTATTACTTTAAGAGTGGTTGATTTGCCTGTCTTTTTTTGATATAATAGGAATTTTAGTTTTAAAAATGAGTATTATTATTTGACCCTTGCTATCTTTAAATGTTCTGTTTGTGAAAATAAACCATTAGGCTCACTTATAAACATTTATTGGATATTAGAAACTGCGCACTGGGTGTCTGAAGATGAATAAGATGTGGTTTGTGCCTCAAGCATTCTTCATTTTTTCCTCTCTACTATCAGGGAAGGAATCTTTTCTCCTAAGTAGAAATAAGCTCTCTACCCAGTGTATAGGTTTTAGGTTCCATCCTCTGGATTTCTTTCTGAAACCTCGTTCCACCTGCTGTCCTCTTCTTTATACTTTCCCTCCTGACTGGTTTATTTTCTTTGGAGTAGGAGTACACTCTAGACTATTTCTTCTTTAGCAAAAGGAAATGTCCGTCAAATCTTGTCTTCCTCACTGCCATCCTATCACTCCTGCCCTCATAACAGATTCTTTGCTGTCCCTGTCAACTGCCATTCACATTTCAGCTCAGTGCGGGTTGGCCTTGTACCTGCTGCCCTGCTGAAATTACTATTGCTGCGGCCCTCACAACATTCACAGTTTAAGTGGTTTTAGTGGTTTCTTTCTGGTCTTAATACTTACCCTCTGTAATAAATGGCACTGTTAATCACTGCGTCTTCTTCAAATGCTGCCTTTGGCTTCTAGAGTACTAGTCCCCTAGTTCTTAACACCTTATGGAATCACAGGCTTTTCTAGGGTCCGAGAATTTTATTTATTTATTTTTTATCTTTTCTAGTTTGCATTTACTTCATGCGAAATTCTACACATTACCCACCTACCACATACTTCACCAGTTCTATATCTGGAGCCAAGGATGTATCTAAACTTAGTGACTAGGTGCTGAAAACATGGGGGTTCATTTGTAGTATTCACTCTGTTTTTCTGTGTATTTGACAGCTTCCATAAAACACAACCTAAATTCCCCCAAAACTAGAAAATCCTTTTTACACTCTTTTTTAGCTTCTTAGATTGACCCTTGATTATAATAGATAAAAACTCTTTGCCCCCGAGCCCCCCCCCTCCAGGATTTGAGTTGGGCATACTTGGGTTATAGTCTTAGCTCTAATACAGAAATGTGTGACTTATGGTTCAGATTACTGTTCTTTTTAAAGCCTCTGATGCTACATAGTTAATTAACTCTTTTGTGCCTCATTGTACTTCATTCAAATCAACCCCTCTAGCATTTATTTTCCAATACAGAGGTTATACCTGCATTTCTCTTTAACTAGTCTGTCATGTCCTTAAATGCTGAGACTGTTATTTATCTTTATTCTTGCACAACTTCAATCCCTCATTTGTAGCATGGTATTTGGTCTTTTGAGAAAACATCCATTTTAATCCTTTGGCTGTCTTTATCTGAAGCTTTTGCCACTGTTTATAGATGATCCCAAAGAAAAGGAGTGTTTTTTTAAAAAGGAATGTTTAGGGTTAATGCTTAAAACACATCAAGAAATACTGACCTACTGAAAGCATACGCTTTTTCCTCCACCTGTAATGGCTCTCCTGCCTCCTATCTCCTCCTGGGCATATTCCTTCATATAGTTGTCTCCCCCTAGAGGCCTTTATTAAAAAAGATAAGCTTTCTCTACCCCAATAATCCCCCTCCTCCTTTTTTTTTAATTCATAGAACAGTGAAGTTTAATGTCAGAAAACAAATGATCTGGGAAAGTTACTGTTACTCTCCCCCTCCTTAGGGTCAGTGTTTTCTGTTTTCTAACAGTATAACTGTGTGTGTACCTCCTCTCTTAAGAGTCCTATCTAGTCAGGCACTGTGCTGCTCTCGTAGGTCAGTTCTAGGACACTTGGCTCCCTGGTGCTCTTTAGTGACTAATTTGAAAATATTCTCCTATGTTTCAGGAGTACTCAAGAAATTGGAGGAAGAAGATTTGGATGATGTTTTAAGAAAACGATTGAAGGACTCAAGTGAAATACCTGGTGCTCTGTGGCATATTTATGCAGGGAAAGACATTGACAAGATAAGGGAATTTCTTCAAAAGGTATAATTTGGGTTACGAATAGTTTACTTCTTCACCTTGAGCAAGGACTTAGTAATTCTTTCTAAGTTTATTTATGTTTAAAGAGGAGAGAGAGAGCATGAGTGTGAGTGAGGGAGGGGGAATCCCAAGCAGGCTCCCTGCTGTCAGTGCGGAGCCCAACACGGGACTCGATCTCACAAACTGTGAGATCATGAGCCAAAATCAAGAACTAGTCACTTAACCGACTGAGCCCCTCAGGTGCCCCAAGGACTTGTTGATTTTCTTCTTTTTTTTTTTTTTAGTGTTTGTTTGTTTGTTTGTTTGTTTGTTTGTTTGTTTTGAGAGAGAGAATCCCAAGCAGGTTCCACGCTGTCAGCACAAAGCCCAGTGCAGGGCTTGAACTCCTGAACTGTGAGATCATAACCTGAACTGAAATCCAGAGTCGAACACTTAACCAACTGAGCCACCCAGGTGCCCCTAGAAATTTTTAACGTAACTTCATTTATCATTCAGCAACATAAGATCATTAAATAATTTTTGCTTCGAAAGAGGACAGGATTTCTTGTTGCTGTTGAAAGTCAGAAACTCCTTTCTCTTACTCCTTTTAAAGCCCATTTCATGTTGAGATATTTGAATGGCAAACTTCTTCTCAGTTGCTAGTGCTCCCCTATCTCCTTTATAGTAAAGAACTAATCTGTTGATGAGTCAGATGTTTCCCTTGGTGAAAAGTAGTAAAAAGTACAGGATACAAAAACTAATATGTCACAGAAACATCTAAAGAAGGTAGGATCTTTATTTTAGTAAAAGTATCCCTTGAAATTGGTTTTTCAAAGATTAAAAGTTTAGTAATATAAAGGTATTTACCTTTGTACATATATATTTTTTAATGTTTTTTATTTATTTTTGAGAGACACAGACAAAGCATGAGTGGGGGAGGGGCAGAGAGAGAAGGAGACACAGAATCCAAAGCAGGCTCCAGGCTCTGAGCCATCAGCACAGAGCCTGACATGGGCTGGAACCCACGAGCCATGAGATCATGACCTGAGCCGAAGTCAGACGCATAACTGACTGAGACACCCAGGCGCCCCTGTACTTACCTTTCTAAAAAGATCAGGATCAGGAAGTGTTTAAGAAGTCCATACATATGGATGGTTTGGCTCTTGGAAAAAAAGCTACTAAACTGAGCTTTCCCTAATCTCTGTGCTGTACTCTTGAAATAACAGTAAAGAAACCAAATGGATAGAATCTTCATGGGGCAAGGAGGAGCTGAGAAGGTGATAGTATAGGGGTACTTGGGTGTCTCGGCCAGTTAAGCATCTGAGTCTTGACACTTGATTTGTGCTCAGGTCATGATCTCGTGGTTTGGGAGATCAAACCCCAAACCCCTCAGGGCTCTGTGCTGACCCTGTGGAGCCTGCTTGGGATTCTCTCCCTTTCTCTTTCTCTGCCCCTCCCCCACACTCACTCACTCTCTGTCTTTCTCAAAATAAACACATTTTTTTTAAAAGGTGGTAGTATGATTCGCTTTACTAACAGAACCTCTTTGTGCAATATTGTTGTAATGTCCTTTGGCTTTTCAAATTGTCGTAGAATATTATTACCTTAAGTGCACACATTCCATAAGATTTTAAGAACAAAAGATGGTTAAGATTATTAGAACAAGAGATGGTTATTGTAAAAGAAAATTGAAATTTAACTGAACGGGATTTATCATTTCCCTTACTTAAAACTGAGGTATATATTCTAATTTTAATCCATATTGCAGATTTCAAAAGAACAAGGCCTTGAAGTTCTACCAGAACATGATCCAATACGTGACCAAAGCTGGTATGTGAACAGAAAGCTCCGCCAAAGACTGCTTGAGGAATATGGAGTCAGAACTTGCACTCTCATTCAGTTCCTCGGTGATGCCATTGTCTTACCAGCAGGAGCACTTCATCAGGTGCGTACAAACTTACTTCCAACACGTCTATTTACTGAAAGAACCAATTTTGAAAAATGAATTGTTCTGGTAAGTAGGAGAATGACCCGCACCGGTTTGTTTTCCTTAAGAAATTACCAAGATAGCTTTCCCGTGCTTGAAGAGATCTGACGTAGTTAAATGGTTTGAGAACTGAAATTATTTTAACATGAGCCAGATTTCCATTTTTGTATTGTTTCTGGTTTAGTGGATGTAAATCTAATTTTTAAGTCTTTTTAAGGGGAAAATGAGATACTATATATTCGGTTCCTGGTAGTGAGACTTAACACTTAAGTTATTAATAAGACTTAGGAGATCACACATTTTCCAAGGCACCAAATTGAGCAGAATGAAGTATTGACTAGACCGTTCGGAAATTCAGGCTTTTGTGTAACTCCCCCCTTGTCAGGTTGCTAACATAGTGATAATGTTTCCAAAGAAAGATAGTACGTAATTTTCATAGCTACTGATCCACAAAATTTAGAAACTAAAACACCTTATCTTTGCTTCTGTGGCTTGACTATGTGGCACTTGGCAAAATGGCATAGTGGGCTTGGAGGATTGTATTAAAAGCATACAGTGGATTCCTATAGACTGGAGCCACTGTGGACCAGCTTAGCCTTCACAGTAACGAAGTGTGTAGGGGAAACCCAAGAACCCAAAAAGCTAGTTTGCCCCAGAGTGGGTTCGCCACCTTTCCCACCACCTGGTTATTAAGATATTATACATATCTCATATGTGTACTTTTACATAAGACATGGAAAATTTTCCACATTTTGTATAACCATATATGTGCAATAACTGCCTGTGTAGTGTTGTGACATTGTTATATAATACCACAAATACTCCATAAATGATAATAGTTACTTAGTTTTTAATATGTCAAGCTCAGAGTTAGATTTATCATTCTTAAATATCAAATGGCATTTATGATAGTAAAACACAAACATAATACACCTGTTTCACCACAATAACTTCCTGGAGGAAAAAATATATTAAATGTGTTGATTAAATTAATACATTATTTATATTAAATTGTTTTATTGTCCCATGGTCAGTGATCAGAGTTGTTTCATTTTTGATTCAGCTTTATTTTTTCATTAATTTTTCTTAAGTTTTTTATTCATTTATTTGTTTTGAGAGAGAGATTGTGAGTAGGGGAGGAGCAGAGAGAGAGAGGGAGAGAATCCCAAGCTCGAACCCACTAGCTGTGAGATCATGACCTGAGCAGAAACCAAGAGTCACTCAACCAACTGAGCCACCCAGGTGTCCCTATGGTTAAAGTTTAAATGGGATTCACCCCACATCCCCCCCTTTTTTTTTTTTTGCCTTCTAGTCTCTTATCAGAAAAGAGCTAATCAGTAACAAAAAAATAAAATATCCTCAATGAAGCAGTCTTTTTAAGAGAATAGTGCAGTGAATCTTTTTGTAAATAGAATTCTTTGATAATATGAAACAAGTTCCCCTGAAAATCCTTACATATTTAACTTTATCTAGTATCTACTTTCTTCAAGTTAATAAAACTGGACAGTGTAGTTTTTTAAATCGAGGTATAATTTTATATATGTGCATTCTATAAGTTTTGAGAACTATATAGTGAGGTAACAACACAACAAAATAGTGAACACTTCCATGACTCCTAAAAATTCCCTCCTGCCCCTTATTAGTCAACTTTTCCAACCTGACTTTCCAACAACCACTTGTTTCCTCCTATAGTTCTGCCTGTATTAGAATGTCCTATGATATGTTGCCCTTAGAATCTGACTTTTCTTACTCAACATGTAATACATTTGAGATTTATCCATGTTGTGCGTATCAGTATTTGGTTTCTTTTGATTACTGGGTAGTTGTTCTGTGTATAAATATAATGTTTTTTTTTTTTTTAATCCACTAACCAATTAAAGAATATTTGGGTGGTTTCCATCAGGGGACAGTGATAAGTCAGTACTTATTGTCAGTTTTGTTTGCAAGCATTTGAATACATGTGCATTGGTATCTCGTACTTTTAATTTACATTTTCTTAACCAGGTATGTTTAGCATCTTTTCATGTGCTTATTTGCTATCATCTTTATATCCATTTTGGTAAATGTGTGTTCAAATATTTTGTACATTTTCGCAGTTGGTTTTTTTTTTCTTTTTTTAAAAAAATTTTTTAATGTTTATTTTTGAGAGAGAGAGTGTGAGTGGGGAAGGGGCAGAGAGAGAGAGGGAGACACGGAATCTGAAACAGGCTCTAGGCTCTGAGCTGTCAGCAACCGAGTTCGACTCAGGGCTCGAACTCAGTAATGGCGAGATAATGACCTAGGCTGAAGTCAGATGCTTAACCTACTGATCCACCCGGGCACCCCCTTAATGGTGTCTTCTAAAGAGAAGTGTTTTAATTTTGATGAAGTTCAGGTGATCAGTTTTTTTCTTTTATGTATCATACTTTTATTATTGTTGTAATTCCAAAATTTTTGTGTAGCCCAAGATCACAAATATTTTTTATACGTTTTCTTCTATAAGCTTTATTGTTGTTAGTCTTAAATTTAGGTCTGTGACTAGTTTTTAGTTAATTTTTGTACATAGTGCAAAGTATTGGACCGAGGTTTTTTGTTTTTTGTTTGCATATGGACATATCAGTTCTATTATCTGTTGAAAGGACTATTTTCAAATAATTTTTATGTTGAAATGTAATACATTTATATGATTTTTAAGAATTCAAATAGTACAAAGGGTTCACAGTAAAAATTCAGTCTTTTTCTCACCTTTGCCCCCAGCTCCTCTCCTTCAAAGGTAACCAGTGTTACCACAGAGATTCTATGCCATGTACATGTCTCTCTGCTGCTGCTTTTTTGGGGGAAAAAACCATGTTTTCTCAAAATACTAGGCAGAGTGATACTGTTAAAAAGTTTTGTTCATATAACACTCCACTCAAAGCTTCCCCAGGCCATAAATGATCTTTATTTGTATCCTGTCCATGCTGTCATGTATACACACACGCGCACACACGCACACACACACACACAATTTCACTGCCTTCCTCCCCTACTTCTCTCCTCCTTACTTCTCTCTGACCACCCTGCCTGCCATTGCTACGGTTTTCACATACACCATACATGTTTGTACCCCAGGGCCTTTGTACTTGCTAATCCTTTGGCCTGGAATTCTTTTTTCAGATATCTGTTGTAAGACTTCCTTCTTAACATTCTTTACAGGCTTTATTTGCTCAAATGTCACCTTCCTCACCCTAGTTTTTTTTTTTTGTTTTTTTTTTTTAATTTTTAAAAAATGTTTATTACTTGAGAGAGACAGAGACAGAAAGCAAACAGGGGAGGGGCAGAGAGAGAGGGAGACACAGAATCCAAAGCAGGCTCCAGGCTCTAGACTCTGAACTGCCAGCAAAGAGCCCAACGTGGGGCACGAACCCAGAGACTGCGAGAAAATGACCTGAGCTGAAGTCGGCCGCTTAACCAACTGAGCCACCCAGGCATCCCACTCACCCTAGTTTTAAACTGCAAATTGTGTCTCCCAGTTCCCTGTCATCTCCCCTGCTTTATTTTCCTCCATTTTGGTCATCACCTTCTAATATTATTCATAATTTACTTAATTTATTTATTGTCTTTTAATCCACACTAGAATAGAAGGTTCTTGAGGACAGAGCTTTCTGTTTTTCATTGCTGTCTCCCATGTTTAGGATAATACATTTAAATATTTGTAAGTCCTGACAGCTTGAAAATATGTTCTCATATACAACATATTTTCACACAAGTACAGATGAAAACAAAGTTATGACTTTCCACAATTTATATATATTGTGCTCTTTGTACAAACATGTCAATTTTAGCCTCATTCTGTATGTGTCTTCTCTGGCCACTTCAGAAAGTTTACTTAGGTTGGAATATAACTTCCACTTATGACTGTACACATAAGTACATAGAAAAACATGCTCTCTTTTGAGCTAGGTAGAAATATCACTTAGATTCTAGAGAGCAGATTTCATCGTAGATTTCTAGAGTATAAAAGATATCCCACTCCGGTACACTGAAACTGCATGGATAACCTAGACTGGCAGATTCTATTCTGAGCTTCACCGCTAGCTCGCTGAGTGCTCTAGGACAGCTCCGCGGCAGATTTTGGCATAGAATCGCCAGCTATAAGCACAACAATTTCTGTCTTCTTTTCCTTATGTGGTGTGATAATGACAGCATGGTTATTTGTACTCTGTTGAAAGGGTGCTGTCCATGACTCACAAGTGATGATAACGTGGTTTTGAGAGAAAATTAAAAGGAAAAAAACCGTTCACCATATTAACTTGGATTTGAGATGTATTACCATTTACAACTCATTTAGTCCTTAGAGGTCCTGAAAACTTTTCGTTGATGACTTCACTTCCAACAGACTACAGGTAGCCCTTAAAATAAACCCAAACTCTAATTAGTGGTTCTTGTGCTTTAAAAATACATCAGAATTTCCTCAAGGGCTTAATCAAACACAGATTGCTAGACCCCACCCCTAGAATTTCTGATTCAGTAGGTCCAAGGGGGGACCTGAAATTTTGCATTTCTAATGAGTTCCCAGGTGATGCTGATGGTACTCTCTGAGGACCACGCCTCGAAAACCAGGCAGATAAGAAGCCCTTGCAAATCCAGGGCATCTATCAAAACATGGCTTTGACCAAATGATCCATTGTATTCTTTGGTTTGTCATCAGTGAGCACTTTGAGAGGCCTAGCTGAGGGAAAGTATCATTGCCACAACTCTCCATATGTATTAACTACTCAGGGCACCTGGTGGCTCAGTCGGTTGAGCATCCAGCTCAGGTCATGATCTCACAGTTTGTGGGTTCGAGCCCTGCATCAGGCTCTGTGCTGACCGCTTGCTCAGAGCCTGGAGCCTGTTTCAGATTCTGTGTCTCTTTCTCTCTCTGCCCCTCCCCTGCTCACACTTTGTCTCACTTTGTTTCTCAAAAATAAATAAATTAAAAAAATTAAAAAAAAAAAAAAAAGAACTTCCCTCTTCAGTTAGTTGCCGGCTTATCTTCACTGGCAAACATGACTGAATCTGTGAAAGTCTGATATATCATTAGATGGGGCAGGTGGACCTTCACCTCCAGGATTTCCTTGGTCTTAGCTCTAGTACCCTGACGTTCATAGTGACCTTTATTTTAAAAGAAACCCCCCCTTTTTTTTTTTTCCTTTTTTAAAGCCACAGTGGTGTTGGGTGGCTCAGTTGGTTAAGTGTCTGACTCTTGATTTCGGTTCAGGTCATGATCTTACAGGATCAAGCCCTATGTTGGGCTCTGTCTGCTTAGGATTCTCTCTCCCTTCTCTTTCTCCCTCTCTCTGCCCCTCCGCTGCTCACACATGTGCACTCACTTTCTCTCTCAAAATAAAAAAAACTTTATTAAAAAAAAAGTCACAAAATCTTCAGTGATAAATTTGTCCTTAACTATTTATCTTCATTGATTGTGTTTGGCCATTTGTAGTGAGTTTATAATATTGCTACTTGTGAATTCTCTGCATTCATAATGCTAAAAGGACTTTGGCAAAATCTTTAACTCTGAAGTTCTCACAAGTCACTTGTGTATATGGCAATCAGTGGCAAGATAATAACCTGTGAACACAAAGAGTTACACTTTTTTAACATTACCTGTTTATGATTATAATTGGTCCTGAAGGCAAGTATGAATAAGACAGTTTGTCAAGAAGGTGAGAAATTTGACTCAAAGATGGCCCAGAATTAATAAGTGGAACGAAGAGTTCAAATGTGTTCTTGACTCTTCACACTAACTGTAAGCCTTTATGTAAAATGTATCAAGTTGAGGTCATTAGAAAACATAACAGCATTTTTTTTTTTTTTAGTTTATTTTTTGAGAGAGTGAGTGAACACGAGCAGGGGAGGGGCAAAGAGAGGGAGACAGAATCCCAAGCAGGTTCTTTGCTATCACAGATGTGGGGCTCTAACTCACGAACTGTGAGATCATGACCCAAGCCGAAATCAGATGCTTAACCGACTGAGCCACCCAGGAGCCCAGAAAACGTAATGGTATTTATAAGCAATAATAAATGTCATGGTCCTAAAAATGATTTTAAAACAACCATAAACTGGTAAAACCAACAGAATCAACTTTTTCAGAACTCTGGAATTTAATCCAAATTTACATCAACCAGGGGACTGCTCAGTAAAGAAAAGGACAGCTGATTTGGAGCATTTAGAAAATCTCTGGCAGGTCACTGCCTGACCACAGATAATGGAACAGCGACTTCAGTGATCACACCCAACAAGGAATAATACAGTCTTAACAGAAATAGTGTTGAAAAGTCACAAAAAATATAGATGACTCCAGCCTTCAGCAGTCAGCAGCAAACCCTAAGGCACAGGGAGAATCTGACTTCCAGTAACCACATTATAATGTTCAGGTGTCCATTTTTCAGGAAAAAGTTACAAGGCATAAACAGAAACCATAAAGTAATGCCTAATAACAGGGGAAGAACAATCGACATAAATTGTCCCTCCTCAAGGAAGCCCAGACATTGGACTTACTAGACATAGACTTTAAGTCATGTGTCATAAGTGTACTCAAAGAGCTAAAGGACTCTGGTAAAGAAAATCAGGAAGATGATGTATGAACAAGATTAGAATATCAATGAAGAGAAAAATTACAAGTAGACGCAGACATGCTAAAAGGTACACGGCAGAACTTTTGAAGGCCTAATCCCCACAGTACATTCAGATAAGTGAAAGGACATTTGGAGAGTGTATGCTGGACCGAGTTAATATAGGACTATAAAGCATCTGTTAGACAAAATGTTACAGGAGCTGGGTTCCTGTTGGCTTGCCATTTGTTGGCTGATTTATCTTGGAACAGGCACTGAACTTCTTATCCATCATTTCCTGTTCTGTGAAATAGAGCATCTGTTCTAGAGACACATGGTGAAGATCCAGCGAGACTATATAGCAGTGCTGAAAATGTGAGGCATCACTGTGTTCGTCCTACAGAAGAACCAACAACCTAGTGACTAACGGAAGAGAATGTTTATATATGCTACCAAGTTATCAGTGGAGGCACAGTGCTTGACTTAACTCTGCAGACTTGAGCAGGTGGACATTATTCCCAGAGGAGAAATTCCAGCACTTTGGGAATCCATCACTCTATCACATTTTTTCACAGTTCTCTATCCCCACTTACTATCTTACTTTTCACACCTCCCAATTAGACTTATTTTCATCTTTTAAAAATTAGAATTAATTTAAATGTTTAGTTTTCAGTTATTTCTCCTTTCCCAGGAATTTTATGATGTCTTTAAATATCACTGTAAGACCTAGAACATCACAAAAATCTGGACTGGATCAGCTTTGTTCTCTCTCTGTCATTATACTAAGCATTAATAATAATAAAAAAAAAAAATAACAATTCCAAGAAATAGTGAAGTACCAAGTCAGTTTGTACATGGTGTATAAATAACATACAATTGGCTTTTTGTGAAAACCATTTTAGTCAGGGGAGACATCAGTTGTAGTAATATCGCCACTAGAGACTGGATGTATCTTTAGTTGTTTAATTTGAAAGGCAAAAATAAAATCCTAGGATAATTCTAAAACTGTCATGAGCAATAGATCTGTCTAGAACTGGATTTCTTCCCAGTTTTTCACAAACTAAATTTCATTTCTTATGCTTTAACCCACTCTCTGGTGTAAAAATTAACAGTGAAATGACCCAGATGCTGAAAGCCAGAGGAGCGACATCAGATTGTTTGCACCAAACAGGGAAGCAGATCCTATCAGCTGCGCTCTTTTTTTTTTTTTAAGTAACACCAAGAAGTCCACCATGACCAAATTGGTAATTTAGAATCTAATTATTAGCCTCTCTGAAGGATTTCTGGAAAAGTTCTTTTCATCACTTAAAAATACTACATTTACACAGTCCCTCCACATGAAAGCTTTTCAGTGATAGAACTCTCATAAAAGCGTGGTGTTCTGCTTTGAAATGCATTTGATGTTCAGGAGAAAATAAGTTCTCTGGTATTCCTGCCTCCTAAAATTTTTATTTTACTGTTTTGTTTCGGGGATAGGTACAGAATTTTCACAGCTGTATTCAGGTAACTGAAGACTTTGTGTCTCCAGAACATCTTGTACAGTCATTTCATTTAACACAGGAACTGAGACTCTTGAAGGAGGAAATCAATTACGATGATAAACTACAGGTAGGAGATGAATTTTCTAACTGACTCCTGTTCTTATGTGCCTTTTATATTCAGAAATACGATATGTGCATAACCGCTTAGGCAGTCATTGTCCTTGTTTGTCACATTAGGATAACAACCACAGCTTAATAACAGTATGCATTTAACTGTATGATTTTCAGTGGCCCTTATTTTAACTTTCAGTTTAACATTTTTTTAACTTTGACATTTATTTTATTTTGAGTGTATCTTTCCCTCATTAAGAAAAAAAAAAAGCTTTAATTTATCTCCAGCTTAAGTGATTAGAAATATCAAAATCTCTTTCAGGTTAAAAATATATTGTATCATGCAGTTAAGGAAATGGTGAGAGCTTTGAAGATACATGAAGACGAAGTAGAGGATATGGAAGAAAATTAGGTGTGGTCCAGTTTGATACTTTTAGGCCATTGAACTGTAATTACTTTCGAACGATGATAAGTATGCACATTGACTTAAGCTTCATAAAACCATCAGTGCCAAGAAATTCTCTTTTGTAGCAATTACTTGTTACTGATACCGCAGCAGTATAGCATAAGTCACAGTTCCTGTGATGCAATGTTAGTTATGAAAACAAGCTAAATTTAAAAAGCAGCACTTCATGGCTGTTTTTGTATTATAGTGTATATGATGTTTGTGAAAATGCCAGATTTAAAATGATGTATTTATTTTTGACAAAAAAAACCCACAAAATTCTACGCTATATTGTTGATCAAGTGTAAATGTGACCTTGTACAGTTTACTAAAATAACGGATATTTTTCACTACATTGAGACAGTTACTGTGAGAATAGGACACAAACACCAGCTATTGCCTGCATTTGGGAAATTGCTGAATCGCACAGCATTCATGTCATAATCAGAAATTACTGCCAAATAATTGTAAAATTTGTAAAATATGAAGTATATAAAGTAGATACTAAATACGGACACTTCAATATTTTGTTGAAGCTATTGACTGTACAATTTAACATTTTCAAAAGGTGTAATTTATTTAAAATTGTCTCATTTTGGTAAAATTTATGTGAACTTTTAAAGCTAAATATTAAACTTAATATGCTATGTAAATATATACATATATACATTTAATGATGTATTTTTTTAAAACATTGGCTTGCTTTTATTTGTTAAAAGTGCAAGTGTTACATATGGCTTTGTACATTAAAGTTGAAAGGGGTTTTACATTTTCCATTAAAAGGACTTTATCAAAAAATGGCGTGTTCCAGAGTTCTTCCTTTTATGATGTGCATACTACCAAGGATTCATCATCATGATGACTACTAAGCATTTTCTTACAATGTTCTCTTCTAGGACATTTTTCCTTTGTTTTATAAGTTTTGTGCTTTTCTTTAGACTTTATGGGCCATCACAAGTGCCTCAACTCATTTGTCCTATGGCACAACTGAAAAAAGGAATACCGGTAACTACTATTTGTTATTTATGAACACATTTTCACTGAAAGAAGAATGCATATGTGAACTTTTAAAGCCATGATTATGCGCGTATGTGATCAGTTTCAAGTAAGTGTGTTTCACCACAGAGCTAGCTGATAAGATAGTTTTGGGGGTGGGAGGAAGACAGGGGACACAGTGGCCTACAGTCAGCCAGTCTAGGTCGAATATGAGTTCTGCTACTTACTGTGTGGCCCTGGTAAGTTGCTTTAATTCGGAGTCTTCGTTTTAATAGCTATTACCAGTTGGTTACTCTGAGGCTCACATAGACCTATCCATTTGAATGTTCCTGGAAATACGTCATCCTCCACTGACACCTGCAGGATACTGAAGGGGACAGCCTTTTCTTCTCATTTGAAAGCACATAGTTAAAAAGAAAAAAGTAGTAAGTAGCCCAAGTTGTGACCATGCAAGTTGCTTTGTTTATATCTACCATCGTTAATTTTTTTTAATATTAATTTGTATTTTTGAGAGAGGGTGTGCAAGTGGGGGAAGGACAGAGAGAGAAGACAGATCCAAAGCAGGCTCCAGGCTCTGAGCTATCAGCACAGAACCCAATGCTGGGCTCAAACTCCTGAACCGCAGGATCATGACTGAGCCACCCAGGTGCCCCTATGTGTACCATCTTTTAACTCCCTGTGGGCTATGATGTCACCTACTCCAGGCAAGATTCAGCCAGGAGTATGAGGTTACGGGTCACATTAATGTCCCACGTGACACAGGGGTTAATGGGATGGGTGACGACTACTTGGCTAGAAACACTGGGCTGAGGAATCGTTCAAATGATAATGTGAATCTTCTATTTTTTTAAACATGTTTCAGTTCATTTAAATGGTATTTGCTGCTTAACACTTTCAAAAGTCCCATCTGATTTAATTTTGATGTGAAATTAATTTCAAGCCCAAGATATTAATTCTAGAGTAGACTGCCTGCTGCTCCCTAAAGTCTGCCAAGAACCTAAAGTCTTGTGACTTTTTTCCAAAAGGTTTCAAAAGGTTTTGCTGCTTTTGCTGTTGTTTGAGCCACCTTTTAACCGTACTACAACCCCTACAAGAGAGGCTGAAACTAAGGCAGATCAAGCCTGGCAGTGTGGCTTCTTTCAAAACAAACTCATCTGATACAAGTATTCTATCCATGGTCTGAATTCCATGCTAGTGACCTAATTCTTGGTAAGGCAGGGTGGAGAGAGTGGACTATAACGCTCTCATCATTAAAGACGTGACTTTTTGGAATGCTGTGAGTTGTTTTACCAGTCACATCCCTGGTGGAGCGATTCCTCTGCCCACTTAGCTTGTTTCCTTCATCCTTTTGGTTAGCTCAGATGCTTCTCACATATGAAACCATCTGAGCATGTCCGTTTCCTCCAGACAGTGATGGAGTACATAATAAACGTGTAAAATAATCTTCAAAGAGACTATACAGGGAAACTTGTGCTGAATATTTAGATCCCTCCCATTTTACTTTAATTTGGACTTGAATTTGAATTCTTTTTCCTGACTAATGATTTACATGAGTCCAAACCCATTTCCCTTCTGCCCAGCACATTCTGGGATTGGAACACCCATAAAATGTGTCGTTCTTGATGCTTCCCTTTGATAGATGGAATATGGGTTTGGTGATACCTGTGTAAGATTAGTGAGCTTCAGAAGAAAAATGTGCTCTCATACCTTTGTTCTGTGTGTGTACATATACAGTGATGTAAATTTGGCATTTTTTTTTTTTTTTTTTTTTTAACATTTATTGTTGAGAGAGCACAAGCAGGGGAGGGGCAGAGAGAGAGGAAGACACAGAATCTGAAGCAGGCTTCAGTCTCTGAGCTGTCAGCACAGAGCCCGACCCCGCGAAATGCAAGATCATGACCTGAGCCACCCAGGTGCTGCCCCTCCCCCGTTTTTTTTGCTTTTGTTTTTTTGTTTGTTTGTTTTTTAGCATCTTCTATTCCTAAATGCCAACCTATCAAAGATCATCTCCCAGATCAGATCAGGAATGCTGGCCATGGAAGAGGGGGGAAAAAAGAAAATTACTTAATTACCATTCTACAGCTATTCAGTATACTGTGCACTATGAATCCTGGGATGTAGCAAGTGGCCAAGATTCAGACTCAAGTTATGACATACCTGGTTTCACAGTAATTAACCTTGATAGTGACACCTTCCAACCGAGTAGTATGTAGTTTGGCTCTCACAGAAATCTGGTTCTTTTAATGAAAGCAAAGTTCCTTTCAAACAAAAATGAAATGTTGGCGAGCCCCAGGTCACTGGCTGCACACAAAGTGGGTTCCTTTCCTGACTGGAGAGATTTTCACAGCTGACTTAAGCTGTTCACTCAGTTGTCTGTAAATGAGCCAACCAGCTGCCCTTAAGCCTGGAGGATTGCCTGTCTTTTCTGTCTTGTCTTACCAAAAAGACCTCAGCCCTGGGGTCAGTGGAGGGGCAAATCAAGAATGGTGTGTTGTATGTGTGGGTCACAGCTGGACTCCCATTTTGAGAGGAGGTACATTCCCAGGACAAATGAGCCCAACAATGCGTTCCTGTCCCCTGGTCTTTGACCCCAGGTTTGACAGATGATGAAAAGATTTGGGGGGCTGGGTCGGTGAACAAACCAAAATGAAGAAGTGCAAAACAAGGTGGAGAGCCAGCATGGTCCTCTGCCAACATAGGATGGTAACTGATTCAGAGGTCCTACCAAGCTAGTAAAGAATACAGGGGCGGCGGCGGGGAGTACAAGATCAATGCTGATGTTTTGTTGCAAACTTTTTTCCAATCAGTTCCTAAAAACCCCTGCACTATGCTGGTGAAAACCACAGGACTTTTAAAGGAGGAAAAACAAGGATTTGGGCATAACATTGAAAAACTTATCAGTGACACGTTTTAAAAAGTGAGGCAGGAGCACCTGGATGGCTCAGTCGGTTGGGTGTCCGACTTCAGCTCAGGTCATGACCTCATGGTTGGTGAGTTCAAGCCCCGCATTGGGCTCTGTGCTGACAGCTTGGAGCCTGGAGCCCCCCCACCCCACCCCCACCCCCCACACTCGCTCTTGCACTCTCTCTTGTGTCTCAAAAGTAAATATGAAAAAAAATTTTTTAAAAGTGAGGCAGCAGTGTCTTAACATGTTAAATATTTAAGAATAGGTTAACACTATAAAATAAATGGCACTTTACCCTAAAGAAGAAAGAGTAGAAATTTGCATTGGAAATGGGCATCGGAAGGGTTGCTGCTTGGTGAGAAATACTGTGCCGTGTTGGAAGAAGGGTTGCGTGGAATTAGAGGGGAAGGTGTAATACCAGGTGTGGATGGATGGAAAGGTGTGGCTCAGCACCAGCATGAAGGTTCAGATGATGCAGTTTTCTGTGTTCACTTAAGTTTTTCTTGCAGGCAAAATTGCCCCTTAAACATAAAGTTCACATCGTGCTCAAATTGTTTCCTATAAATTTATGTTGGGACAGATTTGCAAGCAGCAGACAGGGAAGAGTATGGAGCCTGAATAAAGGCTTGAGTTCACCCAAAGCAGGTACTATGCCATTCTAACTTTTAAACTAAATATTTCTAGCAGTGTTGTAAACCCACAGATTCACCACTACATAACCACAAAAAGACAATGAAAAATAGCATTTAAAAATAGCCAAAGATGGGGGCACTTGGCTGGCTCAGTTGTTAGAACATGCAACTCTTAATCTCACTGTCTTGAGTTTGAGCCCCACATGGGGTTTTAGAGATTACTTTTATTTTTTTTAATTTTAGAGAGAGCATACGTGAGCAGGGGAGAGGGACAAATGGGGAGAGAGAATCAAGCAGGTTCTGCACCCAGCACGGCAGCACAGAGGCCAATGCAGGTTTCAATCCCCTGGGATCGTGACCTCATCCAAAATCAAGAGTCGGATGCTCAACTGACTGAGCCACCCAGGCACTTCTAAAAAAAATGTTTAAAATAAATAATAGATTAAAAACAAATAGTCAAAGTCCAAGTCTCTCTGTCTTGAATTGTGAGCCTGTTCATTCTGTCACCAGTCTTCCAATAATATGAGCCTCTCTTCAAAAATTCAACAAATACCTCAAGTATTCTATACAACTTTTTTTTAAAAATTGTGAAATTCTAACTTCACTATAGTTAACATAGCGTTCTGTTTCAGGCGTACAGTAGAGTGATCTGACAGTTCTATAATTCAGTTCTCATCACAATAAGTTTCACCCTCACCTGTTTCACCCATCCTCCCACCCACCTCCCCTCTGGTAACTGTCACTTTTCTATAGTCAAGAGTCTTTTTTGGTTTGTCTCTTTTTTCTTTGTTGATTAATTCCACATGAGTGAAATCATGCTATTTTTCTTTGACTTATTTTACTTAGATTTATACTCCCTTGATTCATCTGTGTAGTCGCAAATGGCAAGATTTCATTCCTTTTTATGGCTGAGTAATAGTCCATTGTATACATACACCACATCTTTATCCATCATCTATCCATGCAACTTGGGCTGCTTCTGTAATTTGGCTATTGTAAATAATGCTGCAGTAAACATAGGGGCACATATATCTTTTCAAATTAGTGTTTTTGTACTTTGGAGGTAAATACCCAGTAGTGGAATTACTGGATCATATGGTAGTTCTATTTTTAATATTTTGAGGAACCTCCATACTGTTTTCCACAGTGGCCATATTAGTTTGCATTCCTACCAACAGTGCAAGAGGGTTCCTTTCTCTCCACATCCTTGCCAACTCTTGTTGTTTCTTGTGTTTTTTTATTTTAGCCATTCTTTGCAATATGATGGGAGGTGATATCTGACTATGGTTTTAATTTGCTTTTCCCTGACGATGAATGATGTTGAGCATCTTTTCATGTGTCTGTTGTCCATCTTATGTTTTCGTTAGAGAAATGTCCGTTCAGGTCTTCTGCTCATTTTGTAATTGGATTATTTGCTTTTCTCATGTTGGGCTGTGTAAATTCTTTATATATTTTGGATACTAACCCTTTATTGAATATGTCATTTACAATGTCTTTTCCCATTCAGTTAGCCTAGTTTTGTTGGTTGTTTCCTATACTGTGCAGAAGATTTTTATTTTGTTGTAGTCCCAATAGTTTGTTTGCTTTTGTTTCCCTTGCCTCAGGAGATCTATCTAGAAAAATGTGGTTATGGTTATAGGGGCACCTGGGTGGCTCAGTCGGTTGTGCATCCGACTTCGGCTCAGGTCATGATCTCACAGTTTGTGGGTTCGAGCCCCACATCAGGCTCTGTGCTGACCCCTTGCTCAGAGCCTGGAGCCTGCTTCGGATTCTGTGTCTCTTTCTCTGCCCCTTCCCCACTCACACTTTGTCTCACTCTGTTTCTCAAAAATAAATAAATGTAAAAAAAATTTTTTTTTTTTAAGAAAAATGTGGTTACAGCCAGTGTCAGAGACATTACTGTGTTCTCTTCTAAGATTTTTATGGTTTCAGGTGTCACATTTAGGTCCTTAGTCCATTTTGAGTTTATTTTGTGTATGGTGTAGGAAAGTTTCATTCTTTTGCGTCGAGCTGTCCAGTTTTCCCAACACCATTTGCTGAGGAGACTTTTTCTCGTTGCATATTTTTGCCTCCTTTGTCAAAGATTAATTGACCATTTAATCCTGAGTTTATTTTTGGGCTCTCTGTTCTGTCCCATTGATCTATGTGTCTATTGTGCCAGTACCATACTGATTACTACAGCTTTGTAGTATTTCTTGAAATCTGGATTGTGATACCTTCAGCTTTGTTCTTCTTTTTCAAGATTGCTTTGGCTCTTCGGGGTCTTTCGTGGTTCCCTGTAAGTTGTAGGATTTTTTGTTCTAGTTCTATGGAAAATGCTGTTGGTATTTTGATAAGGATTGCATTAAGTCTGTAGGTTACTTTGAGTAGTATGGACATTTTAACAATATTTGTTTTTCCAGTCCATGAGCATGGAATATCTTTCCATTTGTTTGAATCATCTTCAGTGTCTTTCATTAGGGTCTTATAGTTTTCACAGTACAGGTCTTTGACGTTTTTGGTTAAGCATATTCTAGGTATTTTATTATTTTTGGTGATATTGTAAATGGGATTATTAATTTGTCTTTCTGCTACTTCATTATTAGGGTATAGAAATTTCTGTATATTGATTTTTGTATCTTGTGACCTTATTGAATTCATTTATTAGGTTCTGGTACCTTTTTTGTTAGAGTTTTTAGGGTGTTCTATATGTAATATCATGTCATCTGCAAATAGTGAAACTTTTATTTCTTCCTTACCAATTTAGATGCATTTTATTCCTTTGTCTTGTCTGGTTACTGTGGCTAGGATTTCCAGTTCTATGATGAATAAAAGTTTAATGAGAGTGGACATCCTTGTCTTATTCCTGACCTTAGGGGAAAAGCTCTCAGGTTTTCACCATTAAGGATGATGTTAGCTGTCGGTTTTTCATATATGGCCTTTATCATGTTGAGGTATGTTCCCTCTAAACCTACTTTGTTGAGGATTTTCATCATGAGTGGATGTTGTTCTCTGTCAAATACTTTTTCTGCATCAATTGAAATGGTTATATGGTTTTCATCCTTTCTCTTGTTGATGTTATTTACCACATTGATTTGTGAATATTTAACCACCCTTGCATCCTGGGAACAAATTCCACTTGATCATGGTGAGTGATTTTTTTTAATGTATTGTTGAATTTGGGTTGCTAAATTTTGTTGAGGACTTTTGCATCTGTGTTCATGAGAGAGACTGGCCTGTAGTTCTCTTTTTGTAGTGTTTTTATAGTATCAGGGTAATGTGGGCCTTATAAAATGAATTTGGAAGATTTCATTTTTCCTCTTCTATTTTTTGGAATAGTTTGAGAAGAATACATATTCACTCTTCATTAAATATTTGGTAGAATTCACCTGTAAAGCCGTCTGATTCAATTTCATTGTTGGTAATTGGTCTGTTCACTTTCTTCCTGATTCAGTTTTGGGAAGTTATGTTATTTCTAGACATTTACCCATTTCTTCTAGGTTGTCCAATTTGTTGGCATATAATTTTTTGTACTCTTTTATAATCCTTTGTATTTCTGTAGTGTTATTTCTCCTCTTTCTTTTTTTTCCCCAAGTGTTTGTTTATTTTGAGAGAGAGCGTGCAAACAGGGGAGGGGCAAAGAGAAAGGGGGAGAGAGAGAATCCTAAGCAAGCTCTGTGCTGTCAGCACAGAGCCTGACATGGGGCTCAATCTCCAGATGGTGATATCTTGAGTCAAGCCCAAATCAAGAGTCACATGCTCAACCAACTGAACCACCTAGGTGCCCCTCTCCTATTTCTGATTTTGAGTCTCTCCTCTCTCTCTCCTCTCTTTCTCTCTCTTTAGTGGTCTGGCTAAAGTTTTATCAATTTTGTTGATCTTTTGAAAGAACCAGATCCTGATTTTTTTGATCTTTTTGGATTTTGTTTTTGTTTTTTTTAGTTTCTATTTTGCTTATTCCTGCTCTCATCTTTATTATTTCCTTCCTGCTTTTGGGTTTTGTTCTTTTTCTAGCTCCTTTAGATGTAAGATTGGGTTGTTTGAGATTTTTCTTCTTGAGGCAGATCTGTATTTCTATAAACTTCCCACTTAGAACCACTTTTGCTACATCCCAAAGATGTTGGACTGCTGTATTTTGGTTTCTATTTTGTCTCCGTGTATTTTTTAATTTCCTCTTTGATTTCTTGGTTGACCCATTCATTGCTTAGTAGCATGTTATTTAACCTCTATGTATCTGTTCTCTCCAGAATTTTTCTTGTGGTTGATTTTTAGTTTCATAGTGTTATGGTTGGAAAAGATGCATGGTATGACTCTGATCTTTTTGAGTTTGTTGAGACTTGTTTTGTGGTCTAATAGGTGATGAGACTGTTCCATATGCATTTGAAAAGAAAGTGTATTCTGCTGTTTTAGGATGGAATATTCTGAATGTATCTGTCAGATCCATCTGGTCCAATGTGTCATTCAAAGCCACTATGTCCCTGTTGGTTTTCTGTTTGGATGATCTATCCATTGATGTAAGTGGGGTTTATTAAACCCCCTTACTATTAATGTGTTATTATCAATTACCTCCTTTATTTTTATTATCTGCTTCATATGCTTGGCTGCCCTCATGTTAGGTGCATAAATATTTACTATTATATCTTCTTGTTGGATTGTTTCACTTATGTCCGTCTTTGTCTCTTCTTATAGTCTTTGTTTTAAAGTCTATTTTGTCTGATATAAGAATTGCTCCGTTGGCTTTTTTCTTCACTTCCATTGGCATAATAAATGCTTTTCCATCCCTTCACTTTCAATCTGCATGTGCCTTAAGTCTGAAATGAGTCTCTCATAGGCAACATATAAATAGATCTTGTTTTTTATCCATTCCATCACGCTGTCTTTTGATTGGAGCATTTAGTGCATCTACATTCAAAGTAATTTTTGATAGGCATGAACTTATTGCCATTTTGTTACTTGTTTCATGGTTTTTATAGTCCTTCTCTGTTCCTTTCTTCTCTTGATCTGTTCTAAGTGTGCTGGCCTTTAGTGATACGCTTGGATTCCTTTCTTTTTATTTTTTGTATATCTGTTACTCGTTTTTAATTTGTGGCTTCCATTAGGTTCATATGTAACATCTTATGCATATAGCAGTCCATATTAAGCTGACAGTCACCTAAGTTTGAACCCATTCTTTACTCATACCACCCTCATGTTTCAAATGTTTGCTGTCATACTTTACATCCTTTTATTTTGTGAATCCCTTAACTGATTTTTATAGATAAAATTTTACTGCTTTTATGCTACTTCCTCCTACCTATGGTCTTTCCTTTCTACCCAAAGAGTCCCCATTAACATTTCTTGTAGGGCTGGTTTAGTGGTCATTAATTCCTTTAACTTTTGTTAGTCTGGGAATCTCTATCCCTCCTTCCATTCTGAATGATGGCCTTGCTGGATAGAGAATTCTTGGCTGCATTTTTTTTCTTTCAACATTTTGAATACATCATGCCACTCCCTCCTGGCCTGAAAAGTTTGTTGAAAAATCAGATAACCTTATGGGCCTGTATGTAACTGTTTTCTTTTGCTGCTTTTAAAGTTCTCCCCTTATCACTACTTTTTACTATTTTAAGTACTATGTGTCTCAGTGTGGAGCTCCTTAGGTTGACAAGTGTGCTTAAAATCCTCCCATTCTGCTGTCTTCCCCAGAAGTGTCCATCAACTCTAAAGAATGGAACAAAGGTCCTTCTGGAATTTACATTACCCAAAAGTGTTGGTTTATTTTTTATTTTAGAGAGTATGTATACACCTGCACAAGTGAACGGGGGAGGGGCAGAGAGAGGGAGAGGGAGAATCTCAAGCAGGCTCTTCACCATCAGCACAGAGCCTGACATGGGGCTCAAATTTATGAAACAGGAGATCATGACCTGAGCCAAAATCAACAGATGCTTAACCAAGCTACCCAGGCAGCCCTCAAAGTGTTGGCTTTTTAAATAAATGAAAACTACCTAAAGATGAAAATGGGTCTATGACCCTTGTCCCACTCAATTTCTTGCTGCATCCATATTTAGTTTTAACCCTGAAACTAAAGGGTTTGGGGGCAGAGGTTAACATCTGTTTCAAATAGGCCCCTCCCTGTGAGCAGCTATTTTCTCATAAGAACGGTATTCATCTGATCTAAAGCCAACAAAAGGGGCACCTGGGTGACTCAGTCGGTTAAGCATCCGACTTCAGCTAGGTTATGATCTCACAGTTTGTGAGTTCACGCCCCACATCGGGCTCTGTGCTGACAGCTCTGAGCCTGGAGCCTGCTTTGGATTCTGTGTCTCTCTCTGCCCCTCCTCTGCTCACACACTCTCTTTCAAAAATGAATAAACATTAAAAAAAATTTTTGTAAGCCAACAAAAGATGTACGGTGGCAACAGAGAGGCTCTGGGTCTTTATAATAACCCTCAGCAGCAAAATTTTTCTTTGGGGAACCAACTTCAAGGGAGCATAGAGCTAAAAGTCTGGTTCCTCAAACCAAGAACCCCTTTTTCAGACTACAACCTTTCTTTCTAGAAAGTATCCTTTGCCTTTGGGAACCCCTTCTGAGACTTTAGTACTTCAATCCTACTATGCTCCCTAATCATCTAACCTGTCTTACATCTTTTGTACATCTTGGACTGTTTGTTGATACTAAAGACATTCTCACTTGGGGGCACCTGAGTGGCTGTTGGTTAAGCATCTGACTTTGGCTCAGGTCACGATCTCACAGTTCATGAGTTGAAGCCCTGCATCGGGCTCTCTGCTGTCAGCACAGAGCCCCCTTCAGATCCTCGGTCCCCCTCTCTCTCTCTGCCCCTCCCCTGCTTTCTCCCTCTCAAAAATAAACATTAATGGGGAAAAAAACCTGTATTTTCATTTGTATCCTTGATTCCTTCACTTTTTGTCCTTCTGTCACACCAAGAACCCAACCCTCTTTTCCCAATTTAACATCTACAACGGAGAAGCAAGCTAAGAACCACAAAAATTGAGCCAGGCTTCTCTGAGATCCTTTTGGCTCCTGAGCAATCCTAATCTTGGGAGCATATTCCAAATATTTTCCACTCCTCAAGACCAGGACCTGATCCCAGCCCCCTCACCATTAGGAAATGAGCGGACAATCTGTGTGAGCCTCCACCAGATTTCCTCACGTGTCTTGCCAGGATTTGACTGTGACCAAGCTTACAGTTCCTCTTTCCCATTTCGGACTCCATACTGTTCATGCTGTTCCCTACGGAGGAAGCCATTTCCCCATCCTCTGGTCACGTTCCATCTTCCATGAAGGCTGCACCAGCTACCTTACAGGTTTAGTGGCAGAAGAGGGTGTTTGTTAAATATCTGATTTAAATTGAGGCTTTCTTTCCCTTTTTGCCTATGCATATCTACAAACGACTTGAATAAGAGAATATTTACTATTAGAAGAGTATTTAAATATGAGGTATTTACTAGTGACCAGTTAAGGAGTTCCTAACTGCAGCCCACACTGCCCTTTTGACCCAACAAGAACCAGAAAAGTTCCTCACCGTCCACTAGATGGCACTGCTTGCTCAGCAGTGACTTTTCAAGGACACTATTCCAACTGTGGCAAAATAAGCGAATCTTGAAGAGGCTCTCCTTTTTCAAACTATACCATTTGCTCCCGCAGAGGTCTCCAATTCAGCTATGCTGGGATTATGACAAAATATAGTAATGATCACTTTTGATGTTTACATTTATAGTCTACTGGTCTAGAATGATCCAACAATAGCTACTGTTGTTACAGTTCATGAAAGCCTGGACTCTTCACGTATATTATAAACACCCTATGGCCAACTGCCTCACACTTGTATTCTTCACCATCTAAAACAACACTTTAATCACAACCCTGCACGAATGAAAAGGGACACCACAGGAAATGGAGACAGGCTTTTCACAATGGAGTGTAAGGACCAACAACCTTCAGCAGGTGGTCCCCAACTTGTCCTTGGGAAGTACCTGAAGAGGAATGGGAACGTCCGGGTCACTCGCCACAGTAGGAGAACTCATCCCCCTGTGGCCCCGTAACAACAGCCCAGGACTGTCAAACCACTTCACTCTTGGCTCTGTCTCCAAGCTGGTAGAAAACTGCAGGTAGGTCATGACCTTCTGGACCTCAATTTGTTTCATTATGAGGTAATAGGTCTTAAAGGCTTTAAAAATTGACATCCAAAATACATGAAATAGTACCTACAAAGGGTTAAAAGCAGATAATGTACTTAACATTTTGAATGGATTTAGAGACAAAATATTTTCATTTCAATAACCTTGATAAAACATGAGGGATAAACAATGGCTTTGAAGAAACGATCTTGGAAATAGTTTCTTGTTCTCTTTTCTCTTACGCATGGTTTCCAGGAACTAGAGGTTACCTGTGGTTACCATGGCAGGACAGCTAAGACTTACCACGTACCACTTAATTTCTGAAAGAAATGTTTATCATTCTGCAAAAGCCAAACCTGAGCACCTTCCGGGCCTTCTAACATCCAGCTAGCCATCTGGGTTCAATAGTGAGAGGCCACCAACTAAGTAAGTTAGTACAGGAGCCCACTCAACTTCCCGTACAAGTGTAATGCATTGCCATTTAGTGGAAACAGGCTATTCCTAAATCCCATGCGGTGCCTTAAGCCAAACAGAAGACACAAGAACACCTGGAAACCCCAGAGGAGATGGCCATGTGTTTTTATTTAATTAGTCAGTGGAAGACACCGCTAGGATGCCCCAGAGGTGCCAAGTTGTGTTGGTCAAAAGACAACAGATGTTAAGATTCAAACACAAAATTTAACCAGATTGAAGAGTAAATTAACTGGTGTAGGAGCTTCAGAACAAGTGAAGAAGTCCATTAAGCGTGTACTTTTCGGAGATGGTCAGAATGGGGTTCTGATAAGCATGGGCCACACTGCTGATGGATAAAGAGGGAAGGGAGCAAGGGAGACACTGCTGGTGGAAAAGGAGCAGGGCTTACAAAGGGCTCCTGTCAAAATACAACCAGGCTCATTTTATTTATTTTGAGAGCGCACAAGCAGGGGCGGCACAGAGAGAGATGGGGGGGGGGGGGGGGGGGGGAAGGGAGAGAGAATCCCAAGCAGGCTCTGCATTGCCAGTGCAGAGCCCAACGTGGGGTTCAAACTCACTAGCCACAAGATCATGACCTGAGCCAAAAGCAAGAATCCGACGCTTACCTGACTGAGCCAAAGAGGTGCCCTACCAACCTCATTTTTCAGAGACAAATATCAAGACTCATAAGTTTATCTGAGGCACAAACTTTTAAATCTGAAGTTTGATAAATCAGAGTCTGGGATATTCCAACACTGAGATGGACAAACTGACATAACATTTTATTGTATTTTGAGAGAGGACGCAAGTGAGCAAAGGGCAGAGAGGGGGGGGGGGGAGAGAGAATCCGACGAGGGACAGAGAGGGAGAGAGAGAGAGAAGTGGGGCTCACCCGATGTGGGTGATAAAACCACGGTTTATGGGATCATGACCTGAGCCAAAGTCAGAGGCCTAAGCGACAGCCACCCAGGCGCCCCCAAACTGACATAACTTTTAACAGAGAATAGAAGTCTTACTCGTAAGAAGCTAGCTTATTTTTGGTTTCATCTGCAGCAAGATGAGACCTGAACAAATGGGGCCTTGGCACAGTCACCTGGACTCCTCCTACTTCTGCTAGTTTCATCACCCCATGTGTTAGCCCCATCCCACCCTCAACCCAGCAGTCCCTGACCCAGTCTCTAAGGCAGTGTGGCGCGCTGGTCCATCTGTCTGTCCCTCCCACAATCGCACACAATAAGCCAAGTCCATGCTTTAAACACCCCCATGGTCTGTACCCAGACGTTTCACTTTCACCCCACCCCCACTCCTACTGCAGCAGTGGGACCGGGCCCGCGTGGTGCTCCCCAACCACCGTGCCCTGGCTGGTGGCAGGGACCCCGGGGATAGCCGCCTGCAACTGAGCACTGTCCAGGCGGCCAGGCACACATTTAAACCTCAGGACCTTCCTTATGCTCTTTCACCTCAGTTGTCGGGGAAACAGACTGCAACAACGGAGAACAACTTTAACATACCAGAGTCGTTTGTCATTGGCTGAATCTCTTCAAATTCATCTTCAGGATTTACAACAGAGAAACCATACAAAACGTGCCTTTAAACTACCAACACATTTGGGGCGACTGGGCGGTTCAGTCGGTTGAGCGTCTGGCTCCGGCTCAGGTCATGATCTTGCAGTTCGTGGGTTCGAGCCCCACGTTGGGCTCTGTGCTGACAGCTCAGAGCCTGGAGCCTGCTTCGGATTCCGAGTCTCCCTCTCTCTGCCCCTTCCCCGCTCATGCTCTGTCTCTGTCTCTCGAAAATGAATAAACATTAAAAAAAAAAATTTTAAACTACCAACACATTCAACAAAGGTATAAAACACAATTACTTTATTGATCTCTTACAATCAAACACTGTCAACTACCATTACTTCCACTCATGCATCAGTAAAGGATATTTCCTTAGTATTTTCAAATGATACATTTAAACGATAAACAAAAAAGTTAGAACTTAAAATGCACCCTGATTAATTATGTAAACCGGTAATTTTTTTTTTAAAAAAGCATAACTAACAATTTGGTTCCTTTCTTCATAAAATGGAAATTTAAATATTTCTCCTGATAGTCTTGAGGTTCTCATTATGTCGTGAGTAGTGCAAAGTGTGGCACAGTTTCATCAAGAAAGGTGTGTCTCACACGCCTTATTCAACAAACGAAATGTGCATAACAAAATGCATACAGTCAATGCATGATAGAAAGCATGTTTCAAACACAAGGCGGCCCCTCGGGCCACCATATTATTTAGGTTTTTGCATTATCATTTATGGCATTATAGATTAATTATACATAACATACTTTTATACATTTTAACCCTGAAGATAAGAAAAATAACTGTTGCTTGAAAAAGTTATTCCAGGTAGCCATTTGGTTTGTATCAGGAGAAAGTGAACCTCCGAGAGTCTAGTGTCTGCCAAGTCTGGAATCAGCTGGAGTCAGTCAATCGGACATGACAAACTTCACAGTGACTGTTTCCCAAGTCCCGGCGACGCTTCTTCCCACAGTGCGCCAGACGACGAAGCATCTCTGGAATCACCCTTGCGTGTGGTTTTCCCTTTTTTTTTTCTGGATCAACTACTATTCTATTATTTTGTCCTTTCTTCTCAGCTCCTTTATGGCCTTTCATTTTAATTATTCATAAATCCTTTCAGAATATCCTCAGAGAGCTCCATAAGGGGAAGTTCTGGAGACGGAAAATCCAAGGGAGGAAGGTTGGGTATGGGGATATCCTTGGCTTTGCCGGTATTCGCTGAAAACTTCTGCCAGGTGGGAGAGGCTGTGGCAGTTTCCGAATGTGGTGGCAAGCTCCACAACTCTGACTTTTCTACAAAATCGGCATCCACATCCAGCTCCTTTTCTACTGGGCCTTTTAGAAGTCTGGCCTTTTCAGCCTTTAGTTGTTTGTTTTCTTTCCTTAACCTTTCGTTCTCAGCCACGAGGAATTCGACGTGCCTCTCCAAATCTGCGATCTTGGTAGCCTGCTCCTCTATGATTGTCTTGTCATCCTTGGGGGCTTTGCTTCCAATGCACGGCTCTGCCGGCTCCCTCTTCTGCTGAAGTAAAAACAGCAGTGTGTCTGGATCCCTGTCAAAGACCCCCTGGATTTCAGGCAGATGTTTCTCCGTGGAAGGGCTGTATTTCTCAGAGAGAAGGGGGCTCTGGCCCTCTGCATCCTCAGAAGGGGGTTTGTGCGGGGCCTGGAGCTGGGCGGCCGCATCCTTGTCTGTGCTCTGTTGGGCTTTCAGTCTCTCTTCCCGCTTGGCCCTTTTCCACCTCTCCTGGATGAGGAGGAGCTGTTTCATGTGGCTGTCCCTTTGCAATTCCAGTGACAGATGAGCCTATCACACAGAAGGAAAGGTGTCATTTAACATTTAAGTCTCTTTAGTAATCTCCAATGAATATAATCCCAAGATCCTCCTTTCTAAATAACTTTATAACACTTAAAATTTACATACTATGTTTGCAATTCAGTAGAACCCCTGATTTTTTTAAAGACAACTGGGTCTTTAAAGACAACAGTCATGGCCCCACCACAAAAAGAGGGTGCGTGCGGGCCACACAGGCGACTAGGGAGGTCTGCGCTTCTGAGCCCGACATCTCCCATGTGAGGCCACTCCTCCAAGACCAAGATGTAGCTGAACTCCCTAATACATAAAGAGAATCAGCCAAAATAAGAAGACCGAGGCACACATTCTAAATGAAAGAACAAAAGACAAATCCTTAGAAAAACAACTCAATGAAACAAAGATAAGCAATCTACCCCATAAACAGTTCAAAGTAAATAAAGATGCTCACCAAACTTGGGAGAAGAATCAACATAAAACTTCAACAGAGAGACAAAAAATATCTCCATAATATAAGAAATTATCAACCAGAACAGAAGAATACAATAAAAGAAATGACAAATACATTATACAGAACAGAGTAGATGATACAGAAGAACAGATCAGCAATCTTCAGGACAGGGTAGCAGAAATCACCCAAAGTAAACACCAAAAGAAAAAAATTGGGGGATGAGGATAGTTATTTAAGGAAAATATCAAGACTAAGAAAATTCACATGAAGAAATAACAGCTGAAAACTTCCCTAACATGGGGAAGAAAACACACATCAGGTCCAGGAATCAAATAGAGCCCCAAACAAAATTAACCCAAAGAGATCCATACCAAGACACATTATAATTGTCAAAAATTAAAGACAATCTTAAAAGCAGCAAGAGAAAAACAACTAGTTATGTATACGGGGATCCCCAAAAGATTAACAGCTGTTTATATATATATATGTTTATATATATATATATGTTTATATATATATTTGGAAACAGCAAGATTCTATTCTGGGAAAATGAATTTTTGGTATTCTCCTTCCTCATCTTTGTAACAACATCTAATTTTTAGGGCTGTTCTCTGGATATCATTTCTTTCATTCTAAATTTATTCTGAAAGAGAGATTGCAAGTGGGGGAGGGGCAGAAGAGACAGGGAGGGAGAGAGTCCCAAGCAGGCCCCACATTGTCAGTGCAAAGTCCATTGTGGGGCTAGAACTCACACACGAGATCATGACCTGAGTCGAAATCCAGAGTTGGATGTTTAACAGACAGGGTCACCCAGGCACCCCATGAATGTCATTTCTGTAGAGATCTGTGCACTCCAGTTTCGACGAAACTTATATAACCTCAAGTATAAAATAACATATTGGGTTTTGTTATTAATTATATAAATCAGTAATTTTATTTTCACCATCAAAAGGATCATGTTCTGTCAACAGCAGTATAAAATATGCTATCTGTCTGGCCAACAAAAACATGAAGCCCCCATACGAACTGGGTGGCAAGGGAAAAGTACAACATGGGAAACAGCAATTTCAGAAACAAAAACACTTTCCAACATACACACGTTCCAAAAAAAGGCCTCTGTAAAGTGTACAAATGGTAGAAGAAAATGTAACAAGTGGAGAGCCTGTGTGGTTCAGTCGGTTAAGTGTCCGACTTCGGCTCAGGTCATGATCTCACCTTTCCCAAGTTCAAGCCCTGCATCGGGCTCTGTGCTGACAGCTCAGATTCTGTGAGATTCCCTCTCTCTCTGCCCCTCCCCCTGCTCGCACTCTGTCTCGAAAGAAGAAGAAGAAGAAGAAGAAGAAGAAGAAGAAGAAGAAGAAGAAGAAAAAGAAAAAAGAGAAAGGGAAGGGAGGGAAAGAGAAAGGAAGGAAGGGAGGGAGGGAGGGAGGGAGGGAGGAAGAAAAGCAAGAAAAAATACAACAAGTACCACACACTGGTAAAGAACTGAACATATCTGCTGTTCTTTGGCAACTAAGCCAAGTGCAACGGCTAGAAGGAAGCAATCACTGACAGGTTTTCACAATCTCACATTTAATTCTCCACTTTCCTGAGCAGCAGCACAGCCTGGAGAAGTGTCACTGAAGACGGAGACAGAAAAACACTGCAGGAGTTGACCACAAATCACATGGTACACACTTTAGGGAACTGCAAGAATCCTGTATAAAACTGTGTGTTTCTGACCACCACAATGAAGATATCACAAACGTGGAATGATTCATTTTTTCCGAAGGTCTTAGGTCTTCTAACATCATGACCGTGCTGCACACTAAACAATACCAGAGTCGTAACAAATACCAACTATGCCAATTACAGAATTTGGAAGGAAATGGAGAACGTGTTCTATTTTTCAGGTGCTCTGTTTCAGACCAATTAAAGCCCCCGGTCACTGACACTGTCTTTCTTAAAAGCGTGAAGGGCTCTGGCCTTTTAAGATTAATGCTTCTGGCTGGTGCCTGTGTCTGTGTGAAGCAAGCCTCCAAGCTCCTGGATTCAGGGCTCCTGGTGACCCAGCGCCAGCGGTAGGAGCTCCTGGCAGGGAGAAGAGGGAAAGGGGTGGCTCTCTCCCAACCCTCCCACAGCAAGCAGGGTAGGAACTGCGGCGCCTGAGCAGGATGCCTGCGACCCCTGTGCAGCTGTGACCAGGCACCAGTGCTGGGGGCACACGCAGTCCACTGCATTCCTTGATTAGAAGACCCAGGATACTAAAGATGCCAACTCTCCCCAAATCGATACACAGGCTTAATGCAATTCCAGCTACATCACAGAAAGATGCCAGTTACAGAAGGGGGGAAGGCTAGGCCTCTGGTGATAGTGTTACAGGAGGTGAATCCTCTGCCAACTATTGGCTGGTTTCTAAGCAAAAAGTCTGTAGGCCAAGAATGGCACAAAATATTCAAAGTGCTGAAAGGAAAAAACTTACAACCAAACATACCTAGCAAGCTTACCACTCAGAATTGAAGGAGAGATCAAAGAGTTTCCCAGACAAACTAAAGCTAAAGGAGTTCATCACCGCTAAACCAGCTCTACAAGAAGCATTAAAGGGAATTCTTTAAGCAGAAAATAAAAGGCCAAAAGTAGAAACAAGAAAATACCTGAAAGAAAAATCTCTCATTAGTAAAGCAAAACATACAGAAAAGGAAGTAGATCGACCAGGACAAAGCTGGTATGAGGGTCAAAAGACATAAGTACTAAAATCAACAAAATCTCCAATAATTAGTTAAGGGTCTCATTAAATAAAAAGGCATAAAACAGATGTCAAAAACATAAAACGTGTGGGTGTGCGCACACGAAGGTGATAAGGTGACTAAAGATGTAGTGCCTGTAGAATGCATGCCTACTTAAATGACCAACTTAAAACAGACTGCAATATATGCATGTTATTATATATAAATCTCATGGCGACCACAAACCAAACCCTTACCACACACGTAGGAGCCCAAACATAACACTAAAGAAAATAATCAAATACAAGGGAAGAGAGTAATAGAAAAAAAAGGAACAGGAACTACAAAGACAAGAAAACAATTTTTAAAATGGCAATAAATACATACCTATCGATAATTACTTTAAATGTAAAGACTCCAATCAAAATGCTCCAATCAAAACAGGTAGGGTGGCTGAATAGATTAAAAAAAAAAAAAGGCCTATGTAAATATTCCCTACAAGAGACTCACTTCCAATCTAAAGACACATACAGACTAAAAGTGGAGTAATGGTTGGGAATGCAAGCTGGTGCAGCCACTCTGGAAAACAGTATGGAGGTTCCTCAAAAAACTAAAAATAGAACTACCCTAGGACCCAGCAATTGCACTACTAGGCATTTATCCATGGGATACAGGTGTGCTGGTTCGAAGGGACACATGCACCCCCATGTTTATAGCAGCACTATCAACAATAGCCAAAGTATGGAAAGAGCCCAAATGTCCATTGACGGATGAATGGATAAAGATGATGTGGTGTATATATGTACAATGGAGTATTATTCGGCAATCAAAAAGAATGAAATCTTGCCATTTGCAACTACGTGGATGGAACTGGAGGGTGTTATGCTAAGTGAAATTAGTCAGAGAAAGACAAAAATCATATGACTTCACTCATATGAGGACTTTTAAGAGACAAAACAGATGAACATAAGGGAAGGGAAACAAAAATAATATAAACACAGGGAGGGGGATAAAACAGAAGAGACTCATAAATATGGAGAACAAACTGAGGGTTTACTGGAGGGGTTGTGGGAGGGGGGATGGGCTAAATGGGTAAGGGGCACTAAGGAATCTCCTCCTGAAATCACTGTTGCACTGTATGCTAATTTGGATGTAAATTTTAAAAAATAAAAAATAAAATTAAAAAATAAATAAAAGTGGAGTAATGGAAAAAGATATTCTATCCAAACAGAACAAAATAAAAGCTGGGGTAGCAACACCTATATCAGGGAACATACGCTTTAAAACAAAAGCTGTAATAAGAGACAAAGAAGGACACTACACAATGTTAAAGGGATCACTCCAATAAGAAGAAAATATTTGGAAATATTTATGCAGCCAACAAAGGAGCACCTGAATATATAAAGCAAATAGTAACAAATGCAAAGGAAGAAACTGACAATAATAAACAACAGGGAACTTTTAAGGCCCACTTACACAACAGATAGATCATCCACACATAATAGTAGTAAGGAAACACTGTCCTTAAAAGACACATTAGACCAGATGGACTTAACAGATATATATAGAACAATCCATCCAAATACAGAATACACATTCTTCTCAAGTGCACACAGGACTGCCTCCAGGATAAATCACTCAGGTGATGATCAGGCTCAGGTCATGATCTCGCGGTTTTGTGAGTTCAAACCCCGCATTGGGCTCTGTGCTGACAGCTCGGAGACTGGAGCCCACTTTGGATTCTGTGTCTCCCTCTCTCTCTGCCCCTCCCCTGCTTGCGGTCTGTCTCTCAAAAATAAATAAATGTTTAAAACCCATCATACTCAATGATTAGAAGCTGAAAGTTTTCCCTCTAAGATCAGGAACAAGATAAGGACTATCAACTCTTGCCATTTATTCAATATAATACCAAAGTCATACCCAATAATCAGATTTAAAAAAAAAAAGAAAAGGTATTCAAATTGGTTAAGGAAGAAATAAAACTCACTATCTGCCGATGACAGAATACTATATACAGACAACCCATAAGAAGCCACCAAAAAACCACCAGAATAAATGATTTCAGTAAAGTTTCAGGATACAAAATATACAGTAATCCATCACATTTCTATACACTAATATCAAAATAGCATTAAGTGAAATTAAGACAACAATCGTATCTACAATTACCTCAAGTAGAATAAAATACCTAAAAATAAATTTATAACCAAAGTGGCCTTTGGTCTGAAAACTAAAACACAGATGAAAAAAATAAAGATTACACAAATAAATGGAAAGACATACTACTGAAATGTCCATGTCACCCAAAGCAATCTACAGATTCAGTGCAATCCCTACTAAAATACCAATGACACTTTCCACTGAACTAGAACAAATAATCCCAAAATGTATATGGAAACACAAAAGTCCCAAATAACCAAAGCAATCTTGAGAAAGAACAAACCTGGAGGTACTATGCTCCCAGATTTTATTGCAAAATAAAAGTATATTAAGTATGTATGTATGTGTGTATACACACACACACACACACACACACACACACACACACACACACACAAGTATATTACAAAAGCTATGTAATCAAAACAGTATGGCATGGCACAAAAACAGACATCTACATCAATGGAAAAGAGTAGAAGTCACAAAAATAAATGCACATAGAGTCAATCCATGACAAAGGAGAGAAGAATATACAATGGGGAAAGACAGTCTCTTCAATAAATGGTGTTGGTAAAACTGGTGTTTGCACTACATGCAAAAGAATTAAATTGGACCACTTTCTTACATCATATACAAAAATAAACTCAATGAATTGAAGACCTAACTGTGAGACCTGAAACTATAAAACTCCTGGAAGAAAACATAAGCAGTAAGCTCTTTCACACTGGTCTTAGTGATTTTTTTTTATCTGTCTCTTCAAGAACAAAAGTAAAAATAAATGGGACTGTATCAAAATATAAAGCTTTTGCAGTGAAGGAAACCATCAACGAAATGAAAAGGGAACCTACTTTTCATAAGGGACAATGTATTCACAAATGAAGTATCCACTAAGGGGTTATCATCCAAATTATATAAAGCACTCATAAAAGTCATTATGAGAAAAACAATCGGTTTTTAAAAATGGGCACAGGATCTGAGTACACATTTTTCCAAACACATACAGATGGCCAACAGATACATGAGAAGATGTTCAACATCACTAACCATTAGAGAAATGCAAATAAAAAAACACAATGAAATATTATCTCACACCTGTCAGAATGGCTGCTATGAAAAGTCAAGAAATAACAAATACTCGCAGGACGTGGTGAAAAAGGAACCCTTACGCACCGTTGGTGGGAATGTTAAGTTGGCGTTGCCACTACGGAAGCCAGTATGGTGGGTTCTCAAAAATTTAAAAATATAACAACCCTACAATCCAGTTATTCCACTACTAGGTATTTACCCAAAGAAACTAAATACACTAATTCGAAAAGATATCCACACCTCTGTGTTCACTGCAACATTATTTACAATAGCCAAGATACAGAAACAATCTGTATCTGTGGGTAGACGAATGGATTAAAAAAGATGTGGTACAAGGGGCGCCTGGGTGGGTCAGTAGGTTCAGCATCAGGTCATGATCTCAAAGTTCTTGGCTTTGAGCCCTGACGTCAGGCTCTATGCTGACAGTTCAGAACCTACTTCGGATTCTGTGTCTCCCTCTCTCTCTGAGCCTCCCCCACCACTCACGCTGCCTCTGTCTCTCTCTCTCAAAAATAAACATTAAAAAAAAAAAAAAAAAAAAGATGAAGTATATATAAATAGTAGCGTATTATCCAGGCATAAGAATGAGACCTTACCACCTGTGACAACATGGATGGACCTAGAGGATCTTACACTAAGTAAAATAAGTCAGAGAAAGACAAATATCTTATGATTTTACTTGTATGTGAAATCTAAAAAACAAATGAACAAAAACAGACTCATAAATACTGAGAATTGGTGGCTGCCACGGGAGTGGGGGGAGGGGTGTGGATTGATGGATGAAACAGGTGAAAGGGATTAAGAGGTACAAGTGTCCAGGTATAAAACAAGTAAGCCATGGAGATGAAAAGGACAGTAGAAGGAATATGGCTAATAATATTGTAAGAACACTGTATGGTGAGAGATTGGAACTATTCTTATGGTCAGCACTGCATAATGTACAGAATCGTCAAATCACAATGTTGTGCACCTGAAATTAATGTAACATTGTATTATCAACTGAACTTAAAAATGACAGAATGAATGGCAGTTGAGGAACAGAGAGGCTCAGGAACTTGCCCAAGGTCACACAGCCAAAAAGGCAAAGCAGAGGTGTGGACCAACCAGGGCAGTCCAGCCCCAGTGAGGTGGTTTTAAAACACGTCTGAAAAAAATAAAATAAAATAAAATAAAAAATAAAAAAATAAAACATGTCTGTAACTTTTTGAACAGTCCTATCAAGAGATGGAGTCTAATTCCCCTCCCCTCGAACTGGGCGGGCCTCTGTGGTCAATTCAAGGAACAAGGCAGATGGAGGGACAATGCTGTGGAACTTCCACTATCTGTTGGCTTCTCCTCAACCACCATGTGGGCAGATTAGAGAGAGACGAGAGAGGATGAGGATGAGGAGAGATGCCTCGCTGCCTGAGGAGCCCTAGCAGTTTCAGACCCAGCATCAGAGCCCTCCCAGCCCAGCACCAGACAGAGAAGACACCTCTGAGATGACACCACCAGCTACCACCATTGACCGCATGACAGCCCTCGACCCCTGAGAACTGCCCAGCTGAGCCTGAGCCCCATCAACCTGATTTGTGAGCAAAAAAAAAAAAAAAGACTTTATTATAACGTGACAACCTTGGTGATCTCCTTCCACTTAATGATCAGTCAACCATCATCATGCCATACAGCTAGGAAACTTATCTATGTATGCGTGTGGAATAGTAACTGTGCTGCAAGAACGTGGGAGATGTTTTTGGGCCACCACCATCACCGTCTAAGTACTCACACCGTGTAGGATGTCGTGTGCAAGGCTTGTGTGCAAAGAACAGTCTACCTTCACATGGGCGTCGTGATTAAGTTTTCTTACCATTTTACAAGTTTGCTTTCAAAGAATTACACTACCATAAGGTATGCCTCTCTCTCATAATTGGGAGAAACTGCATATTGGCCTATCATCACACATAAGTGAGTTTTTAAAAATGTTAATAATGTTTCCAATACTGTATTATGGATGACTGTAATACTGTAGACCATAAACCCTTTATAAGGACTCATACAGTGGTGTGGAGGTTAGGCTACTGTGAAACAAGAGTATGGATTACACCAGGCTGCCATAAAGCAATCACACTGCTACGACTTCATCAGTGCATGAACTGTTATACCTGCACATAAACGAGTTTTTCACTTTCATTTTAGATGTCTAGTGTTAGTAATACATATTAATTTCTACAGTCTTGTATTCTGTAAGACAGTACTGATATAGGTGGTAACAGACAATTCATCTCATAAACAGACAACATAAACTTATTTTATCGACAAATACAGGATAGTACTTTAAATGTTTTCCTTGTTATATTAGTATTTTCTTTTTTCTAGCTTACATTCATGCAAGAATACAGTATATAATCACCTAACATACAAAATATATGTAATCAACTGTTTATGTTATCATTAAGGCTTCTGCTCAACAGTAGGCTATTGTAGTTAAGTTTGGGAGAAGGGGTATAAAAATTACAGGCAGATTTTCAACTGTACAGGAGGCTTGCATCCCTAAGACCCAAGTTATTCAACAGTTGACTATTCAACATTTTCTAAGCTGAATGTGTTTTTTGTCAGTGAGTATTTGTGGAAACTTTCTGTTAACAATTTTCTACTTGTAAAAGTAACATTCACTATAGATAGAGTATGTGAAACAAACTTTTTAATATTTGGTTTAAAATATTGCCTGGCAATATGTGAACCATACTATGTACTTTTTAAATTTTTTAAAATGTTTTCATTTATTTTTGAAAGTAGGGACAGAGAGAGAGATAGAGCAGAGGAGGAGCCGGGGATTGGGGAGGGGACAGGATTCAAAGCAGTCTCTATGCTAACAGCAGAAAGCCCAATGTGGGGCTCGAACTCACAGAACTGCAAGATCATGAATTGAGCCAAAGTCAGACGCTTAACCGACTAAGCCACCCAGGCACCCCCACACTGGGTACTTTAAAAATTTTCTAAATGAGAAAAACACTGGCCTAAAAAAAGACGACAATGCAATTTAATAGAATTCTATCTGATACGATTTTTAAAAACTTAAATGCCATCTGTATTCAGCTTGAAATTAGAAAACTTTCTGCTTTAGGGATGTATACTACAACTAGCTAAAATCCCTTTTTATTAAGGGGCTCAGAAGGCTCAGTGCATGTATGTATTATGTGGCCAACATGAGCAGTTCTACACTGTCAAAAGGAAGTGCAGGAAATAAAACACAACTTTCAGATTTTCTTGGTTCAGTTTGAGGAAGTGGCATTTTCTCCCTGCCACTGACATCCCCTCACAGAAAAGATCTCCTTAATTCAACTAGACAAACATTTACTGAGTATCTCCTAAGTACCCTGCCACTTGCATAATCAGAAAATCATCTTTGGATGAAGGCATTTTCAAAACCTAGGTACACCCTCCCCTAACACGGAAAACATTTAAAGCCATTGGTGAAACAAATATAAAGGTACCAGAACTGTTTAGGAATTCAGGAAAAGACAAATTCAGATTTAAATTATTTTTGGCAAGCAAAGGGAAGTCCAATTGGTCGACCCTTGGCCAGGCCTGCTTACTTTCTGTGAGCTAAGCTAATACTGAAATGAGTTAATGATCAGGAAAGACCCTAGAAGTCTCTAAGGAAAACACTCGATCTGAGATCTAGAAGTAACTAACAGAAAACAGAAGTTTCTGCATGCCATCTCTGGGATGTCGACAGTAGTTCACTGAGTTTTAATTTCTGAAGTACTCCTATCTTTTCCATTTTATGTATTTTTGACTACAGTGTTTTGAGAAGGGCATACTTTATTTTACACACAATTCAAGTATCCACAAGAAAATCCTTCTAACCCTTATGCAAATATTAAGAAATTGTCTCACCTGCTCAGACTGTGTGAGCTTCATGGCTTCAGAAAGATACGCTGGTTAAAAAAAAAAAAAGGCACATTAATGAGTGTCATAATTTTGTAATCAACAGGTCAGAGGAAGAATTTCAACACTCCTATGACAAAAAAGAACTGGTTTTAGAAGCAGTTCCAAGCAATTCTGCTACATATTTATCTTCCCAAAATCAAACAAGGTGGGGATTTTAAGAAGATAGGATTTTTTTTTCCCTTAAGTTGTATTTATTTATTTTGAGAGAGACAGAGACAGTGCAACTGCGGAAAGAGCAGAGGGAGGGGGAGAGTGAGAGAATCCCAAGCAGGATCCACACTGCCAGCACAGAGCCTGACATGGGGCTTGAACCCACGAAGCTGCAGGAACATAACCTGAGCCAAAACCAAGAGTCGGATGCTTAACTGACTGAGCCACCCAAGCCTCCCAAGAAGACAGGATTCTTAACTTCTCCAAGAAGTCAGTGGTAATCAACTGTAGATATTCTCTACCCCACCTTGAAGGAGTCTGCTCTTCAAAATCCTTGTAGATTTCACAATTAAGAAAGTAAAGATGGCCTAATAAAAAAATAGGATTAGGGAGGATTAAAACTAAGCAAAAACCTTATCAAAACCTTATTATTATGATCACAAAAATGTCAAGAGATTGATTACAGGTGTCTTTTTAACCACATGAATACTTGGACTAAATCATTTTGGCCTCCTTCAAAACTACTTTTATTGAATTATTTCTGAGCTATCCCATCAACCTAACCTACCACGCATGAATCAGGTAGTTAAAAGCCATTAAGAACTTGTTGACATATTTATTGTAAGTTGTTGTCTTTTATTAAGACCTTAAATAGTCCTAATAAATAATAAACTTAAGCTTCTCTTTGACCTTAGGATCAGTTCCTGGGTGACTTAATTTACTTGAATTTAAATAACAGTCACTGTAAAAATACATTTTTCCTCTCTGCTAAAAAGCTTAAAGCCAAATTCTCCTTCTATCAAATAAGCAAGAACTCATGGTACACTTTGTGAACAATATTTCCAGGCACTCCTCATTTTATCTTTCTAAGGATTCCTCATCTGCTTATTTTTAATTACATTTTGTATTTTGTTGTATTCCTCTGGAAGACCTTTTATATACTGCCTGGAACAAAAGAGAGTATAAACAAGTATCATAATAGATCATACACAATCTCTATTTCTTATTTCTTATTATCAACGTCTCAGTATCTCTCATCCCTACATTAAGTTCTTTTTGCCTTTTTGCAGATCTTACAGGGCAATGTTTCTGTCATCTTAAAGCCAAATATTTTAATGATTTTGAGTTCATGACTTAGAACTGTTGCCTGCTAGGTTATACCATAATCTTTAAGATACGGATTAACTGGATGGTCCTTCCCCAACAGTAAAACAGAGTTGGCTATATAGCCTTTGCTCTGGCCATACTTAAATTTTTTCCTCAACTTTTGTGTCTTTTATTCCTATAGTAAGTCTATATAACTGCATACAGACTATTTCTTTGTCTTTTTCTTCATGTTTAAGGCTGCTGAGACACTCTTATCTATTGCAGCAATACAGTGTGGATGAACTTCCCTATTATTTCCACATACCATCGTCTCCCCATCTGAACTACAGTTTGCTGTAAATTCACTTTTTAAACAAAGGGAACAGTTTCATAAAACCAGGCTTAAACCAACTGGACAGCCTTTGTAGAACCTTGCAACTATAACATGACAGTAGAGAATACCCAAGGACATGAGTTTCCAAAGCCAAAAAAAAATCAAGAGTCACACTGCCACTTAAGGTATTTCCCATGTTTTAATTTACAATTTGGGTCTTAAGGGGGCATCTAGCTGGTTCACTTGGTAGAGTGTGTGACTTTTGATCTTGGGGTTGTGAGTTCAAGCCTCACACTGGGTATAGAGATTACTTTAAAAAAAAAAAAAAAAAAAGTAAAAATAAATAAATAATATTTGGGTCTTAATAAAAGAAAAAAATTTCATCTGATTACATAGTCATGAATTTGTTCCAGAGTCACAACCGAATATCTCACACACACAGCAAAATATTGCCTCTGAATGACAAAGACTGATCTGCTCAGAATCATTTTCATGCTGCCATAGCTTCATAGGAAGGTCCGGGTCAAGATAGGTTTCAACCAAGTATATGTAGACACTGTGAACTCTGAGGTCTGCTCATCTTCTAAACTGCTGGAGTTCTAAGCACTATAAATGGCTATTATCAACTTCACATTTAAGCTTTTGCTCTTTTTGCTGTTTGTCAAAGAAAAGAAACCCACTTAGGCAAGTGGACTGTGTAAGACTATGAGCAGGAATTCTATCCAGCTATAGCTGCTAATCAAGGTTTCTGAGCAACAGATTTTTCTGACAATCCTGGAGTCAAGCCATGTCAGGTGTAGAGCTTACTTAAAAAAAAAAAAAAACCCATCAGAAGATCACAAAGTATAGAGGCTATGAGTTTAGCTATGTAATCTCAGGGTAAATGTTTATGTCCCAGAATCTCCTCTGATCTTTCATAGTTTGATAAGAGGCACCTCCTTTGCCCTTAAGTTCTCTATTTCAGGCTTTCCTTTTCATCAGTCATTCTCAGATGATGACCTTCCCTATCATATTTTTTTTAATGTTTATTTCTTTTCGAGAGAGCAAGCAAACAGGGGAGGGGCAAAGAGGGAAGGAGACACAGAATTGGAAGCAGGCTCCAGGCTCCCAGGTGTCAGAACAGAGCCCAACATGGGCTTGAACCCACAAACCGTGAGATCATGACCTGAGCTGAAGTTGGACACTTAACCAACTTAGCCACCCAGGCGCCCTTCCCTATCATATTTCTAAAATAAATCCCTTCAGAATATATTTACACCCATACCTCCCAAAGCATCTCTGCTATAAGCCCCAGATATAAGTCAATTTAGAAAATACTAAGCTTATTCCAACCACGTCAATTTTCAAATTAGCATTACATTCACAACTCCACTCTAAAAAACACAAGGCTATTTTTAACCCAGTCTAAACTCCAAATCAAATCAGCTCAGTGGGATTAACTGATCACACTTGAGTTCTATCTCCCTAATTAAAACTAATGGGATCCAAAAGGCTGCCTTTATCTTTTCTACCCCTGAGAATGTCACAGATTGTAGATACTGAGAAAGTGGGGAAAGGCGTGTAAAGCCCAATATTGGTTTTAATTCCTCAAAGACAGGGACGCAGATTAGGAATGAAAGAAACGTTTCTCCCTTTTATATATTCAGAACCTCCTAACGCTCAATGCACAACATATACTGATCATTCCATTGTGATATGTTTTATATACACGTAACCACAAAGACTCTGGGTTATTTAACCAGAGGTATTACTTCACTGGGGCATTCACCCACAACACTATTGTTGTTGTTTTTTAAATAGTGTAATATATTTTCTTTTTTTTTTTTTTTTAAGCTTGTTTATTTATTTTGAGAGAGACAACACGTGAGCAGAGGAGGGGCAGAGAAAGAGAGAGAGTGAGAGAATCCCAAGCAGGCTCCACAGCACAGAGCCTGATGTGTGGCTTGAACTTATGAACTATGAGATCATGACCTGAACAGAAATCAAGTGCCACTTAACTGACTGAGCCACTCAGGCAACCCAGTACACTGACTTTTCTGTATAGTGACTATAACAATTTCATTCATAACAAAATATGGTTTATGAAAGATTTAAAGAGTACTAGCTGCCAAGTTTAATGTTGCATAAAGCTCCCCATAAAACTCCCTATAAAAATTCACAAAGACTTATGGGGTATGCACTCAGCCCTACAGCTGAAGGAGTACACTTCAGTGGCAAAACTCATTCTTTAAAAATAAGACTTGAGGGGTGCATGGGTGGCTTAGTCAGTTAAACGTCTGACTTTGGCTCAGGTCATGATCTCGCAGTTCATGGGTTCGAGCCCTGTGTGAGGCTCTGTTCTGTGTCTCCCCCTCTCTCTCTGCCCCTCCCCCTCCTCGCTTGTGCTTTGTCTCAAAAATAAACATTAAAAAAATTTTTTTAAATAAGACTCGAATTTTTTTCTAAAAATCATGGACATGTAGGCAAAAATCACTAACATAAAAGGACTTATTCATACCAGGGCCCACTGTGTGGTATTTCAGCAGTAAGGCAACACTGGAGGGGTATATTCTGCCAAGAAAGAACATGGCTTTAATCACTGCAGTGGCCTAGAAGAAAAAGAAAGTGTTTTCCTCTAACAGAAAGACTATAAGATTTGTTCTAAGAAAGGTGGCCTATTTTTAATGCAGCATAAGTAAAACACTCCCTCCTCAAAGCTTTTAGGTTAATTAGCCAACTGAAACCAGTCTGTACAAAACAGACCCCAAAAATCTATTTGAGTTCAGCATATGCTAGACTGTGGGACTGATTGGGATAAAATTAGGTGTTTGATAAGTCATTAATTCTAAATTTCATACCTAAAAGCAAGCTATCATCAGCATGACACCATAGGCATGAATGTACAGATGAAATATTCAGAAGGAAACTAAGGAAGACCACAGAAGAGTATTATCAGCATCTTAGAAATCCAGTGAAAATTAAATGGTTAGAATTAAGTTGGTTATTACTTTCATAACCCAAAATGGCTAACTAACTGAAATCCATTTTCCATAGTAACTAAGATGTATATTGACAGATATCTTGCAATCACTTCTATCTTTAGGGTTCTCCAGGTTCAGAAAGCTGTGTCCAGGAGTCATTTTGCATATACAACCAGTATTGCATATACAACCTTCATGGTTTAGAAAGACAAGGTTAGGAAGAACTGGGAAATCCAAGATACTCACTTGAAAAATAGTCCAAACTGACATTCTGGTAGGTCAATACTGTCAACCTTGTATATGCAGGCCAACAGCACATCATTACTATTGTGACTTTCATTCTGAATAAACTGTTGAGAGATACTAGAGAAAAGAAACTGCCCTCCAGTTTAGACTTGGTATTTCTTTAAAAGAATACTCACCTGAAGCCTTTTTGTGACAAGAAATAGCCTCTTCGTATTTTCCTGCAGCTAATAAACGATCTGCTCGTCTGCTCTGTTGATGAGCCTAGAAGACAAACATTCCTAAGTTCCTCCAAATTATATAAAAAGACACGACTTAAAATTTTTTGACAAGATAAATAATGCCTTTTTTTGCCACCCAGCAAACCATTACAGATGTATCTATGAGAAATCTAACAGGTAGCATCTGAGGACTGGCATCTTTTCTCAACTCTACCAATAAACTATCAAGTTTAACACCAGCGCTGAGCTCCTTCAATGAGTCACATTCTTCCATTCTTCAGAGATTAACCAAGAGTTACAATCACAGATTGTATATTTATTTACTTGACTTTTAACAACCTCCTTTCAAAACAAAAGCTATCTTGTAGATCCTTTCACTAGTTTGTATAGTTTATAAACTACAATAAGGAAATTATAAAATAGTAAAATTCAAGCTATTAACTCATTCTTTCCTTTCAACATTAAAGTTACTATTTAAGATAAAAATCTGTATACTGTACAGCTAAAGAATTATACCAATATTTAATATTACAGTGATTTTTTTTTCAGGTAACACTGACCAAAACAACAAACTCAGATGTGAAAGCAAATGGTTCAAGTGCCCCCAAATGTAAAGGTAAATGGATTAATAAGTAGTCACTGGCCTCTTTACATGTGTGCTACACTTTAAGAATTACTACAACATGGGACACCTGGTGGCCAGTCGGTTAAGTATCCAACTTCGGCTCAGGGCATGATCTCATGGTTCATGAGTTCGAGTCCGCACCAGGCTCTGTGCTTACAGCTCAGAGCCTGCAGCCTGCTTTGGATTCTATGTCTCTCTCTCTCTCTCTCTCTCTCTCTCTCTCTCTCTCTGTCTCTCTCTCTCTCTCTCTCTCTCCTCCTGCCCCTCCCCCACTCATGCTCGCTTGCACTCTCTCTCAAAAACAGATAAACATTTAAAAAAATTAAAAAAGAAAAAAAGAATTACTACAACTTTATGAATGTGATTCCCTTTCTTACATGAGGATGTGCAGCAGACATATCTGACCTAAGGTTCCACAGTTAGCAGACAAGGAGCAAGTCAGAAATGATCAAAGTCAATTTTTCTAACTAGGTAGTTTTCCTCACTAACAAACTCACAGATGATTTAGAAACGCTGCTTTAAAAAAAGTAAAAAGCATTGTACACCCATCTTCATAGCAGCATCAATCACAACAGTCAAAAAAAGGTGGAAGCAACCCAAATGTCTCTATATATTTATATATGTATATACATACACATATAATAGAATTATTATTAAACCTTGAAAAAGAAGGAAATTCTGATGCATGCTACAACATGAACTCTGAGGACATTATGTTAACAATAAAATATAAAAGGGGCACCTGGGTGGCTCAGTCGGTTAAGCATCACTCTTGATTTTGGCTCAGGTCATGATCTCAGTTTAGGAGTACAAGCCCCGCATTGAACTTGTGCTGACAGAGTGGTGCCTTCTTGAGATTCTCTCTCCCTCTCTCTGCCCCTCCCCTGCTCACATTCTCCCACCCCCCACAAAATAAATTTTAAAAAATTAAAATAAATAAGCCAGTTACAAAAAGACAAATACTATATGATCTCACTTATATGGATATCTAAAGTAGTGAAACTCATAAAAACAGAAAGTGAAATGGTGGTTGCCAGGGGGTGGAGAGAAAAGTGAGTTAAGGTGGAGAGTTTCAATTTTACAAGGTGAAAGGTTCTGGGGACCTGTTGCACAAATGAATATACTTGCTACTAAACTGTGTACTTAAAAATGAGAAAGGATAAATTTTACGCTATGTGTATTACCTCAATTTTTAAATCTTTATTTATTGTTATTTTTTTTTTAGTAACCTTAACTTAAATGTGGGGCTTGAACTCGGGACCAGAGATCAAGAGCTGCATGCTCTTCCGACTGAGCCAGCCAGGCGCCCCTTTACCTCAATTTTTTAACAAAGCAAAAAGCAAATCTGTTCTGTCAGGTGTAAAGTGATTTATCTTGAATGCTTTTCAAAAACTGTGCCACAGATGTCTCATAAAAATACTTCAGAGAATCACTTTTGCAACAGAGTAGAAATATTCTGGGCATGTTTGCAAATCACACTCAATGTAAAACAGAGGTGAAGACAAAAGTAGAAATCAGCAATGCATGCTTGTTTACATTTTCCCTTCTATTTATGTCAGGAAGACACAACACTATTTAAAAGCAAGATCATCCATTTCAACTGTTTCAGAGGCTGTTTACTCTTCAAATAATAACTAAACAAGCTTTGTCCCTAAGTCTCAATTTATTCCTGAAAATAATGACGGGTAAAAGAAATGGCTAGGGGCTTAAAATACTTATAACTGAGCATAAAATACGTCCTGAACACAGGAGTATCTTTTGGTACCTAGAAATGACACAGATCTTTTGGGAAGAGAATATACACGAAGAAAACTAAGTTATAATCAACATGATTTCTCTATGTGTTCTGATAATATAGTTAAAGCAAATGGCAATCAACAAGGTTCTAGGTGTGTGTGGGGGGGAACCCACAAAGGAAGGGGTGAATTTGCACGTGCCTTAACCTTTCTGAGGTTTGAAAGAAGCCCTACATAAGAGACAAAACTCAAATTCCAAAGTATCTCCTAACTGTGGACGGCAAAGTACAGATCCAGCCTTACCACGAAGCCAGGGCTCTGCGCACAAGTCTTGGCTCTCCCACTAACCAGCTAAATTATTTCATCCTTCAGGGTCTGTTTACAGGTGATGAACCTGTAAGACGACAGAAATGGACTATATCGGTGCTACTCAAGTTTTAGTGGAATACAAATCACCTGGGGATCTGGTTAAAATGCAGACTCTGATTCAGTAGGTCTAGAACAGGGGGTCGAGATTCTACCCGCATGTAGCTGAAGCTGCTGGCTCTGGGATACCCTTTGCAAAGCAGGAAGAGATGCTCTCTGAGGTTGCCTCTTCTATGCCTCTGATGATATTAACCACTTTCTACGTTGTACTATGAAGTACAACTCCCTAAATAAACTTCAAGCTCCATAATAACAGAATAAATTATTAAATACCAAAGAAACACACAAAAAGTTCTCAAGTGGTGAGAATAGGATCTCATACCTGTCCTGACTTCCCTAAAACCTTCCCATGTAAAGTTCAAGCTCTGATCACTCTGCCAATTCAAGAGTTACATCTCATTTAAAAATACACACCTACTCTAGGTTATCTGGCACCACAGCAATCAAATTCCCTATTTAAAAAAAATGCAGGGGTGCCAGGGTGGCTCAGTCAGTTGAGCGGCAGGCTCTTAATTTCGCCTCAGGTCATGATCTCCCGGTTTGTGGGATCCGCACTGACAGCACAGAGAAGCCTACCTGGGATTCTCTCTCCCTCTCTCTCTGCCCCTCCTTGCCCTCCAAATAAATAAACTTCAAAAAAAAATAATAATAAAATACAGTTACTACTAAGCTCCTGTTACACACCCAGCAAGCAGAGTCTCTGTACAGAGCTTGACTGCCTAGATTCAGATCTTAGCTTGAACACTTATTAGACACATGAAACTGGCTTTCTTAACTTTCTGCCTGAGTTTTCCCATCTCTAAAATGAGAGTACAGTGAAAATTAGTTAAAAGACAATAAAAGCTATGGCAATCCCTGCCATTAAGTTCACAATATATAGTTGGGGAGGCTAGACTAAATTGTTTTGTTTTTTTCCCCTAACTGAAGATACTATAGGAAAATTATCTTGGTAATATTTCTTATTTTTATGATTATTTTTAATACCTCTTATTTTTAAAACAAAATTTAAAGATCTCTAATTTAGGGGCACCTGGGTGGCTCAGTCGGTTAAGCGTCCAACTTCGGCTCAGGTCATGATCTCATGTTCCTGAGTTCGAGCCACATGTTGGGCTCTGTGCTGGTAAGCTCAGAGCCTGGAGCCTGCTTCAGATTCTGTGTCTCTCTCCCTCAAAAATAAACAAACATTTAAAACAAATCTCTAGTTTAAAACTGATCTCTTTAAATACTGCTCTTGGTAGAATCACAGCCATTAAATGTTAAGTCCATAACTATGTTTCTTCAGTAACTCAAAACAGCAACAAAAAGCAACTGAAATGGAAAATGTTGGTGAGAGATTCTAAAAGCAGTTTGGGCACTCATATACATATATATATCTATCTACGTAGATCTCTCTCTCTCTCTCTCTCTCTATATATATATATATCTTTAATTTTTTTAAGGGGGGGGAAGAGGGAGGGAGAGGGAGAGAGAGAAAATCTTACGTGGGATCCACAGTGAGGGTGGGTCCCAACAAGGGGCTCATCCCACCATGACTGTGGGATCATGACCCAAGCTGATATCAAGAGTCTAATGCTCAACTGACTGAGCCACCCAGGTGCCCCTGGGCACTCATATATTTTAATTCTGTTAACACGTTTTTCTTTTGCCAAGTATTTCAAGATGCAGTAAGATTTATGGAAAAGGCTTTATCTTAATATTGCATATTCATTCAGAAAGGATAAAAGACACTCCAGGTCTTTGAGTGGTTTCACTAACAATTCAATTTAATGTTTAAGAATGCATCTATTTTGAGTACTGACCAAATTAAGCTTTTTTTTTTTTTTTTTCCCTTAAATAAAGTATCAATACTGACCAGGAAACTGTTAGACAGAAAAGGCAATGTAACACTCTTCAAGAGCGTAAACTCCATTAACTCATTTTCATCTCCCTAGCTGGTAAATAAATGAGCTCAATTTTTTGTCTGTTTTAACCCTCTGGATTTCTTATAAAAATGTATAAATCTTTCATAAAAATCCGTGTTTTCTAAACTAACAAACAAAACAGAAACAGACTCATAAATACAGGGAAGAGGGTGGGTTGACAGATGAAGTAAAGAGGACTAAGAAATAAAAACTTCCACTTATAAGTCACAGAGATGAAAAGTGCAGCATAGGGTATAAAGTCCATAATATTCTAATAACATTGTATGGTGACAGATGGTGACTAATTATGGTGAGCACTGAGTAATGTATACAACTGTCAAAACACTATGTTGTACACCTAATACTAATATATAACACTATGTCAACTATACTTAAAAATAAAAAAAAAAATGGTGTTTTCTTTTCTGTCCTAATTATCTTTTATCATTCTAATAGGTCACAGTTAACTAATCATTAGTAGCTGTGTCCCATAGGATATACATATTTTTTAATTCAGGTATAGTTGACATATAAAACATTTATTTAGTTTCAGGTGTACATGATTTGATATTTGTATATATTGCAAAACAATTACGACAGTAAGTCTTTTAACATCATACACCATACACTGTTACAAAAAAAATTTTTCTTCTGCTCAAGACTTTTAAGGTCTACTGTCTTAGCAACTTTCAAATATGTAATTCAGTATTATTAACTATAGTCACCATGTTATATATTGCATCCCAGGACTTATTCATAACTGCAAGTTTGTACCTTCTGGCCTCCTTCATCCATTTTAACCTTAGTCACCGTGGCAACTACCAATCTATGAGTTTGGGTTTTTGTTTTGTTTTGCCTTTTAAGTTCCATCTGTAAGTGAAATCACTTAAATTTGTCTTTCTCTGACTTTTTCAAATAGCATAATGCCCTCTATCTCCATTTATGTTTCATAAGTGGAAAGACTCTGGGTTTTTTTGTGGCTAAATAATATTCATTATATAAATACCACATCTTTATCCATTCATCCATCAATGGACACTTATTTTCATATCTTGGTTGTTACAAATAGTCTGTATATCTTTTCAAGTTAGTGTTTTTGTTTTCTTCAAATACCCAGAAGTGGAACTGCTGGATCATATGGTATCTCTATTTTTCTTTTTTTTTTTTTTTTTTTTTTTAATTTTTTACTGTTCACTCATTTTTGAGAGAGAGTGAGAGCACAAGCAGGGGAGGGGCAGAGAGAGGGAGACACAGAATCCAAAGCAGGCTTGAGACTCTGAGCCATCAGCACAGAGCCTGACGTGGGGCTTGAACCCACAAACCACAAGATCACGACCTTAGCTGAAGTTGGACACTTAACTGACTGAGCCACCCAGGTGCCCCATGATGTCTATTTTTCATTTTTTGAGGAACCTCCATACTGTTTTTCATAGTGCCTGCACCAATTTGCATTCCCACCAATAGTGCACAAGGGTTCTCTTTTCTCCACATCGCAGCCAACACTTGTTATTTCTAGTCTTCTTGATACTAGCCATTCTAACATGGGTGAGATGAGGGGTGCCTGGGTGGCTCAGTCAGTTAGGCATCCGACTTCGGCTCAGGTCATGATCTCACTGTTTAGGTCATGATCTCACTGTTTGTGAGTTTGTGAGCCCACATCAGGCTCTGTGCTGACAGCTCAGAACCTGGAAGCCTGCTTTGGATTCTGTGTCTCCCTCTCTCTCTGCCCCTCCTCCCCCTTTCAAAAATAAACACTAACATGGGTGAGATGATATCTCATGTGGCTTTGATATGCATTCCCCTGATGATCAGTGATTATTAAGAATCTTTTCACGTACCAGTTAGCCATGTGGATGTCTCCTTTGGAAAAATGTCTTTTCAGATTCTCTGTCCATTTTTTAATTGGACTGTTTGTTCTTTTTGCTATTGAGTTGTATGAATTCTTTATGTATTTTGTTGGACACTAACCCCTTATCAGATGCATGATTTGCAAATATTTTCTCCCATTCAGCAGGTTGCCTTTTCATTTTTCATTTTGTTAATGATTCCCTTTGCTGTGCAGCTTATTAGTTTGATGTTCCACAAAATTATATTTTCTTGATATTCTTTGTTGATTTTCTTATTTTCTTTACTTCTTTATCAACAACTGTTGGTAAGCAGTTATATCATAGCTATATCATAGCTCCCAATGACCCCTGCCTTCTGGTATTCATACATGTATGTAATCTCTTCCCCTCTAATGTGCACTAAACCTAGTGACCTGCATCTAAGGAATAGAATACAGCAAAGGGGAGGGGATGTTGCTCCTCTGATTAGGTTACAAAAGACACTGGCTTCCATCTTGGTAGCATTCACTCCCCCCTTGCTCACTTTTTTAAAATGTTGATTTGATAGAGAAAGAGAGCTGGGGAGAGGTGGGAGGGGCAGAGAGAGAGAAACAGAGAGAAGGAGGGAGGGAGGGAGGGAGGGAGGGAGAGAGAGAATCCCAAGCAGTCTCCACACCTGTCAGCACAGAGCTGACAAGGGGCTCAATCTCAGGAACCTTGAGATCATAACCTGAGAGGAGATCAAGAGTCAGGAGGCTTAGGGTACTGAGCCACCCAGGTGCCCCTCCCTTACTCACTTTAATAAAGCCAAGGGTCATGTTGCAGGCTGCCCTACCAAAAAGCTCTCAGGGAAGGAACTGAGGGTAGTCTGCCAACAGCCAGCAAGGAACTGAATCCAAAAGCTGATTCAAAAGTCCTCAAGGAACTGAATTCTACCATCAGCCATGTGAGTGAGCTTGGAAGCAGCTCCTGCCCCAGTGGAGCCTTCAAATGGGACCACAGCCCCAGATGACACCTTGATGGCAGTCTTATGAGAAATCCTGAAGGAGGACCCAGCTAAGCCATATCGTTATTCCTGCCTCACAGTACCTATGAGAAAACAAATGTGTGCTGTTTTAAGCTCCTAAATTTTGGAATAAGTTGCTGTATAACTCATATCTCATATACTAATAGTATGGCATCTTTGTCTTTTATTGTAAGCTGCCTCAAATTCTATTTAGAAATAAATCTTTTTTTTTTTTTTTTTTAAAGTAAGCTCTATTCCCAACATAGGGCTTGAACTCACAATCCCAAGATCAAGAGTTGTGTGCTCTACTGACTGAGCCAGCCAGATGCCCCTAGAAATAGATAATGTTTAAATAGGGAAAGCAGTGACTGGCCAATCCTCGTAAGACTGTGATACCCTACCACTGAGTATTAGATTTCATGATACTATAATCTCATATTTAAGTACTTTCTGGCATTTAGAGTTTATTAACAAACTGATGTAATTTTGCTTTGAGAACCTCTTGAATTCTCATGGAGATGAGCAAGCTAAGCATTGTCTTACCCTCCAGCTGTAGACAATTACAAAGCTGGATACAATATATAAAAACATTTTACACTGAACAAAAAAATAACAGAAGGCTACAACTTTAAGAAAAGGAAAAAGTGCAAGGTGAGGCTTTCTTTCTGAGAGCACTTTCCAAAATGCAGTGCAGAAAAACAAAACCCAAGCAGAAGGTGGTATCTACTTGGGGAAAAGAAATGAAGAGTAGAGCAAAAAGGTTGGAATTTGAGGAGGGTCCAGGATTGGAAAGAATTACACTGAAGACGACAACCTAAAAATATGCATACAAAAGTCCTTTCAGGTCTGTAGCCAAACGTCTAAGCTGCACATGCACCAGGTTATAATTCCAGGAGGCCTAGCAGACACTCTAAGCAGACAATTCACAAGCTACACGATGTTGGGAAGACAGGCTGTAGTTTAGACCTGAAGAGTATAGTGATGCTGGTGAACACCGGAGACTTTCAGTTTGAGAATCCAGAGAGGTCAGCCCCAGGAGTAAGAATCACACTCTAGGCATTATGGGTAAAACTAAAATAGACCCACCCTAATAAAGCCTAAAACCAAGTTTAGATGGATCACGGTGATCTGCCAGTATTTTAACCGCCAACCAGAACAAAACACTCTTTAGAGAAGATGCTAACTTCAGTCTCTACAACATATCATCCACAATGCATGAAATATTAAAATAACCTTACTAAGCATGTGAAGTAGGAAAAAGTGATTGATAATAAAGACAAAGACAATGAAAACAGATCCAGAGATAATCCATGTTGAAATTAACACCATGGAACTCAAAGCAACTATGCTTAAGATGTTAAAGAAAATACAGAAAGAGGATACAATAGATGAAAAGAAAACTAGAGACATGGGATGAAAGTTCTGTAAGAATTGGGGACTTTGTCCTATTCACTGTTAAGTCCTTGAGGTCCAGAACAGTACCTGACAAGAAGGTAGTTACTCGTAATATTTGTTGGTTAGTTGGAGGAGGGAATGAATGGTAAGTTGCAGGGAAGAATGGAAGAAGTCATGTTTACAGCTGGTAACAGGGGCGCCTGGGTGGCTCAGACGGTTATGCATCTGATTCAGCTCAGGTCATGATCTTATGGTTCATGAGTTTGAGCCCCGCATCAGGCTCTGTGCTGACTGCTCAGAGCCTGGAGCCTGCTTTGGATTTTGTGTCTCCCTCTGTCTCTGCCCCTCCCTCACTCATACCCTGTCTCCGCCCCTCTCTCTCTTAAAAACAAACATTAAAAAAATAAAAAATAAAAATAAAAGTTGGTAACAAAACCAAAGACTGGAAAATGCTGACAGAACATTACTGTATTTCAGAAAAATATCAGAATCAAATTCTGCATCAAAATTTAAAATAACTATATATATGGATATACATATATACAGAAAAAGAGTTGGTCTTTGATACATTTACTTCATCCACTATTTCATCCACCCAATCTCTAGGACATTTTAATCAGAATTTTCCTACTCCCTCTCAAGTAAAAATGAAAGCACAAGGGGCACCTGGGTGGTTCAGTCAGTTAAGCATTCGACTTAGTTTCGGCTCAGGTCATGATCTCACAGTCTGTGAATTGGAGCCCTGCACGGGGCTCTGCACTGACAGTGTGGAGCCTACTTGGGATACTCTCTCTCTCCCTCTGTCTTTCTCTCTCAAATAAACTTAAATTTTTTTTTAAGTTTTAAAAAAAATGAAAGCACGCTACTACAAAATGTTCTAAAACCTTTATAAAAAGTAAAACAGTAACGTCTTACTGTGTGCCCTGTACAGATTCCTCCCTTGCTGAATCCTCCTCAGAAGAGCCAACCCTTTACACACATCCCACTGGTCTCTGTGAACTGCTCTTCTTCCAGGCAATCAATATGATTCTTGTGGAAACTGCCATATTCTTAATTACCTCATCCCCTGGACACTAAACAATTCATTCCACTGCATTTTCAAACTTAGGGACAGAGAATATGTCAAGAAAGTGTTAAGTGGTTCTAACTACTGTGACATTCAGGAATTAACTAAGTCTGCAGAGACATAAAGCAGTCAAGCCTGAAGTGGCAGAGGGAGAATCTGATCATCTTTAAGCCTCAGGTCCCATACTTTCTTAGACCTACCTGCAATGTAGCCCTGCCCTTCCTGCACCTTTCTTTGGATTCCAATCAATTACCCTTTCAATAAATTATCCCTTTTGGCATAAACTAATCTGAAGTGGCTCTCATCACCTGCAACCAATGAAAATCCTAGCTAAAACTAGATCACTTAATGACTGCAGCCACCAAGAAGTACCTTCTACTTGCACATGCTAACTGCTTCAGAAATAGATTGGGGCGCCTGAGTGGCTCAGTCCGTTAAGCGTCCGACTTCAGCTCAGGTCATGATCTCACGGTTCGTGAGCTCGAGCTCCAGCCCCATGAGTTGGAGCCCCATGAGTTCGAGTCCCGTCCGTGTCTGGCTCTGTGCTGACAGCGGGGAGCCTGGAGCTTCTGATTCTATGTATCCCTCTCTCTCTCTGCCCCTCTCCTGCTTACTCTCTCTCTCTCAAAAATGAATAAACTTCAAAAAAATTTTATTTAAATACAGATTAAATATTGTCTTTTTTTCCCCAAAGGAAAACAGTGTTACTTTCTATTACTTTCCATTTAATTATTTCCGTGTCCCTGGGGAAAGCTGTGTATGTAAAGATGACAAGAAAAGGAACACCATACCAAACACAGTATCAAAAAGGCAGAGGAAAATATAATGTACTCTTGAACCTTGTGGTAGGGTCTTCAATAGAGAGCAACGGAGAAGTCGCATTCACTCTCCCTTCCACCATCAATTCACTGTAAGTGGCAAGTGCAAGTGGTATCTCCTAAGTACTGAATTGACCTCGGTCAAACTAATGTAATGCAATCACACTTAAGATAACTGCTCAAGTGTTAGAGAAGGCCAAGACCTGTTTTTGATTTTAAGTCTAAGGATCAACTTCTCCCACATGCAGCTCTGCTGCATCTTTTTTTCTACCTCATTTTCAGTTGCTTTTTTTCAGAACTGCCGCCATCTGCTGTGAAAGCAAATTACAGGATACAATCCACCAATGAGTTCTGAAATCAATTTAGTGGGTCAAAACCATCATTAAAAAAAAAATTTTTTTTTTTTTTAACATTTATTTGTTTTTGAGAGACAGAGACAGAGACAGAGCACAAGCAGGGGAGGGGCAGAGAGAGAGGGAGACACAGAATCGGAGGCAGGCTCCAGGCTCAGAGATGTCAGCCCAGAGCCCGATGCAGGTCTGGAACTCAGGAAGTGAGATCATGACCTGAGTCAAAGTCAGACACTTAACCGACTGAGCCACCCAGGCGTCCCAAAACCAGCATTTAAAAAAATCTTAGTAAATATTAGAGTGCATGATACACAGTATTATAAATATATATATACATACTCTATATATGTGCATATACACACAGACATACATTTATGGCATCATAATGTTTCAGTTTTTGTTTTGGGTGAAATTTATGAGGGCCCTTGCATTTTACACAATCCCAAGAGACATATGCATAATGTGACAGCTCTACATAGTATATACATATGTATGTGTGTACTGATCATTATGTAAAAATCTCTAATTGTGGATCCCAGTCAAAACATGGGCAAACACTGATCTAATAGTAAGACCAATATTTTAATGAGAACCTTGCTTTCAAATCCCACTGTCACCACTTATTCTGCATGTCAATGTCTTCATCAGTAAAATGGGGAAATAACAGTTACTAAGAAGATAAATAACACAGGTGACCCTTTAACAACATGGATTTGAACTGCATGGTCAACTTATATATGGATTTTTTTCAATAAATACAGTGCAGTACTATAAAGTATTCTCCTTATGACTTTAGTATTTTCTTTTCTCTAGTTTATTGTTAATACAGTACATAATATGTATAACATATAAATACGTGTTACTGTTTATGTTATTGGTAAGACTTCCAGTCAACAGTAGACTATTAGTAAAGTCTTTGGGGAGCTGGGAAAACTGAACAACATGAGGAATGAAAGTGAACCACTTTCTTTCATCATACATAAAAATAAATTCAAAATGGATGAGGGATGGCTGGGTGGCTCAGCCAGTTAAGTGTCCAACTCTTTTTTTTTTAATTTTCTTTTTAATGTTTATTTTTTTATGCTATATTTACTTTTATTTTTAAATTCCTACTGTTGGGTTTCTTTTTTATTATTTTTTAAAATTTACATCCAAATTAGCATATAGTGCAACAATGATTTCAGGAGGAGATTCCTTAGTGCCCTTTACCCATTTAGCCCATTCCCCCTCCCACAACCCCTCCAGTTTGTTCTCAGTTTGTTCTCCATATTTATGAGTCTCTTCTGTTTTGTCCCCCTCCCTGTTTTTATATTATTTTTGTCTCCCTTCCCTTATGTTCATCTGTTTTGTCTCTTAAAGTCCTGATATGAGTGAAGTCATGTGATTTTTGTCTTTCTCTAATTTCACTTAGCATAATACCCTCCAGTTCCATCCACGTAGTTGCAAATGGCAAGATTTCATTCTTTTTGATTGCCGAGTAATACTCCATTGTATATATATACCACATCTTCTTTATCCATTCATCCATCAACGGACATTTGGGCTCTTTCCATACTTTGGCTATTGTTGATAGTGTGTGCATGCATGCACAATGGGGGCAGAGGCAGAGGCAGAGGCAGAGGCAGAGGCAGAGGCAGAGGCAGAGGCAGAGGCAGAGGCAGAGGCAGAGGCAGAGGCAGAGGCAGAGGCAGAGGCAGAGGCAGAGGCAGAGGCAGAGGCAGAGGCAGAGGCAGAGGCAGAGGCAGAGGCAGAGGCAGAGGCAGAGGCAGAGGCAGAGGCAGAGGCAGAGGCAGAGGCAGAGGCAGAGGCAGAGGCAGAGGCAGAGGCAGAGGCAGAGGGAATCTCTGTCAGTGCAAAGCACAACACAGGGCTCAAACTCAAACTGTGAGATCATGACCTGAGCTGAAGTCAGATGCTCAACTGACTGAGCCACCCAGGCGCCCCAAGTGTCCAACTCCTGATCTCAGCTCAGGTCTCGATCAGGGGCAGAATTCAGGCCCGACGTGGGACTTCGTGCTGGGTGTGGAGCCTACTTAAAAAAATTAAAAAATAATCAGGGCACCTGCATGGTTCAGGTGGTTAAGCATCCGACTTCAGCTCAGGTCATGATTTCGTGGTTCATGAGTTCAAGCCCCATGTCAGGCTCTGTACTGACAGCTCAGAGCCTGGAGCCTGCTTCAGATCTGTGTCTCCTTCTCTCTCTCCCCTCCCTTATGCTCTATCTCTCTCTCTCTCTCACACACTCACTCGCTCAAAACTAAACATTAAAAGATTAAATTTAAAAATAAATAAAACCAAGATGGATGAAAGACCTAAATGTGAGACAAGAGATAGTGAAAATCCCAGAGAACACAGGCAAGAATCTCTTTGACATCTACCATAGTAACTTCTTACTAAACACATCTCCAGAAGCAAGAGAAAAGCAAAAATGAACTATTGTGACTTCAAGATAAAAAGCTTCTGCCCAGGGAAGGAAACAATCAACAAAACTAAAAGGCAATCTCTGCAATTGGAGAAGATATTTGCAAATGGCGTATTCGATAAAGGGTTAAGATCCAAAATATATAAAGAACTTATAAAACTCAATACCTAAAAAACAAATAATCCAGTTTTAAGAAATAGGCAGATGACAAGAATAGATATTTTCCCAAAGACATACAGATGACTAACAGAAACATGAAAAGATGCTCAATTTCAATAACCAGGAAAATACAAATCAAAACTATAATGAGTATCAGGCCACACCTGTCAGAATGACTAAAATTAACAACACAGGAAACAACAGATGTTTGTGAGGATGTGGAGAAAAGAGAACCCTCTTGCACTGGTGGTGGGAATGCAAACTGACAATAGCCAAATTATGGAAAGAACCCAAATATCCATCGACTGATGGGTAAAGAAGATGTGGTGTATATGTGTATGTATGTATACACACACACACACTGGAATATCGTGTATATATATTATCCAGCCATCAAAAGGAATGAAATCTCGTCGATGTGGAAGGAGCTAGAATGTATTATGCTAAGTGAAAGAAGCCAGAGAAAAGCAAATACCATATGATTTCACTCATATGTGGAATTTAAGAAACAAAACACATGAACATAGGGGAAAGAAAGAAAGAAAGAAAGAAAGAAAGAAAGAAAGAAAGAAAGAAAGAAAGAAAGAAAGAAACCATAAAAGAGACTCTTAACTATAGAGAACAAATTGAGGGTTGCTGAAAGGGAGGTGGGAGGGGGATGGGCGAAATGGGTGCCAGGTATTACAGAAGGTACTTGTGATTGAGAGCTAGGTGTTATATGTAAGTGATATCACTAAATTCTACTCCTGAAACTATTATTAGGTGATACTGGAATTTAAATAAAAATGTGAAACATTTAATAAATAAAAGCTGTTAGGGTCATGGAAACAAATACTTAAATTTATGTAAATACTGGTAATACAATGGAGGCATATTTAAATTATGTTCTCATTTATTGTCATGATTTCGTGTCATGAGTTCCGGCCCCATATTGGGCCCACTGCTGTCAGCCTGTCAGCACAGAGCTAGCTTCGAATCCTGTCCCCCTCTCCTGCCCCTCCCCCACTTGTGCTCTCTCAAAAATAAATATTTTTAAAAAAGGGTCAAGTGTATATATAAAGTGCCTGATGCCAATCCCAGCACTTAGTAATTGTTGTGTAAGTCTTAGTGCTCTACCACCTTTCCCCAGTCCTTCCATTGAGCCCCACCTAACTTGTGACAGGATGAACTTTACTTGAAATTTTTCAGGGCAACAAGGAAGTGGTTCAAAACAGCCTCATTTTTACCTTAAAGATTTTACCGCCAACATAATTAAGATATGATAATTACAAAGAATTCAGGTATGTAAAAGGCCATTCTTTGAAACATGATATTGGATTCCTTGTCTTAGATGAGAACTGACCACTCTAGAGAGAAGCTCAGTTACTCAACATTCTCGGCACCCTTAATACGGCCAAAAACATACAACTGTGGCCACAGTCACATGGACCCTGTTCTCAGAGTCTGCAGAGTAGGTAAGCAAAGCATGAGCAACAGTCATGTGTAAATTAGTCTGACATCACTTCCCAAATAGGCAGTAAACAAATTAAAGAACTACAAATTATGTCACACAAGTTTTGACATTTGCTACCAGCACAGCACCCACTTTGCCAAAATTAAATGGAAAGAAAGGCCTAAATACACACCAAGTAACTTTACAAGTTACAATTTGTCCATATTAAAAGTTCACAAAAAGAAATAAAAAACTGATGAAACAAAACTTATTCAGTCCAAAGACTAGCTATTCCCAACGATGGAAATATGATTTAGTTTATTTTTCGTTTGTCCAATTTCAAAAACAAGAGAACTAGAATACAATGTCTGTATTACATATGAAAATGACTATTTTGGGGCACCTGGGTGGCTTAGGTCATGATCTCACAGTTCGTGAGTTTAAGCCCTGCAACTGGCTCTCTGCTGTCAGCACAGAGCCTGCTTCGGATCCTGTCTCTCTCTCTGCCCCTCGCCCCCCTCAAAAATAAACATTTAAAAAATAAATTTAAAAAATGACTAAGTTGAACCAGTCTTTTCTGTATCTTAAAAATCTACTACCAGCAGTTAAGCCTATACGGCCTTTACTCCAAACATAACATAAGAGAATCAACATTAAAGCAGAGACACTAAATGACACAGAATCCACAGTTCAGTATAAGGAACATATTGAAATGAAAATGGTGAGTACTGTACATTAATTCAGAAGTACTGCTAGAAAAGGTCATGATACTAAAATAAGTTGTGACCCACTGATCTAAGTCATTACTTAATTTCTCTCAGTCTAGGCTTGTTTCTCTGTAGAACTGCGAAGCAGTTCTTCCTAAATTCCAAGGATGCTCTGAGAACACATATTTATAAATCTAGGTACTGTAATAAGTCCTTATACAACAAATCTGGACTACACTATAATGTCATTAGAAAAAGCCTGTATAAACTACTGGGATTTTCAAAGGTACTCATTAAATCCTAGTATTGAGAACTATTTCTCAGGTTCAGTCAACTTGATACTAAGTTGTTTAACTGACATAAAAAAAGTGATCACCTTCAAAAAACAAAAACAAACAAACAAAAACAGTCTTTTAAAACTGAGTGACAAATTCCGAGGCCTGCCACTGGTACTTATTTACAAGTACAATTCCAATGATTCAAGTTAAATGTTAATCTCTGTTCAACTGTTCTCTTCTAACGGCTCGGCTACAACTCAGATCTTTCAAATCTCAAATGGTTTCAGAGTTCAAGATGCCAAATTTCTGATACTTGTCCACATACATTTTATCCTAGCCTGCTTAGCGAGGCTCTTTCCAAAATTCTCCTCTATAAAAATACTATTGTCACCATTGAACTAATTTTTCCTAAACTGGTGATTCTGCTGCCCCATCTACAACTCACCCAGCTGCCGTCTTCTCACAAGCTACCATACACTAGTGGGGCACTTGGCTCAGTATATACTGCAGCCTCTGGCCAAATAAAGTGAAGCTAACTGGAACTGAACCAATGGTCATTTTGCAAGGACACTTGAACTTTGAAGCACTCTGTAAACTGCTGGTTATTTCTAATAATATTCCTGTGAAGTTGCAGTATTGAGCCACCCATTCTATTTCACTGTAAACTATATGTGACCTTAAAAACAAAAAGTGCAAGATGTGTCCCTGGTTTTTAAAAACTCACAAATCTAGTCCAATTCTTTTTAAGTGTAAACAACTCTTACCAGTGGGGGTGGGCTTAACTTAAAACTAGGAGGCGCTTCTCAGAGCAGCTAACCTGGCACCAGTCATTTGGGAAAAACAGCTTTAGGTCCTAGAATCTTAGGCTTTTCAAGCTCAGCAAATCCAAACCTCATTTTACAAATGAGATTTTAAATTAAGACCTTATGGTCTGATTACTATAATAGCTAACTCTTACACTGTACTAGGGACAAGGTACTGTTTACACCTATTTACTCCTTTAATCCTCACAACAAACCAGGAAAGAGGGTGAGGTCAACAAATGTACCCAAGGTCACACAGCTATTAAGTGTCAAAGCCAGAACTGATACCGAAGCGGTAGAGCTCCAGAATCCATAGTCTTAAGCCACCGTGCTCCATTGCTTCTCTATAGAATGGTTTAAATGAAGCCGGGGGTCTTTCACGACACTAGGATTCAGAGTTCCAACCTGAGAAGCGAATTCTCCACACACCCCTTTCCCCAATGCCAACATCGCCCACCAGCGCAAGTGAACGGCATGCAAACCTGTGCCTGTACAAGTTCCTCCTGTCTGGCTACAACCTTAAGGAATCTTAAGTAACCAAAATAGGTATCCTCTAGGAAACCAAAAGATGCAGGGGTCAGTCAGAAAAGAACTCGTGCTTCTCGTTTCTGTTTTAATGAGATCATCAGAAATGCCTAGAGTAATAAGTAAATGGCCTATGAGCGCTTTTTCTGAAGGAGCAAACATCTACCGTATTTTCACGATGCCTAAAGTGATGAAACGGAGCTAAAAATCAGGGACGGCCCTGTTTTCTTCCAGCTGTCTCCAACTTATTCGAGAAGGGTGATCCTCCGTTTATGCATCTGAATGTAGGCGAGAAATGAATGGGTGGAGGAAGAGAAGGGGGTGAGAGGGGGTATTACTCCAACTCTCCACCGTAATGAAGCTGAGACTTCAGACCCTCTGTATTAGAAGTTAAAACCAGTATTTCACACCACTGCTGCGCTGGCCGGCTTCAGTGCCCCTCCAGGCTGCAGAGAGGTGGTTACGTGGCGCGTTGAAGCATTTCCTCTAGCCTGAAGAGTAGGTGGCTTTCCCGGCTGGTGGAAGCCCCTCACTCACTGCACTGCAGCAGGGTACGCTTCGGGGAGCCGGGAAATGAGACGTGATAGCTTCCCGGGGATGCCAGAGGGAGCAACGTCTGGGGCGCCTTGCGCGTCGCCGATGTGGGACCACGCCTGCCCCCCTCCTCCACCCCTCAGGACCACCCCCCGCCAAACCCGCCTCCCGGCCTCGAGGGTCAGCAGCACGCTGGAGACGCGACAGGACTCCTGAAGCAAAGGCTCCCGAGGGCGGACACGACCCTCAGCGGACTACTCACCAGATTGAGGGGTCCTTCCATTACTTCCATAGACCCCGGGGTAAACGGCGGCCTGAGGAAGGGGAGCGAGGGCGCCGGAGCACATGGAGGGAAACAGTAGTAAGCAGGGCGACGGAGCGGCGGCAGCTGCCCCTCTCCGCGCCCCGGGAGCCAGCAGTGGGCGCAGAGGGAGCAACAACCGCACCACTTCCTCCTCCGGTGGCGCGCCGCGGGCCCGCCCCCCGCGCCGCGGCCACGCATGCGTCATGGCGTCACACGTGGCTGGTTCAAGGTGGGAGTGGGTGGGGCTCAGGGAAGGCGGGGCCGGACTGGCGTACACTCGCTCGCGGGCTATCTTTCCTCTCGCGAGAGGGGTATCTTCAGCTGCTTGAAGTCTTCTCTGACGTCACGCGGGGGTGGGCAGCCTTGTTGAAACTTGACTAAAATGGCTGAGTTGTGCTTTTGGCCTCTCAGGTTTTCTTCCAGCATGATTTTTTTTTCCCCCAAATCCCTCAGATTGCTACGCCTTCTCTTACTCTCCAGTCCTCACCTTTATTCGTGTACCTGATTGATATTTTTCAAAAATCAGATTTGAGAGGTGCCTGTGTGGCTCAGTGCGTTAAGCCTGCGGCTGCAGCTCAGGTTATGATCTCGCGGTCTGTGAGTCAGAGCCCCTCTTTGGGCTCTCTGCTGTCAGCACAGAGCCCGCTTTGTAGCCTCTGTACCCCTCTTGGTGCCTCTCCCTCACTTGCTCTCTCTCAAAAGTAAATAAATGTTAAAAAAAAAAAAAAAAAAAGCAAAAGCAAAAATCAGATTTGAGCAACGCTAAGCCAGGCCCTGGACTGGGGAAACATAATTACGGGCTCAGCCCTCAAGGTGCTGGCAAACTAATAAAATAATATGGATTACAAATAGCCAAATATAATACTTGATTAAGTTAACAATTGTGCGCTAACTGTCAAGGAATTCACTGACAAAAAAATTAGTTGTGATTTATGCTGTAAAGGGAACAGACAGGGAGCTGTGATAGAGGCACCATGAGTTGCACAACTTCAAAAAAAATGAATTTGATCAAGAGTCATGTGAGCTTGGAAGAGGACCCCAAGCTTCAGTTGAGACCACAGCCCTGGTGTACACATTGATTGCAGCCTTGTGAGATCCTGGGCAGAGGACTCACTGAAGCCATGCCCAAACTCCTGACCCATGGAAATTGTGAGATAATGGATGTGTGTTGTTTTAAGCCAGTAAGTTTGAGATAATCTGTTATATGGCAAAGAATCCTATTACAGACTCCTTTGAGGCAGTAAAATCCAGAGGCAGAACTTTTCTTGATAAACCATAAATGTGGGTAGTAAATTCATGTTACTGCACTAATAACTAGTGGATGGTTAGTGGACAGTTTTAATACCTCTAAAGGAAACTTCAGTGGCAGATGGACAAGGAAGGAAGGAGAGTATGAGGTGTTCAAGCACTCACCAGTGTTTGAGAGAAACTTCAGATCAGCAAAAGAGAGGACATGATGGATATACACAGCCAAGTGGTGAGACAGACATTGTATCCACCAGCCCTGTTCTCTGCCACTTGCTGTCATGCTGTTGACCTGACCAGTCATAGGCTATGAAGAGCACTGGGGACATGGCCACGTCATCAAAGGAAAAGGTCGCAGGCCTGCAAAGACTTTAGAGCTATCCCAGCTGATTCCTTTGAAATTTGGGAAACAGCAGCTGCACTTGAAGCTTGCCAATGGCTGTTTTCACTACTTGCAGGTATGTATTCCTTCAGACACGTGGACGACTTCTTTGCCTATTGGGAAAAACCCATTTATCTCCTGAGACCATCAGTGGAGGGTTATAGAAATCCTCAGGCTCTCCTGACTGGGAACATAGTGGACATGCCTATTACTGAGTCAGATGAGAAGAGCTCACACTAGGTCTTTGCTGCAACTCGCAAGATGGGGCCAGAGGCTTTTGGAAGAACATTTAAAAGCTGCAAAGCTTTCTGCTTTCTGTGGCTCACCTGGAAAATATATTTCATGTTAAAGAATCCATTCCTAAATGGCCCACCACTGACAGACTTGCCACATTGGAGAGGTTCCAGAATTTACCACAAGACTCAATTTCAGATATTCCTTATATATTACCTGCTCTTTGGGGCGCCTGGGTGGCTCAGTCGGTTAAGCGTCCGACTTCAGCTCAGGTCAGGATCTCACGGTCTGTGGGTTCGAGCCCCGCATCGGGCTCTGGGCTGATGGCTCAGAGCCTGGAGCCTGTTTCAGATTCTGTGTCTCCCTCTCTCTCTGCCCCTCCCCCGTTCATGCTCTGTCTCTCTCTGTCTCAAAAATAAATAAAAATGTTAAAAAAATTAATATATTACCTGCTCTAATCTCATACCCATCTATTTTTTTTTTTTTTTTTTATTTTTTTATTTTTTATTTATTTTTTTTAACATTTATTTATTTTTGAGACAGAGAGAGACAGAGCATGAACGGGGGAGGGTCAGAGAGAGAGGGAGACACAGAATCCGAAACGGGCTCCAGGCTCTGAGCAGCCAGCACAGAGCCCGACGCGGGGCTCGAACTCACGGACCGCGAGATCGTGACCTGAGCCGAAGTCGGACGCTTAACCGACTGAGCCACCCAGGCGCCCCTCATACCCATCTATAACATCATGATAGTTCAGTCTCTTCTTGAATGCTTACTACTCCAATCAAAGCAGATGGGTTTTTTAAAATCTTTTGTTTTAATGTTTATTTATTTTTAAGAGAGAGAGCATGCACACACATGAGTAGGGGGAGGAGAGAGAGGAGGACAGAGGATTTGAAGTGGGCTCTATGCTGACATCAGAAAGCCCAATGTAGGGCTCGAACTCACAAACTGAGATCATGACCTGAGCTGAAGTCGGAAACTTAACCAGCTGAGCCACCCAGGCACACCTGTTGTCACCTCGATTGATGACCTCAAAAGTTTGTGTAGTTATAAGCCTTTGGTGTGCTCATTTACAGGAGTAGAGGACAGCAGACCCTTCTGGTCTCCTGCTCCATCTTCTCTACCTTTGTTGTTTCTGCTCAGCACAGGAACTCCATGGAAAAGGGCATCAGGATAAGGTTAGTATCAGGAAGCTTCACATGGTCCTTGAGGTGCCGGGGGGACCCCTCTGATTGTATCGTGGAAAAGGGAGTCCAATATGCCTCCCACACCTGCTTCGTTTATAGACTGCCCAGTGAATCCACCCAAAGCACAGTCTCTTCTGTAGTCAGGAAACCTACAGGGCCACCAAAGGGGCAATAACAAGGGTAGCAGCAGGGGCAGCAGCAACAGTGCTGGGCACAAGGCAGCAACCAAGTCTGCAGGCCGAGGACAGATCATCAACACAGCAATGTCAGGAGCAGCCAGCAAGGGCCCAGGAGGGTGAGGAGCCAGCATGGTTATGGCAGAACCACTGACGTGCCCTCAATGGGTATTTAAGTGGTTGTGGCAGGTGCTTCTCACACGTCCTTGAAAGGTACTTCCAGACGTGATGGCAAGTCCCAACTAGATGGGGAATTGTTCTGTATCCAAGCAGGGCGGCAGGTAGATGGGTGCTTACTGTTGTAATTTCCCTATTTTCCTATGTCTGAGGACATATAAAGCGATCTTATAATCACTGACAGCCGGGTGGCAGTTGTGATGAAGTTGCATTGCCTTAGAAAACCTTTGACCAGAGGGGAACCTGGGTGGCTCAGTCGGTTGCGTGTCTGACTTCAGCTCAGGTCATTATCTCACAGTTCTGTGCTGACAGCTAAGAGAGTCTGCTTTGGATTTTGTGTGTCTCTCTCTCTTTGGATTCATTCTGTCTCTGCCCCTCCCTCACTTGTGCTCTGTCTCTCAAAAATAAATAAATGTAAAAAAAAAAAATGTTTTTAAAGAAAACCTTTAACCAGAGGCATGCCACTCTTGATCTTAGGGTCGTGAGTTCAAGCCCCACACTGGGCACGGAACCTACTTAAAAAAAGAGGATGGGGTGCCTGAGTGGCTCGGTCGGTTAAGCGGCGACTTCGGCTCAGGTCATGATCTCGCGGTCCGTGAGTTCGAGCCCCACGTCAGGCTCTGTGCTGACAGCTCAGAGCCTGGAGCCTGTTTCAGATTCTGTGTGTCCCTCCCCTGTTCATGCTCTGTCTCTCTCTGTCTCAAAAATAAATAAAACGTTAAAAAAAAAAAAGAGGAGAAAAGAAAACTTTTAACCAAATTTCTTTCATTTATGTTTACCTTTTTATGTATGAACAAGAGTGATATGGGACAAAAATATGTCTTAGTCTGAAGAACCAACCTCTTTCACTATACATAAAATCAAAATTTAAGTAATTGAAACGATGGCTAAATTTCAGAGAAAACCACTTGGCTGGAACAGTTAGCATGTAAGTGGATAACCCTCTTACCTGTATTGCTTGGTATGAGGACTTACCTTCCTGCTTCGTCATTCCTTGATTTGAAAGGAGCCACCAAATTCTTCCCCTTTCCAGATTCATCATGAACAAAAGTAGGACTGCCTTCAACTTTAAATGAAAACTAACTATAGTTTTAGATGTCTGTTTTTAAGACTGAGCTTGATGTTGAACAGAGGGTGAACGCTATCTTGCTTCAAGTTGATTCAAGTGCTTCTTGAAGATTTAAATTTCTTTTTCCTGAAACTTTTTTAATCCCCATTTCTCAAAAGCAATGGGTTTAACTTTGTAGAACACTTTGCAGGGTTCCAAGCACTTACATGTACAGTTGCTCATTCAATTCCAACAGGCTCAAATTAGTGACTTGCCCAATGTCATAAAATTGCTAAGTAGCCCAACTAGGTCTGAAATCTGGGTCTGTCTGGCTCTAAGCCCAGTACTCTTTCCGCTACAAGCCGCTGAATATCTACTGGATTGACATTGAATGTTGGTAATAGCAGAAATAGACCGTTAGGGTAACCCACTGTAATTACACAGGTTATTTTGGGTTTTCCTAAATTCACAGTCCTGAGTACCCAGCCAGTCAAGCTAAAAAGGGAGTTTCTATTGTTAGTGGCTCTGTTTTCCTCCAGGGTATTTGCCAAGAACTATTCACAAACCAGACTGGGCAGGAACAGGCTCTGTGAGGGAGGGGGAGGGTAGCTGTGAAGTAGCAGGCTCTAACTCCTCGGTCTCTGAGCCAAGCTGTCCAGTTGCTTCAGCGTGAGCCAGGATGAAGAGAGCCAAGTTAGGCAGGAGTCAGGCATTCTATTCAACAAAGTTCAACAGAGGAGAGGCCAAGGAAAGTAGAATTTCAGGGCAGGTTTCTTACCCAGTAAGCTGACACCTGGGAAAAGTCAGTCAAATAAAGGCAGAAAGGCAATGATTCAACCAACTTTGTATTAGGTTAGTGTTTGTCAAACAAGAGAGCAGAAGAGAACTCTCCAGAATCCCAAAATGTCCTTGGACTATGTGTCTGCTGGTGCACCAGCAGGGCTCCTTTGTTTCCATCTAGAAAAAATAACTTCTGTGTTTATTTGTGGTGGCATGAAGGAAACCCTTTTCATATATATATATGTATATACATGTGCATGTGTTTGTGTATATGTGTGTGTGTGTATATATACACACACGATTTTTAATTTGTTTTTAATGTAGTCTCTACACCCAATGTTGGACTTGAACTTGCAACCTGGAGATTAAGACTTGCATGCTTTACAGACTGAGCCTGCTAGGCACTCCCCCCTATATATTTTTTATAAGCACTTCAGAACACTGAGACATGTATAATCAAATCCTCTTCAACCATTATAGTCACCACCCCCAATTACACTGACCTCAAACTTCCATTTCTACCTCTTGCTCTGACCCTTTGTGGCAAAGTGCTGATTCATGTGGACTTAGTTTCAAATTGAGGGGTCACACATTGAGAAGGGATTAAGGGAATCATGAGATATTGGAAGATGATAAGGTTTGGTTACTCTTAAATAAATATAGATGAGGGGAGACTTAGAAACTGAATGGTAGAGAAGAAATGATTGAAGTCATAAGGCAGAAGTTTAGAGAATTTTCTTCCTTAAGTTTCTAGGAAAGATTTGCCTCAAGTTTCCTTTTAAAAAGTATTTTCCAAGGTTGTCAAAATTCTCAAGTCCATTGTTAACCTATTTAGTGCCTCTGTGTCCATGCTTCCTGCTGCCATTCTACCTAAGCAGCACTAGCACAGGAGACCTTTGATTGACAGTTCTGAGAAGACAAGTAAGGGCTTCAGGGAAGGAAGGGGTCATAGCAAAGTGGTACAGACAAAATAAGAATTTTACCATTAATTGGATATTTTACCTCTCACTTTCACTGTACTCTTTACTTCTGAGATGGTCTTTCCACAAGTCATTGTACTTTCCCCACCCTTCAAGGAACTGGAAAACCCTCTTAGAATCCTGTAGCAAATGATTCTAAAACAAACAAACAGTAAAAAGGCAGGGGAGATGGGGGTGGAGAGAGGGAGAGGATGGGGGGGCGGGGGGGGAGAGAAAGAGAAAAGAGGAGGAAGAGGAAGACAGAAGAAGACAGGAAGAAAGGGAAAGAAAGAGAGAAACGGAGAGAGAGAGAAGAGGGAGGGAGGAGGAGGAGAAGGAGGAAGGGGGAGGAAGGAAAGTATGACAAATACATTGTACTTTCTATCCTGACATGTTTACATCATATGCTGTTGACATTCAGTCCAGAAGCAACTGTGGGGAGAATGGTAAACCTCAGATGTTAGGACCTTGGGACTACAGCCAGAGAATTTTCATAGCATACCTGGAGGCTGGCCAGTCTTCAGCCTTGACCAGACACTTAGGTTATTCCGTGCCGAATTCTCTCTCACCAGTTCTAAAACCTGAGGGACTCTGATTGGCTTCCATGGCTTGACTGCCATGTTCATCACACTATTCTTTTCCAGTTTGGGTGTTGGGGGAAGGGAGAAAAATAATCGGGGAAATAAACCAATTGGAGAATTTTTGGTCACAGTGGTGAAATAATTTACAGAACTCTCTTAAATTCTTCAATTATGACAGAGTAAATATCCTACTCAATTGAATCGTAATTATTGTCTGTGTTTTATAGGAAGTATATTTTAGGAGATCCAGTGGCTCAATCCGCGCACAGCGCATGGTACTTACATAGGAAGTACATTTTGTAATTGTATAAACAAAGCCTTTTTTGCATAGATGCACTGTTTGTATCACATATGAAAATTTTCAAATATAGTAGTATCACGAACACCAGTATATACAAACTCTGTATTTGGCAGTTAACATTTTACCATATTTTCTCCATCTATTGTTAGCTAAAAAATTTTTAAGTAAATTATAAATAATATTTTACTTTCCTCTAATTACTTTAGTATTCATCTCTAAAAAATAAGAGCATTTTCCCTACTTTATAATACTTTAGTCGTACATAACAAAATTAACATCAATTCCTTAACATCAACCTATACCATAGTCAGATTTCCCCAACTGCACGCAAAATGCCAGAATTATAGCAGGTCAAGATCCCATCAAAGTCCACATCTTGCATATAATAGTTATGTCTCTTAATTCTCTTAATTTCCTTTTGATCTAGATAAATCCTGACTTTTTTTTTTCTTTCGTGACATTTACTTTTTGAGAGTCTTGGCCAGTTGTCCACTCTCCTACTCTATTTTTATTTTTATTTTTTTTATTTAAAAAAATTTTTTTTGACATTTATTATTTTTGAGAGACAGAGAGAGACAGAGTGTGAGTGGTGAAGGGGCAGAGAGAGAGGGAGACACAGGATCTGAAGCAGGCTCCAGGCTCTGAGATGTCAGCACAGAGCCTGACATTGGGCTCAAACCCATGGACCATGAGATCATAACCTGAGCCAAAGCTGAATGCTTAACCAACTGAGCCACCCTGGCACCCCTATCTCCTACTCTGTTTTTAATCATTGATTACACTTTTTAAAATCATTGTGGGGGTGCCGGGGTGGCTCAGTTTGTTGTGCGACCGACTTTGGCTCAGGTCATGATCTCATGGTTTGTGAGTTCAAGCCCCGCTTTGGGCTCTGTGCTGACAGCTCAGAGCCTGGAGCCTGCTTCTGATTGTGTTTCCCTCTCTCTGCCTCTCCCCCACTCATGCTCTGTCTCTCTGTCTCAGAAATAAATAAACATAAAAAAATAAATAAAACCATTGTGTGTGTGTGTGTATATGTATATATGTGTATATATATATATATATATATATTTTTTTTTTTTTTTTTTTTTTAATAGACTCCACATCCAACGTGGGGCTTGAACTCACAACCCTGAGATCAAGAGTTGCACACTCTACTGACTGAGCCAGCCAGGCACCCCTAGATATATATATTAAATGTACTTTCTTCGTATATTCACTTATAAGAAGCCTTAAAGTAATATAAAGAACATCAAATTTTGATTTTATGACCATGAATCTTGTGCCACCTATTTTAATTGTTACTCTTTTTGTTGCAAATAGCAGAAACCAGCCTTGACTAGACCAAATCAAATGGAGAATTTAATAGAACTTATTAGTTAGGAATTGCATTTTCCTGCATATAATACAAAGTCCCAGAATAAAAATGACTTAAGATAGAAGTCTGTAAAAGAACTCGAGAGAAGAGCAGTCTAGGCTTGGCATAGAAGATCTATAACAGGGGCCCAAGCTCTCTCTCCACTACACGTGCAGTCACACAGTTTTCATCTCAAGATTGACTCTCAACCTGTTACCTCTTCCTTTGCTTTTATCATCAGCATGCTTGGAAGGAGTAGTGCCTCCTCAGGGACCATTCTCATTAACAACTTACACCTCTCCCCTTTCTTGTGGACCTCAGTGAAGATTTGAGTCAATTATAATCCTTAGTTCATGACCATACATCATTAGTAATCCATGCAGGGCACTTTTTTATTTATTTGTAACTGATGTATTTGGAATATAATAAACACCCATGAACCCACCACTACTACAAAACAAAGCTAATATGAACATTCTTGTCCATATATTTTGGAGCACATATGCATGCATTTTTGCTGAGGATATACATAGGGCGAGGATTGCTGGGTATGAAGAGCAGACCTAGGCCGGCTGACTAGTGACTATGTCCCCAACATGGCCACAGAAAGAAGTTCCTGCTCAAACCTCAGACCACGCATCCTCCCCTTGAGTAACTTATGTTTTCTAAGAAAGCAGGCTACCGATTGATGCATTCTTCCTAAGTCTGAGGTGGGAGGAAGGGGAGTGTGAGAGGCGTGGAAATTGTGAGTAGAAGAAGGAGGGCTTCTCTCAGGTAGGGGCCAGAGGCAGGAGCCCTCAACCCTGTCCAGGCTTAGAATGACCTGGGAGCATTTTACGCCTACCCAAACCAATTAATCAGAGTCTCTGGGGATGGTGTTTGGTGCTAGGTATTTATATAGCACAGCAAGGCTGACAGCCAATGGTTAATAGGTGACCAGTGAGAAATGTTCTGTATACACCGAGGCCAAACATGTTAGAGATCCTCAGACACAGTGGTTCTTAAACTTCAGGTGCATCAGAATCTCCTGGAAGACTTGTTCAAACACAGATTGCTGAACCCCACCCCCAGAGTTTCTGATTCAGTAGGTCTGTGACCACCAGGCCCAACATTTGCATTTTTAACAAGTTCCAGGTGAAGCTGATAATTGCTGATCTGGGACCACACCTTGGCAGCCATTGTGCTATCCTTCCCCAGCCAATCGGCTGAGGCCATGACCCTTCCCCAGCCAATTGGCTAAGGTCATGATCCCTATAAAACCTTTGTGCTTTTGATAACCCTCTCCCCCCCTCCCCCCTCTCCCCCCTCTCCCCCCTCTCCCCCCTCTCCCCCCTCTCCCCCCTCTCCCCCCTCTCCCCCCTCTCCCCCCCTCTCCCCCCTCTCCCCCCTCTCCCCCCTTCTCCCCCACACTCTCACTCTCCCCCTCTCCCCCACACTCTCACTCTCCCCCTCTCCCCCTCTCCCCCACACTCTCACTCTCACTCTCACTCTCACTCTCATCTCATCTCATCTCACCACTGCGTCGTCGGTGCAGGTAGGGGGTTGAGCTCCAGCTAGCTCGAATAAAGGCCCTTTGCTTTTGCATCGGACTTGGCTCCCTAGTGGTCTTTGGGGATCATGAATCCTGGGCATAACAGGTATGTGTATGTTCAGTTTTAGTAGATAAAGCCGGTTTTCCAAAATGCTTATGCCAATTTACACTAACACTGACAGTGAATGAAAATGCCATTTGCTTTAAATTGCTGTCAATACATTGTATTTTTTGTCTTTATCATTTTAACCATCTGTTGATGTGTAGTTTTTCTTACTGTTCACCTCTTTCAAAGTTGATTTGTGCTCCCATTACTTTATCCTGGTAAGGGATATTCTCCTGACATCTCTGTTAATTTTTTGATCACCACATCTAATGACTTTTCTTCAATTTATGCCCTTCACCTCTCAGTAACATTTGATATCACTAGCCACCACTTTCTTCTGGAAACTCTGTTTCATTGACTTCCATGACTTTGCATTACCCTGGAAAGTACACCTTTAGCCACAATTCCAGAATCCAGTACTCCCTGAAAACAGAAAGTTTTTATATTAATTATTTGGTGGCAAAACCCATTCTGACCTATTATGAGACTATTTACTCCTTCTTTATCCCACTCATGTTTACATGATTCATTGAGGATTTGTTAATGCAAATATTTATTATGAGATACTGCCCCAGTCTCTGTTCTGTAATATGCAGTATAAGCACCATATGAACTTTTGAAAATTCAGAAAATTCTGAATTTTGAAGTATATTTGACTCTTATTTTTCTATTTTTGATTTTAGAGCATGCATGTGATTGGGGGAGAGGGGCAGAGGGAGAGAGAGAGAATCTTAAGCAGGCTCCACGCTTAGTGCAGAGCCTGACTTGGGGCTTGATCCCAGGACCCTGGGATCATGAGACCTGAGCTGGAATCAAGAGTCAGATGCTCAATTGACTGAGCCACTCAGCCACCCTAGATCTTTGGGTAAAATTTTGTGGGCTATTGTAGAAAAAGCATAGCCCTTGGAGTCAGATAAACGTGTTGATTCCACTTCATTCAACCTCTTAATTCAACCTCTTGAAATACCAGTTTTGTTTTTTTAATCTCATCTCTACACCAGGGGCCGAAATAACTAGCTGATAAGGCTGTGAACATCCTTACTTGTATGACTCATACAGCTAAAACTCAATATATTGAAGACTGAGCTCACCATCCTCCCTGCCCCTGACCACATGTTTCTTTGTTCCTTATCTCAGGGTGTGGCACCAGCTTCCCACCCATTTGCCCAACTCAGAAACCCGGCACCATCCTCCATTTAGTCCTCCTTTCCCAGTCCATTAGCAAGTCCTGTCAATTCTACATCATGAGGTGTTCTCAATTCTGCATATTTCTCTCCATTCCCACTACCAGCTTGCCTATCTCATTATAAGAGACTTCTAGGTTGTCTTCCTGTCTCCAGTGCTGCCACTTTTCAGTTTACTGTCCATGCTAAAGCCAAAGCGATCAGTGCAAATTTGATTATGGCACTCTCCTGCTTACAGCTATTGCCTTCCTACTGCCCTAAGATAAAGCCCCAGTTCTATCATGATGTTCAAGGTCTTCCCAAGTTGTCTGCTTATCTCTCTCTAGATTAATGGGGAAACTACCTTTAGTTCCCTACCTTGCCATATCCTTTCTTGTGCCCTGATCTTCTTTTTTTTAATTCTTCACAATGTTGCCAATTTAAATGCTTTTATTTTAAAGATTTTTTTTTAATGTTTATTTATTTTTGAGAGGCAGTGATAGAGCATGAGCAGGGGAGAGGCAGAAAGAGAGAGGGGGAGACACAGAATCCGAAGCAGGCTCCAGGCTCTGAGCTGTCAGCACAGAGCCTGACACAGGGCTCAAATCCACAAACCATGAGATCATGACCTGGGCCGAAGTCAGACGCCTAACTGGCTGAGCCAACCAGGCACCCCTAAGTGCTTTTAAAAAAGATGTTTATTTATTTTCAGAGAAAGAGAGCATGAGTGAGCAGAGGAGGTGCAGAGAGAGGGAGATAGAATCCCAAGCAGGCTCCACGCTGTCAACCCAGAGCCCAGCGCAGGGCTTGAACCCACAAACTGTGAGATCATGACCCAAGTTGAAGTCAGACACTTAACCGACTGAGCCACCAAAGCACCTCCCTCACCCTGGTCTTTGACTATGCTTTATCTGTAGTTTGAAGCATGCTTCTCCCACACTTTTACCTGGGATCATTTTCATGCAAACTTAAGATTTTACTTTGAATGAGACTTGCTTCAGAAAAATTAGTCTGTTTTGGACTGAACTGTGTTTTTCCAAAATTAATATGTTGGAGCCCCAACCCTCGATGTAACTCTGTGGGAGAGGGTGTGAAGGAGGGAATGAAGGTTAAATGAGGTCATAAGAGTGGGATCCTAATCCTGGAAGACTAGGATCCTCCTAAGAAGAAGAGACACCAGGGAAAAGCCCATGTGAGGACACAGTGAGAAGGTAGCCATCTATAAGCCAAGGAGATAGAGACCTTAAGAGAAACCGATTCTGCCAAACTTGATCCTGGGCTTTTAGCCCCCAGAACTGAGAAAATAAATTTCTGTTGTATAAGCTACTTCATCTGTGGTGTTTTGCTCTGACAGCCTTAGCAGACTAATACATAATCCTTCCTCTGTCTTCTCATGGATGCTATCATTCTTCCATCAGAATCTTCATCATGTGCCATTGTAATTATCTTTGTTTTCCACATCTCTGTATGTCCTTTTAGACTGGAAGCTACGCGCCCCCCCACCCCCACCCCAGGGCAGGGATTTCTCTTTTATTGTTTGCCTTGTAGCCTAGCTCCTCACATAATAGCTAGCATATCATAGGCACATAATAAATATTTTTGAATGAATAAATTAATTAATAGAATAACATGTAAATGTTCTTGTGTGGTTAACAATACGTATTAACACTCAGTGTTTGTTGCTTCTTTCTGTTTCTCCTGTTTCTAATTGCTTCTTCCTATCACAAGCTCCTTTACCCACCCAATAAATGTTACTGCAGTTGGAGTCTACTGTTTATTTATTTTTTAAATGTTTATTTTTGAGAGAGAGTGTGTGAGCAGGGGAGGGGCAGAGAGAGAAGAGAACAGAGGATCTGAAGCGGGCTCTGTGCTTGAGAACAGAGAGCCAGATGTGGGGCTCAAACTCACAAATCATGACCTGAGCCAAAGTCGGACACTTAACCAACTGAGCCACCCAGGTGCCCCAAGTCTACTATTTAAATTTAGACATGCCCACGCAAGTCTGAAGATCTTATAGGACAAACCCACAAGCTGTGTCTATGTATGAGATATTGTGTGTCTCCTGAGAATCCAGCATGACACATTTGACCTACGAGTAACAAGCCTTTGTCTGTGGGGAGAAGTGACCCAAAGTGTAGTGTGACGTCTGTTAGTAGGAGAGCCTGCCAGCCTGGTTCCATTCTAATACAGGCCATCTCCAAAAGGGAGTGTACTATTTGGCTAGGGCTGACATAACAAAGTACAACAGACTTGGTGACTTAAACAACAGAAATTTATTTTCTCTAAATTCTGGAGGCTATTCTTTGAGGGACACCTGTCATGTTGCATTGGGGTCCTCCTAAGTCATGTCTACACTGCCATTGAATGTTGCAGTTTGAGTACCACACCAGGGACAGGAGCCAGAGAAGTGGCATATTGCCTAGCAGAGGCGATAGGACCACTCACAGGAGAAGGAAGCCACAGCGGTAGCCAGCAAAGAAGAACTAACCAGAAAAGGGGAAATGGAAGTTCTCAAGAACTCCAGAAACACTTGAGGGAAACTCTGAAGAGAGAGTTGTGTCCTATTCTAACAGGAAAAAGCTGCTGTGATACGTTACTTTGGCATTTTCCAAGACTGTGTTCTGAGCCCTCTACCCTAAACTCCCTTTAGACAGTGCACAATTTCATTTTTTAAAAAAATTTTCTTAATGTTTCTTTATTTCTGAGAGAGGGAGAGAGAGCATGAGCAGGGGAGGAGCAGAGAGAGGGAGACACAGAATCCAAAGAAGGCTCCAGGCTCTGAGCTGTCAGTATAGAGCCAGATGTGGGGCTTGAACTCACAAACTGTGAGATCATGACATGAGCTGAAGTCTGAGGCTTACCCAACTGAGCCACCCAGGCGCCCCTAGACAGTGCGCAGTTTCAAATTGTGATGATCGCCTTTTCAAAGGTTCTAATGAAAAGTACTCCCTTATTATCCTCAACCTATTTCCTATACCTGGATATTCTACCTGTACTTTATTTCTAGCTTCTGGCTTTCCTGTTTTAGTTCATAAGCCAAACATTCTTTCATCTTTGATCTTCTGGTTTTGTCACTTCCAAGATCCCAAAAGTTAATCATAAAGATTCTACCTCTCTAACTTTTCTGAAGGATGCTTTCTTTTATTCATGATTTCTCACTGGTTCTACTAAATAGCTTTCAAACTTTTCATATTAAATGGCTTCTAAATTTTCTTGGCATTCCAATCAATCCCTCATAAATTATGATGATAATGATGATGATGAGGCTTTGGCCACAATAAGCCTCACTCTTCTCAGCTTTAGTCATAGCTAGACTTACAGCAGGACCTGAGAAAAATTGAGAAATATTGGAATAAGCAGGCAGTGAGGCACTATATAGCAATGAAAATGAATAGCAGCCTACACATTGTCATGGATGACTTTCAACCAGGGTTGAGTAAAAGAAGTCAAACAATAACATGTGTGATATAGTTCTACTTATTGATCAAATCATAAACAAGAACAAACAATGTTGTTCCGGGTACATAATTTGGGAAAACTGGAGAGGAAACATGTTAAACTCAAAGTTTAGGAGAATGGCTGTCTCTAGGGTGGAAGGAGGGACATGTGGTGGGGAGTTTTATCTATATCTATATCTATATCCATATCTATCTTGACATATTGCCATGACAGTATGGGGAACTGATCTGTATCTCAACAGAGTGGTGGGTAGTGGGTGCTTACTGTTATAATTTTTCCCACTTTACCATCTCTGAAATTAGGTGATCATACAATCACTGTCAGCCAGGTAGCAGTTCTGATAAAGGTGTATTGCCTTGGAAATACATTAATAGGTATGAAGACTCATCTTCCTGCTGCACCATTCCTTGTCCTGAAGGGGAATTCAAGTCTTTCCCCATTTTCAACTTCACAGAATGAAGCTGAATGAAGTTTCACAGCATGATACTTCTTTAACTTTAAATGGAAAGGAACTATAGATTTGTTTAAGACTGAGCATGGTGTTATATGGATGGTAAGCATCATCTTGATTCAAGTGCAAAATCCTTGACCCTAGAGTCAGTCTTAATTACCTCTATTATTCCCCCCTCCACCTATAGTGGCTCACCTAGTATTTTGTGTGTAGGATAGTAGGTGAAATTCTTAAATAAATTTCAATACAGCTGAAACATGCTAAACAGTTAAATGAAAACTAAAATGTGCATTTAGTGGTCTATACCTGTAGTTTCATGTCAAGACCTCTCAAATCAGAATATATCCACTCCCAGAGGTGTTTTATGGTGTGTTCCAGAGATTCTCAGAGTAGAATACTTCATTCATCACCCTGCATTGTCAATATTACTTGTGAATAAGTAATTGAAAAAATTATTTTATTTGTACTTCAGACTTTAAAAAACTAATTAACTTGTTCCAACTGATGCAGCCTGCTTGGGTCCAAGGACCCAGAGTGGGTCTTGCAGGACCAGACAAGAGGGTCCTTGGCTTTACACAGGATGGAAATCAAACATGAGCCAAGAGGAAGTGAGAAAAGAGTTTACTGAAGATATAGAAAGAGAGCAGGTACAGAGTGTCTGGGAGACTCAGAAAGAAAAGGAGAAAGTCTTATCTTTTATTGGGGTCTGGGGATTTTATCAAGGACTGTGGTCTAGTGCAGGTGTCTTCTCAGGCATCTGGGAACTGGTAGAACAAAGACAATTGCTCAGGTGTCCTCCATAAGTCACTTTTGCCCTGGAGCCAGAGTTCTTGGTGTCAAGGTGTCAGTGGTCTCGGAAGGCATTCATGAGGATCTCACTCTGTTACTCCTATTATGCTGAAACACTCCAAAGAAATCATTAACTCCTTGACCTGTACAAGGAGGGCATACATTAAGGTATATGTGAGGTGGTGATGTAGGTCCTAGCAAGAACAGAGACTGGAAAAAAAAAGTCTTTTATGGAGGTCCCTTCAGTTTCCCTGTCTCACAACCTCTTGTACACAAACCATAAGAAAATTAATAGGTAATAGCAAACTCCAAAATGCTCAGAAATAACTGAATGGATTTGGATTTGGTTTTGTAATTCTGGCAGAATGAGTAACTTTGGTTTTGTTTTGTGCTATTTTATTTAGTTATTTTCCATTTTATAGTCATTAAAGGAGATATATTCTTTGCAATAAGCAATGACGAGGGCATCCCCAGAACAGGGCTACCCAGGGCTAGCATTCAAGGCTTGGAGTTGTTAAAAAACTGAAACCCAACACAGTAAATTTGAATATGTAATTGGCTTTATTCGTTGATTCATGAAGTGAGCAGCATCCCATCTAGCAAGTAGAAAGACGCTCTGAGGAACCATACAGAATGGAAGGTGTTTATAGGCAGAAGGGGGCAGGGACAAGAATGTCATAAAGAAAAGAAAGGATCATTTCAGGCAAGGTCACCTTCCTTGGGGAAAGGGTGGAGATATACTCTGCAGATTAACTCAGAAGTGTTGACCAGGAAATTCCAGACTGATTGGTGTAAAATTCCATTCCTGGGAGAGGCTAAAACTGCAATTAAGTTAGGTATTAAGTCTTGGTTTGCTGGTACCCAGCTCCGCAGAAGTGACTCCATTTTGGGCCTGCTGTTTCTTTTTTAACAGAATGTAGACTTTTACACTTGTCTCCAAATGAAATTACTCTTACCACCCCCAGAGATACAGAAAAGACTGAGAACAGAAGGCATTTATCACACAATTTGAAATGTGTATCCCTTCCTGGTTGCCATCCTTATAGTGCACTATGAATTAATATGTTTTATGAATCTTCCAATTATCTTTTGAATGACATGGTTCAGTTTGTTAGATGTGAATCTTTATGCCCCAATTTTATACCAGTTTTTAGCATGTCTTCATCATTCAATATGGTGAGGCTTGGACCTCTCTGTCTCTCACACACACACACACACACACACACACACACACACACACAAGGAGCCTATAGAACTACTGATTGTCTCATTTTGTTCACTATTGAATGAACACAACCTATGAAGCATTTTTTTGTCAGACTTACCTGGGATGTCTGTTCCCTATTTCTCACCAGCTTCACCTTGAGTGAGAACTGGGGTCAAAAAAAAACAACAAAAAACAAAAAACCAACCTTCCAAAGCAGCATTTCTCTAAACCCCATCTCTGAGGAAACTCAAATTCTTTCCAAATAGGTCTAGAAATCCCCAGTGCCTCAAGTGTGTAAGTGTGTCCCATGCATTGAGTTCTTTTGTCTTCTCTGCTTAGGCTAAGATGCTAGAAAGCAAATAAAGGATGATGTGGATTCTATGACAACTACTATTTATTGAATGTTTGCTATGTGTCAAGGCTACACAAGTCACAAGGAGAGGAGCAACCTGGAAATGGCAGCAGACATTCCCCTGTTCTTTGTAGAGACTCTGGGGAAGAAGAAGTCTTATTGCCCATTGACATCTGATTAAAACTTAGTCTTAAGCGGGAGCCTGGGTGGCTCAGTCGGTTAAGTGTCTGACTCTTGATTTCAGCTCAGGTCCTGATCTTGATGAGGGAGCATGTGAGGCAGGGTGAGGGGCAAAGCACAAGCTAGCACACTACTACCTCCCATCCCCCATCTCCCGTGGGATATGGTGATATTTTTTGGACACTCCCAGCTACCCCAAAACAGGAAAGGACAAAAACAAAAACAAAAACAAATGGTTAAACTGATAAGTCTCCACCAGTTTACCAGAAAAAGGCAATCCCTTTGTAGCCTAAAGTCCAGGAACTCCCTACTATCTTAATGTTACTGCTTTGCTAGAGGGTAAAACAACCTTAGCTTGGCAATAGCTAGGCCTCCAGTAAGTCTTTAGCATATGAAAGTCTCTTTGGAAACTCTCTTGACTTTATCTCTCCTGACCCAACAAAACAGTCAGCCCCCCAACAATCCCAGTGCAGCTCTTTCTGCCCACGGCCCTGTCCCTGTGCTTTAATAAAATCACTTTTTTGCACCAAAGACATCTTATAGAATTCTTTCTTGGCCATCAGCTCTGAACTCCACGAACCCCCATTACCCAAACTTTATCAGTCTCATGGTCTGTGAGATTGAGCCCTGTGTTGGGCTCTGTGCTCACAGCACAAAGCCTGCTTGGGATTCTCTCTCTGTCCCTCCCTGGTTTGTATTCTGTATTTTCTCTCTCTCTCAAAATAAACATTAAAACAAAACAAAACAAAACAAACAAAAAAACCTTGGTCTTAAGATCCTTAAAACCTTGAGAAGACTGGAAACCAGAAAACATTGTAATTTCAAAGTTTTGGATGATTCTCCATGTTTGAAATTGTAGAAACCTGAAGTCACTTTTGTGGCTAACTACCTCCTAATCTGGAAAAGTCTTCTAATAGGTGGTTAGTCCTAAAATGAGAAGTAAAAACCTTTGTTGACATAGTGACATTTTGAGGAACTTCACTTTGGGCAGCTGCACAGCTGCCTTGGGAGTGACCATGGTTTTAAAATGCTTTTTGTGGGGAAAGGTGGATTGCTTCTGGGAGATTAGTAACTTTTCAGGGGATTGCCTTTTAGCTGAGAGGCCAGGAGCACACCAGTCAAACGCCTATATTGGTACTACCTTGCATAGAACCTTCTCTTGTTACTCTCCAAAGTGATGGCTTCTCCCTTTCTCTCCTCTTCAGGCTTTCTGCACCCCTGGCACCCCCTCACTCTTAACTGATGACCTTGCTTCAAACTTTACCAGGAAAATTAATGAAAATAGAGTTGCTCAGTTGCAAGTAATTCCTTTAAACCTCTTCCTTTAACCAAATCTGCCAATTTGCCTTCAGCTGTACCCTCTCTGTCTTCCTTCTCTGTGTCCACAGACCCTAAACTGTCATATCACGATTCTTATCTAATCCTAATCAAAGCCCCACTGTGGCCCCTATGTAAAGTCCTGCCTCAAACAGACTCCAAAACTTCATAAATATTCTGAGTTTGCCCTGCCCCCCACTCTAAGACACCTAGACTATGCAGGTGGAGACTCCCTTAATTTGGTGAAGACAAACTTACCAACAGGCAGCACTTCCTCAAGAGAGCTGGATGGCTCGGCTCCCCTCTCACCACAGGCCTTCTAGAATTAGCCTTTGTCTTCTGCATTATTATTCTCTTTCTCTCTACTGGATCAGCACCCAATCCCACCCATCCTTAAATGCCCATCTCTTCCCACTGTGTATCCTCTTGGCTTCCTGTACTTGGAGACATATACATACCAAAGCATCTAGCAATAGTACCATAGTGCACATACTGTTCTTTTCCTTTCACTGAACTACAGATCCTGGAAGGCTTGGAACTTTTGGAAGACTTTAGGAAGTCATGAAAGACGTCTTTTGTCTCACTTTTCTAACCTTCCATTCTCTCTTTAATCCATTCTAAGGTGGCTGCTGCCCCTTCCAGTGAAATGGCTACCTCAAAGTCACCAGAAATCTCCACTTGCTAAATCTAAATGTTGCAGGGCCATCTATAACCGGGGTACAGGGGTGCTAGAACACCTGGCTCCAGGGGTCCCACACAGACCGGGTTCAGCCACCCGCCACTGACAAAATCCAAAGGCAGAGAGATGAGTGGTGGGGAAACAAGAAAGGAATTTATTTCAGTGAGGCCCAGGAAGACAGCAGACTAGCATCTCAAAGACTGTCTCCAAAGTGCCCAAAATACTTCTAGGTTTATCTAAGGAAAATGTGGAACAAAGGTCAGGGAATACGTGCCGGTGGGCAGTGAAAGTCAGGCCGATCATTGACTTGGGGTCAATCACAGGTGGGCAGGAGCTTGCCGGTCAGGGTAGTCCCTGTTCTAGAAGCAGTAGATTCAGTTCCTGTCAGAGGATGCTGTGCCTGCAAGGTCTTTTATGTGAGTTAAGAGATAAGCTGGAAGGAAGAACTTATCCAATTAGAAGGTATAGACTGAAGTAAAAATGGAGGCAGTTGAGGTCCTCTTTCAAGTCCTCATCCTATTTCTTCTTGGCAGCCCTTGACACAGCAAACACTCTCTCCCTCTCACACTTTATCGCCTTGCAGAAAAGAATTTGCTGCACAGTGCATGAAGCATGGGCCACAAGGACCCTCACTGGCACCTGCTCCTCCCAAGGACCTCCAAGGAGTTCTAGCCAGGTGTTCACAGGATCAGGTAATTTTGTTCAATTTGCAAAATGCTTTCACTGCAATCAGTCAAGACCACTGTCTCTTTTCATTCCAATCTCCACTTCATCATATTTCTCCCTGCATTAAGGATCCAGCTCAGGGGATTTGAGTTGCAAACACATTTAGTTTGGGTTTAGTCACACCAGTGTAGTGGTACCAGTATGGCGGGACCTCTGGGAATATTCATTCAGCCCACTTTGCCAATCCCTCACCCAGAGTTGTGACATGAAAATGCGGACCTGGGGTCTTATCATGGCATCAACATGTCCTATGGCACCTTCTCTGTAAGTACATAGGATGTAGGGGATAATGTTTGAAACAGATTGAGCCGGAAGCTAATCTGTGAAAAAAAAAAACTTCCCATCTTCACACACATATATTTGTAAGCAAGGGAATTGGATTCTCTTTGACAGTTTATGCAATTAGAAGTCCTCTCCTATCAGGTATGCGCTTCATCATACAGCACATGCATTAAAAACGCACTGTGCTTTTACAAATGGTAATCATGCGGGGCACCTAGGTGGCTCAGTCAGTTAGGCATCCAACTTCAGCTCAGCTCATGATTTCGGTGAGTTTGAGACCCACATAGGGCTCTGTGCTGACAGTTCAGAGCCTGGAGCTTGCTTCTGATTCTGTGTCTCCCTCTCTCTGCCCCTCCCCCTCTTGCACTCTCTCTCTCTCAAAAATAAATAAACATTAAACAAATGGGAATCATGCAAAACAATTTATCAGAAGCAAACTATAGGGCAGGAACCTGAACAGCACTGCAGTGAGTATACATGTGTGTAAAGTTGAGTGTTTTATGCATCTTGTCATGTTGGATTACATTTTAATGTGCTTGCCACTTCTTGTCCTTCAAAATCGAGTGGTTCCAGATGAAATGGCCCCGAAATTGGCACCAAGAGATTGAAGTGGTTGGAAGAAACTCGTGTTTCAGACACAAAATTCTTATACGTTGTCATCTATAAGTATGTAGAATAAAAGAGATTTGATTTCACAATTGCATTGCTCTATGCAATGTCACAGCAATTTACAATTTATTTGAATTGCTCTTGTGTATATGTTCATTTTAGATCTTTATTTTTTGGTACTAGTGATTATTTCACTATTCAACTATGATGAGGTGGTACTGAAAAAAAGAAAGGGAAGGTAGAAGGTTTAAAATGCCAAAAAAAATTTTTTTTATTACATCACAACGGAAACTAAAGGCCCTGGTATTCAGAATCATGAAGATTAGGGAAAGATTCATGATAGCTAACAGAAGGGATAAAAGCAATTATGATCATCAAGACATTTGAAACAAGAAACAGAAAACAGAGGAGGAAAGTAATAGTAAAGGAAAAAAAAAAACCGTGTACAGTCAATAGAATGCACAAAAACAGAAGCTTTGATGAATTTATTGATTTTGATAATTCCCATGATCTTTTTTTAAAGTTTATTTATTTATTTGAGGGAGATAGAGACATCGTGACTGGGGGAGGGACAGAAAGAGAGGGACAGAGAGAGAATCGCAAGCAAGTTCCATGCTGACAGCACAGAGCCTGACACGGGGCTCAAATTCACAAAACTGTGAGATCATGACTTGAGCTGAAACCGAAAGTCAGACGCTTAACTGACTGAGCCATCCAGGTGTCCTGATAATTGCCATGATCTTTCATTGTGGTCTGTTATAAGGAGCAATGATTTCAGTCAACATTGAATAATGAAAGAGTTAAGTATTTCCAAATTTTGGTCTAATAATATTCACAGAGAATTCAACAGAACAGATCATGGGAAAACATATACTTTTTAAAAAAACATATACTTCTCAAATGTATACATTTTATTTATATTCAAAAACGGACAGTTATGAGAACCTGGCTAGCCTATTCTAAAACTAAAGGTTGCATTTATTATTTTGTTTATAAACTGTTTTCAACAAGACAGATTATATAAGATGGGTTTTTGGCCTGGATAAATGCACTAAGAAGTTTAAAAAGTCCAGAAAAACTGAGGGCTTTCCCCCTAAGGTCAGGAACAAGACAGGGATGTCCACTCTCACCACTGTTATTCAACATAGGATTGGAAGTCTTAGCCTCTGCAATCAGACAACACAAAGAAATAAAAGGCATCCAGATCAGCCAGGAGGGGTCAAACTTTCACTCTTCACAGATGACATGATACTCTATATAGAAAACCCAAAAGATTCCACCAAAAAAACTGCTAGAACTGATCCATGAATTCAGCAAAGTTGCAGGATATAAAGTCAATGCACAGAAATTGGTTGCATTCCTATACACCAATAATGAAGCAACAGAGAAATCAAGGAATCTATCCCATTTACAATTGCACCAAAAACCATAAAATACCTAGGAATAAATCTAACCAAAGAGATGAAAAATCTTTACACTGAAAACTATAGAAAACTTATGAAAGAAATTGAAGAAGATACACAAAAAATGGAAAAATATGCTATGATCCTGGATAGGAAGAACAAATATTGTTAAAACGTCGATACTACCCAAAGCAGTCTACATTTTCAATGCAATACCTATCAAATAACACCACAGAGCTAGAACAAACATTCCTAAAATTTGTATGGAACCAGAAAAGATCCTGAATAGCCAAAGCAATCTTGAAAAAGAAAACCAAAGCTGGAGGCATCACAATCCCAGACTTCAAGTTGTATTACAAAGCTATAATCATCAAGACGGTATGGTACTGGCACAAAAACAGACACTCTGATCAATGGAACAAACAGAGAACCCAGAAATGGACCACAAACGTATGACCAACTAATCTTTGACAAAGCAGGAAAGAATATCCCGTGGAATAAAGACAATTTTTTCAGCAAATGGTGCTGGGAAAACTGGACAGCAAGTTCATTGCAGAAAAATGAACTTGGACCACTTTCTTACACCATACACAAAAATAAACTCAAAATGGATGAAAGACCTAATTATAAGACAGGAAGCCATCAAAATCCTCAAGGAGAAAGCAGGCAAAAACCTCTTTGACCTCAGCAGCAGCAACTTCTTATGCAACACATCTCTGCAGGCAAGGGAAACAAAAGCAAAAAGGAACTATTGGGACCTCATCAAGATAAAAAGCTCTGACAATGAAAGAAACAATCAGCAAAACTAAAAGACAACTGACAGAATGGGAGAAGATACTTGCAGACAACATACCAGATAAAGGGTTAGTATTCAAAATCTATAAAGAACTTATCAAACTCAACACCCAAAAAACAAATAATCCAGTGAAGAAATGGGCAAAAGACATGAATAGACACTTCTCCAAAGAAGACATCCAGATGGCCAACCAATACATGAAAAAATGTTCAACATCAATCATCATCAGGGAAATACAAATCAAAACCACAATGAGAGGCCACCGTACACCTGTCAAAATGGCTAACATTAACAACTCAGGCAACAACAGATGTAGACAAGGATGTGGAGAAGGAAAATCTCTTTTGCATTGCTGCTGGGAATGCAAGCTGGTGCAGCCACTCTGGAAAACAGTATGGAGGTTCCTGAAAAAACTAAAAATAGAACTACCCTACAACCCAGCAATTGCACGACTAGGCATTTATCCAAGGGCTACAGGTGTGCTGTTTTGAAGGGACACATGCACCCCCATGATTATAGCAGCACTATCAACAATAGCCAAAGTATGGAAAGAGCCCAAATGTCCATCAATGGATGAAGGGATAAAGAAGATGTGGTGTGTGTGTGTGTGTGTGTGTGTGTGTGTATACACACACACACACACACACACACACACACACACATATATATATATACTCACACACACACACACACACACACACACATATATGTACAATGGAGTATTACTCGGCAATCAAAAAGAATGAAATCTTGCCATTTGCAACTATGTGGATGAAACTAGAGGCTATTATGCTAAGTGAAATTAGTCAGAAAAAGACAAAAATCATATGACTTCACTCATATGAGGACTTTAAGAGACAAAATAGATGAACAGAAGGGAGGGGAAACAAAAATAATATAAAAACAGGGAGGGGGACAAAACAGAAGAGACTCTTAAATATGAAGAACAAACAGACGGTTACTGGAGGGGTTGTAGGAGGTTATGGTCTAAACAGGTAAGGGGCATTAAGGAATCTCCTCCTGAAATCATTGTTGCACTATATGCTAACTAACTTGGATGTAAATTTAAAAAATAAATTAAATTAAAATAAAAAAATAAAAGTTTAAAAAGTCCAGTGTATCCCACAGAGCATAAGAGCATAAGGACACCACGTTTACTTGAAATACCAGTTGACCCTTAAACAACAAAGGTTTAAATTGCATAGGTCCAGTTATTCATGGAATTTTTTTTTTTATAAATACAGCATTGTAAGTGTATTTTCTCTTCCTTATGAGTTTCTTAATAACATTTTCTTTTATTTAGCTTATTGTAAAAATACAATATATATTACAGTTACAAAATACGTGTTAATTGGCTATATGCTATTTGTAAGGCTTCTGGTCAATGTTAGGCTATCAGGAGTTAAGTTTTTAGGGAGACAAAAGTTATATGCAAATTTTTGTTTGCAACAAAAAGTTTTTCAAGGATCAACTGTATATGTAAGTCTAACAAAAATGCACTAAACCAGCTTCTTGAAAAATAAACAGGAAAAACATTCTGAAATATTTAGAATGCCATAACAGTAGCAGCAGTTATTACATTTTTTAAATAAAAATGGCTTCAGAGATCATAGTGAAAACATTGTTTTCTTCAAACAAAGTTAATTTCATGGGAATCACTGACCTAATTGCTGAATTCTATTTTTGCATAAGGACTTGGAAAAAAAATGTCAAAATAAAAGAACAAATGTGACTTATCTAAAACCTATTAAAGACTAATAATAATGTGTATTTAAAAAAGTGTATAGGGGCTCCTGGGTGTCTCAGTTGGTTAATCGTCCGACTTCGACTCAGGTATCTCAAGGTTTGTGAGTTTGAGCCCATGTTGGGCTCTGTGCTGACAGCTCAGAGCCTGGAGCCTGCTTCAGATTCTGTGTCTCCCTCTCTCTCTGCCCCTCCCCAGCTTGTGCTCTCTCTCTCTCTCTCAAATAAATAAATGTTTAAAAACATTTTTTTAAAAAAGGTGTGTAGATTAATGAGTGAGTCAAATAAATAAACCAGATATCAAATACTACCCTATTATTTAAAGTTTATATATGAGAGAGGCCCTGGGGGTCCCTCAGTTGATTGAGCATTTAACTCTTGATTTCAGCTCAGGTCATGATCCCAGGGTTGTGGGACCGAGCTGAGCCTGAGCTGGCTTAAGATTCTCTCTCTTTTCCTGTGCTCCTCTCCCCTGATTGCACCATCTCAAAAATCCATCCATCCATCCATCCATCCATCCATCCATCCATCCATATGTACATACTTAAGGGGCACTTGGGTGGCTCAGTCGGTTAAGCATCTGACTCAGGTCATGATCTCACAGTTTGTGAGTTCCATCCCCACATTGGGCTCTGTGGGGACAGCAGAGAGAGCCTACTTCAGATCTCCCTCTCTCTCTCTGCCCCTCCCCCCTCTCAAAAATAAATAAATATTAAAAAGTAAGTAAATAAAGTCTATATATGGGAGTGACAAATGCTTGCAGATGGTGATTGTTGTATTCTACATTCAAGTGTATTTTATACTTAACAGACTGAGACCCCCCAGGTGCCTTGCAGATAGAAAATTAAATTAAATTAATTAATTTTGAGAGAAAGAGGGCGCAAGTAAGTGAGGGGCCGAGAGAGGGAGGGAGAGAGAGAGAGAAGCAGGCTCACCCAAAGCGAGGCTCAGGCTCACAACCGTGAGATCATGACCTAAGCCAAAATCAGATGCCTAACCGAAGGAGCCACCCAGGCACCCTTTTTTTTTTTTTTTTAAACAGAGCATTTTATTTTTATTTTATTTTATTTTTTTTGTTTATTTTTGTTTATTTTTATTTATTTATTTATTTGTTTTCAATATATGAAATTTATTGTCAAATTGGTTTCCATACAACACCCAGTGCTCATCCCAAAAGGTGCCCTCCTCAATACCCATCACCCACCCTCCCCTCCCTCCCACCCCCCATCAACCCTTAGTTTGTTCTCAGTTTTTAACAGTCTCTTATGCTTTGGCTCTCTCCCATTCTAACCTCTTTTTTTTTTTTCCTTCCCCTCCCCCATGGGTTTCTGTTAAGTTTCTCAGGATCCACATAAGAGTGAAAACATATGGTATCTGTCTTTCTCTGTATGGCTTATTTAACGTAGCATCACACTCTCCAGTTCCATCTATGTTGCTACAAAGGGCCATATTTCGTTCTTTCTCATTGCCATGTAGTACTCCATTGTGTATATAAACCACAATTTCTTTATCCATTCATCAGTTGATGGACATTTAGGCTCTTTCCACAATTTGGCTATTGTTGAGAGTGCTGCTATAAACATTGGGGTACAAGTGCCCCTATGCATCAGTACTCCTGTATCTCTTGGGTAAATTCCTAGCAGTGCTATTGCTGGGTCATAGGGTAGGTCTATTTTTAATTTTCTGAGGAACCTCCACACTGCTTTCCAGAGCGGCTGCACCAATTTGCATTCCCACCAACAGTGCAAGAGGGTTCCCGTTTCTCCACATCCTCTCCAGCATCTATAGTCTCCTGATTTGTTCATTTTGGCCACTCTGACTGGCGTGAGGTGATATCTGAGTGTGGTTTTGATTTGTATTTCCCTGATGAGGAGCGACGTTGAGCATCTTTTCATATGCCTGTTGGCCATCCGGATGTCTTCTTTAGAGAAGTGTCTATTCATGTTTTTAAACAGAGCATTTTAAACAAATATGCCACCTCAGCTTTTTCTTTAAGAGATCTAAGTGTAATGAGATTATCTGCCATTATAAAGCTATTCTAAGCCTTGCAATATGGATATAACAATGTTTCAAGGATTCCAAAACATATTTTTCAAAGACCCAGAAGAGAAAGCTTAACACAACCAGATGCAAAAGGGTTTATTAAAAATGTTGATTAAATTAGGCGATGTTGTTTTAATTGCAATTTGGAAAAATGTTTTGGAATATTCCAGAAGCACAAGTGAGAAATTATAGACTTCTGATTTGGCCTAACATAAAGTATATTTCTTATGTCATTTTAAATTTATTGATATATGAAATAATGGAGAGAAAATTCAGAGGAAAAGGTGATGGAATGTGAAACAAAAGTGAAAAATTAATTATCCTGATATAGAGAAGCAAATTGTAACAAAGTGTTTGCAGATTAAAACCAAAGCCACAAAACATTAAGAGGAAAAGATACATTTTGAGTAGAAGTAATGAATAAATTTGTGGATTGTTTGGAAATCCCACTAATGAAGAGAAGTAAATCATATAAGCACATTGGGAAAAGACTTACATTTCTTGCTAATTTACATGGAAAACTGACATTGATGAAACTAATGTCAAACTTCTAATACGACACTATGAGAACATCAATGACAACTAGAGGAATAAAACTTACAGAAGAAAACTTAAAATGTGCTACTACCCCATAATTTGTGAAACAAACCTGACAGAGGCTTTCTAAACTTGGCATCACTTCTAAAAACGTACATGGCATTACAAACTATGACTCGTGACGTTTTTTAATTTATAAAAATTAATAATAAAACAAATCCAATCAACAATGCTAGAGGAAAGGTTGAATTCTTTCTATTCAAACTACAGATAATTACATTATAAAGCCATAGTCCTATGAATAATCAGTATAAAGCCAAACTATGTAGGATAAAAAACTAGTATGAGATTATTTTTTTCTCATTCTAAATAAGTATTCACCTACTACCCAATTTTGTTTTCATAATTTTGCTGTGTCAAACTTAAAGCAGATTCCTCTCCAGTACTAAAGTTCTCAGGCTCCACAAATGTGTTATCTGCCCCCATAGCTTTGGTTTCCATGATTCTACTGCCCTGGTTTCCTTCTAACTCCCCCAACCACCCCTACTCCTTTTTCTAAGAGGTGTTGTGCCCCAGGACTCTGGGATGGGACTTCCGCTTGCTCTGTGCACAGTTTCTCCAGTGGTGCTCACACTTGTAACCCAGCCTTTTCTATCCCCTGAACTCCACATGGACTATTTGCCTATGTGTCAATCTGGATGTCTAACAGGCATCTCAAACAGAACACATCCCAAACAGAACTCTCTCTCTCTCTTTTCTTTTAAATGTTTATCTATTTATTTTTGGGAGAGAGAGAGAGAGAGAGAGAACAAGTGGGGGGGGGGCAGAGAGAGAGAGAGACAGAATCCCAAGCAGGCTCCAGGCTCTGAGTTATCAACACAGAGCCCAATGAGGGGCTCAAACTCACAAACTGTGAGATCATGACCTGAGCTGAAGTTGGATGCTTAACTGATGGAGCCATTTAGGCACACCCCCTGAAACAAAACTCTTGACACACACAATAGCAAATAAACAAAAACTATTCCTCCCTCAGATTTACCAACACTGGAAATGGCACTAACAACCACCCAATTGTTTATGTCAAAACCACCAGCTATTGGGGCACCTGGGTGGCTCAGTTGGTTAGATGTCCGACTTCAGCTCTGGTCATGATCTCAAGGTTTGTGGGTTTGAGCCCCACGTTGGGCTCTGTGCTGACAGCTCAGAGCCTGGACACTGCTTCAGATTCTGTGTCTCCCTCTGCTCTGTCCCTCCCCTGCTCATGCTTTGTCTCTCTCTCTCTCAAAAATAAATAAACATTAAAAAAAAAAAAACCCACTAGCCATCATCCTTGATTACTCCCTCTCTTTTACCCCTCGATTCCAGTCCATTACCAAATCATGTCGACTCTTCTCCCAGGCCTGTCCTTGAGCCATTCATTTCTCTCTGTTTCTGAGGCTAACATCTTAGGCCAATCCCTCATCATCCTCTTCTTGTACACCTGGAAACAGACTCCCAACTTGTCTCCTTGCCTCTCCTTTCAAAGTCCATTTTCCCCAGCCACAGTGGCTAACCAAAGTTAAATAATGGCCTTCCCTTGCTCGACAACCCCCATGTTAATGCCTCTGTCACACTAATAATAAAGTCTAAGTCTTTACTTTGGCCAGAAGGCCCTATGTGGTTTGACCTCTGTCCACCTTTCCAAAGCCATCTTTCACCACACTCCTCACTAGATGTATCTAGTCCCAGCAGGCTTTCTGCTTCTTGAGCCCTCCACATTTGTTGCATCACTGTAGTGAACGTGGATCTGGGGTTCCTTCTGCTCAGAATGTTTCTACCCCATGGCTCTGAAAGAGTAGCTTCTTAGCAAGCCCTTCCCTAATCACTCATTCCAGTGGTTGTCCATTTAGGTGGCACCAATCTTAGGAGGTGTTTAGGAAAGGTGTGGGACATCTTTATTTGTCACAGTAATTGGGGGTGGGAGGGGATGCTGGGGATGCCAGATATCTGGCAATGTAGAGTTGAGTCCTCTCAGTGAAAGACTAGCCTACGTTTTGCATGACTTGGAATATCCCACTTGTCATGTAGGGGGGAAAACTGTTTATGAGTATATGTACCAAGAACCCACTCCATAGTCCCAAAGATATCTAATGACTAAATATGTTTGCCTAGTTGTAACATCCACTAAAATATAAAATTTGTAGGGATACAATGAAATTACCATGTAAAGTGATGAAAGATAATCTATTGTTTTGTTTGAGGCATTACCCAGAGTTGTTGCCTGTTTGGTAAATCATGTCACTAAGGAAAATGCTAGTGATACTTGGGTCACTCCTAATACTCCCATCATTGTTGGGCATTTGTGGCTTTTGCATTCGTGGAGACTCAATGTATGAATGCAAACATCTGGCCACCTCATTATGTTTTCAGTTTTCAATAGTTTACGTATTGGAATGCATATTTTATTAAAAAATTATGTCCTCTTATTTTCTCCTCTTTATTAGAGCTAGACATATACACATATTTATTTATGTCAATATGTACAGATAAATTATGTGTGAAGTAGACTGTATCACCTAAGAATTTTATTTCAGAATCATAAATGCTCTTATATTTGTTATGGATAGAGGATATTGGGTTTGATAGGATTGAAAAATATTGAATTAATCCAAAGTAGTTCCCCAATCTCTTCCTATCACATTAACTTGTTTTATTTCCAACATAGCAATTATCACTAGCTAATAGCTTCCTGTTTTTTTAATGTTTATTTATTTTTGAGACAGAGAGAGACAGAACATGAGCAGGGGAAAGGCAGAGAGAGAGGGAAACACAGAATTCGAAGCACACTCCAGCCTCTGAACTGTCATCACAGAGCCCTATGTGGGGCTCAAACCCACAGGCTGTGAGATCATGACCTGAGCCAAAGTCAGATGCTCAACCAACTGAGCCACCCAGGAGCCCTGTTAGCTAATAGGTTCTTATTAATTAATTGATTGATTTGATTGTTATCTGCTCACCCATTCTAGAATGTAAGCTCTCTGAGAGTATCAATTTTATCTGTCTTATTAAATGTTTTATTCTCAGTGCCTAGAACAAGTGTCACAAACAAAGTTGCCTCAACCAATGTTATTCAAAGGATGGATGGATGGATGGATGGATGGATGGATGGATGGATGGATAGGATGGCAATAGTGTCTGTTTCCTGTTCAGCCCCTGAAGTTGGATTTGAGTCTCTCTAGTTTAAGCAGTGATGATCAGAAACTGACAGGAAGGCTAAATGGGATTCTGAGTATGGGTTAAAAACATTTATGGAAGATTTTGGGAGATTCTGGATGCAGATAGAGCTGTTTTAGGGCTTAGGTGAGAAGATGTGGTATAGAACTGGGGAGAAAACTATTCTTCCCTCTGCACTGCCTCTAGTGTTCCTATGGCCCTTGGAGGACTGGTAGCTTTCATGGCTTCCAAAAAGTGTTGGCAAGGTATCTGTGGTTTTAGGAGAGGCCAGTGATGTTGGCAAGTTGGGCTGGAGCAAGAGGTGATGGAACACCATTAAGTGTCTAGAACTACCATCTGGTTTGTAGGCACAAGTGGGGCTTCCTTTTGGGGAGTTCCAGAAATCACTTGTGTTGGGTGCAGGTAAGTCCTGCCTGAGTAGGTAGGGACGGGGAGGGTATATTTAGAGTCATGACCATCTGGACACCAAAATTAACTTTGACCTCTTTTTGAGTTTATGGGCTAATGGCACACACAAGATAGAGATCACATATAGATCACATTTTAAATTGTCTAGATCTTTGATATAATCTGTAAATGTAGTTATATAAGAGGCAGTATTGAGCTACATGCTTATTGTGTTTTCTCTTTCTCTTGTCCTTGATTTGGAACCACCATGTGCAGTTGTGAATGTCAAGGCCCCCCAGCTGAGGTATCCTGTGGGAATTGAAATCCAGTCCTTGCCTCACTTGCCAAACCTCATGCCCTAGCTCCCTTTGCCTAGAGGAGAAGTACTTTTTCTTAATTGACACACAAAGACTATCTGCTTACCAGGCCTTGGGACTGTGGCCCACCTAAAAGGACATTTTTTATTTGCATGACATGTTTGCACCAACTGGGGAGTCCCTGCCTTAATTCTTCTGTCAGTTTGCTCCTTCTTACCTTGGAGTCTCTACAGTGATGCCTTCCACCACAGCAAAGGCCAAAGTGGTAACTGTGCCACTGGCATGTGCTAACAGAGGCCTAGTATATTGTGAGCTTCCTGCATGGGCTCCAGAGCCAGCTCTGCACTTACTAGCCATGTGACCGTGGATAAGTGCCTTAATTTTCCCAATTGAAAACAGGGATGATAATAACACTCCCCTATTAGAGCTGTGAGCCTTGAAATGAATTAACATACGTAAAGGGTGATGTCTGACCTCCAGTAACCCTGGAGGGGTTACTGCCTTAGCTGTTAAGGTCTTCCTTATTCTTCCTCTTCCTTTGAGATATTTACAAAAACGGGTGCTGCCCACATGAGCCCTGTCACAGCAGCCAACCTTGGATATCGAGGCTGTGATGCACCATGCTCTTGCCTAGCAAGGCCTCGACTGTCAACACAGCTGACACCAGCCCGGAAAAGCTCAGCCACAGCTGGGGCCACTGAGGCCTGTAACCAGGGCGCCATCTTTGGCAGGGTCTTCATCTCTGTTGCTGTAGTGTTCCCACACTCTGGGCTCTGTAGGAACAGACTCCAGGGACATAGGGTGATGGTAGGGGGAGGGTCAAAGAACAATTTTTTTTTCTTTCTTTTCTCTTCTCTCTCTCTCTTTTTTTAGGTAGGCTTCAGGCCCAACATGGGGCTCACAGTCACAACCCCAAGATCAAGAGTTGCATGCTCTTCTAACTGAGCCAGTCAGGGGCCCCCCAAAAACAATTTTTTTTAAGTGGGAGCTAGCTACCAGGGCATCTGGGTGGCTCAGTCGGTTAAGTGTCCGACTTCAGCTCAGGTCATGATCCCATGGTTTGTGAGTTCGAGCCCTGCATGGGGCTCTGTGCTGTCAGCACAGAGCCCACTTAGGATCTGCTGTCCCCCTTACGCTGCCCCTCCCACCTCTCTTTTTCAAAAATAAATAAACATTTTAAAAATATATTAAGAAAAAGAAGGGAGGGGCGCCTGGGTGGCTCAGTCGGTTAAGCGTCCGACTTCGGCTCAGGTCATGATCTTGCGGTCCGTGAGTTCGAGCCCCGCGTCGGGCTCTGTGCTGACCGCTCAGAGCCTGGAGCCTGTTTCAGATTCTGTGTCTCCCTCTCTCTCTGCCCCTCCCCCGTTCATGCTCTGTCTCTCTCTGTCTCAAAAAATAAATAAATGTTAAAAAAATTAAAAAAAAAAAAAGAAAAAGAAGGGAGTTACTGGACTATGTTTGATGCTGGGGATGATTCAGTTGGGAGGGAGAGGATGAGGACATAGAAGAGAAAGAGAATAATTCATGGAGGGGTTGGGATCTGGCCACGCTGGGCCTCACAGAAGAGAAGAGGCCTTCTGTCCCCCTGCCCCCCTTGTTGTAACAGGAAGGAAGAAGGCAAGGATGAATGCAGATACTGGAAGTTTCAGAGATTCAGTGATGGGAAGATGAGGGTCTGGTAACAACCCCTGATGTCCGATGGCTTCTATTTTGTCACTGAAGCAAGAGGGTATTTTCTTGGCTCAGCAGCCCCCCATCAGTCTGTGAGCAAGCCTTCACAGGAGCAGTGTGGCATGGTGGTCCCACAGGTAGGCCTTGTAGTCAGGCAGACCGGAATTTGTTCTTTTGTGCCTCAGGTGCACAGAATGGAATTCATCCTGGTCCTAATGATATACTTTCACCTCTGGTCCAGGCTGGTGCTTCACCACTTGCTCCTCCGTGTGACCTTGGACAAGTAACTCGTTGCTCTGGGCCTTCATTTCCCCAAATGCAAATCTCACCAACTACTATTTAACAAAGAATTGAGAAGTCCCAGTCAATACGATTTAAAGAAAAATATTTTCCCATTGGATCACTGAGCAAAACCCAACTGCTGTATTAAGAGAGACAGCTTTCTTATTCCAGGACAGAGCAAATGAACAAAAAGCACAGTAAGAATACAGAAAACCTAGAAATCTTCCTTCCACTTTTCACGTCAAGGTGTGCATAGAATATAATAATTCTGTGTAAACTCTGGGGTAAGGTAATGATGCAGACCTGTCCAGGAGGACCTGTCTAGACCCTAGGCCCCAGACACTGCCGATTCTGAGAGCTGAAGGGGATCAACAGCATCCTTTGCCTGTAACCCTTTTATGGCATACCTGTTGGGAAGCTCTTAGAAGAGAAGAGGTCAGTAAGGGCCAGACAACTGAGAAAGGTTTCATGGAAGAGGTGACGGTAGAACTTGGCTTTGAAAGGTGGTAGGTTGGAGGGACAGTACTGATGGGAAAAGACATTCCAGCAGAGGAAATGACATGAACCAGAGCGGAGCAGTGAGGGCGAATGCTGGATTTGTGGTCTCTGGAGAGGGGTGAAGGCAGTGACAGATGATGACAGTAGGGGGTCTAGGTTGAAATATAGTGGGGTTTTTTGTGGGTTAGACCCAGAATAGAGAAATCCTAGAAATGATCACATTCAGGCTCAGGGAAGAAGGAGGTGAATATTTTTAAAAAGTCTATGTGTCGTGGAGAGTGAGGAAACAGACACTTCTGTATAATGCTGGTGCAATGTAAATGGTATGACCTCTTTGGGGAAATGTTGGAAGAATCTATCCAAATTACAAATGTACATGTCCTTTGACCCAGAATTCCACTCCAAGGAATTTATTCTACACATAGAGGTATATATCTTGTATATCAGTATGTACAAGTTTATATACTGTCCCATTTTTGTAGTAGCAAAGGTTGAAAACAAGATTTGGAAACAATGTGAATATCCACTAACAGGGGGCTCATTGAATAAATTATAGGACATCTATACATCAGAATACTATATAGTTATAAAAAGAACAAGAGAGCTCTATGTACTTCATGTTTTCAAATATATATTAAATGGGAGCGCCTGGGTGGCTCAGTCGGTTGAGCGTCCGACTTGGGCTCAGGTCATGATCTCGCAGTCTGTGAGTTCAAGCCCCGCATCACTCTGTGCTGACAGCTCAGAGCCTGGAGCCTGCTTCGGATTCTGTGTCTCCCTCGCTCTCTGCCCCTCCCCCACTCATGCTCTGTTTCTCTCTGTCTCAAAAATAAACGTTAAAAAAATTTTTAAATTTTTTAAAAAAGTGCAAAAAGCAAGGTACAGAATACAATGTTTAAAGTGCTGATGCAGGTGCAAAAAGCAAGGGAGAGAAAAGATTTGTGCACGGGTCTGTATGTGTGTGTGTGTATTTATGCATAAAATAAAGGATACATAAAAAATTAACATTCGCTGCTTCTGAGTCAGGAAACTGGTTGCTAAGGGACAAGAGTGGGAAGAAAACTTTTTATAGCATATCTTATTCTTGTTCCAAAAATTTGAACTCAAGTGGATTCTTTATATATTTAAAAATAAATTAAAATCAAGAAAATCCCTCAGACTACTTAAAAAAAAAAAAAGGTACAGCATCCATGATCTTAGATGCTCTAAGCATGTAAGCATCCTAAGAGAAAAAAAAAGCTTTGATTAGTTTATTTCTTTTAAATTTTTTTTTAACGTTTATTTATTTTTTTTTTTTGAGACAGAGAGAGACAGAGCATGAACTGGGGAGGGTCAGAGAGAGGGAGACACAGAATCTGAAACAGGCTCCAGGCTCTGAGCTGTCAGCACAGAGCCCGACGCGCGGCTCGAACTCACAGACCGCAAGATCATGACCTGAGCCGAAGTCGGCCGCCCAACCAACTGAGCCACCCAGGCGCCCCTCTTTCTTTTAAATCAGGCCTTTGTTTATTCTACTTTTATGAGTCTTCCAGATTCCTGTTTTCATATTAAATATTCCAGCAATGGCCACTTGGTTCCACTTTAATTCAAAATCTCTTAATATCATCTGCACTTAATTAGTCATCCCAAAACATTTGTGGTTATTTTGTATATGGATTTAAAGAGATTGTATCATTCAAGCTTCAGACTGAATTACACTATGTGTGAACCTCAGAATTGTTCACATCGTTTGATTTTATCCTTTTCACATAGGTGCTCAATAAAGACGGAACGATAATGCTATCCCCGTGTGTATTAGCAAACACTCCTCTTGACCTTGGTGGAACTAACAAGTCCATTCATTGTTTTCCTCCCTTGAAAAAGAAATTGAAAATTGCCAAATGCACATTTTCCCCAGTTCTAAGTCTATGTCTAACCACACCCTGTCTGGACATAAAAATGCAGCCTCATTCGAGTTGGTTATTAGTAAGTACTTCCAGACACTAGCGAGCAGCTTCCTGTCCCCTGATCCCTATCCCCAAAATGAGAAGAAGAAACTTTGGTAGAAAGTTCAAGTATTCTTAATCAGTAATTGGGTCAACAAAGCAGATGTTCCTGAAGCAATACTCTTGATCTATATGTGGTCGAATCCCTCGGTAACAAAGGAAAAAGCAAATTTCTCATAAAATGGTGTGCTATCTCCATGGGAGGGCCCTGGCCAAATTCCATTATAAAGGAGTGCTAGACACAGCCTGCATTCTTGTTGTAATAAATATTGCTTGAAATATTTAAACTCTCTGGGCCATGGAATTTTGTGTTAAAAATAGTTGTTCTTGTTATAGTTGTGGCTGTGTTTTAACAGACTGGTACATTCACTGTAACTTCATGTCGCTGCCCACCCAGACTGTGTACAGGTTCCGAAAGCAGTAAAACACGGTCTCCACCAGTTTGCTACTAATTGAAAAGAATACTGGAGGTGGATGGGCCAAAGGGAAAAGATGGGTCATCTCTCCTTTCTACCAATGGGCAGACAAAGCTGGGGCTTTTTGTAAGCCAAGGGGAAGTTTTCAATGGCCTAAAAATAACCTTTCAAAGTTTACATAATCTACAGGTCCAAGTAGCATTATGCACTGGGAAAGCAAATAAAGTATCGGAACAAATGCTGCAAAAGCTTTTTGCCTCCTTGACCACTATCAACCACAATGTAGGTTTTCCATGATTTTCTTTTAACCATTGACACTCATTCTCATCTATTTTAACAGGAATATCACAGAACATGCTCTCATCAAGCTAATGTAGGACATCAAGCATCATGAAAAATTACTCTGGCATGTGCAGAGGATCTAATATCCCAGTTTTCAGTACCAAAGCCAGGTGCGCAACACTGTTCCCTTCCTCCCACCAGGCATCCTGAATAAGTTTTACTTCTTAAACGCAGAGGCGGCAATAAGAACCTTTGAGCGTTTGCGGTCGGTTCCCATGTAGTTTCCAAATATGTCCTCTAGGTGTCTCCAGTGACCAGTATTGGTGGAGATTTCCGCGTAAGGGGGCCAGCGGCGCCGGGACGATTTCAGCCTGCAGGAGCAAGTTCTGCAATCGCTTCTTTAGAGCATTTTGATGGTCTCGAATGAAGTATTTTGGATTCCATGTTTGTTTTTCGTGCAATAAATACTTCTAAATATTGAAAAAACTTTGTGTATTCATCTTAGGTAAAGTACTGTTCTCCTGTTTCTACACCGCGATTACTCAGGAAACTTTCTCCTAATGTAAGTGGTTTAAATTGTTAAAAAAAAAAACAAAAACAAAAACAAAAAAACCCAAAAAACAAAAACAAAACAACTAAACAAACCCTAAGTGGCTAAAGCAAACACATTTCTTGGGGTGTAGTGGGGGGAGATTAGGAGATAAAATGTGTAATTATTGAAAATTGTGAATTTAGTCTACCTCATGCAAATTAGTTGGCACAAAAGATAGTCTGAGTAAACTCTGCAGTGGGCTTAGGTTGTCAGGCTGTGAGCTCCAACCTGTTCCTTTATTATTGTAAATTTGGGTTTGGAGAGAATTCTAAATATGTATCGAGTAGGAAGGTCATGTTGTTCTCAACCTAAGGGAAATAATTTGAGGAGGGGATTGTGATTTGGAATTTGACAGATAAATGTGGATAGGGTCAATGTATATTGAGCTAGGGAGTTTTTATTTGCAAGATTCCATGATCCTTAGTGTAAGATGCTGATGACCCAGCAGAGGTTCGCAACATCTAAAAATGTCACTTTCAAATAAGTTTACTTCAAATATTTTTCAAATGTTTTTACATTCAAAATAAGTAAGCAAGACAATTAATTTGCAATTATAATGAAAAGATCACACTAAAGCACCTCTTTTCATGAAATCATTTCCTTTTGTTCCTTTGTCCTTAGAGCTACAGAATATCAAAGCATTTCTTTTTTAAAGCTTTTTTATTTGGAAATAGTTTTCAAACTTACAAAAAAGTTTGCAAATGTAAAAAGAGTTGCAAGGAACACTCAGAACTTTTATTCAGATTCACTTATATTTAATGTTTATGCCATTTACTTAGTCATTTGTGCTCCTTTACTTCTCCCTATTTTTTTTCTCGACCTTTTAAGGGTAAGTTACAAACATCATGGCCTTTTACGCCTAAATTCTTCAGTGGGTATTTCCTAAGCATGACTCCCATGCAGTCATTTACTTCTTAAAAATTTTTTAAAATTATGTTTATTTATTTTTGAGCGGCAGAGAGAGACACAGCACGAGCGGGGGAGGGGCAGAGAGAGAGGGAGACAGAATCCCAAGCAGGTTCCAGGCCCTGAGCCACAGAGCCCGATGTGGGGCTTGAACTCACTAATTGCAAGATCCTGACCTAAGTCCAAGTCGGATGCTCAACTGACTGAGCCACGCAGGTACCCTACTTCTTAAATTTATATTGATACAGGGCTTTCCTTTCAGGTGCTATCCATGCTCCAATTTTATCAGTAATCTAGTAATGTCCCTTTATAGTATTTTTCTTCTTCAGTGGATCCAATCTAGGGTTAGGTATTGCATTTAGTTGTCAAGGGTCTCCAGCCTCCTCTCATCTGGAGCAAATCCCACTACCTTTCCTTGATCTCTTATGATATTGACAGTTTTTAAAGAGGGGCACCTGGGTGGCCCAGTCAGTTGGGCATTGGGCTCTTGATCTTAGCTCAGGTCATGGTCTCACGGTTCATGAGATCAAGCCCTCCGTCAGGCTCTGTGCTGACAGTCTGGAGCCTGCTTGGGATTCTTTCTCTTCCTCTCTATCTGCTCGTCCCCTGATTGTTCTCTGTCTCTCTAAACAAACAAACAAACAAACAGTTTTGCAACAACAAAAAAAATAAAAAGACAGAATATAGTTGCTCCCCCCACTTTTAAAAATGAATATAACATTTCTCATTTTGTGTTTACCTGATGTTTCCTTGTGATTAGATTGAGATTGTGCATTCTCAACCAGATTACTGCCTAGGTGATGTATCCTGTCTGAATATTGCTTCTGGAAGCACATAGTGTCCATCTGTCTTGTGATACTAATTTTGATACCCTGGTCAAGATCTTGCCTGATTTTTGCATTATACAATTTACTTTTTCTCTTTCTCTTGTAACTGACAGGATTATACAGATATCCCACATCTAACTAAAAATTTCCTCCAAGATGTAACATTCATTGACAATTCTTTCTTAGTTGGATTTTAACCATTAATAGTTGCAAAATGGTAATTTTCTTTTTAAAAATGTTTTCTTTATTTATTTTTGGGGGGGCAGTGAAAGGGAGAGAGACAATCACAAGCAGGCTCTGCACTGTCAGCGCAGAGCCCGATTTAGGGCTCAATTTCACGATCTGCAAGATCATGTTCTCAGCCAAGATCAAGAGTCAGATGCTTAATTGACTGTGCCACCCAGGCACCCCGCAAAATGATAATTTTCTAACTCCAGTACCACCTCCGTATTTACTATTTGGTCCTCTGCATTCTACTGTAAACTAGAGACCCTGACTTTTATCGATCATCTATCATTATAATCATCATTCTTATCTATGTATTTTTGGAATGGACACACGAATTCTGATTTATTCAGTGGTTTAAAATTCACAATTGATGCTGAGACATTGATACTCAAATTGTTCCAGATTTGGCCAGGAGTAGTCCATTCAAGCCAGTCGTGGTATCCTTTTAACATGTTTTCATCTCTGTTTTGGGTACCTTCTTACTTTCTGGCACAGCAAGATACCCCAGAATCTTTTGGATCTATCCTGTTCTGTCTCTGGAATCAGACATTTCTCTGAGAACTCCTAGCTCCTCTTAGTGGGGAGTTGTATTAGGGACCAAAATCTAGGTATGTTTGTTGCTACTTGGAGCATCTTTTCCTTTTGGACCTTTTAGCGTATAGAGCTAAGACATACATACATTTATACATGCATATGTATACACATATACATGTATATGTTTATAATATACACATACACACAGATATGCATATAAACATACATATTTTAGAAATCATAGTTCATACTAGTTCCTCCAACTCCAGCACAGTTATACAGGATTCTTTCTGGCTTTCTGCCATTTCATATTTGTATGTTCCTTCTTCCACAATGAGAATATGGCTCTCAATAATATCAACCCATATACTCATTTTCAAAGCATTTTTTTTCAACTTTTCATATATGGCTCCACACACAGACAAATTTTTTTTTTTGGTAGTTTCAAGTTTTTATTTAAATCCTAGTTAGTTAACATACAGTGTAATATTTGTTTCAGGTGTAGAGTTTAGTGATTCATCCTCTACATACAACACTCAGTGCTCATCCCGATAAGTGCTCTCCTTAATACCCATCCCTGACCACCTCCCCTCCAGCAATCCTCGGTTTGTTCTCTATGCTTAAAAGTCTGTTTTATGGTTTGCCTCTCTCTTTTGTTTCTCCCTATGATCATCTATTTTGTTTCTTAAATTCTACATAAGTGAATTCATAGAGTATTTGTCTTTTTTACTGACTTATTTTGCTTGGCTGAATACTCTGTAGCTCTATCCACGTCATTGCAAATGGCAAGATTTCATTCTTTTCGATGGCTGAGTAAGATTCCACTGTGCGTGTGTGTGTGTGTGTGTGTGTGTGTGTGTGTGTATATATCACATCTTTATCCATTCATCAGTTGATGGACACTTGGGTTCTTTCTATAATTTGGCTATTATAGATAATGCTGCTCTAAACATTAGGGTGCATTTGCCTCTTCAAATCAGAATTTTTGCATCCTTTGGGTAAATACCTAGTAGTGCTGGTATTGTACGGTAGTTCTATTTTTTAACTTTGATTCTGTTTTTCAGAGTGGCTGCACCAGTTTGCATTCCCATCAACAGTGTAAGAGTGTTCCCCATTCTCTGCATCCTCACCAACATCTGTCGTTTTCTGTGTTGTTCATTTTAGCCATTCTGAACAGGTGTGAGGTGATATCTCCTTGTGGTTTTGATTTGTATTTCCCTGATGATGAGTAATGTTAAGCGTCTTTTCGTGTACCTGCTAGCCATCTGAATGTCTTCTTGGAAAAATGTCTATTCATATGTCTTCTGTCCATTTAAAAAAAAATTTTTTTTAACGTTTATTTATTTTTGAGACAGAGAGAGACAGAGCATGAACGGGGGAGGGGCAGAGAGAGAGGGAGACACAGAATTGGAAGCAGGCTCCAGGCTCTGAGCCATCAGCCCAGAGCCCGACGCGGGGCTTGAACTCACAGACCGCGAGATCGTGACCTGAGCTGAAGTTGGACGCTTAACCGACTGAGCCACCCAGGCGCCCCGACTTCTGTCCATTTTTAAACCAGACTATTTGTTTTCTGGGTGTTGAGTTTTATAAGTCCTTTATATATTTTGGATAGTAACCCTTTATCAGATATGCCATTTGCAAATATCTTCTCCCATTCTGCCAGTTGCCTTTTAGTTTTGTTGATTGTTTCCTTTGCTGTGCAGAAGCTTTTTATTTTGATGAAGTCCCAATAGTTTATTTTTGCTTTTGTTTCCTTTGCTTCAGGATACGTATCTAGAAAGAAGTTGCTATGGCGATGTCAAAGAGGTTACTGCCTGTATTCTCCTCTTGGATTTTGATGGTTCCCTGTCTCACATTTAGATCTTCCATCTATTTGAATTTATTTCTGTGTATAATGGAAGAAAGTGGTTCAGTTTCATTGTGGTTTAAATTTGCAGAAGACCATTATTTTTCTAAAGCTCGTTATGTATCCTATAAAGAATAATGCCAAGACAAATTTCTAACCATTGAACAAAACTGTAAAAAATAGAAAACTCTGAATTTTTTTTCTTTCCACATTAAGGACTTTGCAAATCTGTAGTACCAGTTCTCATATGATTTTTTAAATTGGAAGTAGGTTGAGTGGGACAAATACTTTGAGTTAGAGAGAGACAAACTAGCCAGCTGCCCTATACTAAATAGGACAGGACAGGTGGGATTTTAAGTTTCCTGTCCCATGTGACTCAGTGTCCTTTAATATGTTTTCTTTTATAATGTGGGGCATGAAGAAGATGAGAGGAGGCTGAGGCAAGAAGTAAGCCAGGGACCGTAGTGAGAGAGAACTGGTACTTGGCAGTGGTTACAAGAATGGAGCCCACTGGTTCTGGTTTCTGCAAATCAGTTTTAGAACTATACTTAGACAGGCCTGGCTCTCAGTCTAGCTGGCTTTTTGGTCTTGGGTCATAAAAGAACTTCTTGAAAAGAAAAGGCTGTATCATTGTTGAAAGTGACTTCCTCTTTGCATTAAAAAAATTTTTTTTTAATGTTTATTTTTTTGAGAGACATAGAGAGAGCACAAGTTGGGGAGGGGCAGAGAGAGAAGGAGACACAGAATCTGAAGCAGGCTCCAGGCTCCGAGCTGTCAGCACAGAGCCCGATGCGGGACTCGAACTCACAAACTGTGAGATCATGACCTGAGCTGAAGTCAGACGCTTAACCAACTGAGCCACCCAGGTGCCCCTCTCTTTGAATTTTTAAAATGAGCATAGGCTGTTTTCAATTTAGGATACTGTGGAAACAATCTCTCTGAAGGTTGATAGCTGATTAAAAGTATCACCAATAGTCTTTCAGCCCTTAAGATTCTATCATCCTATGAATGAAGAGGTAACTGTACCACTTACTGGGTTAGTTTTGCTATTGTCTAATTAAAGTGCAGACATTCCTGGAGTGATATTGCCTTCACAGAGCAGTCTCCTCCAGACTTTCATCTATAACTACTCAGGTCTTCTGACCTTTCTGTTCTTGTAACCCTTCTGATTCCCTGGCTACTCTCCATGTTGCAGGGAGACACCGGAGAGGAGTCACTGCAATTCCAATTTGACCTATTCTAGACTCAGTAAAAGGTAGGACCTACAAATTCTCTCTTCTTTTGATGGTCACTCCCTTTCTGTGCACACACCTCCTTTTCCCTTGATTCCAGAATTCTAGTCTTTCCTGCTTCTCTAATGCCTCTTCTTCCTCTCACTCCCCACATACCAACTTGCTTCTAAACTGTGACTGATGGACAGCATTCCCCAGTGTGGCATCTAATCTTTCTTAAATTTCACAAGACTTGAATTGATACTGAAGATCTCCATCCCCTACCCCTCAGAAAGAATGCTTTGTTTTAGATTCTTCAGGACAGGGCTCCATCTGCCTTCAAGAGAAACATAAAATACTCCATGAGTTTGAGATAAGGCAAGAGAGCTAAAGACAACCCCACCCAGCTTCCACCAAGTCGGGCTGTAGGAACAGTTTTCATTCATTCATTCATTCATTCATTCGTTATTTATTGAGCACAAACCACGTGCCAGGCAGGAGATGGACAATAAATAGTAGGTAAGTAAGTATAAAAGTAAATGAATTAAAAACAAGGTAACAAAAGTCTGTGATAAATCTTATGGAGGAAATAAATAGAATGACGATATAAAATATAACTGGAGTAGAGGTTTCATTTCTTAGTCTTTACAAAAGGAAAAAAAAAACCCATAAAGATGGAGATTATAGACCAGAAAGGGGGCCTCCTGTCACCTGATCCTTCTCTATTATTTCCATCAGTGCCTTCAATGCACTCTTTAATTTTTTTATTAAAAATTTTTTTCAATGTTTATTTACTTTTGAGATACAGAGAGAGACAGGGTGTGAGTAGGGAAGTGGCAGAGAGAGAGGGAGACACAGAATTCAAAGCAGGCTCCAGGCTCTGAGCTGTCAGCACAGAGCCCGATGCAGGGCTCAAACCCACCAACCATGAGATCATGACGTGGGCCAAAGTCGGACGCCCAACCGACTGAGCCACCCAGGCGCCCCTTCAATGCACCCTTTTAATCAGCCATGTCTCATTTTCCTGAGAAAGTCTGCCTTTACCTCTGTCCCTGTGGCATTGCACTTTTTGGATCTCTTATCCTTTCCTCTAATCCACACTGTCATTCTAGATCTTATTCCTCCTTTTGTTTACTCGTTCACTGACAAAGCCCTCCATGATTGTGCCAATTCTTTCTTCCTTCTCTTAGTTCTGTAGTACTTGAAAGTTTATTACACAATTTTAATTATATATTGTCTTAATGTATTTGACATTCTCATCTACTTCAGCTTTGTCGCTCTGATCTGTTAGGTCTTAAAGTCAGGGATGGTATCTCCTATTTGCTTGGGTGCTCAGCAACTATTGGGCATACAAAAAGTGTTAATACTTACAAGCCTTATACTTAGCCAATATTGATTGGCAGAAGAGAATATTAGGCTGTTGCAGGCTAGAGGAAGAGCTATTTTACGGCCGGCAGGGTCTTGTGGTACACCTCAAATTGTGCTACATAGCAGGTTGCCCTTCTTCCTACATTGGCTGGCATTGTACTGACTTACCCAGCTGCAAAAAAGCCTTCTTCCAAAATGCAGCACCTGCCAATGACTTCTCCACTCACTTCCTGGCAGGTTATAGACCAAAACCCCAGACAAACCACAATTTGTTTTATTTAATTGTATCACTAGTCTTCACTGTTTCTCTTATCCCCCTCCCCTCCCTCCTGCATAGATAATCCAGATCTCTAGAGCAAAATTGGCTTACATAAAAATGTAGTTATTACTCCTTGGGAAGTTGGAAGAGAAGGAGAATACTGTTTACTATCTTGTTTTACCGTGATAAGAAGTAACGTTATCTGAAATAGGAGCCTCCACAGGCAAAGTTGTATTTTCCCATAGGTCGTAACATTTGGGTAATAGAGATATAGCTATTGTTGAGATGCAGACATCAGTTATTTGAAAGGCAGCATTTTAGGTAGCATGGGATGATAAACCATTTATCAAATCTAGGTACATTCTTTACTCACTGGAAGTATTATTTGCATTAGACTTTAAAGATAAGTTAGAGGAGTGCCTGGGTGGCTCAGTCGGTTAAGCATCCGACTTGGGCTCAGGAAATGATCTCAGGGTTTGTGAGTTTGAGCCCCGCGTTGGGCTCTGTGCTGACAGCTCAGAGCCTGGAGCCTGCTAAGGATTCTGTGTCTCCCTCACTTTTTGCTCCCCCTCCCCCTCCCCCCGCACTCTCTCTCTTTCTCTCTCTCAACAATAAATAAACATTAAAAAAAAAGACAGGTTAGAAAGTGATACCTATATAAGCATCGTATTATTTCAGCTTTTCCTTGTTCACTCATTCACCGACAAAGCATTTCATCGTTGCTCCAATTTCTTGTTCCTTCTGTGAATTCACTAGCACTTGAGATCTCTCCCAGTTTAAAAAATAGAGTCCTATTTCTTTGATATAGATTCTTAAATTTGGCATTCGTAGTCTTAATTTATTGGATATTGCTTCATTGAATCCATTTATTTGTGGGATTTTACGTAATTTCATACTCTGTCCAAATGAGAATATTTCGTTTCTGTGCTCTGAGCACAGCTGTGGTGGATAATAATGTAGAGCTTATTAAAGGGGAACACATGTCCTGCTCAAGTGAGTTCCTGCTCAGTTAAGTTTTCTTATAATAAATATTTGTATTTATGTATATATTTATATATTGAATCTGTGCTTACAATTGGAAACTTGGTTTTTTATCTCATTTCCCGGAAAACAAAACAAGGCAAGTTTAAGTGATTAAATGCTAGGGCATGAGAGGGGAAAGTTACAGATTGTCTGTGGTTACTATTGAAAACATTCTGAAATAGTGCCTGATGTATTAGAGGCTTGTTTGTTTCCTTCTTAAAAAGAGCTTGGATGTGAATGGACCCAATAGTGGAAGGGGCTCCTGCAAGACCAGCGTTTCCAGCGTGGAATTTGTGAGTGGGTGGGAAATGCTTAATTGCTATTTACCTGCCGACCGCTGCCTTTGACATACATGATGAGCCAGCGTCATTTGACTGTCACCTCCTTAGGAGGCAGGATTCTTCAGCCCACACTCTGCTCAGCACTGACTTCATCTCTGTGCATGCTTTGTGTCTGTATTTTTTGCCCAGACTGTGCATTTTGAGGGAAGCACCAACCCAAGACAGGCTCTTCAGCTTTGTCATTGTAGGGAGACCAACAGAGCCTCCCACACAGCGACACCCTCAAAGGGAGGCAGGGGTGCCAGTTCCTTTGAAGAAGCATTTCTTAAACAAAAGGGATTCCCCTATGTGCTGGTATGCCTGACAGTTCTTCCTTTCTTCCTTTCCCACCACACTAGGCAGAACTCACAGATGGGTGGCTATTTGTACTTATTAGGCCATATGTTGCCAAATAAATAAATAAATGAATAAATCAATAAATAAAAAAATAAATGCTGTAGACCTCTAGGCTCTGGCTTCAACTCCTTAAAAGTTCAAGTTGCAAGGGTGCAATTACAAATTTGTAAACAAGCCAAATGTGTTTTAGAAATAAAATAGATGGGTACCCAAAATAACAGCTCTGGCTAGTGCCTGGGTTAGTATTAGTTAATTCACATATACCACAAGTCCAAGTGTATTCTCTAAAACATGATAGAGCCTCATAGTCAAAACAAGAGATCCCAGTTAGGAAGCCCGGACTCTTGTCTTCTACATAGTGAGTATCTTCTGTAACTCTCAGCAGATTTGTGTTGCTGGAGAACTGCACCATCGAAGTCTTCTGTTAAGAATGGACCTGAACTACCAGATCAGTATCAAAATAAACTCATTCTCTGCAGGACTCCTGGGAAGGGAACAGCCCATGGCCAGCCCAGAACTCCAGGCACCTGTGTTCTAGATGAGACTACTCTGGCCCCACAACAGTCCTACAATCTGACCCATAACCCCAAATCCAGGTGGGAGCTAACTCAGTCGTCGAGGGGGTGCGATGCCAAGGGGAGGCGTTCCTTGCTGTATCAGCCCACGTTCTGCTGGCTCCCTTCTCCTGACAGAAGCTTCGCTGAGCACAAGGAAGACAATGGGAGCCCAACCCTTGCCCACAACAGTTCCCACCTGTCGCGCAAGGTGCTAGATGAGAGTCCCCCAGGGCCTGGGTGGAAGCTGGTGCTGCCTGGACAGGCCCAGACACTTAGCTTGGGAAAAGGTGTACTCATTCTGGGGGCTTTCCATTAGTTGTCTAAACTGTGCAGCTCTCCAACTGGATCTTCTCTATTTGTTTTTTCCCTCCCTTTGGGGCACATATTCTCCACCTTGATGGCCAACTCACCAGCAAATTCACAACGTCCTTACATAGTTCCCTTCACAAAAGCTTTAGATTCCCAAGCAGCCTAACAAATTAGTAGTGTGCTTCCCCCCCCCTCCCCAACTTCTCAGAAAATCCCTTTGCAAACATTTCTCTAGTTACTGCTGTGTCCCTTGCCTCCCCCCTCCCCCTTTTTTCCTGATGGACTTTCCTGGTCCACAGATGCTTTTTACAAGTGATGGCAGATATTCAGCAGGTGTGTCATCCAAGTTGGGCAGGACACCTTTACCTCCTTTCCCACAGCCGACCCTGGGAGCCTAGGGAATTTGACCAGTCTTCCATGCTCTGCTGGAAGATGAGAGGAAATCAGAGTTTTACTCCCAGGATTCTGTTCCTCTTTCTCCAGTTTGGGCCCGGTTGCTGATTTAGGTGCACAGAAAGGATAATTTGTAGAATTGCTTTTGGTAGACCGGAAGAAAGGAGATAGAGCCAAGGCTCAGCCTGTGGTTACGTGACAATCCGCCGGCTGAGGGAGTCGGCAACATGCCCAGAGGTGGTGAGGAAACTGCAACTCCTTCCATGGAGATAAAAACCAGAATTCCCCTGGGTCAAACTCCAAGCAGAAGAATTGGGAAGAACCCGAGAAAAGCAAGATGGCGCCCTTGTCTAAATATAGTAGAGCGTGCAGCAGCGATAGTTAAAGCAGTCTTTGGAGTTATCAGGGGAAGCTATTCATGCATTTAGGTTTGCGCTGAGCACCTAAACACGTGGGAGGGAGTCTGGATCAGTTTGGCCATCTCTGCATTTTTACACCACCTTTCCACCAGAGAACCCAGATGCTCAGACTGCACCCAGTTGGATGACTTTCCCCCTCCCAAAAACCTGGCAGGGGCCCAGGCTAAACATGATGGCAATGTTTGAGCAAGAGACGCTCCACCCCTGCCCAGGTCCCGCCTTCACCCCTCCTTCCCCTCCCAGCTAAAAGCAGCCAGGCCCCTCATGGGATCCAGTGAACATTATCAGCTTCTGATAATGAGATCTTGGGCTCCAATAAGGAAAGAAGGAGATGGAGATTAGCTCTCAAACACTATTTGTAGCCCTGTCTGGCGGCCTCTGCACTTTCATTGACTGCTTCCTGATGCTGGGAGGAAAACCCTGGGCAGGGACGGCTCGCCTACCTGGCACGGCAGTGTGGGGAAAGGCAGATGAGGGTGTGTTCCTTTCATCACACTGTCCAAAGGGTGGCGGGGAGCAGGAAGAGCTGGCCACCTGGCATGACTGGCACTAACCCTGCTTGGAGGTTCCCACCAAGTCTGGGGGCACAATCTGCCAGCATTTCCAAAGCTTCGCGATTTTTGTCCTATCAGGGCGCAAGTGACCCTGTAGTGTACTTATCAGTTTCTAAAATCATCTGCCTAATTTTGAAACAAAAATGTCTCCTTTAGCCCGGTCCTAAGCAATGATATCCATGAAATCACCGATTTGATGTTTTCTAATATACTTTCAAGTAAATATGTAACTGCCAAAATAAAAAAGAAAATAAATACAAAGTTTAAAAATAAAATGAAAAGTGCTGATTTGTGAAGCACCTGAAAACTATTTGGAGTAACACATCTTAGGAAACTGACCAGGATATGTTGGCTTTGGAGGATAGGATATACTCAGTAAGAATGTTGTGCTGTGTCAATATGAGAAGATTGACACTGAATTGATTCCATCCTCCTCTTCCTTTTTTTTTTTTTTTTTTTTAATCTTTTTTTAACGTTTATTTATTTTTTTTGAGACAGAGAGAGACAGAGCATGAACAGGGGAGGGTCAGAGAGAGGGAGACACAGAATCTGAAACAGGCTCCAGGCTCTGAGCAGTCAGCACAGAGCCCGACTTGGGGCTCGAACTCACATACCGCGAGATCGTGACCTGAGCCGAAGTCGGACGCTTAACCGACTGAGCCACCCAGGCGCCCCGTCCTTTTTTTTTTTTTTTTTAATGTTTATTTATTTATTTTGAGAAAGGGGTGGGGAGGGGCGGAGAGAGAGGAAGAGAGAGAGAATCCCAGGCAGGCTCAGCACTGTCAGCGCAGAGCTGGACCCAGGCTCGAACTCACAAACTGTGAGATCATGACCTGAGCCAAAATCAAGAGCTGGATGTTCAACCATCTGAGCTACCCAGGCACTCCCTCCCCCACCACAGTTTTCTAACATGAGACTCAAGATTCCATTCTTCTTGTAGAGGAGGAGGAGGAGGAGGGGGAAGAGGAGAAGGAGAAGACAAAAGGAAAAGGAGGAAAAGTACACGTTTGGTAATTAGGAGGCTAAGTAGTTGTAAAACATGGATCTCAGTTGATGAAGCTAAAGTAAGAAAACATTTTGATAATCATACAGACCAATACTTTTTGCTCATAGCACTACTTATATTGCAATTCTGCAATGGTGTAGCAAGCAGGCTGGACAATCCTGAAGTAACCCAAGTCTTCAAAGTCCTGATGGCCTAGCACACACTAGTTTCCTTTTCCCTCACCCAAAGACTGCTGTAGGTTAAGCGGGTTCTCTGAGCCATCTCCCTTCCAAGGATGACTCACAGATCCAATCCTGTGGCTTTGCAATCTCAGGACGCGGTCACCAGAGTTGCCACAGAAGAGGAAAAGCACCTGGAGAGTCATCCAGGGACATTTCACTGCCCAAGCCCCAAAATGACCTGTGTGGGTCCCCTGGCCCTATGTAGCAACCAGAGAGGATGGGACGTTTTTTCCTCTGGGAGTCTGGAAAAAGGAGAAGAACACGCTATGGATGAATACTGGAAATCTCTACCATACGTAAGAAGAATACAACTCTTGAAACCTGATAGTCTGTCTTACCACTCACCAGTTACGTGTTCCTTCATACATGACACTGACATGAGGATGGCCACTTTGTGGCTTTGCTGGGAGGTTCGATAAGGTATCACATATTAAGTTCCCAGGGTTTTACTGCCTTTATCTGGTTAATCTGGACAAAAATGTGTGGTGTGATAGAGATTTCAAGTTTGCTTCAGGGAGTTGGATGCTGAACTAGGACTGAATTCCAAGCCTTAGGGTGCGGCTGCTGCTGTGAGACATAGTGTGTCCCTTTGTGCATCCCTGCCACCCAGCAAACGATAGTTCTCATTTCCTCCCCTCCCTGACAAGACTGAAGGAGCCAGTATTAGGTTCTGAGTTCTATTTAGAGCAACAACTTTTTAAAACACTGTGGTAAAAAATACATAACATTAAATTTACCATCATAACCATTTTCAAGTGTAGAGTTCAACAGTGTTAAGTATATTCCCACTGTTGGGGAACGGCTCTCCAGAACTTTCTCATCTTGAAAAACTGAAGCTCTATACCCATTAAACAACAAGTTCCCACCTCCCCTCTGTCCCCAGCCCCCGGAAACCACCATTCCACTTTCCATGTCTATCAATTTGACTGCTTTGGATACCTCATATAAGGGGAACAATAACAACAATTTTTAGTTAAAAACCGTGGTTAGAAAACAACAGATCCCCGTGGATAACAAACGTACCCCTCTTTCACTACAAATACAATTTTTGAAACTGAGAAAGGGAATAACGAGATCTGTGACACTGGTAGACTTGATGGATCTAATGTCTCCTCTGGTGGCTGTAAAGCAATTAACAAAACACAACTGTGGAAGTTAAAATCCTTATATTTCCTCATAAAATTCACTTCTTGTGCTTAATCTGTTACCCTCAGTAGTGAAGTTTGAGAGTCATCAATATGACAGTACAGCAATATTGCCTCATCAGTCATGATTTACTTAATGTTTTCTGAATTTAGTAATATTTGATTAAAATTTAATGTGAACATATCATATCATGCCATATATATTATTGCATCCATTAATCAGGTAACTATAGTAATGAAATGCCGGAAGGTTGGATGAAAAAGGAGCCAAAGTCTTGATATATGTTTGACATAATTCTGTGAGTGATTAACCAAAAAAGAAAAAAGTCAGTCATACAAAGCTTCATTAATATATATTACTTTTACAATCATCTATGTATCATCAGATATTTTTAACCTTTGTTAAGCTGGATTTTTAATTTACTTAAAGACACTGAATATTAATAACCATGAAAGATATACATTGTTCCATTGAAGCACAAGTTGACAGAATGATTCATAGTTTATTCTAGTTTTTTTTTTTTTTTTGTATAACGATGTGTGTTAGAACATTATCTAAGTTATTTAATCAGTTTATCATGGGGAGAAATAGCACATATTCAGCACATGGCTGTGCAAAATGCTAATTTCAATATCATATCATATTCCTATCATCTTCAGCTTCCATGGTTATTGACCATAGCAGGTAATCAGTGTGATGATGCATAATTTATGTCTGACACAGGCTGGTTTTTGTGTATAAAAGTTCTCTTTTTCCTATTAAAACGTTGAAATTAGTCATAACTTGTTTCTTTTAATGCTTCTATTTTAATAAACTAATAAATGACCAACTGCTATGTCAACATCTAACTGCCCTGGTCTTCAAAATAGTTAAAGAAAGAATAGTTAAATAGTTAAGGGAAGGATTTGCCCTTGGAGAAAACATGAATAGAATAGAAAGTTCTTTGCAAGATGGTTTAATTTTGACTTAGTGGAAGAATGATTATTTAAACACAGTTTTCCTCTTAGTTGTTTCCTTTGTAAAATTCTGTCAAAGCACACTCTGTTCACTCATTCATTCATCATGTTTTTTTATCAAACACTTCTCTTGACAGGCATTGTGCTAGGCTCAGGGATACGACATGAAATGATACGGTCCCTGGTTCCCGGCAGCTCACCATCTAGGGATGAGCAGAAGCTCACACAAATGCAAGCAGAGATGAGCTCCAAGACGGAGCCTGAACAAAGTGATGTGGGACACAGAGAGGAGTGTTGGAGGTTAGCCTGGGGGTGTCTGGAAAGTTTCTCAGGGGCTACAGTTGCCTTGTGTGGAGGCTTGAGATGTAAATTAAGAGTTTTCCAAACAAACATCACAGCATTGCCTATGATGCACATCGTAATCTGTTTTAATGCTTATTCAATAATAAAATGGTTTTCTTTCTTTCTTTCTTTCTTTCTTTCTTTCTTTCTTTCTTTCCTTTCTTTTTTTAAAGAGTTTTCCAAACAAACATATGGGGGTGGGACTGTGGGTGAGGGGTGAGGATGGGCAGATTCTGAGAAGAACGGACAGCCATATGCAAAGGCTCAGAGGCAGAGAAAGCATTTTCAGGAAGAAGCAAAATTCACAAACCTGCCTCTATCTAGTTAATGTATACTGAACAATCTGGTATGATAGAGATGTCAAGATTGACTCAGGGCGCTGCATGTGGAGCTATGACTTCTTTTGAAGCCCTAAAGAACTGCAGCTCATAAACTACTATCCAGGAAATGAACTTTAATTTTCCCCTTAAATGTTCAAACAAAGTAATTGTAGATGGAATCAGGGAGCCTCAGACCATGATATACATTGTAGCTAAATTCTACCTTACCAGGGAACCCATCCTAAGAAAGTAGAGGTTAAGAAGGGCTTTAAAAAGAATGGATATCTGGACTCCAGGGGTGTTGGAATCATTTCTAGGATAAGAGTGATTCAGAATAAGGAGGTAATACAGTTAGGAAAGAAGGAAAGTGATATCCGGAAGGGAAGATCAAACCTGCCTGTTGTATGTATCTGAAATGCTTGACCCTGTCCTTGGGAGTGGGAAGTCGCTCCCAGTTGGAGATGAATGCTTTTCATGGTTGGATGGGTCTGGTCCATGGTGAGGTCAAACATCACTTTCAGTGACTTGTTGCAACATTCATGATTAATGTTGATTTATTACTCGATCACTGTGTTATGTAAATAGGCGGCAGTTTTTGTGTGTGTCTTGGTGTGATGCTGGTTTAGTTGAGTTTGGGGCTGGAGGGTGGAGGAGGTGGGAGGTTCTAGGGTTAATACTGTTAGCTTCTTCCTCAGTAGCAAACTCTTCTCATGATGGATGAAATAGCCAAACTGTTAATGGAATTCCATATGGAAGAGAGGGGTTTTATTATGGCAATTTTCTGACAGTAACGGACAAAGCTCTATAAACTAAAGAAAGTTAGTTATAAATGTTACCATGAATCAAAAACTGCAACAAAGCATATGCTAATTATCTGACTCCTTAACCAAACTAAATTTTTAATTTTATTTTAATGAATAGTGAGCTTATTTAGTGAAACACAGACATACATGGATACATGGACACACACACAGGCATGCGTGCAGAGACAATTTATACTAGAAGCAGCAACCTTATATATTTTCCAAATGATTGAAGTTTATGCCAAATGAAAATGGAAAACCCCACATTTATTATACGATTTCTATAATGAAAATGGAATTATTGTATAATCAGAAAAAAAATAATTAAACCCAGATTGTACTAGTATTTGATCTAGAAGCTTCTGTTGGGAATGTGAAACTCAAAGTGGAGACAACTTTCATATCCATGAAAGAGACACTTATCTCTAGATTTTACTTGGTACCAAGAACTACAAGTGATGAGAAAAAGAATCTCTACCCTAAGATTTGGAGATTCTGAATCAATACCTGAGTTTCTGATGACCGAGGTATCTGTACTACCAATCTGCCTTGCCCCTGCAGAGCTGCCGATACAGAGTGTGGGAGGTGAGCGGGACAAAGACTCTTCAATTGTGATCAGATAGCTGTTCACAGAAAGGTCTTCCCAGAGTTTGCTGTATAGAAAGCACAACCCACACATCATCATTATTCATTCTTCCAGCTTAAGAGGCTTGTTTTTCTGCAGATGTACCCTTCCTGTTTGGCATTTGTAACTGTGGACTGTTGTTCAGTTGAGGAAAATGCGTCATCTAAATATGAACTGAGATTTCGAGCTGATTCATGAACACCTTTTGTTGAGTGAGACATAAAGAGGAGTATCGTTGCCCAGAGTGAGGTATGCAGCCTGGCAGAATTTTACTACGATGTGGTAAAGGGATAAGGGAGTGGGGCTGGTGCGGTCAAGGCAGCCCCTCTCTCAGAAAAAGTAAAATATGAGTGATAAGAAAATTTTTAGGGAAAATAAAGAGACAACACCCTTTAGCTTCCATTTTGCTCTATCTTTCTTTGGAGGCTTTTCCCACAGAGAGAGTATGTTATTTTTTAAAGCAACTCCCCGATTCATTCCTTGAAGCAAATTAGCCTTCCTCCTACACTTTGATTCAGACATTTGTTTTAGGGAATGTTGCATCTACTGAGGCAGTAGAGAGAGGGGAATGACAGACTCAGTCAAAATGACAGGAGGGGATCTTGTAATTACAGGGGATATATTCATTCATTCTTTATTGAGCGCCCATTGTTAGCTAGGCAGTGTGTGCAATAAATGTTTGTGGAATTGATTTCTTGCCACTTCCATGACACCTCAAACTTCCTGTGTCAGATGCTGAAGTATGACCCGAGCCAATTTGGTCTGGGGATTAGGAGTCCAGGACTTTGTGACCACTAGAAATCGTAGAGATAACAACAGCACCTCGAGGAATACAATACTTTTATCAGGCTGTACATCTGCTCGAAGTTGGTCTGTTAGCTATTATCAGAGCAAATGAGATCATTCTAGTAGAGGACATATATATTGGACATATATATTTTCTATCTTAGGTCTTTTACTGTTTCCACAGTGGATCATCATCATCTAAGTTCGCATCTGCATTTCACCAACTAGGAGGAAACAAATACCACCACCTTATTTCCTAACCAATGTATTACAGAAATGATCAAATTGGTCAAAGTTCCAGGTCTAATTCCTAGCTACTTCTCAACTCTGTGACCTTGGATAAGTCACTCCTTTGAATCTCAGCTTCCTCAAATAAGAAATGAATAGAGATTAATGGACATGGAATGAGATAATGATCATAAAAATCATTTTAAACCTTTGGTGTGATGCAAATGCACAGTACAGTACATTTAAAAAGGTTAGCTTAAAATCAATTAAGTCAAAGGCAGGGAACAACTTTGGGGTAGGTAAAATTTATTTTGTTGTATTGAACCCCTTAATCCTTTTCCACTTAATTAGAATGTCCTGGATGCTAAATTCCTAGATGAAATTAATTGCTAGTTAGTGCACAAAATTCCACCTCAAAATGTGATTATCCCTGTTCCAGTGTAAGTATACTTGAACTATACATTGGTCATGTACACTTTAGTATAACTGAGAAGAGATTAAGAAGTTTATTTTAAGAAGGGAGGAAGGCTGAACACTCCTAATGGGAAGCTGAAGGGTTAGAAAAGATGTCCACATTCCCCTAAACTGTAATTCTGAAATCTTCAAACTACAGAACTTTTTGGTAACTCATTTAGCACTAAAACTTGTCCTGAATGGATATGAGACTATTTAGATTCTTTATTTTTCCCACTTAGTATGATTGGATGTTCAAATGCTTTGCTGTAGAATGTAAACGGATTTGACTAGAAAAGGGTTTTCCTGAGACCCTGATGAGGATATAATGCAGCATATAGAATATTACACAAAATCTGAAAAAGTTTAAATTCCAAAAAACACTGGGGCCCAATGATTTCACTGAACCTATACAAATATTTTGTACTGCCCAGATTACTTCCATATTATTGTCTTTTTAAAAGACTGAGTCCTTTTAAAAACTTGCCTATTGTCAAGAGAAATAAGCCAAACTTCACATAAAATTAATGACCTGATGGAGTTTAAAGAACATAGGATTAGCTTCAGAATTGCCCCATTTTACCTACTTACATCTATTTACTTCTATTGGCCTTTCTATTACATATCCTTAGTCTTCGGGCTTCTCTACTGTCTGTGTGTTCCAATTCACAGTTTTTGTTTTGTTTTGTTTTGTTTTGTTCTTTACCCTTCTAAAATTTGGTTTTTTACATTCTAAACTTGTGTCATTGGGTCTGCCTGGATTGACAGCTTCATAATGACAATGTCACTGGACAGATCATGGGCCTCTAATTCTGATGTAGTGAACTAGGAAGTGACCCTCACTGGGAGCTGCCTGGCCCCACAGTTAGTTCCTAAACACCACTAATCGGCATTAAGGGCACTGGAGGAAGTGTTTAGTGCCTTACTGCCTTGCTTCCAAAGTGTGGTCCCTGGAACAGCATAGGCTTCACCTGGGAGTTTGTGAGAAATGCAGAGTCTCAAGCCTTACCCCAGACCTTCTGAACCAGAATCTGCATTTCAATAAGATCTCAGGCTATGCTCATTCATATTAAAGTCAGAGAAATCCTGCTCTAGACCAGTGTCCCCACTAAGCCTAGCATGATTGCAAGCTGCTTGCTGTAGGGGTTAATTTCCACAAAGAAGGTTATAAATATTTGAAACTGGCAGCTTAAAGTAAAATAAATTTCTATACTAATGTATTTTTATGAGAAATTTGCCTCAAAGTCTTTTTCTCAGGATAATCAGGCAAGTAAGACATTTAAGGAAATTCTTTTGTTTTAAAAGTTCTATTTTCAGGGGTGCCTTGGTGGTTCAGTTGGTTAAGTGTCCAACTTTGGCTCAGGTTATGATCTCGCGGCTCATGAGTTCAAGCCTCGCATAGGGCTCACTGCTGTCAGCAAGGAGCCTGCTTCAGATCTTCTGTCTCCCTCTCTCTCTCTGCTCTTCCCCTGCTCTCACTTTCTCTCTCTCTCTCTAAAATAAATAAACATTAAAAAAATTAAAGTTCTATTTTCAGTGTCAACTACTCTTCTGTTCATTTTTGAACAGTAGAATTCTGCTTCTCGTGACATCACACTTGCAGGTATTGAGGAAGATCAATGATTAGGTTTTACTTTTTAATACCCAATTCACCCAAACCTGCATGTATATATAACATCCTACCTGTTCTTAAAAGGGTTTTCAGGAGGCATATAGTAGTCCTTCCCTCTCCTCTGCTTTGTAATTACAGTTTGCCCAGAGGTAATCATAAGGAATATTTTTAAATAATAGCTTATTTTAGAAAAATTTACACTTCCCCTGATTTATAAAGCACATTGATAAAAAACGTCTTAGTGTATCTCACAACTAGTATGTTTTAAAATCTCGAGATTAATATATATATTTTTCTCAACATTTACCATAGACACTTTAGCTAAATCATAGGTTACTGCTCAGGTGGTATATTTTGTAAGCAAGCCAGCAAACCCTAATTCATCAACTGTTCATTGTTATTTGTGGGTACAGTCTTGGGCTTTGTGATATGAGAACATAAAGGTCCAGAAGGTCTGGTGCCTTTCCTCAGGGAACTTATGGTCTACAACATGAACCAAAATGACGGTGTCATGAAGAGTCTCATAGTTGTTATAAAAGCATAAACAGGCCACCGGGAGACTTTGGAGAAAAGAGAGAACACATCTGGTTTGGGGGTGGGTTGGAGGCACATCTAGAAAGTCTTTCATAAGCATGAAGTTTGACCACACAAACTTATTATTTATTTATTTATTTATTTATTTATTTATTTATTTAATTTTTGAGAGGGAGAGCACAAGAAGCGGAAGGGAAGAGAGAGGGGGAGACAGAGGATCCGAAGGGGGCTCTGTGCTGACAGCCGAAAGCCCCATGTGGGGCTCGAAATCACAAGCTGTGAGATCATGACCTGAACCTAAGTCAGATGCTTAACCAACTGAGACACCCAGGTGCCCCAAATGCTTAATTTTTTTATGATTAAAAATAGAAGAAAATCCAGCCTTGTCTGCATGGTTGCTCCTGTTTTCTTCGTTGTCTCCTACTTTGTCGTTATCCCTTCCCAGATGAGCACTGGAAAAGGGGAGGGAAGGCTAGAGAGAGCACTGTTTCCTGGTGGCTTTTTCTCCATGACTCCAAAGACCCCAAATGCTGGTGTGCCTAATCGCTCTCCTGACTGGCCTGAGTGATTTGTGTACCATGGAGACACAGTCTTTGCCACCTGGTGGCTTTCTTCTGGCCTCTGCCGCGCTGGAAGTCGGAGGTTCCCTGTAGCACAGTGCCAGTGTTGGTCTTCAAAGATGGAAGTCTCAACTTTCAAGAAAGGAGATGAAAAGAAAGGAAGCGGGGGCGTGGGAGGACGCTGCAGACCCCCAGAAAAAGGTCAAAGGCCACCGACCTACGACAACTTCAAATGGGGCAGCTATGAAAATAAGACTTTTCATAGCCTCTCAGTTGCTGAAGACCTATGATATATATCCTATTTATCATATAGATCAACAGAATATCTTTGCTTGCCAGAATAGTGACTAAATTTAGTCCCCCTAGTATGGGTCAAGGAGTCAGGAAACCTGACTTCCGGCTTGATACAAGCCATTGCCCAGCTGACATTAATGTCTCTGTCCATCCCTCTTGTTGATGGCTTTTATACGCAAATAATAACTCCTGAGGATAACACATCTAGAAGTTTTCTGAACTCTCTGGCCAAAGCTTTCTCGTTAAACCCAATGCAATAAAACTATGTCTGAGAGTGAAATACGAAAATCTGGTGATAGAAAGGAAGCAGAACTCCTCACCAGCGAGGCTGCTTCCAGTTTATCATGGAATTCTGGAATGGCTGGTATCTGTACAAGTGTTGTGTTTTTGTTAGTCATGGAGAAAAAGACCCATGAAAATATTTGTTGATGCCAATCTTAAAAGGCAGTTGTTTGTATGACTCAGGAAAGTAAATTTGCAAAACTGTTAAATAATATACTTAAATAATCCCATTTTTAAACATTTTAAATGAAAACAGATTTGGGAATGTAAGATTTATATTTTCACAACGGATTAGAAATCCAAAGTCTAAACTGTTTGACTAGAAATTGCGAGTCGCAATAAAACCAATTCTCACCAAAACCTGACCTATTGGGCTTTGGCTACGCAGTATAATTATATATTTATACACCCCAGAATCCTGCCTGACAATTGAACATTCAGAGTAGAAGCACAGAAATCAGATTGGAAGCTAATAGAGAGTTCCTTTCTCTTTGCAAAAGTTTGCTGGGTCAGGCAGTGTGGGAAATTCTACAAGGCTCACACTCTCTTCTTATTCCAAGGAGAAGTAAATGGCTTGAGAGCCCCTTGGGCATTCTTTGGGAGGAGTGTGGTCACAGACTTTCAAAAACTGGGCTTTTTTTCACCATGAACTTATTTGTTAGTCCTCTTCCAGTCTGTAAATACACCCCTCCCCCTGTTTCCTTGAATAAATCATGAGCTAAAAAGCTGTTTATGGCAAGATACTTAACTCATATAAGATGAAAAAAAAAAAAAGAAACTATGTGAGGCACTCAGTAAGCATAATGAGACAGTGGAGCTTCTAGACAAGTCACTAAGCCTTCCTATACCTCAATTTATCCATCTGTGAAATGGGGATAATAATACACATTCTCCTACCTCACAAATAATTCTGTCAGGAGACTATTTTTGTGGGGGACCAAGAAATGAAGGCCCTTCCCAGATGAATGCTGTGTGTTCATCACACAAACACTGGATTGAAGGTCTTCACAGCAGGTGCTTGGACAGTTCTGGGGAAACATCAGTGAGAAGATACCCTAAACTATCTGAGCAAAACAGAGGCAGGGCAGAATGTCCTTTGGCCAGGCTGTATGGATGTGTGCCTGATTCTTAGGGAGAGGGGCTGTGATTCAGAAGTAACTGTGATTGTCTGAAAATGATCCCCATGGTCCAGTGGCAGACCTGCTGTAGGGTTCATGGGGCAGAGTGTGACCCTGTGGGGCAGGTGACCCTGCCTATGGGGGCAGGCATTAGTGCCCCCACCCATATCAGAGGCCACAGCTCTCACTTGGGCCTTTGGGACTTTCAGGAATGTCCCCCATGGCCATAGGGAGCTGGAGTGGAGCATGTCTTAGTCCAGGATGCTGTAACAAATAGTATAGTCTGAAGAGCTTGAACAACATTTACTTCTCATGGTGTGGAAGCTGGAAGTCCAAGATCAAGGGGCTGGCAGATTTGGTTTCTGGTTTGGACCCTCTCCCTGCCTTGCAGACAACTCTCTCACTGTGTTGTCACATGGTGGGGACTGACAGTATGAGATCTTGTCTCTTTCTCCCCTTCTTCTTCTTCTTCTTCTTCTTTGGTGCAAAAAGGTGATTTTATTAAAGTGTGGGGATAGGACCCATGGGCAGAAAGAGCTGCCTCGTCTCTTTCTCTTCTTATAAGGGCACCAATTCGATTATGAGGACCCCTCCCTCATGGTATCATTTAAGCATAATTACCTCTTGAAGGCCTCATCTCCAAATCCCATCACACTGGGGATGAGAACTTCAACATATGAATTCTGGGGGGGTGGGGGGCATACACATTCAAGTCCATAACAGGAGGGAAATGGCGGGTGACCCTCAGAGCTAAGAGCTCGTGAGATTCTCTTGGGAGGTTCCTCTCATGAGAAGTCATTGTGGGTGAACTTCCCAGGGAATGGTGATGGTGCCGAAAGAATGAATGAGTTAAGAGCTGGAGAAAGACTATGCTTAATGTTATGGTGGCTTGCTACAGTTACTACTGCTGTCATTACCACCACTGCCATTGCTGTGACCACGGCTTCTACCACTACTGCTTCTAATGCTACAGCCACTGCTACTGTTATTATTACAACCACTGCTATTGCTCCTTCTGCTGCTACTATTACTACTACAAATATGATGGTGACGATGACGGTGATGGTGATGATGATGATGATGTTGGTGATGATGATGGTGATGGTGATGATGATGATGGTGATGATGATGATCGTCTCTTCAACGATGATGATGGTCGTCTCTTCAGGCACAAGGAAACACATTCTCTGTAGTCGTAGTTGTTGTAGTACTGAACTTGAACCACAGCTGTGAAAAATAGGAGAAACAAAAATCAAACCAACATGTAAGAACTTGACTTACAGAATTATATCAGATATCTTACTGGAAATGATATGTGAAGCTCAGTCAGTACTTTCATGGTTGACACCCTTAATCGTGGCCTTTTTAAAATTAATTACTCTTAAAATATTCAAAATGGATTCTTGATTTTTCCTGATTATCCTTTTTTTGTGTGTGTGGGTGGAGTACCTACCTTTTTGTTGTATCTTTACTGCAACATACGTTTTCATCTATGTGAGAATATTGTTTTGATCCGTTTTTTGGATTGTCTGAAATGGCTGACTGGGTTTACATACAATTTGAAGAGTATGGTTGTTCTGATTTGACTCTGATTCCCTTGGCGGGTTGCAGTTGAGGAGTAACTAGAACTCGTGCCTCGGCAGACTGAGAAACAGATATGCTATCCAGAGGTAAAGCCAGCTGAGCTAGAATGACAAACATCCAGAAGTATGGAAAATTTCATTAACAGTCTGATGCTCTGAATTCAGACATGAAAAAAAAAAAGGAAAATTAGCATTAATTGTATAGACCCCAGATTACACTGATTCTCTGAAAACAATTTTAAATGTTTGTAGTTCCAATAGACCCATAGTGTTGTCTTCCGTGTAGCCAGATGCCCTCCTAACTGATATTATCTGCAGGAAGACATGACCGTATTCCCACAGTGCTGGCAAGGCACTTACCAAACCATATTGGAATCAGTCTTTTTTTTTTTTTTTTAATAATTTTTTAAATGTTTTATTTATTTCTGAGAGACAGAGGGAGACAGAATGTGAGCTGCGGAGAGGCAGAGAGAGAGGGAGGCACAGAATCTGAACGAGGCTCCAGGCTCCAAGCTATCAGCACAGAGCCTGACACAGGGCTCAAACTCACGAACCGTGAGATCATGACCTGAGCCGAAGTCGGACGCTTAACCGACTGAGCCACTCAGGTACCCCTGGAACCAGGGAACTTCTGTTTGTCTCTCCCATTGGTCAGGAATCTCCTTGGGTCCAAAGATGATCACCTCTGCATCTTTGGCATTGTAGCACCTCCAGGCAAAAAGCTAAGGTTCTGTAAACATTGGGTGAATGAATGCTCACTTCTATACTCTATTAATCGCCTATATTCGCTTGGGTCTCATTGCAATTAAGATGCTCTGAATGAGTAATATTTAGGACATTAAATAGACAGATTTGGTGATTCATTGGATGTGGGAAGAAAGAAAGAGAGAGAGAGCATGAGATCCATGAATCTAGGATGACTCCTAAGCGTCTGGACCAGACAATTAAAAGCAGTCTGAGTGACACTCATCTAAACAGGAAATAAGGTGAGTATTATTTTGGGGAAAAAAACAATGAAGTTTATTATTTCCATTGGCAGATAAGAAAACTGAAGCTTAGAGAGTTAAATACCGTATCTGAAATCAAACAACCAACAAGTGGCAGAGCAAAGATTCAAGCTTCGGCAGTTACACAACTGCCCTGACATCTATTATTAGAATGTTTCTTAATCTTGGGCCCTGCCTACCTGCCCACGGGGAGCCATGCATTTCAGCCAAAGCAGGATGAATGCAGAGACCAAAAATGTCTATCTCTCTAACACCGCGAGCACCTGTGAGCACAACCAGAAGCTGGACCAGCACACAGCCAGGCACGCCAATATCATTGGTAGAAGGTCTTTTCAAACATCATCATCTTCCTTCCAAGGAAAACATTTTGAGAAATTATTCCTAAATATCAAAGTGAGCAAAACCTTATGTAGTAAAGATATGTGTTAAAAGTATTAGTATTTTATTAGTAAAGAAAATGGAAATATCCCATGTATGTATCCGTGTATGGGTGTATGTTTGTTGCTTACTTTCTAATTTTATCATCAATTTTTCTTAATTAATTTTATACAGGAGAATTTCACATTATAAGGTAAGAATTTATAAGTACTTAAAAGACTTCCTGAACTAAAGGCAACCCAAAGAATTTGTACAGCAACAGCTGTCATTGTATTATTTTTATCTGTAAACTAACTATGTTATTTAATGTTACTTAATTCAAAGGACTAAATGAGTTAATATATTCAAAATGCTCAGAACAATTTCTGACACACAGTAGAAACTTTATAAACATTAGCTATTACTATGGACAACAGCTTTGGTTTCCCTTCTTCACAACTATCTATTGGATACCTACTCTGTCCAAGCACATAGGGACTCAAAATCCTGCTGTGCTTAAAATAGCCTTTTCAGGAAAATAAAGGTTCAAAAAAATGTATTCTTTAAATTTATGGTAAGAAGAGGGTTTTAAAAATTGTTAACATTAGATGAAAAAATGCTTTTTTTAAAGGTAAAATTTCTTATGTGGCATAAGCCAATCACATATCGTAACTGGATAAAATTCACTTCAAATTTATATGTAATAACATATATCTCTTTAACAGGCTGTGAATCACATATTTATTTAAACAATTGAAAACTCTACAAATCTTTGCATTTAAGATATTACTTTTTAATATCCTTGCATTAAAATGAAAATGATTACTTTTTAATATTACTGGAAACCACCCTATCCCCAATTGTAAAGATATATTTCTTGTGTGATTTTATTATATGCTTAATAATAGTACCTGAGAGCTCAGATTTCTTTTGAATAAAATTGATTGGAAACAATATCTACCCTAAAGCATCTTTAATGTCATTATAGATGGGTAGGAGTAAATTAAGCGGTATTTAGGCACCAAAGTCTTTAATTTCATTGCATTTGAGTAGGAGTAAGACATTATGAGGTCCAATTAAAAAAGTCGCTAATGTTTTTACATCTGAGTAGGAGTAAATTAAACAAAATCACTCCTGAGCTGCTAATATCATTTTAATTGAATGTCATTCAGTTTCTAACTGCTGTTACAACACTACGGATAATGAGGCTGTTTCTACAAAGCATCTGAGACTCTAGGGCTGTGGCTGCTGAAAATAAAGTTATAGGTTAGGAGATGACAAGGCAAACACTGGGATGTGGGAAAAGAAGGCAGCCAACACGTTGAGAGAGGTGACATCCTGTTTGATGAGATGACCTACATATATTTAAACTACTGGATCAAGGAGTCTGAAAACCTGCTGGTTGCAATTTGGATTGTTATTCTTGCAGAACTGGCATTGGAAAACTACATCTTCCCTGATGCTGCGATTTATAGATTCTGAAAGCTAGACGCACTAATCCCATTGATTTAGCCACTATGAATTATTCATAGAGTTCTATTCAATAGAAAATCTGAAGTTGAGACAATAGTTAAGAAAGGCATTGAAAATAATAGAGTGATAACTTTAAGGCAGTCTGAGTAATATAAACATTAAATAAAGTTTCTTCTGTACCTAAGGTTATTGTTTGAGACCTTGAAAGATTTTAATAGTTGGAGGAGGAAAAATCTTAAAAGGAAATCCAAGTTTGGTATAGAAGCCAGATAGCATTATTACTATTATTATTATTTACAATAATGTTTACAAAGTGTTGATTGGGGAGCAGAAGATTTATTAATGAAAACTGCTATTAATCCTTTAAAAATTTAAAAAATTTTGTCAAAGAATGTTTGTATACCTACTACATTTGTACATTTAAATATACATTTATAAGTCAAAGGTTTATAACATAAAACACCTGTTCCCTATCACTTTCCATTCAAAATGATTTTCAATTGGCCAGCTGTTTCTTTTGCCATTTCCCCTCATATTTCTAAATATTAACCTTATATTGTTATTATTTTTTATTTTTTATATTGTTATTTCTTGATTTTCAACTTCAGAAATTGCCATTGACTTTGAATAACGCAAGATGAGGAATCAGCACACTTTCACACACTCTTTCTCCCACACTCCTCCTAACATATGCACATCAGAGTTTCTGTTAAATCCATATCTGCTGTTTGATTTTTATAACCATGTAAATAAAACATGTAGTTTACTAATATTGCATTTCCTTAAAGTTTTTTAAAAAAGTATTCCTGGGAGAAGGATAGCCTTTAAAAAATCTATTTAGTTTTCTAAGAATCTGTTACTAATTCTTTTCCAGACACTTCACTAGATCCAAGCACTTCTTGGTGGGGTCAAATGTGTATAATCTCTCAGTTCCACTTTTTTTCCCCTATGAAACTCTCTCTCCTGCAGGGCATCGGGGTGGCTCGGTTGAGCGCCTGACTTCAGCTCAGGTCATGGTCTTGCAGTTCATGAGTTCAAGCTCTGCATTGGGCTTGCTGCTCTCAGCGCACAGCCCACTTTGGCTTCTGCCCTCCCACCTTCCCTCACTCTGTCCCAACCCTGCTCGTGCTCTCTCTCTCAAAAATAAATAAAACATTAAAAAATTAAAAACCAACAACAACCCAAAACAGAAAGAAAAAACGATCTCCTCTAGACCCTTCTGCCATTTGCTCTCATCTGGCCTGGCTACCTAGGCCTATGCTCAGCTGTTACTTCAGAAATTGTCTTCACAACCCTGACATACCCTTTATTATGATGATTTTATTTTTATTTTTTATTTTATTATTATTATTTTTTTAACCTTTATTTATTTTTGAGAGACACAGAGAGATAGGGCGTGAGCAGGGGAGGGGCAGGGAGAGAGGGAGACACGGAATCTGAAACAGGCTCCAGGCTCTGAGCTGTCAGCACAGAGCCCCAGTGGGGCTCACAAACCACGAGATCATGACCTGAGCCCAAGCCGGACGCTCAACTGACTGAGCCACCCAGGTGCCCCCCTGACATACTCATTTGCCTGATGCAGTAGAGACCAGTAGTTGCCTTTAATTATCCACTTTCCCCTTCTTTCATAAAAGCAAAATTAGGAGAATTTTTAGCTGGTAACATGGCTGCTGGTATTAGAAATGAACTCTCTATTTCCAGGCCACTTTTATTCTAGGCAGGGCCATATGGCTGTATTTTGGCCGATGGGATGTAAGTGGGCATGTTATATATAACAAATTCTGGGAACTTGCCTTCAGAAACAATTTGTATTCTTTTCCCTTCTGTGAAACTTCTTCCATTTTGTTACTTAGTACAAGATGTTGCCTTGAACTAAAAGGATAAGTTCCTGCCAAGGGATATCAGAGTGGAGGGCCACTGAGGACAGTATAGTAAAACTCATACCTCAAGTTTTTTCAGTATGAGAAAAATTAATGTCTGTCTAGTTTAAATCTTTCCCTTTTTCTTCACAATTTTTTATTGAGATGGAATTCCCATAAAATTCACCCTTTTAAAATTAAATTCAGTCTTTTTAGTGTGTTCACAAGATTGTAAAACTCACCACTAATTCAGATCATTTGTACCATCCCAAAAAGAAATTCCATACCCATCAGCCACTCTCAAACCCCTCTCCCTTCCTCTCCAGTGAACACTAACTTCCTTTCTGTTGCTACGGATATGTCCATTCTGGACAATTTCACATATATGGAATCATACAATATTTGTCATTTTGTGTCTGATTTCTTTTATGTAGCATAATATTTTCAAGGTTCATCCATGTTAAGCATGTATCAGTACTTTATCGCATTTTGTGGTTGAATAATATTCCATTATAATGGACATATAGAGTTTATACATCCATTCATCAGCAGACGGACATTGGGATTTTCTCCCTTTTGGGTATAATGAATTATATAGCTATGAACATATTGGTATATATGTCTTTCTGTGAACACACGTTTCAGTTCTTTCAGGGATACACCGAGAGGTGAGATTGCTGGGTCATATGGTAAGTAACTCTATGTTTAACTTCTTGGGAAACTGTCAACCTGTTTTCCACACTGGCTGAATCACTGTACATTCCTACTGCAATGTTTGAGAGTTCTTCTAATGAATTTTTCATTTCAGTAATTGTGTGCTTTTCAACTCCAGAATTTCTATCTTTTAAAAATCATTTCTATCCTGTTATTAATATCCTCTATTTGATTCTTATTCTAAAGAATAAACTTTCCTTTAGTTCTTTAGACATGGTTTTCTTTAGCCCTTTGAATATATTAAAAAAAACTGATTTAATGTCTTTGTCCAGTACGTCCAGTGCTTGGGTTTCTTCAGAATTAATTTCTACTGATTGCTTCTTTTTCTGTCTGTGGGTCATACTTTCTTATTTATTTGAATACCTCATGTTTTTGGTGAAAACTAGACATTTTGAATAATATAATGTGGTGACTCTGGAAATCAGATTCTATTTCCCTCTTAGGATTTGTTGTTGTTGTTGTGCCTAGTAGTTGTGCTTATTTGTTTGGTTAGTGACTTTACTCAACTATTTCTGTAAAGTCTGTATCCTTTTTCCTGTAAGGCCACTGTAATCTCTATTCTGTTAGTTCAGTGGTCAGCTAAAAATTAGACAGTTTTTCTTAACTGCCTAAAATTGACAAACTTCCCAATTTTTGCAGAAGAGCTCAGTGTGTATGTTAGGACATGCCTTCAACACTCAGCCAGGCGTTTGCAAAACTGCTTTAGCCTTTCCTTTCTGTTTGCACTAAACCATGAGTTCAGCCAGAGGTAAGAGCTTAAGATCTTCTTTGGTCTTTTCTGAGCATGCACATAGCCTTGGGTGTATACATAGCTTTCTAGATTTCCAGGAGTATATGGAAGCATGTCAAAGCCCATATGAAAATCTCATTCCCCAGTCTTTCCTCCTAATATTTTAGAATGGCCTCTTGTTTGCCTTGTTATCCTTTGCCTCAGGCAGTGGCAACTAAATCAGACCAGATACAGATTTTCCTTGACTTATGATGGGGTTGTGTCCAGATAAACCCATTGTAACTTGAAAATCTTGTAGATTGAAAATGCATTTAAGTCACCTAACCTACCAAACATCCTAGCTTAGCCTGGCCGACCTTAAATGTGCTCAGAACACTTATATTAGGCTATAGTTGGGCAAAATCATCTAACACAGTTTTATGATATGTATTGAATAGCTCCTGTAATTTATTGAATACTGTACTTTTTCACTGAAAGTGAAAAACAGAATGGTCATAAGGGTACAGAATGATTGTGAGTAGATTGGCTGTTTATCATCGTGATTGCATGATTGACTGGGAGCCCAGCATCACCAGAGTATTGCAGTGCATATTGTTAGCCCAGGAAAAGATCAAAATTCAGAATCTGAGGTATGTTTTTTTACTGAATGTGTGTCACTTTTGTACCATCGTAAAGTCAAAACATTGTAAATCAAACCATCCTAAGTTGGGAACGATCTGTATAAAGAACAATCACAAATGTCCTTTGGTAGATCAGGTCATCGTTCCCGGTTCTTTAAATGCTTTCTATAGGAGGAGTACACATTATCCACTCTGCCATGAGACTTGGCAAAGCCTCCAAGTTAAATAGGTGGAGTAAACACCCTGGTCCTATTGACATTAGGATTGGTCACCTGACTTGATTTGGCAAATGGGAAGTTAGCAGGTCTGATGAAAACAGAGGCTTTAAATAAGTGTACATACTTTGGCGTGGCCTCTTGTACCTCTGCCATCTGTCTGGGACACAAGCATGTCCTGAGATGACGCTTGTCCCAGAATGAGACGTGTGGAACAGACTGGTCCCACGTAAGCCTGACGCGGAGCTTCCCCTGATGATCTGCAGGCCCACACGGGAGAAATTGGGGCTTGTAGTTTAAACCACTAGGTTTTCTTTGATTGTTTGGAATGTTATGATATAAATACAGTCACCAATATAAGACTTGCACAAATAAGTCAAGGAAATTCTCAAAATCTCAATTGAAAATGAACGAAAAACCAAGAACAGACTAATCTCTCTTTCTCTCTCTCTCTCTCTAGCTCTATCTAGTTCTCTCTCTATTGCTCTTGCTTGCACTACATGGAAAAGTATTCAAGCTTAGTAATAAACACATTCAGATTAAAATATCAATGATATATTCCTCAACTTATCAACTTCCTACTGCAATACTCTAGCTGTAAAAATACTCTAGTAAAAAAAACTACTCCATTCTTTTTTCTTGCAATAACCAATTACTTGGTCTTCTCTGATCCATTCTGATTGTTCAATAATCTATTCTCCACATTGCAGCAAGAGGGTACTTTTCAGAATTCAATCTGAATTTTCAGGATTCAGATCATGTCACCTTCATGCTAACCCCCTGGTTATATCTTAATCTTATCTCAAATTACTCATAGTGTTCTATTCATTTCCTATATAGTGCATTTATCTGTAATTATGTTTCAATTTGCATAATTATTTGTTCAGTATCTATCTCTTATACCAAATCACACACTCCAAGAGATCAGAAACTAGGTTTGTTTTTGCTGTCAGTGCGTACCTGGAGAGATATTTTGTCTAATTAATTAATGAACACTTTTATTTTGCAATTGATTGAGACTGACTAAACAAGGTTAACACTTCGTGTTGGCAAAGCTACAATAAAGGGGAGCCAGGCTGGCTCAGTCAGTACAGCATATGACTCTTAATCTTGGGGTTGTGAGTTTGAGCTGCTTGTTGGGGACAGAGATTACTTTATTTATTTATTTATTTATTTATTTCATGTTTAGTTTTGAGAAAGAGAGTGTATACACACACATGTGCACGTGAGTGGGGAGGGTCAGAGAGAGGGAGATAGAGAACCAGAAGCAGACTCCATGCTGTCAGTGCAAAGCCCCATGTGGGGCTCGAACCTAAGAACTTACCTGTGAGATCATCATCTGAGCTGAAATCTGAGCTGAAATCATCAGCTGAGCATCATCACCTGGAGCTTAATCTGTTTTAATAATCAAAGAGGCACTCTGGAATTATGAATGCTGGAACAATGTATATTATAGCAAAAATTAAAGGAAAACAAATGTCCATCAACAAATGGCTAAATAAGTTATGGTATGTGACAAGAGATTATGCAGCCATGGAAAACTGCTCATGATAATGTCCAGTGAAACACAAAAGGAAGATGCCAAATAAAATATTAAAAGTATGTATACTATGCAAAATTAAATAAAATAATATAAATATGTGTACAAACAACTAAAAAAGACATCAACTCTTGACAAGATGAAATTTAAGAATGAATTTTGGGGGCACCTGAGTGGTTCAGCCAGTTAAGTCTGACTCCTGATTTTGGCTCAGGTCATGATCTCATGTGAGTTCGTGAGTTCGAGCCCTGTCTACTTTGGATTCTCTTTCTTCCTCTCTTTCCACCCCTCATGCCTCCCTCTCTCTCAAAATAAATAAATAAATAAATAAATAAATAAATAAATAAAGCTTTTTAAAAAAGAACAAATTTTTTAATTTTATTTTTACTTTTTTATCAGTTTACTTTTTTTTTTTTTTAAAACAAAAGCATATAGTTTTATTCAGTTGTTAGCTTTTAAACCCTTTCAGGCAGTCTTTTTCATTATTTTGTTTAGTTTTTCTAGTTGTCCTCAGATGGAAAAGTGATCCGTATTACATCGTAGAAACCAAAGTTTGAAAATCATTTGTGTTTTCTAGATACACTATTTTTTTCCATGTAAAAACCCTACTACATTATAAATATCCAATTTTTAAAGTTTACTCTGTTCGGGACAACACTAATCATGTTAGAAAGTTAATTACTGCAAGACCATTCACTAGATGACAGTTTTAGTTATCTCTGTCTTACGGATATATTTGATCATCTTGATTGTCCTTACTCCTTTCAAAATTCTCCACCAGCCATATATGTATACAAGTGAGACTCATGTTAAACGCTTTTATAGTGGCTAAGTCTATCTAGTTTTTAAAAACTTTTTAATGTTTATTTATTTTGGAGAGAGACAGAGACAGAGTGTGAGCAAAGAGGGGCAGAGAGAGGGAGACACAGAATCCGAAGCAGTCTCCGGGCTCTGAGCTGTCAGCACAGAGCCCGATGAGGGGCTTGCACTCACGAACCGTGAGATCATGACCTAAGCCAAAGACAGATGCTCAACGGACTGAGTCACCCAGGCGCCCCTATCCATTTTAACTAGTTAAAAAAAAATAGTTTTGCCATTAGATGAGATTTTATTTATAAATGTGTAATCATCCTGGGAATGCAAGCTGGTGCAGCCACTCTGGAAAACAGTATGGAGGTTCCTCAAAAAACTAAAAATAGAGCTACCCTACGACCCAGCAATTGCACTACTAGGCATTTATCTAAGGGATACAGGTGTGCTGTTCTGAGGGGACACATGCACTCCAATGTTTATAGCAGCACTATCAACAATAGCCAAAGTATGGAAAGAGCCCAAATGTCCATCGACGGATGACTGGATAAAGAAGATGCGGTATATCTATACAATGGAGTATTACTCGGCAATCAAAAAGAATGAAATCTTGCCATTTGCAACTACGTGGATGGAACTGGAGGGTGTTGTGCTAGGTGAAATTAGTCAGAGAAAGACAAAAATCACATGACTTCACTCATATGAGGACTTTAAGAGATAAAACAGATGAACATAAGGGAAGGGAAGCAAAAATAATATAAAAACAGGGAGGGGGACAAAACAGAAGAGACTCATAAATATGGAGAACAAACTGAGGGGGTTACTAGAGGGGTTGTGGGAGGGGGGGATAGTCTAAATAGGTAAGGGGCACTAAGGAATCTCCTGAAATCATTGTTGCACTATATGCTAACTGATTTGGATGTAAATTAAAAAAAATAAAAAATAAAACAAGTAAAAAAAAATAAATGTGTAATCATTCAATTCATTAGCTACATTGTATGCATTTTAAAATAAAAGCTAAACTATAAGGGCACCTGGGTGGCTCAGTCGGTTGAACGTCTGACTTCAGCTCAGGTCATGATCTCAAAGTCCATGAGTTCGAGCCCCGCATTGGGCTCTGTGCTGACAGCTCAGAGCCTGGAGCCTGTTTCAGATTCTGTGTCTCCTTCTCTCTGCCCCTTCCCTGCTCATGCTCTGTCTCTCTCTGTCTCTCAAAAATGAATAAACATTAAAAAATTTTTTTAAAAAAGCTAAACTATAAAATCTGCTTTAAAGTGCATTAAATATGAAAGCAAAGCCACAATACACTCAATAAGCATTGGATAAGCACCTATACTACATGCCTGGCAGTGTTCTGAGAAGTGAACTTACAGCAGTGAAAAAAACAAAATAACAACCACAACAAAACCCAACATCAACAACCAAAAAACAAAGCAAACTCAAGCATCTTTGCAAATTAAAAGTTTTCCTTTAGGCCGAATTCAGCAATCCTTATTCTTCTTAATTTGTTGAGCTTTGTTTTTCTTTGTGTGTTTGTCACATCCTACAAGCTCATTCCCAATCTTAGATATGCATAGAATACTATGCACAAATGGGTCAAACACTGTGGACTACGCTCTTCTCCCAGCCTTGGACGAACTGTGAAGTAGATTCTGTAACTTTTATCATCAATCTCAGAGAATAAAAGTCTTCTCAGAATCTTGTCCCAAGAAGAGGCTCATTTCAGTCATTGATTCGTCCAGATGGTGTCATAATGAACATCTAGAGCCTCATTCAAAGTTAAATTGTGACCTTAGCCTCCTTCAGGTCAGCAAGCATGTGGCTGGAGGTGGAATTTGGTTGGATTCTTCATCTCTACATGTTCTCTTCCTGCTCTCCCCCTCACTGGATTGTTTCTGGCTCCTTCAGTGTTGAATAAGGAGCTCCAAAGAGAGGTGAGATGAAACATCTCCAATGACTTGGCACATACATGATTTAGTGATGGTGCCTACTGGGTATGAAATAGTCCCAATGTAGGTTTCTTTCTTCCTTAGTTGATGCTCAAATGGGTTCCTTGCAAGATATGCATGTGTGGAAACCCTGTTTATACTTCCCATGGCATGAGAAAGTATTTTTCTGACTGGTCACTCAGAATTCTTTTCTCAACGCCTAGACTTCCTATGGTCCACCTCCCCAGTTTGGTCACTTCACTCCTTGAGGAAGTCCTTTCAAACACAGTTCAATCCAGCCATGTGCTCATGCATTTTTATTCTGCCATTAGTGTAGGTATAGTTTTCTTCCAATGCAATCATGCAGTCCATTTGCTCCCTAGTCTCCAGGAGACACATTGGGCTGGTTCTGTTGAATTTCCCCTTTCTCTTGGACTTGACTAAGCAGAAGGTCTTCCATCCCTCCCCTCATCAGTGGAGAACACCAACAAATCTCCAAATAAATCCTCCTCTTCCTTTATAACTTCAATCCTTTTATATCCTTAGGTAGGGGGAATTCCTTCCCCCACAAACTATTTTTAGCTACCCCTTTGGCCAGTCCTTCCTAGAAGGTCCAACATTCAATTTGCAATGCCATGAGATTTGGCACTTACTGGCCATTAGGCCTTATACAAAATTAAGGCAGAAATTGTCTTGTGTTAACATCCTGTTGCACTGACTAGAAAATGTTTGAATTCTGGCACAGTGGGGAAAAAAACACTGCTAGTTCTAAAGACTAACTACATCAGGTTCTTCTGCTTCTTTCTTCTTTTTTTTAATCTTACAAGGGGAATGTCTTACTTCTTCTCAGAAAAGATAGATTTTTACTTAAAAAAAAAAAACCTAATGGACATCTTTGATTTGAAAAGGTCATTCACATAGTTCTGCAAGGAGAAGGTGAAACAAAGGGTGTGTGATGTGTTGTGCTCAATAGGTGAGAGGAATCTTGAATTTCCCAGGAAAAGGGATGAAGGGGCCTGGAAAGAGAACTCAGTGGGGGAAGTGTGAAGTGGTTCGGTGAAGGAAGCCTATTGGGAGGTCATGGCTCAAGGAGAAAGGGATGACAGGGATGGTCAAGGGAATTTCAATACAAAGATGCTTACCATTAACTGCTGAAGTGTTTAGTGTCAGTCCTCTTTTGTAAGTAGGCTACAAGGAGGAACCTCGTCTTAAAAGGTGGCTTTGGAAGTTAAAGCAAAAAAGATCTTGTGTAATGTTTGGGATGGTGTGAAATACAGGAAACAAGACTCTCTAGTGAGACCAAGTGGGAGTAGGAAATTAAGTGGGAATTGACCAGGAGAGGTTAGCCTTGGGGAAGGCACTAATCTTCCCATAGTATGGGATGGAAGGACTGGGGTACTTAAACAATTTTTCCATTATAGGGGCACCGGGGTGTCTCAGTCAGTTAAACCTCTGACTTTGGCTTAGGTCATGGTCTTACAGTTCGTGAGTTTGAGCCCTGCATCTGGTTCTCTGCTCTCAGCTCAGAGACTGCTTGGATCCTCTGTCCCCCTCTCTCTCTGCCCCTCCCCTGCTTGTGCTCTCTCTCTCTCTCTCAAAAATAAATAAACATTAACCATTTTTATCATTATAGAAACTTTGAAAAACACTTTGTTCCTGTCACTCAGTTTCAAAAGCCAAAGAGGCATTTTTATTTTTAATATTTAAGAAAAATGTGAGTTCATTAAGGACATAGGACTTGGTGCAAAAGCAGGGAGTCCTCGTCTGTGATAACCATTGCAAAATGGGTGATTGGGCGGCTTCTTATGTTCTAGGAATAGTGGTAGGGTCAGTCCATTCACATATCAGTGACTTTTCTTTTTTTAGATTTTTAAAAAAATTTTATTCATTGGGGTGCCTGGGTGGCTCAGTTGGTTAAGCGGCCGACTTCGGCTCAGGTCATGATCTCGTGGTCCGTGAGTTCGAGCCCCGCATCGGGCTCTGTGCTGACAGCTCAGAGCCTGGAGCCTGTTTCGGATTCTGTTTCTCCCTCTCTCTGACCCTTCCCCGTTCATGCTCTGTCTCTCTCTGTCTCAAAAATAAATAAACGTTAAACAAAAATTAAAAAAAAAATTTTATTCATTTATTTTGAGAGAGAAAGGTTGCGAGCAGGGGTGGGGCAGAGAGAAAGGAAGAGAGAGAGAGAGAGAGAGAGAGAGAGAGAGAGAGAGTCCCAAGCAGGCTCCACACTGCCAGTGCAGAGCCCATCGTGGGGCTCAAACCCTGTGAACCACGAGATCATGACCTGAGCCAAAACCAAGAGTTGGATGTTTTCACCAACTGAGCTACCCAGGTGCCCCAATCAGTGACTTTTTAAACAGGAGATCTATCACACCTAAGAGACTTCTCCCAAGCAGAAGTAATTCCAACATCCTTTAATTTTCACTGAGTACTACAATTTATTTGAGAAAGACGTGTTTTCGTTCATTTTGTCAGATGTATTTGAGTTCTGTGGAAATGCTCATTTGGCAAGGCATTGTATAGAGTACACAGTAGTCTTAGAAAGTTGCTCTATTTTCTCCAGGTGCATAGATTCCTGGAAAGTCACTGTAACAGGATGATGTCAGTATCCTAAAACTGGTTGAAACAAACAAACAAAAAGTACATTTGTTATCTTGCATATCAGGAAGTCCAGGGGCAGAATAGTTCCAGGGTTAATTCAGTGGTTCTGAATGTTATCAAAGCTCCAGGCTCTTTTCATCTTTCCACTGTGCTATGGCCAGTGTTTTGATTTTCCTTATCTTGGCCCTTCAGGTTTACAGTATAACTGCTGCAGATCCAGACATCACATCCTCACATGGGAGCCCCCATAGGAAAGAGAGGAAGAATTTTTCCTTTCTAACGTCTTTGTGGAGAAGACAACCATTCATAGACATCCCCAGCAAATTTCCCCCGCAGCCAGTTGTCTGAGGTTGAGTCGCATTTTCATGCCTTGCTGCAAAGAAGGCTGGGAAAGTCAAGTGTTTTAAAATGTATCTTAGGAAGTAGGCTCTGTGTAAGGAAAATGTAGGTTGGACGTGATTATTGGTAGGCAACCACTGATGTCTGCCACCAATATTTAGGAAGTAAATATGATTAAATAGCGGTATTTATTTCTATTGCATGCTAATATTCTTAGCACCTATGGTGTGCAAGAAATGTCAACATGGTGCCCTTAAATCTACTGCAAGAGCAGCAAGTCCCCATTAATGCATGGTAGAGTTTTTTTTTTAAGATTTAAAAAAATATTTATTTTATTTTTTTTGAGAGAGAAAGCACAAGCAGGGGAAGGACAGAAAGAAGGAGAGAATCCCAAACAGGCTCCATGATGTCAGAGCAGAGACAAATGTGGGACTCGAGCTCATGAACAACGAGATCATGACCTAGGCTGAAATCAAGAGCTGGATGCTTAACCAACTGAGCCACCCAGGTGCCCCAAGTTTTTTTTTTTTTTTTAACGTTCGTTTATTTTTGAGAAAGGGACAGGGTGTGAACTGCAAGAGAGGGAGAAGGTGTGAGCTGCAGAGGGGCAGAGAGAGAGGGAGACAGAGAATCCCAAGGAGACTCTGCGATATTAGTGCAGAGCCCCACATGGGGCTCAATCACATGAACTGTGAGATCATGACCTGAGTCGAAATCCAGAGGCCCACACGTAACCGCCTGAGCCACCCAGGTGCCCCTGCACGGTAGTTTTTATGACTGTATCAGGGAAGGTCAAGGTGTAGAGAAAAGACTCCAAGGCTAGAAGTCAGAGAAATGAGGATTTAGACCTGGCTTTGCCCCTTCCTAGCCTGACACCAGTGCAAGTAATCTTTCGAAGGGTTGGTGTTCTTAATCTATAGTTATCTGTGGAATGGAGGTGTTTTGGTTGTCTTGAAGTGAATTCCCTTCATTTCAATAAGACCCCCTCAATTTTTTTTTTCATTGCTTGCCATCTTGGTAGGTCTGTGTCCTGCCCAGCTCTGGCCGAAAGGTGGGCAGAGGATCCCAGCTTGGCCGACTAAAACCTTCCTTTGATTCTGAATCTGTTTGCAGCTACTGCCTTCTTTCCTGGTTCCATTTTAGAGAGAAATGTCTCAGATATTTTTTTTTCCTCTTCTCCCATTTTCTCTTGACCTTCTCCCATTGGTTTTTTGCTCCCACTACATTATCTGAACAGCACTTCATTGTTGCCAGCCCCTAACATGTTGCCAAATTCAATAGTTAATTCTGTCTTACTTGACCTGTCACCCTAATTTGGCACAGAGTCTCTTGAAACATTTTCCTTGCTTGGTTTTTAGGATACAAGTCCCTTCTGGTTTACTTCCTGTTCCCTTACTCTTCCTTTGCTGAATCTCCTTTACGTCTCTAACCTGTCAATACTTATGCCTCTTCTTACTCCCTGGGTGAATTCATCCAGTCCTATGGCTTTAGATGCCACTTACAGAGGGACAATCCTCAAATTAATAGCTCCGGTTGGACCCTTCCCCTAAATTTTGGATTTATTTATTTATTAAAAAAATTTTTTTAATGTTTATTTATTTCTGAGACAGAGCATGAGTGGGGGAGGGGCAGAGAGAGAGGGAGACACAGAATCAGAAGCAGGCTCCAGGCTCCGAGCTGTCAGCACAGAGCCTGACGTGGGGCTCGAACTCACGAACTGCGAGTTCATGACCTGAGACGAAGTCGGTTGCTCAACTGACTGAGCCACCCAGGTGCCCCTAAATTCTTGATTTATATATCCAACTACGGCTCAGGATGCACAGTTGAATGTTTAATAACCATCTCGAATTAATCTATCCCAAATAAAATTCCTAATTCCCATCCCAATTTCCATGTCCACTACCTGCCATATAACCTGTTCCACCTCATCATGATTAATAAAAATTCTGTCCTCCCTTATTGTCGTCTTGACATTATCTCATTATAAAGACAATCTCTTGTTGTCTTCTTGCATTTTTTTCCCTACTAGGTGGATCTTTAAAATTTAGAAAAATTTGATTAGTTAAAAAAGCTCTTTAGAATTTTGATCAGAACTACATTGATTATATAATATAGTTTGAAGAAAATAAGCATTCTTACAATAATGAGTCTTCTCTATCCCATTCACAAACCCGACACTGCTTGCTGTTGGAAGGCATTTCATTTTGATGATCAAATTACTTATCGAATAAATATTCCTTAATACAAATACTGGATTTTACTATATTAGTGATTGAAATTTTGTTTGAATAGGGAATAGTATTCCATTTGTCTTTTTAAAGAGCTTCTAAATGAAAATTACCATAATGGCTGTTACTGTACTTCTTAAACAAGCAAGCATGTCTTCAATGAGTGTATTTTGCTTCCTTTATATTTAAATAATACTTCCTCATAATGTCAGTACTTTTTCATGCACCGTTGGCTCCTCTTCCTATTTTTTTGCCTACCTCTAGTTAAATTCCATGTCTCAGGGAACCATTCTGGAATATTACTAAATCTTTCTTTCATTTCCATTTTTGGTGCTACTAACCTAACCCAAGCACTTGTTTTTTGCAAGCTTGGCTTAAACAATTATCATTATAGTTTTCTAGTTGGTCCCCCACTTTCTTTTTTTTTCAGGCTGCTATCTTGTCCCCCCACTTTCTTATAGTCTTTATTTGTCCTTAATACTACTGACATGTTGCTTTTTATTCTTTTTTTAGGTTTTTATTTAAGTTCCAGTTAGTTAACATACAGTGTAATATTAGTTTCAGGTGGATAATATAGTGATACCACACTTCTCACTTCTGTACAACACCTGGTGCTTACCACAAGTGCACTCCTTAATCCCTATCATTTACTTAACCCATCCTCCCACCCACCTCCTCTTTGATAACCATTAGTTTGTTCTCTATAGTTGAGTCTGTTTCTTGGTTTGCCTCTCTCCTCTTTTTCCCCCTTTGCTAGTTTGTCTTGTTTCTTAAATTCCACATATGAGTGAAATCATATATTTGTCTTTCACTGACTTATTTTGCTTGGAATTATACACTCTAGCTCCATCCATGTCATTGCAAATGGCAAGATTTCATTCTTTTTGATGGCTAATATTCTTTTGTGTGTGTGTGTACCACGTCTTTAAATTTTTTTTTAATGTTTATTTATTTTTGAGAGAGAGAGAGAGAGACAGAGTGAGAGAGGGAGAGGGGCAGAGAGAGAGGGAGACACAGAATCTGAAGCAGGCTCCAGGCTCTGAGCTGTCAGCACAGAGCCTGATGCGGGGCTTGAACTCACAGTCTGAGAGATCATGACCTGAGCCGAAGTCAGATGCTTAACTGACTGAGCCACCCAGGCGTCCCTATATACCACATCTTTATTCATTCATCAGTCAATGGATATTTGGGCTGCTTCCATAATTTGGCTATTATAGATGATGTTGCTATAAACATCAGGATGCATGTATCCCTTTGAATTAGTATGTTTGTATTCTTTGAGTAAATACCTAATAGTGTGATTGCTGGATCATAGGGTAGTTCTATTTTTAACTTTCGAGGAAACTTCATACTGTTTTCCAGACTGGCTGCAACCAGTTTGCATTCCCACCGACAATGCAAGAGCATTCCCCTTTCTCCTCATCTTCACCAACACCTGTTATTTCTTGTGTTGTTGATGTAGCCATTCTGACAGGTGTGAGGTGATATCTCATTGTGTTTTGATTTGTATTTTCCTGATGATGAGTGATGTTGCGCATCTTTTCATGTGCCTGTTAGCCATCTGGATGTCTTCTCTGTAAAAATGTCTATTCATATCCTTTGCCCATTTTAAATAGGATTATTCTTTTGGGGGGTGTTTGAGATTTAGAAGTTCTTTATATTTTTTGGATACTATTCCTTTATTAGGTATGCCATTTGCAAGTATTTTCTCCCATTCTGTAGGTTGCCTTTCAATTTTGTTGATTATTTCCTTCATTGTGCAGAAGCTTTTTTTTTGATGAAGTCTCAATAGTTTATTTTTGTTTTTTGTTTCCCTTACCTCAGGAAAAATATCTAGAAAGAAACATATCTAGAAAGAAGTTGCTATGGCCCATGTCAAAGAGGTTACTGCCTGTGTCCTACTCTAGGATTTTAATGGTTTCCTGTCTCACATTTAGGTCTTTAATGACATGCTGATTTTTAAATACTAATTTATATTGATGTGCCCCTTCTCACTAAGCTGTCAGTCATCCAACAGCATGGAACCCTAGCATCCATTTTCCACATCTAGAGTTAAACAAATACACCAAGATGACAATACTCCAAAGACGGAGCTTTAGAAAATGGAAAATAACTTGGATGCTTGATGATATTGTTGAGCCCCGGGTCAGTTTAGCCAGAAACCTAGACTTCTTGCTATTCAAAACAACAATTTTCATTACCAAATGGAGCTGGAATTTACTGATATATGTTGCTAAAACCATCCTAAGTGATATAGGTCTCACACTGATACTGGTTGATGGCCAAGACTGCATGGAAAGAGCTTTCCTTGGTAGGTTCCTAGTGTGAATTAGGAGAACCTGATAATCAACTCATGGTTCTCATGGGCAATAAGAAGATGAACAGTGGGGTTTAATAACTGTAGCAAGGAAACCTGTAGCCAGGAAGCCTCCAGGTCATACAAGCCAGGACTGGGTCATGGGTATGAGAAACAGGATGATCATGATTGCAGTGGTGTTGGGCAGTCAACTCTAAGGACCACAACATTTGTATATAATTGAACAGATAGTGATATGAATTGTTTTGTTGGATTTTTTATTTTAAGGCTCTTAAAATGTCTGATTCATAATTTCATAGGCTTTCAAGCTGAAAACTCAGTGCGGTCGCTCCCCAGTATGGCAGTTCACTCATTGAAATCACCTGAAGAACTTAAAAAACAAACAACAACTGAGCAAACTCCCTTCCTCCCCAAAGATTCTGATTTATAGATCTGATATAGGGTCTAGGAATCTGTGTTTACAAAACATTTCTCAGGGCTTGGCAATTACTCCTTTGAAGATTATCTAGTCCAGTCCTCTTTTTTGCATATTAGGCAAACTTTTAAACACGGGAGGTTCAAGTGACATGGGTGCTTTTCCTACTTTTCCAGCTTTTCCTAAGCAGGTACCAGAGAACACATCATCCAGCTACCAGCTATATCATCCAACTAAAACTTTCTCTGGTGTCTGAGAGTCACCCTTAGAGAGCCTCAATAATGGATTCTATTCAGTTAAGAACAGCGCTTGCTTTTCTTATCTTTTGCCTCTTTCTCTTACAAAGAAGAGAGTAAACAATATCAGCTTAATTGCTTAATTAAGGGATCTGGTTAGACAGAATCTAGTGAAAGCAGGTTTCATTTAAATCAGAACAATAATGACTTAAGTTTTCTGCTGGAGGAAGACAGAGAGTGAGGAAATTGCTTTTATCTATACAAATTGAATTTATCTCAGCAGCTTCCTCTTAGTTCCTCAAGAAGGAAATATAAGATTTCGCTAACTTAAAAAGTCTCATAATTACTTATTTGGAACTAAGGTCATGTGGTTGTCATGCTTGATTGTGTAAATAGTGTGTCTTTTTTTTTTTTAACCTCCCAAATCATTGGCAGCATTTAAGAAAAAGAATTCTATATACCTTCCTGTAATATTTATATTATTTTCCAATTTAAAAATTCCTTTTCCATCACAATAAAAGATTGTTTAAACTTATCAAAATCACTTTGATTTTACACCTACAATCAGGATCCTAACATCTCGATTTTCGACACTTATAAATGCTTTAATAGATACATGGACAGTAATTTAGTTTGACTTAAATGTAATAATCGAGCCCATTTATCTAGGCTGACAAGATTTCATTTCCTAATGATCTTTTATTGTAAATTTATTTGATTTCCTTTAATATATTATCTCATTTCTCATCGCCTTTCCTTTAGAAAAAATATGAATAATTTTGTATGGAATTATGAAGACTTGGCCTTGAGCTGACAGCAGCTCTGAGAAGCACTGAATATCTCCATCCTCAGAACAAATTACATAGTTTGATAACAAAGTCCTGAGAAGAAAGCAACATTAGTTTATCAAGAAGTTCTTCTAAAAGATGCCAAGAATTGTACTTCTAGGGGCTCTTGCTTTCCTTGCAAGAAGGGGAACCAAAATAATTAGGCCAAGCTGACTCCTTTTCTACATTTCCAACTGTCTATTTGAGCTCTGAGTATCCCACCAGCAACTCACATTCAACATTTGGTTTTAAAGCCAAACTTACCTTCTTTTCTCCAAAATGGCCTCTCCTTCTAAATTTGTATTCACATTACATTTACATTAATGTCACCATCCATTCAGTCAGTCAACCTGAAAGTTTCCAAGATATTTCAGAGACCTCTCACTCTCCAAAATAGTCATCTGGCACAATGCCTTGACTACCACAAATTCCAAATGGTTCTCAAAACTGTCCCTACTTCTCCATTCCTTCTGCTGTTGTCCTCTTGATTCTGGTCTGGACAGTAACTACAACCTCCTCCTTGGTTTCTCTGCCTCCGACCTCACCTCACACCACCCACCACCTGTGCTAGTGCAACACTGATCCTGAGGGGAATACCAGTTGGACTTAGCTCCTTATCTGAATACTCTTTTTTTTTTTAAGCTTATTTATTTTGAGAGAGAGGGAAAGCACAAATGGGGAAGGGACAGAGAATGAGAGAGAGAGAGAGAGAGAGAGAGAGAGAGAGAAGAATCCCAAGCAGACTCCACACTGTTGGTGCAGAACCCAATGCGGGGCTCGAACTCACAAACTATGAAGCCATGACCTGAGCTGAAATCAAGAGTCAAACGCTTAACCGACTGAGCTTCCCAGGCATCCCTCTGAATAATCTTCACTGGCTCCCTATTGCCTGCAGGACTAACTTCACAGTCCTCAGCAAGCCGTTTGAGCCCTCCAAGGACCTCATTCAGCCTAGTTCTCTGGCTTCATCTTGTGTCACTCTTTCCCTAGATCTGCTCTCCTACCTCAAACTCCTCTCCATCTTTAAAGAATAAACTCAGACACCCCCTCCTCTGATGATGCCCAGCACAGGTAGCCTTGGTCTCCACTGCACTTTTAAGTCCCCTGCTTGCCTCTAAGGTACTGTTGACTCAATGCTGTGATCATTCACTTATGTCTCTCTCTCACCAGACTGTAAGATCCTCAAGAGGAAGTACTGTATTCCATTCATTATTTTCTCTCTTCCTAGATGTTTGGCATACTAATCACATAATGGATATTCATTGAATGAAGAGTTGAATGACTGAATAAGCTCCAAAGGGCTGTTTAAATTATTTCCTTTGGCTGGATGTCTTACTGTTGTCTCTGTGAAGCATAACTAGAATTTGGTATTTGTTACAATTATATTTGTTGAAATGGTATTTGATCTGTCACAACTCCATAGTAGAAAGATATGCCAAAATAAGATGGCAATTTACAAACTTGTAGTTGTAGTATAAACATAGGCTATTTGCAATTTTAATACTTTTTAAAAGATCTTATTGCAAAACTATATTTTCTTTCCCTTTCCTGCCTCACCCCTTTTGTAAACACCCTACACATGTTTGTTTGTTTATGTTGTATAGAAGCCTTCTGTATTGGTTTCCCCTCAGGTTTATTGAGATGTAATTGACAAATAACACTGTGTAAATTTAAGGTGTACAATGTGATGAGTTGATATGCATACATATTATGAAATGACTATCACAGTAAGGTTAGTTTATACATCCAGCGTCTCACATCTGTGTGTGTGTGTGTGTGTGTGTGTGTGTGTGTGTGTGTAGAACATTTAAGATCTACTCTCTTAGCAAATTTTAAGTATTCAATATACGGTATTGTTAACAACCATATTGGGTTTTGCAACAACCCTTCCTTTCTGCAGAATTGGGTTGGTAAGCATCACATCCACTACGCCCAGGATGTGAAGCAACTTGAACAAACATATGCAATCAAAATGCTGTAGGTATTTTTGTGAACGGAAAGAGAGCACTACTAAAATCTGCTTCTTTGTTTATATCCCATCTTGTTTAAAACAGACTTAAAACAGTTGATTGTGTTTAATACAGTATACACTCTTACTAAAGGAGAAAATACCCTGGATTTATAAGTAATTTTTTTTTTTTACAATGTAGGGCAAACAGGAAAAAAGTCTAAAAACTACTTGCCCCTCATCAAGAAGCAACTTAATTTTATTTACAGTTATACTGTAACCTTTTCCAGATCCACTTGATATTCAGCTGAGTTTGGAGATTACATAATACACACTTAAGATTTGAGTAGGAAGCTTGAGAGATTTCCATTTATGGCAAATAAAATCCTTATTTTCTTTTGTTTTTCAACCTCTAGGGTTGTCTTAAGGAAACCTTAAATTTGAAAAACCAAAAGCAAAATTAATTAAGTGTTATATTATAAATTATAGAGCAAAATAATTATATACTTGAGAGATCCTAAAGGTTCAATATGGTTGTTTTGTATTTTTTAATTAAAATTTTTATTTTTTTTTCACTAGCAATTTAAATATAAGATTTAAATAATTTAAATAATCCATAGTAGGGCATTGCATATTACAAAAGCCCGGGGAATAACTAATATGGCAATAAAACTAATTTTTCTTCTTTTAAAAAAATCAGCTCTTGGTTTCAGAGGGAAGATGGATGATGATTTTATTAAAAATATTTTTATTATCTTGGTATTCAAGGCCCTCCACAGTGTAACCCTGAGCAAACCTTCTTTGCTATCAGCACACCTGCTCTTGGAAGAACTCATCATTGCATTCTTGATGACTCCACAGGATCCTACCCATCCCTCCCTCAGAGCACTTCATCCCTCAATTAGAGCTTTTTTAAAAAAAATTTCTTCTTTAATATTTATGCAGTTTTGACAGAGTGCGAGTGGGGGAAGTGCAGAGAGAGAGGGAAGACACAGAATCTGACGCATGCTCCAGGCTCTGAGCTGTCAGCACAGAGCCTGATGGGAGGCTCAAACTCATGAGTCACAAGATCATGACCTGAGCCGAAGTCAGACACTTAACTGACTGAGCCACCCAGGCACCCCTAGAGTTTTTTTTAACTTTACTTATTTATTTTGAGACAGAGAGGGAGAGAGAGAGAGAGAGAATGAATGAGTGGGAGAGGGACAGAGAGAGAGAGGGAGACAGAGAATCCCAAGCAGGCTCCAAGCTATCAGCGCAGAGCCCCTCGTGGGGCTCAACCCCCCAAACTCTGAAATCATGACCTGAGCCAAAACCAAGAGTCAGACACTCAACTGACTCACCCACCCAGGTGTCCCTCAATTAGAGTTTTCTAAATGCCACTTGATTGTCCAGCTAGGCTGTAAGCTTCTTAAAATTCTTTTTTCCCTCTTTTTGTTGATATATACATGAAATGTACTAATACAGTGAAACCTTGGTTTACGAGCATAACTCACATGCTTGTAATGCAAAGCACTCGCATATCAAAGTAAATTTCAAGAACCATTGGCTCAGTTGTGATCATGTGACGATCAGCATCACGTACTACTCATATTGGAAGACATTGCTCATTGTTATCAACTTAAAATTTATTAGAAATGTTTGCTTATCTTGGAGAACACTGGCAGACCAAGTTACTCACAATCCAAGGTTTTACTGTATTTAGTGTGCAGCCTCATGGTTTTTTACATTTCCACCCAGATCAAGATACAGAGCATTTCTAGCACCCAGGATGCACCTTTGAGCCCCTTCTTATTCAGTACCCCACCCCCACTCTTCTGACTTCCATCACAATGGATTTTTTTGGCTTGTGCTTGAACTTCATAAGAATGGAATAATATTGGGTGTACTCTTTTGTGTCTGATTTCTTTCTCTCAGCATTATACCTTTCAGATATATCCATGTAGTTGAATGAAGCAATAATTTATTCTTGCTATTGTATAATATTCCATTATAGGAATGTTCTAAACATACTGCAATTTATTTATCTGTTCTACTGTTAATGGGTATTTTGGTTCTTTCTAAGTTATTGCTATTATGAGAAAGCTGCCACAGACATTTTTGTACATTTCTTTGGGTAGATATATGCTCTCATTTCTCTTAGGCACATATACCGAAGTGGCTGTGTTGGGTCATAGCATGGGCATTTATTTGGCTTTAGTAGTTTAGTAAATATTGAGAAATAACTTTCCAATTTGTACCAGGCTTTTGCAGGGCTAACAGTTTCTGTCATCTTTATATCCTCAGGGCCTAATATTTGGCACATAGTAGGTGTCCAGCAAACACTTATTGAATGACCAGATGCTGAGAGGTAGCAGTAGGCATTCTTTGGTTGTAAACAACAGAACTTCCACCCCGTTGTCCCAGATTACCTTCTCTTCTGTGTGAAGCCATCACCTTGCATAGCTCACAACTATCTTCAAAATCTCTTGCAGGTACATTTGCTTGGTCATATATGAACCCTATGTGCAAGAGAGTCTGGGAAATATAGTTTCAATTTTCAGCCTCTATAATACAAGAAGTATGATGGAGGGCTTAGAGACAATATAGGAGGATGAGCCATTATGCAGATTCTGATACAGAAATTAAAGGGTGGGCTGGAAAACAAAGTAAAAAAAGACAGAAGCTGGAGCAGCTTTGGGGGTCTAGATGACAGAAACAAACTGACATTTCTTTTAGGGATATTGTTCTTCCTTTTATGATAGAGATTCAGAGTCTTGGAAAGGTGTGTCCAGGCAGCAAAGATCAGGTCACATGCCCATTTCCTGGGTAGGAGAGGACTGGGCTGACAGTCCCACCAAAATAGCATATAATAGTGAAGCAGTTCTCCAAAAGGAAATGGGATGCTATTGCCAAGAGGAAGGGAAACGTACTTTGGGGAAAAAACCCCACAGATTCCCACTACAGGTTAAAAAAAAAAAAGGAATTAGAGTTTGAATATCAAACTATGTTTCACCCGTTCTGCCTGAGAACCAATATCCCCATGAATTATAGTAGTTAGAGACAAAGGGGATTTAGAGAGGTCACTGTATGGGGTCAGGTATATTATGCGATAACTTACATACTAGAAACTTACCTTTTTTAGATGGAGAGCACTGCAATCAAGATATGGAATATTTCCTTCCCTCCAAAATTCCCCATGTCCCTTTGCGATCAATTCTCTCCCTCATCCCTAGTCCCAGCCCTTGGCAGCCACTGATTTGATTTCTGCACCTATGGTTTTGCCTTGTCCAGAGTGTCCTATAAATGGAAATATATAGTTTTGAGTCTGACTTCTTTCACTTAACCAGAGATCGATTTGTTCAATGGTTTTCAATCTCTTTTCCCCTCTGCTAGGAACATTTTTTTAGCCCCTAAACAAACTTTTGTGCAGAAACTTAATATTTGAGACAGATAGAAATGGATTGCTTTCATGAATGATGGTGAGGAGCCCAAGTGCAATGTGTCTTTGGATGAAGCGAGGACCTTGTAATTTGCTCACAGAGTTTTATTTTCCCCTCGTATTCCATAGTTACAATCCATTGAGAATGGCTGTGCTTTTTTCAAGGTAGGTTTCTTGTTGCGGAAATGTTTACAGACCATTTCCATGGAGGAAGACATGGCCTGGGAAAACTATCAGAAATGCTAAAAAATGTCTAGTCCTTAAACTTGTCAAAGCATGAGTTCTTACTTAGTTGATTTTCTTGCGAAAAATGTCCAGTTCAGGTCCACTAGGTGTCAGTTACCATTTCTTCCATCTTTTTTAACCTGCTTCTTATTAATGCCACTGTTAACCATTAGAATGGCAAGTGTCCATGTATCACCCATCCAAACAAACGTGAAGGGAAGACTATGCAAGATCCAGCTTCCAGACCCATGCTGTCCCAAGGGGCAGTCATTAGCCGCACAGAGCTACCGAGTATTTGAAAAGTAGCTAGTCCAAATTAAGACGTGTCATACGTGTAAAGTATACACTGGATTTGTAGACTTTGTAAAAAAAAGAATATAAAAATATCTTGTTAGTAGTTTTTATATTGAATTTTGAAATGGTATCTTCAAGCTATTGGGTTAATGAACATTATTAAAATGAATTTTCCTTCTGTCTTGTTACTTTTTAAGGTGTGACTACAAGGAAATTGAAAATTACGAGTGCAGCTCATGTTTGTGGCTTGCATTATATTTCTATGGCACAGCACTGACGTGACAGATTGCTGATTATACATTTTGCATAAAAGGCCCCAAGAAAGACCCCAAATCTATACTTCTCCAGGCTGGATCTCAGAGATCAGGAGATACTCAGGCTACTTCCAGTTTTGTGAACTTCCTAGTCAGTTTAAAACTGGGAAATGTCAAAAGTGACATAAATGGTTTTATATTTTCATGGTGCAAAAAACATTTTTTAACGTTTATTCATTTTTGAGAGACAGAGAGAGGGTATGAGTGGGGAAGGGGCAGAGAGAGGGAGACACAGAATCTGAAACAGGCTCCAGGCTCTGAGCTGTCAGCACAGAGCCCGACGCGGGGCTCGAACTCACAAACTGTGTGATCCTGACCTGAGCCGAAGTCAGACGCTCAACCGACTGAGCCACCCAGGTGCCCCATGGTGCAAAATTTTATACTTAATAAATCAACACTTTTAATATAAAAATACATCACAATGTCACATAACTGTGCCAGCCCTAAGATAAATTTAGGATTTATAAGAAAGAGAGCAATGGAGGTAACATGGTCAACTGGACAATTTGGTCAATTGCAGCATAGTTTGAAAGCTAGTAAAGGAACTTCTTCCCACTTCTTGATTTCTGTAAGTTGCATGTATGATCTTCCTTGGAGATGACTTCAGAAGGCTAAATTGTGAATGTGAGGCCTGGGCCCAATGGTCTGCCTGCCACCACCCCACCCCACCCCAGTGGTGACAGGCCCTGTCATCCGTCTTTCTCAGACATCTGCCACTTGTTCCTTCGATGTGCCAGGCTGTCCACCACACACTTTGCAATATTGATCTGAAGACTTGCAAAATCTGCAAAAAGCAAAAAAAGGTGTCATTGTTAGAAAGTAAAAGAACAACTACTAATTCTCCCCCAAACTCCTCTCAGCAGTGATGTCCTTGGAGGGAGTCGGGTGATAGAAGTTTGGGGCAGAAAGGAAAATAAATGATAGAGGAAGGGAGTGACAAGAAATAAATCCCCTGTTGCTTGTCTACATACAGCTCAACTGTCCTCACCTGTATGGCATCCAGACTCATCCACAAAGCTCTTTTCCAGGAACTGATTGTTTGCCTCTGTGTATGCTAGACTGCCCCAAATTGGAGGCATTTAAAAAACTATCTGGAGGAGCAGGAGGAAAGCTATAGCTAGTGCCTTCCATGAGAGCACCACCTCCCAGCTACAAATTACTCACTTTAAACCCTGCATTAGGCGGATGCTGCTTTGCCAACTGGGCTCTCAGGTTTTTATTCTTCTCCGTGTATATGCCGTTTACGCCTGTAAAGTTGGGTTTTGTTTTGTGACTACGTGAATCGGAGCTAAGGGAGTTTCTTTTTTTTCTGTGACTGGAGCCACAGTGAAGCATTCCAGCACTTTATACACTTCTGTGCTGTGTGGGCAGAAAACAAGGCAGAGGGAGCTCTTGAATGCACTTTTCACCTGGTTTAAACAAGAGCTTTGATTTCTCCTTCCTCTTAATCGTTATTGGGCTTGAAGTGAAAGCAGGATTCATGGAGTTGTTAAGAAAAACTGTTACAGGATCCTTGGCTTTTAACACTCCGGTTATGGCTGAAACAATCACCCAGGACTCCTGGAATGTGGATGGTAGAAATACTGGTGGTCTTTCAGTGTAGGCAGGTTTTCTATTCTTTTCTGACACACCTCTGTATGTTGGCTAATGATAAAAGCCAGTGAGATATTTTCTTCACAAAAGCAGAGCTGGTTGGAAAAGCCTTCTCAGACATTTATTCACCCAACATTTCCTGATCTTCTACTGTGTGTTTGTGCACAGACAAAACAAGTGGGGAGGCATGAGAAAAAGGACAAATGTGACCCAGCTCCCAGGTGGCCCCCAGCTACACCTTGAAGGACAGGTAGCTGTTAGCCAGATGACAAAAGCAAGCAGGTAGGATTTTTAAAAATAGACTTTATTTTTGATTTTATTGCTTTTAGTTTCAAGTTTTCATTTAAATTCCAGTTAGTTAACATACTATGTAATATTAGTTTCAGGTGTAGAATTTAGTGATTCATCACTTACAACACCCAGTGCTCATCACAAAAAGTGCCCTCCTTAATGCCCACCCCCCAAGTAGCCCACGCCCTGCCCACCTCCCCTTAAAATAGATTTTATTTTTTAGAGCAGTTTTTGGTTCACAGCAAAAGTGAACGTAAGGGAGAGAGATTTCCCATATGCCCCTTACCCTCCTTCCACACATAAACCTCCTCCATTATCAACATCTCCCACCAGAGTGGTGGATTTGTTACAACTGATGAACCTATATTGATACATCATTATCATACAGAGCCCATGGTTTACGTTAAGGATCACTTTTGGTGTTGTACATTCTGTGGGTTTGGACAAATGTGTAATGCAATGTACTCATCATTACAGTGTCATAGAGTGGTCTTGTTGCTCTAAAATTCCTCTGTGCCCTCCCGTCTCCCTCCACATCCCTGCCCCTGGCAACCAGTGATTCCTTCACTGTCTCCACAGTTTTGCATTTTCCAGAATGTCATGTATAGTTGAGATCACACAGTATACAGCTTTTTCAGATTGTCTTCTTTCATGTAATAATACTCATTTAAGGTTCCTCTGTGTCTTTTCATAGCTTGATAACCCATTTCCCTTTAGCACTGAATAGTATTCCATTGTCTGCATGGACCGCAGTTTATCCATTCACCTCCTGAAGGACATCTTGGTTTCCTCCAAGTTTTGGCAAGGATAGGTATTTTAAGTAGAGAGAGTAGAACTTGTAAAGGCACACGGGAATGAGTGCAAGGCCCTTTGTGGCATACAGAATGTGGGGAGATGTTGCATGGGCAATGACAGAGAAGGCTCATCCTTCATTTGGAGCATCATTCCAGAGCCACAATGTGGATCCTATTACACTGGTGGCATTTCCATCATTATAATATGTCATCTTGTAGATCTTGCCTGGAAACAGACATAGGAATGTCCAACTTACACATGATTCGCAAGTTTATTTGGTTAATATTATAATCTTTCCTAAAAACCAAAAAGCTTCTATGGGGTGATTTTAAGTTATGGGTTACGTTATGAAAGTGAAGTCAAGGGATATAGTAACTTGTGGGTTTGAGTACAGTTTGACCTTCTTATGACTCAAAAAATCATGTGGTTTTGGTTTTTGGTGAGAGCTCCATTGCATATTTTGGGCAGGGGCCTGACTTTGTAGGTTGTTGTTGGTGGTGGTGGCAATCTAATGTAGCTGAATGCTGATGAATCTCTCTTCATTTAGACATAAACTAAGTAACAAATGAGTCACTCTAAAAACATAGTGTACAGCCTCGTTAGCAGGAAAACAATTACTGTTCCTGTTCAATACTTTATGAACTAAGTGGGGTTTATATGACAGATGTAATTATCCCAATAGCATGTCAGTGAGCAATCCAATCAATATTTCACTTGAATAATCTAAAGGCACCTCTTTTCCCCTGACAGACTTTATTTCATCTCTTAATGTAACAAACATTGGTTGATCTTGTAATATTCTCTCTTGAATACACTTCTGTCATTGATGAACTCCATCGGTATCTGTCCTTAAGAGACTCAAGTCTTCATAGCTTGGAGACATAACATTTTATTTCATTTGTGAAAGCACTTCCAAAAGTATAAAGTGTTACATTAATGCTAGATATCATTATTCTACTTTTTGTTCCCTCCCCTTTTTTAGGATAATGAAGCAGCTTGATATGGGGATCTGTCTTTTGCTATTGAACTATTAAGAAATCATGTTATAGTGATATTCAATCCTTTGACTCAAACTTAGAGATGAATTTTAAATAAATAATTCTGCAGAATTAAGAAGTGTCCTTGCCTCACTCCTTAGTCATTGTGGTGCTGTTTTCAACAGGAGAGGAAACTCAATTAAAATAAGCAATCAATGTGGAAATCTAACTATATAACATTATGGAAATTTACATTAAGAAAATATCTTATTGGCTTTAATAATCAGCCAATACACAGAGGTGCATTAGAAAATACATTTAAATATTTAACAAGATGGAAATGCTTTAGTAACCAACTGTATGAGGAAATATTATGCTAACATTAATATGATAGTTGGGGAGGTTGTTACAGAAAGATGGAAACATGCTTACAATAGAGCATGTGAAAAAGCAGAATGTGGATTGGCCCATGTACACAAACAAAAAAATGAATGAGCCTGTGGAAACAAAACTATGGCATTAGAATTTGGAGATGGTTAGGGAGATGAAATTTATCATGCTATTCTTTTACTGAAATGTTTCTTTTTCTTTTCTTTTCTTTTTAAAATTGTGTCTGTGGGTTTTCAAAAATATTTTTAAGCTTATTTATTTATTTTGAGAGAAAGAGAGAGCAGGGGAGGTGCAGAGAGAGAGAGAGAGAGAGAGAGAGAGGGAGAGAGAGAATCCCAAGCATGCTTTGTGTTGTCAGCACAGAGCCTGACATGGGGCTCAATCTCATGAACTGTCAGATTATGACCTGAGCAAAAACTAAGAGTTGGGACGCTTAACCCACTGAGCCACTCAGGTGCCCCTGAAATGTTTCTTAATATTGATGTGCTACCTTGTCAATGACTTTAAAATTAAAGCCTTGTAGTCCTTCAGTTCAAAGAGTGTCAGAAAATTTCATATTATGGCAAACTTGAAAAGAAACTATTTCTCATAGGACCACCAAAGGCATCATCACATTCAAAGTGTATTTGTTAGATATTCTTGGTTTGTGGCTAAGGGTTATTAATACTTGCCCTCTAGTGGCTTAAAGTTGGAAACAGACAATTTTGGTTTTGTTTTTGTTGCTATTGCTGATGTCGTTATTTTTGAAGATAATAATACATAAATTACATAAGGTAAAATACTTATAAAGTTACAGGGTGGAGTGTGCCCAAAGAGCATAATGTGGTCAGTCAGTCTTAAACCAGCCCTTTGTAGCTCATAGCTATTTGTAAGGTTCAGGAGGGCAGAGAGGCATGGGAGTTGCAAGTCTGGGCTTTGCAATGGAAAGAACTAGATAATCTGAGGTTCTGCCACACACCAGCTTGGGCATGTTCATTACTTTGTTTTCCTCATCTACTAAGTGGGGATAATAATACTGCTACTTCATAATGTTCTTTGGATGATGATGTGTAATGTGTAATGTAGCACAAGTGTATGACCTGTAAAGTACTATTGTCATTACTATTTTCCAGGAATGATTCTGGTGCCATAGGTGTTGATCTTTGTGCTGAGGATGGAAAAAAAAATGCAAGAAAAATTGGCCTTTGAAGAGATTCCCAACTGCTTAGGAGACAAGATATATTTTCATGCAATAATTGTAAAAATACACATTAAGCAAATGCTAAGGGGGTTAAAAACTATATATCATTGCTCCTACGACAGATTTATCATGTTTCATATCCATTTATTGGGATGCATCTAATAATTGATAGCAACTTATTTATTAATTGGTAGCATCTTTTCATTTTTTAGTGGTGTATAAAATAACTGTGTATCTTGCAACTGATGGGGTCTCAGATTCAATGAAATATGGTAGCTGGTAATAATATGTAGTAACATTTAAAATATTTACCACAGGCTAGATAAAGAGCGGAATGGGTAATAAACATCATCATAATACTTACATAATCTTAACATAATCCTTAGGAGAAGTTCTGTGAATTTGGAAAACGGGAAAATCACTGGAGAAATCAATGACTCTCAAGGCAGGGAAGTTATAAAGGACTCCCAAGGCCAGACTTGAGGTAGGTTGCTAAATGAGGAGAGTTGATTTAAATCAGCCCTAAGAAGAGGGGTAGGTATTCCAGGAAGGGAGATGCTGCCCATGTGATATCCTGCTTGGAAAAGTTGTGGTACAGCTACCTGTGTGGCCACTCTGGCTATTCACTTATTAAAACCTCTCCCATCTTTACTGTATTCCTTTAAAGGTAAAACCTGGCACAGCTTTTCTTTAGTCTGATTTCTTTTATTTATTTTTTATTTTTTGAGGGAGAGAGAGAGAGAGAGAGAAAGTGCAACGGCATGAGCAGGGGAGGGGCAGAGAGAGAGGGAGAGAGAATCCCAAACAGACTCCAGCACAGAGCCTGACCCAGGGCTCTATCTCGCCAACCGTGAGATCATGACCTGAGTTGAAACCAAGATTCAGATGCTTACCCGACTGAGTCACCCAGGCATCCCTCTTTAGCCTGATTTCTTATCCATTTTGCTTTTGAATTTTAATTGCTTAAAGCAGAGTTTTCCAACCTTGGCACTATTGACATTTTGGGGGCAAGATAACTCTTTGTTGTGGGAGGTTTTGCTGTGCATGTGGGAAATTTAGCATCATTCCTGGCCTCTGCTCAGCAGACACTAGTAACACCTTCCTGTTGGGACAAACAAAAATGTCTCTTCTATCTTGCTCTGAAGTCTGGCTAGTAGACCATAACGATGCCATTGTGTGTAAGTCAAACAAGCACTGCTCACTTGCTGGTTTGCTACCAATTCTGAAGTGTGATGGGTGGATGGGGATTAGTGCCTGGGGAGCATATTTTTTTCTTTTTATTCTGAAATAATTTTATGTTCCTTTATATCTTCTCCCAATTTCCTCTAGTGCTGACATCTTACATAACTGTGATACATTTATCAAAACTAAGATCTTAGCAATGATTGATACAATATTATTAACTGAACTATGAACTTTATTTGGATTTGCTCAGTTTCCCCACAAACCTCCATTTTCTGAGCCAGGGTTTAATCCAGATCGCTCAATGCATTTAGAGAGAGCACAGGTTTTTTTTTAAATGGAAAGAATAAAACGTATTCCTGGAAAATTGCCGATTCTCAGATGATGACAGCGAGCAGAATTTTCTAAGCAGACCTATCCGCGTTAGCACCCACTGAGCTAAAAAATTCCCTTATTTCTGCTTCAAGTAGAAAGTGGAATCAACACTCGCCAAGGCAGAAACAGCTATGACAGTTCACATTTTCTAAATCTCTGAAAAAATAGCCTAAAGATGGCTTTCATCTTGACTCTCAGTCTAAATCTTCCTCATTTCACAGTTTTTCTATGAATGACAAATGCTAATGGGGTGAACCAAAAGTATAGTCCCAAATTGCTGTTTCATATTTAGGGCAAGCTGAATGGTTCTTTTCCAATTTTTCTCGACAAATACGACATGAACACAAAGTGACATGGAAAAGCTGTAATCTATTGAACTTGGTAAATGTGAGTTGTAAGTAATTGCGTTTCCTTCTTAGTCCCATTTGCTGTTCAACCATTTCTCATTATATGATCCCTTAAAGTCAACCTGATTCAGGAGCAGATCAATACTAGGGAAACCCTTTTGTCTTCTTTTAGGGCATAAAATTTAAAAGATGCTTAAGTCAATATTCCTTTTAATAATGTGTCTTACGGAAATGCCTGGGTTCCCTCTTCTTGTTATATAATTAATTGAGCTGCCTGCCACCCACAAGGTATAGTCATTCCCTCCCATAATTCTCCTTTGGCCTAATTGCCATTCTGTTTTCGGTTCTATTTGTCTTTAGATATTTCTTTTCTCCCCAACAGTGTTGGGCATGCTTTGTACTTAGTTTTATCTTTCTGTGCTTTTGCTTCTAAATGTCAGCATAATTTTTCTGCCTTATAATATTGGAGATGTCATAACCATCCATCAGCCCAATAGAAGAGCAGAAAAGATTAGATATCATTTATCTGTATTGGTTGTTCATTGTAATGACCCAGTGGACAACATGAACAGATAATCTGTTGCTTTGATGAAAACTAATTATTCTTAAGCATGACAGCATCGAAATAGCTTTTGTGACATTGTTTTTAAAAATGACGGTTACCTAGTCATTATTAGTGTAAGCAGACATTCAGTTGTGTTCTCTGATGATTTCCCTACTTAAGCAACAGGACAGTTTGGACCTTTTATTACTGCTTTATGAGAAAAATTGAACTAGAATTTAAGAAATTTAAAATTTCAACTGACATTCAAATAGAGGGGCTATCCAATAAACATTTCTTAATGTAAGATAATTTACTATTTCCTACAGAAAAGTAAAAGTACAACTAGCAGATATTTTTTCTAGGAGGGGTTAATACAGCTTGATTTTTATTTTGCTGCTGGTGATTGTACTAACTATGGGATTTGGAAGATAAAGTTAAGATTCATTTCTGTTGGAATTTCCTAAGTGAAAAGCATGGTTCTATGATTTACTCTTTAAATAATACAATTTATATGCACAAATAGGTGAAGAGGTTTTATTTTATGTGCACTTAGGTGTAAACTGAAAAAACCCAGTATGTTGATGTATCTTTATGTTTTTACATTTTTTTAATGTTTATTTTTGAGAGAGAGAGCACAAGTGAGGGAGGGAAAGAGAGAGAGGGAGACAGAGAATCCCAAGCAAGCCCCATGCTGTGAGCGCAGAACCCAATGCGGGGCTCAAACGGCAATCTGTGAGATCATGACCTGAGCCGAAATCGGATGCTCAACCAACCGAGACACGTAGGTGCCCTGATGCATTTATATTTTTATATATTGTTCCTAAAATGCTTTTGAAACTTCATCAATATTATATTAGTACCACTAATAACCAAACCAAAATTTCTATATTATTGGTGGCCAGAGCAGAAAAGCACTTTCAGTACAGCATGCCTTAAGTTGAGAACAGAAGCAAACTTCATGTGCCAAATGTTGCCCTTCGTTGTAACAGCTTTGTTAAAGCTTTAAGCTTTGGGGATGACTGAGATGATGATAGAAACCATGGCTAATATATTGAAATACACTAAGTTATAATTGCACAAGTAACACTTACTGTAAAAAGCTATTGCTGTAAAAACATTTGAACAATGCTAAAGTCGGTAGAATAAAAATACAAGTGTCCTCTTACCTTCTGCTTATTCTGGTTTCTTCAATTCCATTCTCTTCTTCAGAGGGTTGCTTAACACTTTGGTGCATATTGTTCCAGGCTCTTTTCCATGCATTTATGTACGAGTGCACACACACTCATACATATACACACACACACACACACACACACACACACACCTGTAAGACTGTGTTATGGATATTCTACAGACTTCTCTGCAATTTGTATTTTTCACCTAAAAATATGTGGTTGTTTTGTTTTGTTTTGTTTTAATTTTAGAGAGAAAGAGCATGAGCAGGGGGCGTTTGGGGCAGAGGGAGAGGGAGAGAGAGAGAGAAATTTAAGCAGGCTCCATTCTCAGTGTGAACCCAGTGTGAGGCTCGATCCCACAACCCTGCGATCATGACCAGAACTGAAACGAAGAGTCGGACTGTCAACCAGCTAGGCCACCCAGGCACCCCTAAAAATATGTTTTAAGTATCCTTTCACATATGTATATATAGCTCTTAAAAAAACTGGTCATACCTATTTTTAACTATTGTATCATTTTATGAAGTAATGTTTGCTCTTTCACATTATCCTCTGTTTCAGGAAGTCTCCTTCAGATGCAGATAAACTGGAGGAAAACCTCAATAGGAGCTTCAGCTAGTTAAATGGCTGACTTGGGTTGACCCCTTCTGGCTGTATCCAAAGAAGGAGCTCATTCCATGGTTAGGGTGGATGTGAGCCCCTGATTCGGCATAAGTACAGGTGGGAAATCTGGCTCTGACACATGAGGAAATCACCTTTCTAGGCTTAAATTTCCCCATTTGAAAACAGGAGCTGCGGTGGAGGGCTGTGTGTGAAGGGAGAAGGCTGAGTGGGTGAGGTGGACAGGCCTGGAAAAATGGAAGCTAAGGGACAAACCTAACTATGATCTCAAGACACGAAGGCAGAGATTACACACAAGTTTTTTGTTACATCCTCTATTTCTATCTTCTGAGTGAAAAGCTTCTTTTTACGGGGCGGGAGTAATTCTTCTGGGATTAGTTATAATTGTGGGCTCATGAGAGACATCTAAAATTTTAAGTATGGACACTCAGGTCTATTTTTACCGAATTGGGCATATGCCTTTGTCCTTGAAAACACTGCTTGGAATGGCCTTGGTCATCACCAAGGTATGATAATGCTAACCAACAGGGAGAGCAACAGACAGCCTGCTCCTCTTGTAGCCACCTAAGGAAGCTGTATTGGAAGACTTACTTGTTATTACAACTTGTTATCACAGCCCTTTAAAGATGATTCGAGATACACCCCCAACTATCATTTGAAACCTGTTAGTTGACTTTGGAATTTACCCTGTCCAGATGATGCTTATCAACAGGTGTTCTTTTACCACATTTACTTTTAGAACGATGTGTTCAAACATCATAAAAACAATAATAATAATAATAGCAGCTAACATTAATGAGCACTTACTATGTGTTAGGCACTGTTTAAAGCACTTTCAAAGTCACTCACAGCAACCCTACAAATAGTTTACAGATGGGAAGCAGAGACTCGGAAAGGATAAGTAATCTGTCCAAAGGCATAGAGTTGCAACTTAGGGATGCTACTGGCATGCAAATTCTTTTTCAAGGGAAAAAAGTAAAGTCAGGAGTTAACTGACTAGCTACATGGTTATAAAACGACAAAAAATTTAACCTGAAGGGGGGGACAGATTTGGCCACATGCAGATGGTAAGTGCCTCTCCCTTATTACAACAACACCGTAAGCAAGGTTGACTTGCGAGTGGTCCGTTTCTCAGGCACACTCATGGTGCTGTCTATTGTAGTGGGTCCTTTAAAAAATATGTAAACAAAGCAGTTCCTTATATTCTTTCTGCTGCTATAGATCATTCACGCTGACTTTTGCAAAGCTCTTGCTCTGGTAGACAGGCCCTGGTGTTGGAATCTGCAAAGTTGATGATTAGCCGAAACAGTCTGGACTGCAGCCACGGGACATCTTGTAGCACAATCAAGAGCCACTTCATCATGCCTGGTGACAGGAGTTTTCCCGTTCAGTTTCCATCAGGAGCAAGGAGCCAGGGCACAGCTCAGCAGCTAATTAGACAAGGCAACGTACAAGGCTAGTACATGCCAACTTCAATGGGCTGGAGTGGTGGATCTGTCAAACGAATCTGTCTTGGCCTCTGTGCTTTATATCCATTACTGTACCTGGTTGAACATTAACACTTGGAAATCTGCTGATTTTCTCCAATATCCTGGCCCATGCAGAGAAGGAGTTGAAAAGGAACTGTATGTCTTTAAGGTAGTTCCATGCTTCATTATCCTGAAAAGCATCAATCTTCAACTCATTGTTCAAGAAGCATCACAAGATGTGGAGATGTGGAGAGGATGGGTGGAAATGCAGTGTATGGACTTTTTAGTCTTTCTGCAATGATTTCCTCTCTTCCCTGTGATGTTTGTTTTGAAAAAAGTTAAAGAGTTTTAAAAAAATGAAAAAAGTTTCCCAGTTGAGACAAAAGCCTCAAAAGTTGAGAAATTCCAAGTGTTTCCTTCTCTCTTGCTTCAATATCTCTTAAAAGATTGAGGTTAAAAAAAAAATCTTAGGAGTGTGTGTGTGTGTGTGTGTGTGTGTGTATTTTTAATGAGTTATCAAAATATAAAGACAGATACTCCCAAAATATTTGAAACAAGTATGTGGACTATAAAGGTAATTTCAACAAATCTTTAAACATGCAGCAGCAGCAACAATAAAAAGCTAAGTATTTTATATCAGGTTGGGATATATATCACTTAACAGTTAACCCTACACAGTCTTACAGTAAGATGTCATTTATGTGTGTGTATGTGTTTTCATCAGAAAACCTTGTCAGCCTCTACTCCTTGTGGCAGAAGCAGAAGACGTTGAAGCTAGGAGACATGCGGAATCATCTTGTTCAATTCTGTCACTTCACAGATGAGAAAACCATAGGGGACATACCCACAAGAATCCCAGCTTGGACATGCCCACTGCCACTGTCTTTCCTGCTGGGGACCCACTGCTTTTTCTACAACACCATGCTGTCGTTCACTGGGAATTTAGGGGTAGGACCCCTTTTCATAAGCTGAGATACTGAGGGTCAAATTCGCCTCAGAATCTTGAGGGCTAGAAACAGGGACCACTCCACCTTTCCACTTTGTTTGCTTATAGAAAATATTTCCTTGTGTATGTCTGAAAGTGAGGCACTGTCATCTTCTGACTAATTTCTGGGAAAAAATGTATTCAGAGGTAACTCATGATGTGCTGTGTAAATTTGTATACTGCTCTTCTGTGTAGCACAGTGGACCTGTTAAATCACAGAATGAAGAACAATGTGGTTCAATAGGAGACCCTGATTTACTGCTAAGTAAATAATAATAATAATAATAATAATAATAATAATGACAACTATAATAATGTTGTTTGTTGTCTCTGTAGCTATGGAGCTATGTGATAATGCCATCCAAGGGTAGACCCCAAAACCTGTGAGTATGACTGAAAAGGATAGGCTTCTTTTTGCTTATATTCAACTTGGTGAAGAAATTCTCCAATCACATAAGAGTATTGTAGAATTGCTAATAGCTAAAAACACACACCACATTGAATGGCAAAACTGGAGACTTTGGTCCTAGATCTAGTTTCCTGACCATGTAGCTAGGTTTCTAACCATCCCCAAACATGGAATCTCTTTGAGTCTCAGTTCCTTCAGATGTAAAATGAGTGGATTAACATGAGTTTATGTCTAAGGGTATTTTGATGTTTAATGTTGAATGATTGTCTGATTTTAACAGTTGCAGTGTTACTGCTATGAAATACTCTTTGCTGTCACTTTTTAGTTGATTTGTTCCTGCGTGTCAACGTGGGCCAATTGGCACTGCTTCATCTCATGTCCGCAGATGTGATTCCTCAAACGGGCAGAATTTTTTGAATAAAAAAGAGACTATATACATAGATAAGAGCTCATCAGTTGTCGTAACTGAGAAAAAAATGTCTCGAAAATGTCTCAATATATATATTAAGCATTAACTTCATGGAGGAAAGAAACTCTTCCTTTGCTGATCCCAAAGTTTTGTGTTGAATTTAGGTTTAGCCCAAAGCAAGGGCTGGGAGTGAAGGGCTGTGTGTGAAGGGAGAGGGCTGAGTGGGTGAGGTGAACAGGCCTGGAAAACAGAAGCTAAGGGACAAATCTAACTATTATCTCAAGACCTGAAGGCAGAGGTTACACACAAGCTTTTTGTTTTATTTTTTTGCTTGCTTTTTGGCCTACGTGGTACTACTTGGAACGGTGTTTCTTTAAAAGACCAAAAAACAAACAACAACTACAAAAAACCAGACTAATTGCCAATGGGAAAAGTCCAGATTTCTGGCTTCTCTTGAAACATCAGTTTGGCAGCCTTGGGTCCTGAATCCCAGCCTGTCAGCGACTGGCCGGTTGTGTGCCGTGGCTACTATTCTTAGATGGACTTACTGTGCTTGTGTTTTCCGCAGTCCCCACCACTCCCCACTGCCATCACTGAGGCCTGGCATAGTTGCCATTTACCATTGCCCTTAGAGTGTTATTTTCATGTAGCAGAGTTAAGGTAAAAACAATCAATTTCTTATATCCATCTCCATTAAAAGTGGGAAAAGAAAACTAGCTTGAGTGGGATGTGTGATTCTTATACCCAGTCTGCTTTCCATGTTGATGTTATCTGTCTTTCTCCTGCAAATAATTCAGTTTTCCAGCCCTGTCCTAACTTAAGCTCTGTTCTTGACTTAAACAGCAAAGAAAAAAAAAAAAATCCGGCTAAACTGGAGAAGCACAAAGCATAAAAAATTAGCCAAATCCTCTCCCTACCTTATTAAATGTATAATTTGATTGTTATTCCTTAATGAGTTTGAAGCAATCAGGGCTAGAATTTTGAGGTTCTTCCTGATTTTGTAGCTGGGGTTAAGGATGAGAGTGTGGGACGACACGGGTAAGACACTGATGTGGGAGATTCTTCCTCTGGCCTCTCTTGCCCAGAAGCCAACTCACCAAGTATGCCAAGGAATGCCCTTGTGGTGAATTTGCCAGAGCAGCTACTGTCTATATAAGTCAACTTGCTCTAATTATTTGTGGTTCCCAGTTTAACCTGGAAATCTCTCCATAGAAATACTTGGGGTTTGAGGTTTGCTGTCTCAGATTCTGAGGGCACTGGGAAAACCTGGAACGATTGTTGCAACAATCTTCATCAGTTACTTTTTTAGGTTAGATTAATAGCTGGTCTGGAGTGATTGTTTCACTCCAGATGGAATACTCGAATGGTAACTCTAAATATTCGAGTCTTGAGCTATGCTTTTGTTCTTGCATGACTTTCTTAGTCTCACCTTTTATGTTCCTCAATTCTCTAATGAGATTATGAAAATTTCAAAGGAAATACACAAGTGTGGCACCACCAAAATGCTAGTAGAGACATGAAATTGAATTATGAAATTGGGAATAAAGACAAGTCATAGCACTTAAATTCAAAGTGCAATTTTTATCTCTTTTATTTTCAGCTGCTCATTTATTCCCTCAAGAGAAAACAAAATCCAGAGATATCAGGGGTGAAATTGTTAGATGACTAGAAATTAGCTTGTTTTCTGGGACTCTTCTACAGACATGGAAACGGTCTTTGTGTGTGTGTGTGTGTGTGTGCGCACACGCGCGTGCTGGTGGGAACTTGATGGAGGATTTAGGTAGGAAAATATCAAGCCCAAGACTCAGATAAACATGCCGACATTTCAGTGCTCACCCAGTGCTTAGCCCTCTTTGGTTGGGAAACAACATGAGAACAGGCTTTGTTTTTATATTCCAGTTCATTACTGGTGGGACCTTAGCCAACAAGAAAATGCTGTCAGAACAGCTTCAGAATTCAGACAAAGAATCACGTCAGTTCTTATTTTAGACAAACTGGTTCAGCCATTCCTCCTTCAGAGAAGTAGGGTGGGTTTCCCCCGTGAGCCTAATTGAAGGGACTTGCTTCCACTTGAAAGATGTGGTAAACATCTGGCAAAGTAAGGGGAGTTTGGAACTATGTAGAAATCTTGGAAGAGACCGGGAGCCAGAGGCATAACTAACTAGATTCAGGGCCAGGGTCACCGGTTTCATGCCTGACTCCTCCATTCATTTGAGTTTGACCTTGGATGTAACTTGGTTATGTGTTTCCCCTCTGTTGAATGGGAATGATGAGATGATGAGTCACATTTACCACTGGGACAATTAATTGTGAACAACTAAAAAGCACTTTACAAATAAGGGCTTCCACAGGGGCCCAATTATGCTCAAATAGCCAGAAAAATTTTGGTGGTGTACAAATTTCTAGGCAGTAACAATAAACTATAGATTTTGCTGCTTAAGAAAACACACCCTTCCATAATTTCAGGACAGTTGCAAGCTTTTATTATCAAAGGACATTTCATAGAAGAATATGGAGTGTAGAAGCAGTAGGTAAGACCAAAGATATTGAAAGGGATTTTCTTCCATTCGTTAACTCAACACATATTTATTCAGCTTTTTCTATGATTTATGGACTGGGTTGGAAATAACAATTAAACACAGAAACTCTTGCCTTATGAAGCTCCCTGTCTAGTGGAGATGCAAAAAAGGAAAATGGTAGTAGTAAATTCTGGTCCTAGAGGTATGGGTAAGTAACCTCTGTGTCTTAATTTTTACATCTTAATTTTTAGAGATCATACCCATCCCTAGCATTCACTCTAAGATTAAATGAGTATTTCATATAAACTAGTTAGCACAGTGTCTGAAAACAGTGAGTATTTATGGTAATAGGGAATATCTTTATTGCAAATGTCTTTTTTAAAAATTAGATCTTTATATAATTAATCATTGGAGGAATTATTTTTAACTGTTGGAAGACTTCCATAGATAGAGGTGGGTTTGAAAAGAAAATGAAGAATTAGACATTTCAATAGCCTCACATACGATTATAACTTCATTCCCAATGACAAAGAGGCATCATGGTAGGCTTCAAAAACACAAATAGGAGTGCTCAGGTGGCTCAGGCAGACAGGCGTCTGTCTTGGGCTCAGGTCATGATCTTGCAGTTTGTGGGTTCGAGCTCTGCAGGGGGGCTCTGCACTGACCGTGGAACTCTCTTGGGATTCTCTCTCTCTCTCTCTCTCTCTCTCTCTCTCTCTCTCTTTGCCCCTTCCCCACTTGTGCTCTCTCTCAAAATAAATAAATAAACTTTAAAAAATTAAAATGATTAAAAAAACAAATAAACAAGAAATGGAAGAAAGGAGAACAAGATTCTAGAGTTGGCTATGCTGCAACTTTACTGTGAAATCTTGGAAAACTCAACTTTATGGGCTTCAGTTTCTTCATCTATAAAATGGGTTGGTAGTCATAATTGTGGTCTATTTCAATCCTAAATTTGATGACTCTATTTTTGAACAGTAGCAGTCAACAAAATGCAGTGCCACTGCTAATTTCTTTTCGGTGGGGGCTAAGACATGAGCCTGTGCTAGTAAGCATTATTTGCATGCATAGGAGAAGAATAATAGTATAAATGAGGAAAAAATATTCTAGACTTAATCCTTAATAGAAGGATATATATATATATATATATATATATATATATACACACACATATATATTTAGTACGTTTGTGCTTACTCCCACATATATATCACTGTTGCAGATTACCGTGGATAATGTTGCTTAAATTGGTAAGCAAATCAGACTAGTGATTAAGAGTATGCCTGAGCAAAGTGGTAAGTAGGCATGGAAATCCTAAGTGGCTGAAAAATGAACCTTTTCTTTTTTTAAGTTATTTGGTTATTTTGAGAGAGAGAGGGCACAGATGAGCATGAGTGGGGGAGGGCAGAAAGAGAGGAAGAGAGAGAATTCCAAGTAGGCTCCAAGCTGCCAGCTGTGGACCCAACGTGAGGCTCAAACCCACAAACTGTGATGACCTGAGCTGAAATCAAGAGTCAGTTTAACCAACTGAGTCACCACGGCGCCTCTGAAAATTAACCTTTAAAGAAAGTCAAGACCCTCTGCAGTCCTTAGATAAGATAAACCAGGGTTTCTCACAGTGCTGTTTCTGAACCCGCAGCATGAGCAACACCTGGGAACTTGTTAGAAATGCAAATGTTCAGACCACACTGCAGACCTATTAAATAAAGAACTCTGAGTGTGGAGCCCAGCAACCTGTTTAAAAAACCCTCCAACGATTCTGATGAATACTCACATCTGAGACTCACTGAATAGACTCTTGTCCAGATAAGTGGTAAAAACAGAGTAAGGAGATACCAAGAGAAAATTAAGTTTGTGACTAATTGATGCATTTATGTATTTATTAAGCATCTATGAGGTGTAAAGCACTTTGCTTGATTCTGTAAGGAGATACCAAGATTTACTCTGAAATAAAATGGAACAATGTCATGATTGACAGCATGGAGCCTAGTGAAAGAAAGATAATCAAAAGTTACAATCTGAAACAGATTGCCTCTCCTCTTCCTCTGGCCAGTGATGAAACCCTGGACACACCATCTCCAATCCCTGGATTATAGTTTCTTCTGCTGAATCAGAATCAGGGATTCTCATCCAGGAATTAGGAGGTGGTGGGCATATCAGAATTATCCTGAAGATTTTACTCAAAATAAGAAAGCTCTCCCTCACCTTGTCTTTAAGAAAGTATTGTACCTTTCCCATGGGCTGGGGTAGGGAAAACAAAGAAAAATCAAAATGAAAGATAACTAGACTAGATGCTCTGGAAATGACTCTGACCAGGATCAGGAAAACAAATTGGGTGGAGAATTACCGGTGAAGGATTTTAAAGGGTATGTGGAGTAATCTGGGGAGTGAGGCCATTTATAGATTGAGAATAAACCCTATAGTTCTCAAGAACTGAGAAATAGCCTCTCAGGGACCAGGTGCTTTGGCTTGGTGGTAACATGAATGAGAGCTGAGTACACAGAGTACTTTTCTTCCAAGGATTTGATCTCTATTGTTTCTTTCATTTTCTTGGCCTCTCCGTGAGATAGGCGTGGGTGGGTGCTATTTCCCCATCTCCTTGTAAACAAGAACACCAGGAAAACCTGTACCTTTGATTGGAGCAAGCTCCATCAGTCAACAAATATTTATGAAGTATCTGACATTATTTCCTGGCATCCCCTTTTTCAAAGGAATGTTGTAGGGATGTCCCTTCATTTGGTGCAATATAGAAGGAGGCTCAATGAATTAAGGGAAAATTAAGGTTTTATTGCTTGTCTAATATCGCTGAGAGGGATAGTAGGGACACAGGCTTGGGTACTTGTTCTACTAAGCACAGTTTATCACCATGACTCATTCCTGCCCTTGAAGGCTGCTCTTTCTGCAGCTTGCTAATGACCGACTGTGAGGTTGGAGTGTGGTAAGGTGAGACCTCCATTAACCAGGAAAGGTGGTTAAATCAAGTTTTCTTACCAACCAAAGTTTAAATTAAAAAAAATTACATATCCAGGAATAATATATTAGTGCAAACAGTTTTAGAACAGGGATAGGAGACCTTTGTCTCAGCCTTGCCTCTGCCATCCGGTGGCACCATGACGTTTGACTCAACCTTTCTCATCCATAAAATGAAAGGGTAGTTCCAAATAATCTTTATGGCTCCTTTGTGCACGCTTTTGAGATTTTATACTTTATTTCTGATGGGCAGAAGCATCAACGTCCCAACATTAATTTGTATCCAGGCCTGCAGCAATAAATTGAGAAAATGAGAGAAAATGACCCAGTGTGATCTGAAAATAAGCAAAAAACTTCGTGTTACTTTTTGGAGAAAAATGTGGTATCAGCTTGTTTTAATATATTTCAGTATATTTGGTGTAGGTTCATTTTGATTTACTTGCAAAGTAATGTATATTTAAAACATTTGCAAATCCAGTTATCTCCGAGTGATAAGACAGCAGGTGATTTTAGTTTTGCTCTTTATTGTTTGTTACAACTATGTAATGAACATATATTACTTATGTATTAAGAAAAATAGGTAACAAAAAATGAACATTGTGGAAATAGAACCAAAGAGGTTAAAAGCTGAAAAAGTCCATGGGTCTAGTCCAAGCCACTCATTTTCAAATTGAAAAACTGAGGACCAGAGAGATAAGGGACTTGCTCAAACTCTCTGAACCTGTTGGAAGCAGTCTTGGGACAACTGATCAAGTTTCTAGTTTCTTAGCTCTGTACTCTTTTACCATAGCATACTTCATCGTATTTTTCCATTTTCTTCTTAGAAAAAAAAAAAAAAAAAGGAGACCACCAATAATAATTGGACATTCTCGTTATTTCGATTCTGCTTAAGACTTGGTAAGCCCCATGGAGTTGATCTGTTGGAACCCAGACTTTACCAAAAGACTGTGGCCAAAATTCATGTGTTGTGTGGTATGTCAAGAGTGGCCATTGTTTTGGTGTTGTGTGTCTCTGCTTTGCTGTGCACGTTGCGGGAGGTGTTTCACATAAAATTCCCTCCAGATCATCATAGAGATCACCAGGAACACATTCAGGAAACTAAAGAGGGCTGAGGAACACGGCAGAAATGAGCCAAGGAGCACAAAGGCCAAGGAGGCGAAGAGAGCAATGCCCTAAGCTTGTTACCCCAGTGATGTAAGCACACAAGACGCTCATTCGCAGGTAGCAGTGCCTGTGTGCAAAGACCCAACAGTCTCTTTACATAGGCCTCGTTCATTCTGATGATTTCAGGGAAAAAAAGAGGGACTTATCTTTGTCAGTTTGGAGTTAACTGATCTGTATAAATGATCTAACTGCATTATTACTCCAAATGAGAGTTTCTTCTGGGTAATGAATGACAAACAAATGTTCTACAGAATGAAGAATGTTAGCAAGTGGATATGATGGGGACTATCTGTATATGGAAACCAAGTTAGGTGAACACTTTTGGCTTAAACTGTAAATAAGTTTCCTCAAAAACAAGCCTATCTGCCCCCCCCCCCATCTTCATATATAATTTCTACTAATAAATATTTCTTATGCTTTACATCTTTGTGGAAAAATTGCCTCCCACACAAGCCCCACCTTCCAGCCAGGTCCAAGCCTCTCTCTACCAATGTTATCATTATACTCGGGACTCCAGCTGCCTTTGGTTATGAGTATTTCATGCAAATCTGAACCAAAGAGAGCAAAACATAAAAAGCTGCCATTTTTTCCTTCCCATTTCCCCAAGTTAAATAACAGTTTATTCTGCAAGCTTTCAAATCACTCCCACAAAATCAGCAATCCAATACAATCGACACATTCATGCTAATCCACCCAGAAGTAAATACACTGTGGTAAAATTGTGACATTTGCAAAGACCATGGCTCCCCAATTACTGAAGAATTAACTAGGGATATAATGCAGGAGGGCCAAGTGTGATTCAGTGTGGAGAGAAGCAGCTTTGCCATTCTGTGTCTAATCCTCACGAGGAAACTTTCTATACATTCGAGAACTTAAAAGGGAAGTGTGGATAACTTTGACATTCCCTTTCAATAAAAAGGTTGCATTGCATTTTCTTGGTTTCAACCTAAGGACTGCCACAGGGCCCCTAAGGGATACTGGCTTGGGATTTTTTTTTTTTTTCTGGATGTAGCCACTACTAGAATAGACACAAACCTTTGCAGGAATGTTTGTCATGAAAGCACAGTCCATTGGGTCCAATAGTTGTTGGATGTCTGTAGAAAGAAAAGAGAATTTAGCTATAGCTCTGCTTTTCTTGTGTCTTGGGATGGGAGTAGGAAACGCTGGATTTGAACCCAAGATTTGCCCTATAACTAATAATGGCACTGGGAAGAACCATTTGTTAATTGCTGTACAAATTACTGGAGTTTTTATATGCATTTTTGCCTTATGTTGACCCTGTGAGGCAACAGAGTTACTGGTTAGTCACTCCTGTTTTATAGATGAGGAAGCTGAGGATCAGAGATGTTGTTAAGGTGTTATCTAGCAGCAGCCGCTTCCCTCATACAGCAAACAAGCCCAGGCAGAAGTCCAGAAAAGGTAGCTGTTTCACCTGGCATCACACAGCAAGTCTGATGCTGGACAGGGTATAATTGGTCTGGAATTTCCAGTCCATTGCTTAGGTCACTAGACCATGTCATCTACATGTGTCCAGCCTGGCCTGGGAGGTGAGCCACCTCACATATTATCCCCTAGGCCAGGAAATTGTTGCTGGGCTCTGACTGGGTCAAAGCGAGCATGGCAGTCATAGACAGGTAGTTGGGAGAGGAAATAAAACACTAATGATGTTCTTTGCATTTATAAGAGCATCTCCCGTCCCTATAAATGGACAGCTTGGTTAGACTACTCTGTAGTCATAATAAATAAAGACTTGCCACCACTTTAATCTCTGATCCCAGGCCACCCACAGCTTTTAGGAAAATGCCTGACTGAGCAGACAGCTTCACAGACTCTAGACTGTGTCTGATCAGGAGGGGAAGAACATTCCGGAGGTGTGGGCCCTCTGGAAGAAGGCTAGTCTGCTTCCAGACAACTCCTAGATTGCATGCAGGCAGTTTTGCCTAGAGAGCATTGAACATCCCAACACCATAGTGGGGAGTCAAGAGAAACATTTTTCTTTGACTGGGCACTTGAGTGTAATAAAGTAAGTTTTATTGAGCACATACTACATGCAGGACTAAAATCAAATATTTAACAAATGCTAATAATGGTGCAAAACATTACATGCTGAATCTTCTTCTCCCAAGATATGAGCTTCATCAAAAAAAAAAAAATTAAATTGTAGTGGGGAAAGAAATCAAGTTTTTTGAAGACAGGGAGAGAAGAGGATGAAGGAATTGTGGTCAATGGTTGTTATGCTTGTTAAAAGCACCATTTATAAACTTGAACTCACTTGGTTTAGAAACAGAAAGTGCATTTTCTGCCATTTGTTCATAAAATGATGGTTCTTTTGTATGTTCCGGGTTATGAAATCCAAAAGTGAAAATTTCAGGAAGATATGGAACAAAGAGCTTCTCCCAGAACAATCTTTAGAAATATGTGTCTTTTTCTGATTTTTTTGTTGCTACTTTACTCCAAGAACTTAGATTATAAATATATTTTCTTTTTTTTTCTTTTTAAAAAATGTTTATTTATTTTTGAGAGACAGAGTGTGAGTGGGGGAGGGGCAGAGAGAAAGGGAGACAGAATCTGAAGGAGGGTCCAGGCTCTGAGCCTCAGCACAGAGACTGACACGGGGCTGGAACTCACAAACCGCGAGATCATGACCTGAGCCGAAGTCAGATGCTTAACCAACTGAGCCACCCAGGTGCCCCCTAAATATATTTTCTTTTTTAGAGTTACTAAGTAACTTTAACAAAGATTGTTGTGAGTAAAAAATGTGGTTGTTAGCAAAACCAGACAAAAACCCAACAGAACTACACATATACGTACAAAACACACTGGGAATCCCCCACATTCATCGAATTAAAGTCATTCTGTTATTTTCCTGCATTTGATATTTAGTTTTCCTTTGCATAAGAATTGATTATCTAATGACTTACTAATTTTTATGGTGTTTCCCCCCCAATAAATTAGTTTCTATTTGACCTGAAGTACCTATTGCCTTCAGTTGCCTTCAGGGGGACCTCTGTGTCCTTGGTTGGCTTTAAACCTCGCATCTCCCCAGCAGGGAGGAACTCAGCAGGGGGAGCCTTACCTTCTTTAGTTTCCACCTGTGGACGCATGCCAGCATCTGCCCTCACGTTCCCCTCTGAGGCTGGAGGAGGGTGCAGGAGGAAGGACAGGAGGAATTGGAACTCCACACTGGGAAGGGAGTTTAAACATTCGGTTTCTGCTGCCCATTAATGAAAGATGTCTGATAATTGGTAGATATGGAAAATAGAGGATTCTTTTCAAAATGAAGGATAAAATAATTTAAATATAAAAGATAAAGAAAACCAAAGCTGTTACAATTTACTGAGTTAAAAACTTTAAAACAGGGGCGCCTGGGTGGCTCAGTCGGTTGAGCAGCCGACTTCGGCTCAGGTCATGATCTCACAGTCCGTGAGTTCGAGCCCCGTGTCGGGCTCTGTGCTGACAGCTCAGAGCCTGGAGCCTGTTTCGGATTCTGTGTCTCCCTCTCTCTGACCCTCCCCCGTTCATGCTCTGTCTCTCTCTGTCTCAAAAATAAATAAACATTAAAAAAAAAACTTTAAAACAGGTGCAAGTGTATTTTACCCCTCTCTGTGTCTGCTCCCTTGTCAATTAATATTGAGTAAACACTTCCTAGTATGTGCCAGGCCCAAGGCCTTATACTGGGGCTTTGGAAATGAATGACACAATCTTTGCAGTATCTGGGCCAGCCATTTCTCACATGTTGTTTCATTTTTATTTTCAATAATGCTCTAAGATACATATCTTTACCCCCATTTCACAGATCAAGGAACAGCCTTGGAAAGTGTAAGCAACTTACCCAAGGTCATGTAATGAGTGAATGGAGAGCTTGAAATGGCTTGATGATCCCAAAGTCCCTGATCGATCACCCGGGTTATAGTCCCTGCTCTGTGGCTGGTTATAAGCTCTTGAAGCATCTGATGCAAGATGGTAAGATTTCAGAAGAGCTCCAGAAAAGGGTGGTGGAGTGTAAGAAGTATGAGAACATCCAAGTAGGAGTGGAAAGGGAGAGCAAGCCTGTGAAAGAGGCAGGCAAAGGCTGAACTAAACAAAACAGGGTGACTGGGGTGTGTATTTGTGTGTGTGTGTGTGTGGCAGCAGGCGTGGGGATCTGAGGGAGGTTGGGGAGTGATGGGGGTGGGATGAGGGCATGGGGATCTGAGGGAAGTGGGGGGGGGTGGGATGGGTGGGGGAGGGGGGATCTAAGAGACATGGGGTGGGGGGAGGCTGGCTAAGCAGGCAGTGCAGGCCAGTTTGAGTAGGGGCTTGAAAGCCAGACCAAGGGGTTTGAATCTGAAGCTAAGTTTTGAATCTGAGATTAAACCCTCTAGCTATTGGAGGATGGCAGAGATTGAATTTTGGTGGGAAAAATCCATTCCCAATGCAGCCATACCATAGAGAGAAATGAGATATTCACTGACTATTTCAAGATCCATCTATAATCATTCATTCTTAGATTCTTCTACAGTTTCAAGGTGATTGTTCTATTCAGGACTTAATGTGACTTATACATGCCTAAGAACTCCCCTTGAGAAGGACTTCAAAGATCTCACATATGGACCTCCTCTTGGTTGAATCTAGAAAAAGGAACCAGAAAATAAAGTCACTTAAGCAGATCTTTGCTGAGGACATATAATGTGCAAAACATTGTTCTAGGCATGGTTGGGAACAAGACATAATGCAAAAAAAAAAAAAAAAAAATGTGCCTAGCAATACAGGGAAATCCTGAGACAGGATGTCATAGCCATGCCCTGAAATACTTTCTGTTGGTTTGACTTGATCTGGACAGTGGTCCATGAGACAAGGCAGAATTGACAAGAATCAGACTGTCATGGAAGTGGAAGGGCACCGAGCAAGGGCATCTGTTTAAGTTGGGGCCAATGCAAAGAGGTGCATGAAACCTTCTGGTGAATTTGAAGTTGTCTCTGTTTTACAGAAAAAGAAGTGGTAAAGGTGAAGATGACCATGATGAAGAAGATGATGGTATTGATGATGACTGGGAGACGATGGGTCTGACTCGTTGCTGCTTTTCTCATTTGAACACGAAAGGCCTGAAAATCGATGGTATCTGAAAGACATTAAGCCAGTTGCAAACTAATATTTCACTTACCACAAATCTTTTTTCATGTTAATAAACTTTGGCTAGTAGGATTCCTTGGGGCAGGGACTGTATATCCTGAAAAGAAATATTGAGAAATTAGAGAAACATTCTTATTGCTAATGACTTGGTCAACTGAGAGTGGGTAATAGGCCTCATTTCTGTTTGTTATTAGGCATAACATGTTTTATTCCTTAGTGTAGAAAATATGAGCTTTTGATATCACTGCTTAGTATAATTGACTCTCTGAGCCCTGTTTGAACTTAGTGATTCATCATTTTTCAAATTAGCAGGGACACGGGTAGGGTAATCTGAGGCTGTAATCAGTAAAACCTTCCGAATGCTTTCCATAATAATGGATTAGGCTGTCATTTGTTGTATCTCTTATTTCTGTTACTGTGTGAGCTTAGGATGTCAATTTAAGCTCATTAGTTTAATTTTTGAGATGTTTCTCCTTGCTTCTGACAGCCATAAGAAGCATGTCCACTTGATGCATGCTGCCTTATTTGTTGAATTTGGCAGCAGTGACCCCCCCCCCCCCCCCCCTTGTAAAAGACAAGATACTCAAGTGTCAAGCGCTTACCGGGTCATCTATCTTCCTCCGCCTTCCACCCACTGGGCTGGACCACATGCACCCACTGTTTGGGCCCCTTCTCTGCTCTCTTTTTGCCATTATGCTGTTGTCAATTCCACCGTGTATTCAGTGATTAATCATCATTTGGAAGGTTCTGCTGGGAGCCAACAGAAAGGGGAGTATTCCTGCAGGTGGTTTCTCTCTGATTAGTCAAAAGTGCCAATGACCTGCTGCTGGGGCTTTGTCGTAAGGAGGGGAAGATGGTATGTTCTTTTTCTTTTGTGGAAATGCGTTTGAGTTTTATAAACCTGGGAAATAAACTTAATTGTACAAACATTAGAACAGGTCTTTTAAAAGTGTTCCCTAGAGACACTGTTTTCAGTTAAACCACATTTAGACTCACAACTCGCTTACCTCTCACTCTGAGGTTTTCGTATTTTTTTTTTTTTTAACCTTAGGGCATGAGGGTACACGTTTATCAACTTAAGTGCCTAAAAATAACTCCAAGGGAGATGAGAGATCTCATGGTTTACCAGCAATTACTTCTCACTGAGGCAATGTATTTAATATTTTTACCTTTGACAGTCACAAAGATGGATAATGTTGGTATTTAACTTGGCTCATATTACTCTTTTATATTATTTATTTAGGAAAAGAATCTCTGACGATGAAGGTTTCCATTATACGGTTTAATGATGGCTACTTCTCTTAAAAGAATAAAAAGCATTTAGAAGGATGGATATGCTGGAAGATTTTCCGAAGAGGCTCAGGCTCTTGTCAAAGCAGGGGTGCCTGGTGAGGTGTGGCCAGGAAGTCAGTGTGGCTCTGGGAGGTGAAGGGAAGGGGATCAGGGAGAGTGGGGAGGAGCGAGGGAATGCGTTCTGCCTACTTCCAGCTGGACCAGTCCCTCCACCAATTCCCATGCATGTGATTTCTAAGTGAGTAGGCAAGGTTTCCAGAAAGAGGAAAGACCATCTGTGGACAGAGAGAAAGAGTATGAGTGTACACAAACTTTTTTTCACTTCTCATGAGTGTAAGAAGGATGAGTAGGCTCAGAGAGGTGTACTTATTTCAGAAGTCTTATTCCCGTGGGCAAATTCAGAGATCCCAGATACTGTTCTGCGGATTTATTCATTATTTTCATCCTCTCCCAATGCAGAGTTTCTCCCAACTGACGTGTGGATAAAAGAGACTAAACATGTCAAGATTCCAGAACCAAATATTGGTGTCTGGTATTTACTTTGAGTAGCAAATTATCTCCTCCTTCCCAGGCTCCCTCCTCTTTGCTGGGGATTCAGGTTTTTGCTCGGATCTTTGCTCTTTTTGGTCTGAGACTGAGCATGGCATTTGGAGCCCAGGAATGATCCCTATGTGGGTGGAGGAAACAGTGGTCACTGGAAGCATCCTGCTGGTGTGCATGGTTGGCGTGTGTGTGAGAAGTAGGGAAGGGATCCCTCCCCCAGGACAGCTGCCTCTTGGGCAAGGAGCTTGGACAAGTATTGGGGTGATTTGCAATTCACCAGTTAGTCTTTAACAGGCCAGTTCCCTGGGGACTGGGAGCAGCTGTTGCCTGACAGGGAGATGGGCAAGAGTGACAGCTGAGTGGCCAGCCTGGGAGGTGGCTGGGAGTCCTGTGGTGGAGGAAGGGCTCTTGCAGAAGATGGCTCAAGAATAAGGGACCCATATGGATGTGTGAGGAGCAGGGGTGGATGTAGAGAGCAGTCCAAAGCCCTTTCCTGGGCAGCATCAGCAAAGCACTGAAGGCAAGCCCCAGTGTCCCCTCCTGACCTTCTGGCTTTCTGCCCACCACCCCCACATCTAATCCTGCTCTAGGAGCCTTTTCCCACCCTCTGGTGTAAGAGGCTGATGAGGGCTGGAGTGTAATCTGTTCCAGGTGAAGATTGCTTTTGAATGGACATCATGTCCGTGAGCAATGGCTCCCAAAGTGTGGTCCCTGGGCCAGCAGAGTTAGCATTACTTGGAAATTTGTTAGGCAAATTCCTAGGCCCTACCACATACCTACTGAGGCAGAAACTCTGGGAGTTAGGACCCAGCAATCCAGTTTAACAAGCCCTCCAGGTGATTCTGATGTGTGCTAAAGTCTGAGAATCACCGACCTACAGTGACTGCACTATGACCAGTTGTATTTGGTGCATTTGCCGGTGAATTGAGGCAAAAGAACGCTAGGGAGAACAGGGCCTCAGGAGCCGCATATTCTCACCCCTCCCAAGAGACAACCTACACTACGTGCAACTAAAGCCATCCTACCCATGGGTCCTAAGTTGCTGAATTCAACAGAGTAAAAATAGCCTTTAGAATTAATTAGCCAGAGTATTTCAAACTTTGGACAAATAAACTGTTGAAACACTTGAGCAGATGTGGCTTCCCTTTCTTGTTCCTACTGCTCAAGTTAAGCTTTCCAGTTATTCTCCTGGAGTGGAACCATTGCTTTTCAGGGAGTGATTCTCCAAGGTCTGGGTGAGAGAGAAAGGGGATCTGTATTTATTAAGATCTGGCAAGCAAATTGTGCTAATAAAGAACATTGGGATAGGGGCACTTGGCTGGCTCAGTCAGTTGAGTGTCCAACTTCGGCTCAGGTCATGGTCTCACAGTCCATGGGTTCGAGCCCCGTGTCAGGCTCTGTTCTGACAGCTCAGAGCCTGAAGCCTGCTTCAGATTGTGTCTCCCTCTCTCTCTGCCCCTTCCCCACTCACACTCTGTCTCTCTCTCTCAAAATAAAATAAAAACATAAAAAAAAAGAAAAGAAAAGAACATTGGGATATAGGGAATTTCCCAGTGGTTGGCAAACTCTATCTCCAATGCAGGCCCCTGCCTCAGGAATGGCACCAAGGACCATTTCATGGAAGAGAATGGGACCTTAAGAAAGTTAGGATTGTGTCCAGAGCAGTGGTCAGTACAGCACAGTAGGTCCTTGGTAGTTTCTTATTGAATTGAAAACCTCCTCAACTTCATTTCAAGAGCCTGTTTGTGACTCTTCATTCATATGTTTATCTCAACCCTCTTGAACCTAATTTTAATTTTGGTTTATATAGGATCTTGCAGTAACATGTCCCAGATGAGGTAATGAATTTACTACCCACAGTGTAATGGAATGTGTCCCTTTATTTATCCTAAAACGACCTCTTCCAAGTTTCAAGGGTTCTTATCTGAAATCTTAACTCTTAGATTTGGCTGTTGATTGCTTCCGACTTGGTCTGAGATACTCTCTTTGTGATTGTGCAAAGATGAGTCAGTAGTGCAGATCAGTCCTGCCACACCACACCAGGCTCAGAGAGAAACTCTTCAAGGAGAGCAATGCCATCTGACGCCATTCCAGGGCCTAACTCACCTCTGCTAGAGTCAGTGGTCATCTCCATAATGTAGTTTAGGAACTCACAAAGACCCCACCACACCCCTCCGGAATCTGTTCTACCAGCTTCAAGTTCTACCCGAAAACACACTGCTTTGGGCAAAGTGTTTCCTTTTCAAGTATTTTCTCCTACTGATTTAACTTCCATAAAGTTAGGGAGCATGCCTCAATCATTTTTTGTTAGCCCTTTCTGCCTGTCAGAGAGTCTGAAATAATAGGCTTGCCATAACTCTTTGTGTTTGTACATGCACATATTCTTAGAGAGGGAAAATGAGTTATTCATTTACTCCTTACTATGAATGGGATGTGAGGGTGGAGACAAATGATTGAGGCATGCTCCTTGCCTTCGTGAAAGTTAAATCTAGTAGGAGAGCATACTTGTAAAGGAGTTGCTCTACCCAGAGAAATGAGTTTCCAACGGTAAAAGTTTAGGCATTTTTGATCTTGCCAACTGGTCCAGCCACACAGGAGTCATCTTCCTTCCTCACTCTCCTGTGTGGTGTCTAGAAGGGACCTCAATTTAGAGAAAAAGTTCTGTCCATTCTCTGAAAACCAGGGAGAGCAGGACAGCATGAGTATTCTGGTGACAGGGGAAAAAGAAAAAGAAAAAGAAAAGGATACACTGAAATAACAGCTAACATTTACTGAGTGTTTACTATGTGCCAGGAATTCTTAAATGCACCTAATAGGTGTCAGCTCACTTGATTCTCATAATAACTCCAGGAAGTAAACACTCTTCGTATCCCGGTCTTAGAGAAGGGAAAATCAAGGTGCAGAAAAGTTAAGTGACTTGCTGAAAGAGACCCAGCTAGTAAGTGGAAGAGCTAGAATTCAAACCTAGACAGTTAGATTTCAAAGCCTGGCTCTGAAACAATATGCTGTACTGCCTCCCTGCAGAGGAGAAGGGACACAGAAAGGCAAAATCAGGGCCAAAGGCTACCTACCTCTACTCCAGCATTTCCTGAGCATGAGCCTACCTTGGCCTGTAGTACAGTTCCAGGGAACCAAGATTGGATACTGCTAGGATGCTGGGAGAAAAGGCATAGACAGAACACTGCTTTATCAGGTAGGGGAGGGAAAGGCTTATTTAGAGGGAGATCAGAAGCCCCCTAATTATTTGATCAGTTCTTTCTGGAAAGCACTTAGTTGCTATGGTAATGAGTACTCTATAAATATTAATAGAATAAGGCCAAACAGAATATTACCCCATTAACGCAGAGGCTCACAGAATTAGCCTTGAACATCATGGTCTAATGATGGACCACTCTGTCATTTTGTTTTAAATCCCACTGAACACATGTGCTAGCTCCGGACCTCATAGTGATTAGTAACAAAGGTCTGGAGTAAATACCGTCATGTTGCTTTTGAAGCTCAGCCCATCTCTTCTCAAGTGCTGTGCACATCATATATTTTCACAGTTTCAGTGTTTTTAGTGGAATATAATAGAAACAACTGTTATTCTGATTACTTGACATTATATTTAGTAACAGCTCATGGGATTTTAGCATTGAAGGACTACAGATAGATTCATCCAATTTAGAGCAGGAAAGGATCTTAGCGATTGGTTAGACTGGGAGTCTCAAACTCAAATGCCTACAGAGTCAAGGCAGGTAAGGTAAATGAGAGAAGCTGGCTGCACACAAGATAGTTGCAAATGGCAGGCATTGCGGCATGCCTGTCGCTTGAAATCTTATTAAAAAAATTTTTTTTGGGGTGCCTGGGTGGCTCAGTCGGTTAAGCATCCGACTTCAGCTCAGGTCATGATCTCACAGTCTGTGAGTTCGAGCCCCGCGTCGGGCTCTGTGCTGACAGCGTAGACCTTGGAGCCTGCTTCTGATTCTGTGTCTCCTTCTCTCTCTCTACCCCTCCCCCGCTCATGCTCTGTCTCTCTCTCTGTCAAAAATAAATAAACATTAAAAAATTTTTTTAACGTTTATCTACTTTTTTTTTTTTTTAACGTTTTTTATTTATTTTTGGGACAGAGGGAGACAGAGCATGAACGGGGAAGGGGCAGAGAGAGAGGGAGACACAGAATCGGAAACAGGCTCCAGGCTCCGAGCCATCAGCCCAGAGCCTGACGCGGGGCTCGAACTCACGGACCGCGAGATCGTGACCTGGCTGAAGTCGGACGCTTAACCGACTGCGCCACCCAGGCGCCCCATGTTTATCTGCTTTTGAAGTGTAGTGGGAGACGGGCAGAGAGAGAGGGAGACACAGAATCCGAAGCAGACTCCAGGCTCTGAGCTCAGCACAGAGTCCGATGCGGGGCTCAAACTCACAAGTGAGATCATGACCTGAGCTAAAGCTGGACACTTAGCTGACTGAGCTACCTAGGCGTCCTGAAATCTTATTTTAGATGCAGTGTATTTGTTTACTCATTTCCCCTCCATTTCTGGATTTCAGGTGATACAAAGAAATGCAATAAAAAAAATAGGATGAGGGGAAATAACCATAAGAAAAATAAAACTAAGGATAAAGTTAATGAACATAATGATTTTAAAGTTCCGTATAGCTCCTAGATGTATATCACAAATCCTGAGCTTCCTAGCAGCCAGTGTAAAGAAAGGAACAGAACCAAATAGTTAGAAGCCCAGATTACATATGATTCTGAAGCCTAAAGACACCCTGTGGGCTCCCTTCTTTAAACTCTGCCCTTCTTTCCTTCTCTCTTGGTCCTCCTCCCCTTTAATAATTCCTCCTGAGCTACTTTTGTAAACAACTTTCCCCATACGGATCCCTTGGTGTTCATCCTAGCCTGCTTACCCACAGCTGAGGCTTCAACAGTCAGCCGGCAAATGTTGAGCACTCACACTTTCCCCCACTCGCTCAACGCTCTCTTCTAACTTCTAGATCTACCTGTCCAAATCCAGTCGCCTAGTACAGATCTCATCACAGACATCCCTCATGTCATCACACCCCAAACTGAATTTATCACCTTCCTCTGCTCTCTACTCTTCATGCCTTTTTCTCTTAGACCAGCCGCTCACCCTTGTCTAGTAAATTACACCTCCAGCTCTAGCCGACAGGTTGCCCTGAGTAGACATCTGGGATTCATGTTTGAACCTTTCCTTCTCTCTGTCTGTACGTGGTTGAAGAGACCCGCTAGTCTTGCATCTTCTGTATCACTCAAATCTCTAGAGCCTTCATATAAAGCCACGTCCCTTAGCAGGGAGCATGCGAAGTGTCTTGCCTACCTCCTTCTGCCTCAGTCACTTGGAAATGACCGGTCATATGGAGAAAGGCTCCGGATGAGCTACACATGGTCTCCTTCACAAGGACCAGTCCTCTGCTAGGAGCATTTCTTCCACCGTGTCTTCTGTTACATGACTATTTTTAGTTACCCAGAATCCTTCGCCTCTTTCAGAAAGCCCTTCCTGAACTTTCTTCCCCAGGTTTAGTATAGGAACCTTCCTCTATACTCCAAGAGCAGACATTCTTGACCTGGCATCCAGGGACCCCTGCATAATTCCAAGAAACTTTGATTAAGGAATCTTATGGCTTATGAAACTCCAGGTGTAAATGAATTCAAGGACCAGAGGCTTAAATAAGCATTCTAGAGTTGACTTCTCTATTTGTCTTCTTTGATTTTCTCTCTATTGAATTCTTTCCAGGCATGTTTTCCCATGTGGTAGATCCTCACAGCTTCATACCTATCTTAGAAAAAAAAAAATCCACAAATCTGCCTTTTTCCTTTTAAAAATTTCCCATTTCTCTTCCAATAAAGATGAAAATCCTTAACATGGTGTACCATGCCCTACATAATAGCCTCTTCCTACTTCTCCAACCTCATTTGTCAATCTTTTGTTGTTCCATTTTTTTTTCTTGAGAGTGAGGATGCAAGTGAGCCAGGGGCAGAGAGAGGGAGGGGAAAGAGAGAGAGAATATCCCATGTAGGGCAGAGAGAGAGAGAAAAAGAGAGAATCAGGGCTCACCCAAAGCAAGGCTTGTGTTTACCTGAAGTGGTGCTTGATCATGTCCTGAGCCAAAGTCAGATGCTTAACCCACTGAGCCACCTAGGTGCCCTGTTGTTCCTTTGAAGTAAAGTACCTTCTTTCTGGCTGCTTTTGAGATTTTTCTCTGTGCCATTGTTTTTCACAGATTTCGTACAATATACTTAAGGTTTTGCTGGTTTGTTTTGGTATTTAACCTTCCTGGTGCTTCTTGAGTCGATCCTTTTAAGTCTTGTGTCAATTCTGAATACTCCTTGGCTGATTTCTTCACACATTTCTTCTGCTCTGTTCTCTCTCCTCACCTTCTAGGACTCAATGACACGTAAGTTAGAAGGTTTCATTCTGTCCCATGTGACTCAGGCTTTTATGTAGATTCAATGCTTTTCTTTTCTGTCCTTCATTCCTGATATTTCCTCCTGACCTGTCTTATTCACTTCTCTTCATTTTTGTCAAGTTTTCTGTTTAAAACATCTGAGGAGTTTTTAATTTCAGTTACTGTATTCTCAGTCCTGGAATGTCTATTTTGTTATTTTTTTGGTAGATTCCAGTTCTCTGCTAAAATTCTCCATCCTGACCTCTGTTTTACTAAATATATCAATCAGGGTTGTTTAAAAATCCCTATCTGATAATGCTGAGTAGGCATCATCAACAGAGTCTATTTTGTTGTCTATATATATGTTTTCTCTTGGTCCTGTCGATGCATCTGATAACTTTTGATTGAATGCTGAACATTTTTAATGAAAATCCCTCCAGAGAAGATTTAGTTTCTGACAGACATTTAGAGTAGGAGTAGCTTGCATCAACCCAATTAGGAATTGAACTGGTTCTAGGCTAGGTTTCTGTCTTCATGAGGTCCAGTCAATTCCCCAATTGCCCTTATTCCTAAAAAAAAAAAAAAAAAAAAAAATAGTCCTATAGGAGTCTAATCTGAGAGCCTGAGATAATTACCAGACACCTTCTCCTCAGTGTCCCTGAAATTTTTATCTGCCCTCCATCCTGAGCCTATTAATTGCTGTGTTTAGCTCCCTAGACTCTTCTCTGCTGCTTTCTGCCTAGCCTCTGTGTCTCTGAGTCCAGTCAGCTTCTGAGTCAACAAATGAATGCCTCAAGGGTAAGAGTGGTTCAAACAATCAGTCTCAGCCTATCTTCTCTAGGCTTCTTTTTTTATCTTGGTCCCTTACATCCTGGATGACTTAGTGGCCATGAACCTCAATTTCTGTCCCCTGGTCCCATGAGACTATCACAATCTCCTTCTGTCCCACTGCTTTCTGCTTGGCTCTCAGAGCCTCTGCCTGAGCTGCACCAATGGGCAAACCAGCAGATGTTTAGAGGACAAAGAAAGGTAGAAGTGGGGCTTATCTCAAAAACATCCCTTTTCTCTGGGATCTTGGTCCCTCAAGTCTGCTGCTGTTCTGCTCTCCAACTGCCTTCAAACAGTTGTGTGTTCATATAGCTCTTCTAGTTGTTCCTATGGGCTGTGTATGTCTGCTCAGTTGATCTTTGTTTATGGGGAAACACCCTAAAAGCCAAGGAACCTGATCAGATTCATTCAACAGCAACAACATTAACAATGTTTCGGGGCTGTTTGCTTCCAAGATCGTTAATCTCCCTGGGCTCTTTGTGAGAGGAAATGCTTTTTATAATTATGGCACCACTGCATACATTTTTAGGAGGAGTGTTTTTTTTTGGGGGGGGGGGATTCTCATCCCTAACTAAGTGATTAACTAGCCTCACCAGTTAACATTTGTGGGGCACTAACTACAGGCCAGGGAACTTTTTAGGAGTTCTACATATGCTATTTCATTTATTCCCCACAATAACTTTGAGAGGGGAGTTCTTTTATTATTCCTGTTTTTTTAGATGAGAAAACCAGTGTGCAGAGATGTTGGGTGATTTTGTAAGATAACTCTCCTCATACCTGGCAAAGCCAGAGTTTTAACCCAAAAAGTGAATCCAGAGTCCCTGTTCCCGATCATCAAATTATTTGCCTTTTTCCAATGACCAAATTATTACCTTTGCAGTGACGGCAAAGGCAAATGAGAAATCCTGAAAGTATTTTGAGTAATAACAATGTCTTAAGAATAAGTTTATGAAATCAGCATAAGAGATAAATCTTACTTAGATGCATAAACTTGGTTATGTCTGTTCTTATAAGCTAAATTTTTAATGGAAACACCCATATACCACACATATATATGTATACACACATATGTATCAATGTATAAACCCTGTAGTGTCTCTACATAATGATTAATTTGTGGTGAATTTGCTAGATAGAATCAAATTTCTATTCTATTATTTGTCAAAAGGTAACAAGGAAATATAGTCATTTAGATGTAACATTCAGGTCCTCTTAGTTTATTAAAATCATGACTCTGAGAAGAAACACCATACTTTGATTTCTTAGCATATGTGACTCACATACTTTTCTCATTACTTAGCGGAGTATTTTTCCCTAGTGTGTGTTGCTTCAAAATCATAATTTGCCATCTCAGGATGGTACGAGTTCTCTTGAAAGCTGTTGTCCTTCTCATAGATGAATCAAAGCACTGCAATCTTCTAATAGTAGCTGTCTATTTCCATAGTTTAAGTTCAATCTTTAGCATGAGTTAAGTTTTAGGCAGTGAATCATATCTAGAATTTTCTGGGACTATATTGGTTTCAAACAGTCTAGTCCATTGTCTTCAGAAAAGTCAACCATATTTTCGAATTTGGGGTCTAGAAAATTTGGTGACCATACTTTTAAATCTGTTTTTCCAACTTCTTGTAGAAGACTTCTCTCCATGAGAAATCCACCCTGTTCATATCTTAGTAGCTAAGTACCTAAAAAGGTACTATATTTGTTGTTAAGTATTTCCCAGGTTAAGAGTTAGAACTGGTTTTGTTTTTGTCTTTAGCCTCTAAGTGGAACTGAGTCATCATATATTAAAGTAGCTTTGTTTATAGGAACTGTTTCTTCAAGGAAACAAATTTCTTCTTTCATTTTTATAGTTCAGATAAATGTGGGGTTTGTATTTCGCCCAAGATGGAGTCAATTATTGTATATCAATTATCTATTCCTGTGTATCAAATTGCCCGAAAACTTAGTGGCTTAAAACAACACGCACTTATTGTCTCAAGGTTTCTGTGGGTCAGGTATTTGGAAGTGGCTTGGCTTGATGGTACTTGTTCAGGGTTTCTTTCGAGGGGAGAGTCAAAGTATTGTCGCACCAGTCATCTGAAGTCTGGATTGGGGCCAGATGGTTCAATTCTAAGATGGCTGATAGTGGCAAGTAAGTGTGGGCTATAAGCAAGTGATTTAATTCTTTACTGAATGGACCTCTCCATAAGGTTACTAAAGTGTCCCCATGACACAGTGTCTGGCTTCTCCCAGATAGAATGAGTAAAGCAGGAACTCAAACATCTTTCATAGATTTAGCCTTAGAAGTAAAAAAACTTCATTTCCACAACATCTTATTAGATATGGAAGCCAGCTCTATTCACTGTTGGGGAGGACTACACAAGGGCATGAACACCAAGAGATGGGATTCATTGGGGGCATCTTGGAGACCGGCTTCCACAGTTATTCATTTAACATTTCCTATGGAGTATTCACTCGTTACTCTGAAAGATTGGAAGAAATACCAAGTGCAATCCTGCCTTCCTGTGCCCTTAAAGTCTACAGAAAACACTAGAAATAAAAGACAATGCATACTAAATAAATAATGTTCATTTCAGGCAATGGTATCTATTGAGAGGTGCCCCTACTTAGAAAGTCAGGGAAGGCTTTCAAGGGTACATGTGGTATGTGCTGGAAAGAGGGATAGGGCTGAAAAGTTTGGATGAGCAATTGAAAATCCATTCTTAAAACAAAATACCAAACTATACCAGGTAGGGTTCTTTGGTTCAAGCAAAGATGACAACTCTGGCCAACTCAAGAAAGAAAAAGTGAGTCATCAGGAGAATGCTAGGGTTTCTTCTAGGAGCCAAGGTTAGATGAATAGCAAGGTCTATAAAAAGCAAGAGCCACAGCAGCTGAGGATCTTGGTGGCAGGATGCATAGACAAGTTCTCCAGGATGAGAGACTGAATGAGTCTGCTTCATTGACCTTCCTTCTGAGTGTCCAGAAGAGAGTCTGATTGGTCTAGCTTGTATCATGTGGTCACTCTAGTGGAGGAGATGAGAGAGCCTATGATTAGTTGTCTCCCAGAATCACAAGGAGTGAGGAAGGGCTGATTCCTCCAAGGAAGGGAGAATGGGTGGACAGACCTCTTTCTAAAACCAAATAGTTCTCTGTTTTTGAAAATTTGTCTTTGCATTTTATTTTTATTTTTTATTAAAAACTTTTAATGTCTATTTATTTTTGAAGGAAAGATATAGACTTAGTGTGAGAAGGGAAGAGACAGAGAAAGAGGGAGACACAAGATCTGAAGCAGGCTCCAGGCTCTGAGCTGTCAGCACAGAGCCTAACGTGGGGCTCGAACTCATGAACTGTGAGATCATGACCTGACCGAAGTTGGACACTTAACCCATTGAGCCACCCAAGGACCCCTGTCTTTGCATTTTAAGGAAAATGGAAGTCTCATTAAGTCTCAAACATTATTCTACTTATTTTTAATTTCTTTATGTTGACAGTGTTGTTGGGGGTGATGCTACATTTCAGAGGGAAAATAGCAGAACAATTGCCTTAGGCATTAAATTTTTCCCCCCAGAAAAAGCACCCAATTTATTTTGGGTTTCTGGTGTGTTTGGGTTTCTAATTAGTTTGCCTGAGATTTTCCAGAATGCTGTCCTCTGGAAATGACCAGTTATCCTTTCCTGCCAGAAGCAAAAAGGTATTAAGAATTTCCCAACAATTTTTTTCATGGTATTTCTCAATCTTTTTTTCTAGTACTTACCAGTTTATAATTCTTATTTATTATTATCTATAATGATTAATCTGTTTACATATTTGAAACCTCTGTCCTCCTTCACTGCCAAAATCGTTACTAGCACTTATTATAAAACAAGATTTCTCAACCTTGGCACTATTGAAATTTTGAACAGAATAATGCTTTGCTTTAGGGGTTTGTGCTGTGCATTCCTGTGCATTGCAGGATGTTTACCAGTGTCCTGGGCCTCTTCTCACTAAATGCCAGCAGTACTTTCCTAGTCGTGACACTCAAAAAATGTCTCCCGGTATCTTCTGGGGGGCAAAATCATCCTCAGCTGAGAACCCTTCATGTATATATAATTTATGCATAAAGAAATGCATTAATTAATTAACAGACTCACTCAGAAGTGTGATGGTATTTCCAAATCCTTGAATCCTTGGCATTTTCTAATCCTCGAGTGAATGTTGCCCATTCATTTATTCTGATTCATTCATTCACTCATCTCTCCATTTACCAAACATTTATCATGGGCTGGCTGTTGAAAGAGATCAGGGATAACTTCCCTCAGCACATACACACAAAAACCCAAAAAGGGGCACTTGGGTGGCTCAGTCTGTTAAACATCCAACTCTTGATCTCAGTTCAGGTCTTGACCTCAGGGTTGTGAGTTCAAGCCCCACATTGGGCTCCTCCCTGGGCATGAAGCCTACTTAAAACAAACAAACAAACAAACAAAGAAAAAGAAACCAAAAACCAAAAACCAAAAACCAACAACCCTGAAATACAATGCTCAGGGGACCTGTTCTAGGCATTACGAGGTCAAGGTTGACAAAAATATGAATTACCCTCAGTTTATTGTGCTCCTGAGAGGATGGTAATTCAAGCAACACATTTTGGGTCAAGCTTGCTCTGCCCTACAATGCCCTCCTTGTTCTTCCCTGCTTTTCTGCATGTCATCTATCCTTCACAACCAGTTCAGATCTGCCTTCTGGAAGCCTGTGCAGAGAGAGTCCAGGCTCAAAGTTCTCTGCCCGTAGCTTCCTTAATTCATCTGATATTGATCATTTGTCCTTTGTATCTACCATACTGCCTTGGTGTTTTATAACCAAGTCTTATAAATATGTCTCGGCTTCCTAAATAAATGGAAGAAGTTTATTACAATGGAAAAATCCTTAGATATTAATGTAGTTCCAATTCTACTTCTGCCATCAGTCTAGATTTGTGACCCTAGGCAGGTTGCTTAATTGCTGAGATTCACTTAATGTATAAAATGAAGATGGTATTACCTGTTCTTCAAATACTTTATAAGAATGTTGAAGGTGTTGGGGCGCCTGGGTGGCTCAAGCGGTTAAGTGTCTGACTTCGGCTCAGGTCATGATCTCATGGTCTGTGAGTTCGAGCCCCTCGTTGGGCTCTGTGCTGGCAGCTCAGAGCCTGGAGCCTGCTTCGGATTCTGTGTCTCCCTCTCTCTCTGCCCTTCCTCTACTTGCTCTCTCTCTCTCAAAAATAAACATTAAAAAAAAATAAAAAAAAGAATGTTGAAGGTGTTGAGTCAAATAATGGATATCGGTTTATTTTGTAAAGCACTATACAATTGTAATATGCTGGCCTTATCCATATTAAGAATAATAATACAAACGTCTTTAAAAATTTTGTTTTAATGTTTTTATTTATTTTTGAGACAGAGAGAGACAGAGCATGAGCAGGGGAGGGGCAGAGAGAGAGGGAGACACAGAATCCGAAGCAGGCTCCAGGCTCTGAGCTGTCAGCACAGAGCCTGACGCAGGGCTCGAACCCACAGACTGTGAGATCATGACCTGAGCTGAAGTCGGACGTTTAACCGACTGAGCCACCCAGGTGCCCCAATAATACAAACGTCTTGAGGCAGGGACTGTATTTGACATATCTTCGTGTCTCTATAGCCTACCATATGGCTGCCTATCTAGTAGGGAGCTCCACGATGATGGTGATGCCTCGTGATGCCGTTACGGTGTCTGTGAAGTGTGGATCTTATTCATTACATAAACTTGTTACCTCTGATTTTAGACTAGTCAATAAATAGTTGTAGAGTCAAATTGAATTTCAGATAATCACCCAAGATGTCTGTATTATTGCTCATGCATATGCATTCTGGCAGCTTCTGAAGCTATGCATTGTAAATATTCTATAGGAAACATATTTTAAGGACCTAATGGTGTCTTATGGATTTTTATTGAGAACTTTAAAGAATATTTTATTTTATACAAGAACACATCAAATAAGGTGGAAATGTTGATAAAATTTCACTGTGAAGTGTATTAAGGCTGAAAGCAATGAATTTTCAGCACTTGAATAGATTCTTATGTTTTGTTTTGTTTTGTTTTATTATAAAGGAAGTGACAAATCCTCTAGAACATAGTAAGAGATTAATCTATCTGAAAGACTCATCTTTTCCAACTATTGCCCGAGTTTTAAAAATTGTTTTAACCAGTGTATAAACTCAATTGACTAAAATTTGTTATTGCAAAAGTCACAGTTGGTCTTGCCTTCCTGATATTGGCTATTTTGTGGTAATGTTAAAATTGAACACCATAGTAACAAATTTGTTTTACTAAAAATATTGAGATAACACAAATAAGACATTAAGCAAACTCATGCATTAGCTGAGTTGACCTTTCTTGAAAAATAAATACTGAGGAAATATTTTAAGGGGGTTCCTTTTTTCCCCTCAACTTAGGGTTCACTTCCATTCAAATACTGCTTTTGTTTAAAAAGAATTAGGTTAATATCTGTTAAATGTGGCAGTAAAATTTTACTACATATAATTAAGTTGTAAAACCAAATGGACTTTATTGGTATAATTTCCAATACAAGCTTTTATTTTTTTAATGAAAAAAAAATAGCTATCTTATTGTACTAAATATTATACTGGTTACTGCACTGGTTACAGAGCCTTGAAAATATTTATAGTTTGCTTTTCTAAAATGGAAAATTCAGAATGAAGTGTTTTTTAAGTCCATAAAAAAGTGATGTATTTTTAAAAAGTGTATGTAATTAGTGTGGTACTGAACGTTTTCTCCATATAAATTCAGATTCAGAGGACCGTTGCTGATTATCTTCTGTGGGCCAAAGATAGTGCTAGGTTCTTCCTCATATGCAGTCACTTAATCTTCACTCTTTAGAGATGATGTTATCCTCATTGGGGAGAAGGAGAACCTGGGATGAAGAATGGGAGAACAATGGGAGAAGGAGAACAATGGGATGAAGAAACTTGACTAAGTTATGAGTGTTAAAAAGTGTCAAAACTGGGACACACACACGGATTTCCTTATTGTGACGTCAGTGTTCTCACAGTGAATGTATGCAGGATGATGTGAACCCAGGTGCCATTGTGGTAGTATTGTAACCTTCCCACGTCTAATGTGCCACCATGTGTTGACCTCAGGCAGGACCAGTAGTCTATCTATAATCTCTAAACTTCTTTAAAGTTTTCCTGAACTTGGCAAAATTACAGTTACTCATGGTATTCTTTCAGTTATTCTTTCATTCATTCATGTGCTTCTGTTTACAAACGCAAACCCATCTGGTTCTGTCAAAAGGTCCAATTAAAAAGAGGCAGTTTCACAAGACTAAACCTAATTCATGATCAGAAATGAGTGGAAAACATTTTTTTACAGTAACCAACAATTCTTTGTTTCTTTGTTAAAACTGGCTAAGTCTGCAATATAAAACATGCTGGGAGTTCTTAGACAAGGTTAGGGATAGGGAAGGGGTCTTAGGACAGAATGATGAACCAGCTCTAGGGTGACACCATCATTTCAAAACCAAGGGGAGCAGGTAAAATCTAGTTCAAGGAATTAGACCCAATGGTTCTCATCCAAGAGTCATGGCTTTGACAGAGCTTCTTGACCAGGGCAAGGCTCAGAATCTAGTGGGTGTCCCAGTGGGATGAGGGAAGTTATGGTAGGTATTCTTAATTGCTTATCCACTATGTATTCTGTCTTTCTTACAAATGGTGACAGAAATTGATACTTGTCTCTAATGAGCATTTCCCCATCTTCCAGAATTAGAATTCCCAAATATTAGCTGGGTACATGGCCACCCAGAATTTATTTCCTAGCCTCCCTCTCAGTTAGATATGGATATGTGACTAATGAGATGAAAGTAGAGTGATACATCAAATGTTCAGGAAGTATCTTTAAAGTCTCCAGGCTTTCTTCCTTCTAGCTAGTTGGACAATAGATGTGATGGCTGGAGTAGGAAAGGCCATTATAGACCATGAAGTGTGTTATGGCCTGAAAATTTGTGTACCCCCTTCCCGAATTCATATGTTGAAGCCCTAACTCCCAATGTGAAGGTATTAGGAGGTGGGGCCTCCTAATTTGGGAGGTAATTAGGTTTAGATGATCTGATGAGGGTGGATCCCCCATACTAGGATTAGTGTTCTTATAAGAAGAGGAAGAAAAAGCTGAGCTCACTTGCTCTGTCTGTCTGTCTGTCTGTCTCTGTCTCTCTTTGCACACACAAGGAAATCATGTGAACACTGAGAGGTGATGGGTATCTGCAAGCCAGTAGTAGCATCCTCACCAAGAAATGAATCTGCTAGCACATTGATTTTGGGCTTCCCAGCTTCCAGAACTGTGAGAAACAGATGGCTGTTGTTTAAGCCACTCAGTCAATGGTAATCTGTTATAGTATGGTGAACTGATTGAGACAATGTGCAAGTCCCATGATGAGGATGGTAGAACCACAAGGTAAAAGGAACCTGAGACCTGGTAGTTGTGAGGCCACCAAACCAGTCCTGGATTGCCTACATTAATATGAATTTAATCTAACTAATACACTCACAGAAGCTCTATATTATTGGGGGGTGGCAATATATCCAACAATAAAACTATGCTTCCTAGCCTTCCATGAAGTTATGTATGACAATATGTATAAGTTCTGGCTTGAAACAAAGTGGAAATTATGAAGGAATTCTGAAAAGCTTCCTTAAAAGAAGTACAGAGGGCTGGAGAAAGTTCCTTGTGACTTCTCTCCTTCCTTCTGACTGCTTGAAATGTGGATGTGGTGGATGGTGGTCTAGGGACTATTTTGGACTATGAGAGCCCTTAAGAAGCAGAATGACAGGTATGTTTCTTCTTCTTTTTCCAAAGTTTCTTGATGACTTTGTGAAACCAACTTATCAGTAGGGTCACTTGCTTTTGGACTTCTTTTACACAAAGAAACAAATCTTTTGGTTTTAAGCCTCTGTGTTTTCTATTAGGTGCAGCCAAATCTAATCCTATCTGACAGAGAGGTTCATTAGAGTTAACAAGAAGGTACAGGAAACATGGGTCAACCTCAGAAACCTGGATCTGGGGGCCTGTGTCTCAGCTCTAACTGGAAAACTGCAGTGGAAGTAGCAAATTCCTGGCAACAAGCTGGGTGACTGGTCAAGTTCAATGTTAGTGCTCTGGACCAACTGAATGGTGTAGACCATTTGAACCCTGATCATTGGTGGATAAAAGTGCTAGTGTGATTCTAGACCAGGTATTCCCTGGGCTGGGCACACTAGGTAGGTCTGCAAAGGTCAGGTGTTCAGTGCCTGACATGGGCTGGGCAGAAGCAGAAGCAGAAGCAAGCAGGGGCTGACATCGTCCATACCTCCTTTAGACATGGTTAAGGCAGAACCAATATGCTGATTTCTCTTATTGGGGCTATTAGCAGCTGGATGACTGTCTCTAACATCCAGGCTTGTGAGACTTAACTTTGCTTCTCTCCCTCTGTCATGTGTGGGCCAGCTGTATTCTTACTGGTCCTCATTTCCCCTGCATTGAGCTCATTTACTCTCTGGGGATTAATTTGACTGTGACTACTCTGGACTCCAAAGTGTGGGAAAACTGGAGACATAAACAACAGAAACATTAATGCTACAGGGGCAGAGAGTAGCATCTTTCCTTCATTTAACATCATGTAAGACCCAACAGACAGTTTTGTTGCTGGTAACGTTTCATAGTCAGAGACACTTTTAGGCAGTGACTCAGGGAGGCAGCCAGAATCCTGAGCTCATAAGGGAACTACTGGCCCAGAGCTTTTACGATCAAAGATGTCAGGTGGGTAGAAGAACGCTGTGAAATATAAAGTGCCCTACAGATTACTATAATTGTATTAATGGAGATAATAGCAACAAGATCACTCCTTTCCCCACTGTTACTGACATCATGAGGTACGGACCCCCTTCAACATGCCCAGAGATAACAGGTTGCTCTTTTGTTAATTTCTCCCCATCAAGGCTATCCTTGGGATTCATTTTAACCAAAGTTATTGTAGATTTTAAAAAGTTGGAGGAATAAGAACATTTAGAATAACTTGCTTCAGAACCTATTTATTTTGGGGGGTGATCTGCTCAGAATACCATTGTGAACAAAAATAACAGTTCAGTACACCTTCAAAATTAACCATGCAAATGATCGGTTATACTAAGTGTGTGTTCAACATGTTAATCATGTACCCAATTTATATACTAATCACATATCCCAGTTACTATTATTTACACCATTTCCAAAAGGGTGTTCTACTGTTAATAGGTGTTATGTGAAGAAATGGTTGTAGAATAATTTTGAGAACATTGAGTTAAACAAAGTTGAGCTGCAAAATGGTTAATGGGCGTGTGAGTTCAGGGAGATGGAACTGTCCAAGGTACACACCCTGAAGTGAGGGTCTTCATTGCCCCTTGTAAGGAGTTTTCTGGAATAGGTAATAATGTTCTCTGCCCCCATCAGTCAGAGAACAGGCCTCCATCCTAGGCTTCTCTGTTCAAATGATTCATCCTGAGATGTTCATTGGGGGAATGACACAGTCAAAGGAGGAGATGAGGTGACTCATGGTTCCAGGTTGTTCTGTGCCTAACATCCTTGGTTTTGCAGGCTTCCATGTTCCCTGGGAGGTCCTTCACGTCCCTCTATGACCCTCACTTCCCCTTCGGACAGGCAGGGTTTGGCTGGCAACTAAGAACATTGACTAATGCAGAACTGAAACGAGTTTCTTTATCACCAGGCTCTCAGAACATTTAATGTGCTAGTTTGCATTGTGATTCTCTAAAAGGTGCTTTGCTCCAGAAGCTCTGCCTTCACACTCCTTTCCATCTTCCCCACAACATCTTTTAGGGTTGGTGTTCCATGGAGCACCCGGATGGAAATGCTAATTTAGTAAGTCAGTACTTAGCTAAATCAGAAGACACCTTGGTGGTACGGAAGAGCTCATTTAACTGAAGAAGATTTTCTTCCTGCTCTATAGGATATCCAGGATCTCATAGATTATGCTCTTATCATGGATTCATACTGAATCTTTCTCTAGAGGACCATCATTGGCCTCATGTACACTGCCTCCTCTATATATCCTCTGTGCTGGCAGTGAGACCCTGGGACTGCAGTGGATGTTGTGAAACACTTTGGAGGAGCCAAACTACATCTTATTTTCATCCAACCCATTACATTTGCTTAATGACTTAGGTCAACTGGTAAGCAATGAGGTCATTCATAATTAATTTTGCTGTTCATTATAGCCAATTATTTTAACCACTGGATCATTTGTATTTTTATACAATCTGCAGTCTTTCAGGAACATACAAAAGCTTAATGGGTTGTATAATGTGCTATCCCTGATCCATGATTAACATACAGTTTAATGAGTACAATTCTAAGAACTCACTTGAAACTTTAGGATCCGCTTCTTCTGCAAAAGAAGGTTCTGGAAAGAAAAGTTGGTAACGGTAATGGGTTTTGAATGTTTTAAGTGGAAAGTTATTCTTACATCAATGAGACTCTCCTTTTAAGCGAAAGCAACCCCTTTGCACACAGCCATGCTGCGATGTTAGTGAGTAGGGGTGGCACTAGGAGCTTAATAACAATGCCAATTTCTGGTTTCTGGTTCGAGATATCCTGATTCAGTAGGTCCAGGGTGCATGAGGCATAGGCTTTTCCAACAATGTTCCAGGAAGTTTTGACACTGGGGTGGTGGCTCACACTTTAGGAAATATTCAACGTGTTCTTTTGAGGTTTGAGTGTGCAGGGAACTGGCTTTCCCAGCTGAGGAATATGGAGGCCAAGGCATGGTTCAGGGTCACCTGAGCATAGTGTCTGTCTCTGGTTTCTCTCTCTGGAGGAGCAGGTGACCTCACTAAGGCTGAGCCAGGAGATCCCAATATTTGTGAACATTTCCTGAATCCAGGCATACAGATTGTTAGCGGGAAGTTTTGTCTGGAATTCTCTGTGTGGAAGACTATGGCAAAGCAAAAACTGGGTCTTCCAAGTTCTGGCAAATCTTACTTTCTGTGATGCTGTCTCCAACACTTGGCAGTGGACCCTCTTTACCAGAAGCTGTACTGAGGAATGCTGGACCTGCTCCTGTCTCTGTGGCTACTATATTTCTAATAATTTCCTGTATCCTTGGCTAAGTATACCAAGCACTTAATCCAGTCTGATAGGCAGGTGAATGTGTGTGTGCCTGAAATGCTAGGGAGTCAAATAATGGATGGCTTTTATCTTACTCCAGTTCTCAACCACGTTGAAGTGCCAGGGGAAAGGTGACAAGATCATTTATTCAGTCCCTTAACAATTTCCAAGTATTTGGCTATGCTTCTTACCAGTGACTGAGCAGTTACTCAACCTTTGAAATTTTCTCAGCTGAAAGATAGCACAATAATAGTATTTCCCTTTTAGGGCTCTTGGTAAGATTAAATGAGATAAAGCATGTAAAGTATTTAACGTGATTCCAGACATATGGGACTCAAAAAATGTTAACCATCTCTTTTCCTCCTCTTCTCTCTCTCACCTCACCCTTCTCCCTCTCTACCCTCTACTCCTTTCTCCTAAGTGACAGGCAGCTTTAGAATTTCTATTTAGAAAGAAGTATTAGGTTTTGCAACTAGGTTGGAGGGTGAAGAGGAGAGGGCTGAAAAATTGTTTTAAGATTGAGTTTGCCAAGTGCAGTTTCCCTTGGATTATGTGTTTATTTGGGGTGGCTGAGGACGGAACAGTATGAAATCCAGAAACTGTCTCTTGGCTCCACCAGGTACTATGCCAAGGGCCTGGGGAGAGACAAAGCAATGGAGACATTCTCTTTTCTAGAGGAATATGATCTAGGGAGACAGCTGTGGTTTGATTAGTTACTCTCTATATAAGGCAACTTGAGAGACATTTGTGGTTTGGTTAGCTACACTCTATATAAGGCAAATTATATTGCTTATGTTAGAACAGAGGTACCTTGGCCATAGGAGCACAGAGGAAGGAGCAATTAATTCTTGGACAATGTGTTATGGCTATATTCAGAATCAGAAAAAAGAATGCTGGTCCACTAAAAATAACAACACATCATGTGTATAGTGCATCAAGTAGATTATTAGGGAGAATGTAAGCAAAGACAATACTGTATATATCAAAGTACATCTACAGGATCTGGAAAAAAGTGGTAGTTGGAAGGATCTGAAGAGCTTCTCCCCTAGGGCACAGTTCTGATTTCATGCACAAACCTTGTTAAGAGAGTTCTGCTCTTATGCAGAAGTAGTGAAGGTGAGAAATACCAGGGGAAACCAGCGTTTGCCTTTAGTCATAGGCAATAAATTGTGTGGAAAATGCCAATTTCAAAATTCCTCCTTTCTACATGATTCAATGTGAGTAAGACAGAATCATTGTTGTTGGCTATAAAATCCATCTCAAAGACTCAAAAATCATTAATGTCCAATAATACTGACTTGTTTTCTGTTGAATCTGAGTCTCGCAGGTCCTATAAGTCTTCCCTTTGGCAGAAAATTCAATAATTTGTTATCACTGAAGGTAAAGTAGTCTCAAAAATGTTTAGTTAGGTTTTGGCGATGTACACCTTTAGTCCATAAAATGTTGGTTCTATCCTCATAGTTCTTTATGGAGAATTAATTAAGTTTCTTGTTCCTAAAATTTACAACTTGACTTTGTTTCTTTTAGAAGTCTGGTGGGAATTCTCATTTATTTTTGGTCTTCACTTTATGGAAACATTTTCTATGTTAAGAATTGCAGAATGGAGAACCATAGGCCAAGAAGGCTATGATACCACAAGTTTTTCTAGCAACTATTATTATTATTTTTTAATGAAAATAAGATTGGCAACATCAAAACCTGACAGAATTTTTAAGTTTTCATTTGGGGAAAAAAAAGTACTGATTTTCGGACACCATGCTCATATCTCAAACTATTCTTTTTAAAAAAATGTTTGTTTATTTTGAGAGAGAGAGAGAGAGAGAGAGAGCAAGGGAGGACAGAGAGAGAAGGAGAAAGAGAATCCCAAGTAGGTTCCGTGCTGTCAGCACAGAGCCCGGCTCAGGGCTTGATCCCACAACCACCGAGATCATGACCTGAGCCGATATCAAGAGTCAGATGCCCAACTGACACAGCCACCCAGGTGCCCTTCAAACTATTCTTTACTGAACAACAAACGCTGTGTTGTCCAGCAGTCAAAAATCTCATGATATAATGATATTCAGTGGGAAAAGCTCACAGAACTTGTAAGCATAAAGCTCTTTTGAGAGAACCAGAGGAAATTGCATTTTTAATGGCCTCAAAATGCAAACAATAGAATGTAGCCTCATTAGTTTGAGAGATATTTCGATTTAGATACAGAGTTGAGTATGTTTAAACTTGAGGGATTTTTAAGAGGCTTGATTCAAGGTGCTTCTCTGAGACGGACCTTGTTGGACGGTGTCAGCTTTGACTGACGAGGCGCAATTGGTGTGACACTCAGTGTGGTCCAGGCTGCTGATTTCCTTCTGTCCATGCACTTAGAAATTAGAATTACTTTCGTGAAAATAGCGTATTTGGAAAACAGAAGAGGTAAAATCAGAGGGAGACAGTGGCATATTTTTAATGCTTTGCAAGTAATAATAAATGCTACGGGAGAGACCAGTCCTACCTCCTTAATATTCTTTCCTCCAAACATTTTTTTAATGTTTATTTATTTTTGAAAGACAAAGAGAGAGAGACAGAGTGTGAGCAGGGGAAGGGCAGAGAGAGAAGGAGACAGAGAACCTGAAGCAGGCTCTAAGCTCTGAGCTGTCAGCACAGAGCCTGACATGGGGCTCGAACCCATGAACCATGAGATCATGACCTGAGCCAAAGTCAGACACTCAACCAACTGGGCCACCCAGGAACCCCAATATTCTTTCCTTCAGATTCTACGTCTGTCCTGTTTATACTGCCTGCCTCCTTCTTCCCTACTGGACACTGGACAGAAGGGGAACCCGGTTAATCAGATTCTTTCTCTTTAGATTTGAATGGAGGAAGCTGGGTCAGAGAATGGCCGGTGCTGAACTGAAATGTTCCACAGTATCTGGGGCTACAGGAAAAAGTGTGTGTCTATGGGACGTTATGAAATTATAGGGGAGCTGAGAAGCCATGAGAAAGCTTAGAAAGGTGGACACATACACCCCAGGGAATGGAATAGCCCTGTCTCAAAAAGCAGACTCAGTTCTCCTGATGTCTGGGACATGCTGGGTGTTGGGCAGTGGAGGGTAGCCAGTTTCTACGTATGGTTTTTGAGGAGGCCTTGACATAACTTTGCTTACAGCTTGGCTCAGGGATTATTTTGTACACCCCTGAATCTTTACAAACACCCCTGCTACAGTGTTTGCCTGGTGTGATTATGCCTCTGGTATTTACAACTACAAAAGCCCAACCAGAACGGAAATGGGGTCAATAGTTCTGTAGCTTCTCCTTATAAAACATACTGTTTTATACATATTCATGAGTTTTATGGAAGTTATTTGTAGCACTGAAAGTGAAGGCAGGGGTGGCCTTTCAAAACAGAAAGGGAAAATTCTCTTCTGTTGGAATTAAGGAGTCAACTCATTCAATGACCTTTCAGGGTAGTCCACCCAAAGCAAATCAGGCCATCTGCCTTTGTATGTAAGACCCAGTCCAATGTGTTGGTGAGCCTGACGTTCTGTCAGGGGGACCAAAGTCATATCTACAGCAAACAGAGAATAGTTCAAGGCAAGGGGTGATTACATGCTACATTGTGTGGTACTGAGTACGTGTGTATTAGATCTGAGGAGGGGAGGTCAGGACAGACTGGAGTCTTGGAGATAATTGAGAGAGGCAGGAGGTGAACTGCAAGAAAGAGGGTTCAGTCTCCCTGCAAAGAGCAGGCAGCGAGCAGAGGTGCATCAGCGTGTCAGCCAGTGTGAGGAGGTAGGAAGGAATCTTGTGTGAGGGTTCCACATGCAAGTGAATGCTGAATGTCTCTGCAGCTGGGACCCTGGCTCACCTCATAGCTCTGGTCCATCTTGGAAAACAAAACAGAGAAGAAAATACATCAGAAATGACAAAAGGCATGACATGGCTAAGCATGAAACAAATGTCCTAAGGAAGAGTTCTTTATGATCCAGAGGGTGCCGGAGTGATATGAACACCCTGAGAAACGGTGGGCAGGAGAGTGTCTTTGAGGCAGGGCTGGTGAAGCCAGTGGGCCAGATGAGACGTGTGAAACCAGGCTTGTAGTGACACACAATGGTGGTTCTCGACCTTGTTTTGGTGATGAGAGCTTTTACTTACCAAGAGATATTAAGGGAAGGCTCAGTAAACAAAATGGCTGAAAACGATTAGTTCTGGGTGGAAAAGAGTTGCGGGTCTGGGGCCGTGCCCCTTGCCCTATCCCCAGGCCTGTCCACAGCACTTGGGTGCTCCTCTGGGAGCTGCTTGAGAACCCAGAGTGATAGGGAGTAGGGATGTAGGACCAGCTGGAGCACAGCTGCACTGGAAGCTTTCTGCGGGGTGAGCTGGTATGGGGAGGGGGCAAGGAAAGGAGACCAAACAGGTGACTAGGAGGCGTCCCGGGGTGAGGTGCCGAGGGTCTGGGAGTGCAGGAGACAGTTGCCTGTCCTGCTTCTCACGGCTTTCTCCAAACTACCATTGTATTTTCTACTGCTCCTTGACTTTCATTTCTAGCACTGGGGCTCAGAGCCCACTTTGGAATACTGAGTGAGGAGTTTTCAGCCTGTTCCTAAATTGCAATCCTTATGCCGGGAATAAAGAAACATTAATAGGCGAGCAGTGCTTAATTCTCAGGGTTCACCTCATAGGTGTTCCTTCTAGAAGCATACCTGTCTTTCTTCTTCCAGATGTAAGCTGCCTTTTATGTATTTCTGACATTCTACGGTTTCCTGCTTAGGAAGAAAGTGTGCTTCCCAGGGGGTTATATTAAATTGAACTGATTGTCAGGCAGCATTGAAGAGTTCCAAGAAAAAAGAAGGCAGGCCATATTCATCTCTCTAGCTCTTTATGTTCATGTACAATTTTTTTTTTTTTGCTTCCGAATTAAGTTTCTATTGGTTTTGTCCAGTTAGCCCAGCTTCCCATCCTAAAACACAGAGCCACTTGACCTGATTTCCATGAGTGGTGATGTGACAATGACACATCCCCTAAGCAGGGGGCACTGATGGATTCACCCATTTATCAACGTCCATATTCTTCATTAACCAAGCTGAGCTGATTGAAATATCTTAGCAACCAATCCGCACTTGCCTGTATGAAGTAATTTGGTGAATGGGAAAATAATGTTGGTCTATAATGAAAGACTAATATCTGAGGCTCAGACAGTGAGTTCTTAAGTGGTCAGGTTTACATTGTCGTCAAGAACCTAGTTAAGGAAATCCATTTACTAAAAAGTAGGAAAGGACAAAAAAAAAAAAAAAGAAGAAACAAACAAAACAAAAAATAAAAAAATAAACCCAAACAACCCTGACCTTTTAAGATGGTCATTCTTTTCTCTTCAAATACCAAGTTCCCTTATGAAATTAAAAGGGGGGAAAACACTAAACTGGACCAAATACTTCTAAGTAAACTGTCTGAAGCACAATTCTGACTGTGCTGTTCCCCTGCTCAAAAACTATCCAGAATATAAATTCAGGCCTCTCTCTGGCTTGGCTCAGGCCTGCCTTGCCAGCCTCAAGTCCATCTGTTGACCTCCCAAAGACAATCCCCATTTCTTAGGCATAGCACTAAGTCTCACCTCTGTACCTTTGCTCTTGAAAGTCTTGAGCCACTAGAACACCTCTGCTGTCATCCTGCTGGAACCCTATAGAAACTCCATGGTCTGCAAAGCTATCTACACATTCAACGCAATTCCAATCAAAACTGCACCAGCATTCTTCTCGAAGCTAGAACAAGCAATCCTAAAATTCATATGGAACCACAAAAGGCCCCGAATAGCCAAAGTCATTTTGAAGAAGAAGACCAAAGCAGGAGGCATCACAATCCCAGACTTTAGCCTCTACTACAAAGCTGTCATCATCAAGACAGCATGGTATTGGCACAAAAACAGACACATAGACCAATGGAATAGAATAGAAACCCCAGAACTAGACCCACAAACGTATGGCCAACTCATCTTTGACAAAGCAGGAAAGAACATCCAATGGAAAAAAGACAGTCTCTTTAACAAATGGTGCTGGGAGAACTGGACAGCAACATGCAGAAGAATGAAACTAGACCACTTTCTCACACCATTCACAAAAATAAACTCAAAATGGATAAAGGACCTGAATATGAGACAGGAAACCATCAAAACCCTAGAGGAGAAACCAGGAAAAGACCTCTCTGACCTCAGTCGTAGCAATTTCTTACTTGACACATCTCCAAAGGCAAGGGAATTAAAAGCAAAAATGAACTACTGGGACCTCATGAAGATAAAAAGCTTCTGCACAGCAAAGGAAACAACCAACAAAACTAAAAGGCAACCAACAGAATGGGAAAAGATATTTGCAAATGACATATCAGACAAAGGGCTAGTATCCAAAATCTATAAAGAGTTCACCAAACTCCACACCCGAAAAACAAATAACCCAGTGAAGAAATGGGCAGAAAACATGAATAGACAGTTCTCTAAAGAAGACATCCATATGGCCAACAGGCACATGAAAAGATGTTCAACGTCACTCCTCATCAGGGAAATACAAATCAAAACCACACTCAGATATCACCTCACGCCAGTCAGAGTGGCCAAAATGAACAAATCAGGAGACTATAGATGCTGGCGAGGATGTGGAGAAACGGAACCCTCTTGCACTGTTGGTGGGAATGCAAACTGGTGCAGCCACTCTGGAAAACAGTGTGGAGATTCCTCAAAAAATTAAAAATAGACCTACCTTATGACCCAGCAGTAGCACTGCTAGGAATTTACCCAAGGCATACAGGAGTACTGGTGCATAGGGGCACTTGTACCCCAATGTTTATAGCAGCACCCTCAACAATAGCCAAATTATGGAAAGAGTCTAAATGTCCATCAACTGATGAATGGATAAAGACATTGTGGTTTATATACACAATGGAGTACTACGTGGCAATGAGAAAGAATGAAATATGGCCCTTTGTAGCAACGTGGATGGAACTGGAGAGTGTGATGCTAAGTGAAATAAGCCATACAGAGAAAGACAGATACCATATGTTTTCACTCTTATGTGGATCCTGAGAAACTTAACAGAAACCCGGGGGGGGGGGGAAGAAAAAAAAAAGAGGTTAGAGAGGGAGAGAGCCAAAGAATAAGAGACTCTTAAAAACTGAGAACTGGGGCGCCTGGGTGGCTCAGTCGGTTAAGCGTCCGACTTCAGCCCGGGTCACGATCTCACGGTCCGTGAGTTCGAGCCCCGCGTCGGGCTCTGGGCTGATGGCTCAGAGCCTGGAGCCTGCTTCCGATTCTGTGTCTCCCTCTCTCTCTGCCCCTCCCCCATTCATGCTGTGTCTCTCTCTGTCTCAAAAATAAATAAACGTTAAAAAAATTTTTTTTAATAAAAAAAAAAAACCAGAACTGAGGGTTGATGGGGGGTGGGAGGGAGGGGAGGGTGGGTGATAGGTATTGAGGGCACCTTTTGGGATGAGCACTGGGTGTTGTATGGAAACCAATTTGACAATAAATTTCAAAAAAAAAAAAAAAAGAAACTCCATGGTCTGGTTTATGGCCACTATCCCCTTTTGTGAACACTCTCCCTCAGCATCCCTGAAAGAGGTGCCCTCCTACCTTCCTTTAGAGGTTTAAACTGAACTTATAGGACATTACCCCCCCCCCCCCCCCCCCGCCTCCTGTCCCCTCTTTCTTTAAAGATCTTTGGATGCAGGACTAATAAACGCTATGCATAACTCGTTTTTCCCTATGGTGGAGATACATTGATGACTGGTGAGGAAAGCATGGGCTTTGGGATCAGGTGATTTGAATTTAAATTTTAGCTTCACCACCTAATACATGGGCTTAGGCAAAGTCTATTTCTGCCCTGTGCCTCTATGTCATCTGCTAAACGGGGATTGCATTAACTACGTCGCAGGGTGGTTGAGAAGCTGTGAGAGATCAGGAAGTGAAGTTCAAGCTTGGCGCCTGACTTCTAGTAGATGCTTACTGAATGCTAGTTTGCTTTTGTATACTCTGTGTCATTTAGTATAGTCCCTGGCAGTGTTAAGGTGCTCAGTAACGTATTCCAAATTGAATTAAATTGAGTAGGGATTAGATTTGTGACCTTGCCAGCAACATTAACTCTTTTCAGACCTCTTAGTACTTCCTAGTGCAGCTATTTTTTTAAAGTTTTAATTTAAATTCCAGTTAGATAACACAGTGTAATATTAGTTTCAGGTGTACCATATAGTGATTCAACACTTACATACAACATCTGGTGCTCATTACAGCAAGTGCCCTCCTTAATCCCCAACATTTGTTTAACCCATTTCCCACCCACCTCCCCTCAGTAACTCATCCCTTTGCTCATTTGTTTTGTTTCTTAAATTCCCCATATGAGAAAAATCATATGGTATTTTTCTTCCTTTGACTTTTTTTTCTTAGCATTATGCCCTCTAGCTCCATCCATGTCATTGCAAATGGCAAGATTTCATTTTTTATGGCTGAGCAATATTCCATTGTACATATGTATACACACACACACATACCACATCTTTTTTATCCATTCATCAGTTGATGGACACTTGGGCCATTTACATAATTTGGCTATTGTTGATAATGCTGCTATAAATACAGGGGTGTATGTATCCCTTTGAATTAGTATTTTTCGGGGTAGCTGAGTGGCTTAGTTGGTTAAGCATCTGACTCTTGGTTTCGGCTTAGGTCATGATCTCATGGTTTGTGGGTTTGAGCCCAGAATCTTGTTGTGTGCCTACAGTGTGGAGTCTGCTTGGGACTCTCTCTCTCTCTCTCTCTCTCTCTCTCTCTGCCCCTTCCCTGCTCATGCTTTCTCTCTCTCAAAATAAAATAAATAAAGTAAATATTTAATAAAATAAATTAGTATTTTTATATTCTTTGGGTAAATACTGAATAGTGTGATCGCTGGATCATAGGGTAGTTCTATTTTTAACTTTTTGAGGAAACTTCTTACTGTTTTCCAGAGTAGCGGCACCAATTTGCATTCCCACCAATAGTGCAAGAGGGTTACCCTTTCTCCACATCCTTGCCAATATCTGTTATTTTGTGTGAGGTGATACTTCATTGTAGTTTTTTGATTTATTTCCCTGATGATCAGTGATGTTGAACATGTTTTCATGTGTCTGTCGGCCATCTGTATGTCTTCTTCAGAAAAATGCCTATAAATGTCTTCTGCCCATTTTTAAACTGGATTTTTGTTTTTTGGTGTTGAGTTTTCTAAGTTCTTTATATATTTTGGATACTAATCCTTTATCAAGTATGTCATTTGCAAATGTATTCTCCCATTCCATAGGTTGCCTTTTGGTTTTGTTGATTATTTCCTTTACTGTGCAGAAGCTTTTAATTTTGATGACATCCCAATAGTTTATTTTTTGTTTTATTTCCCTTGTCTTAGAAGACATATCTAGAAAAAAGTTGCTATGGCTGATGTCAAAAAGGTTACTACTTGTGTTCTTCTCTAGGATTTTTATGGTTTCATGTCTCACATTCAGGTCTTTAATCCGTTTTAAGTTTATTTTTGTGTATGACATAAGAAAACGGTCCAGTTTCATTCTTTAGCATGTTGCTTAGTGCATCTAAGTAATAATTTGCAAAAAAGACTAGAAAGCAAAAAACTATGTTTTACATTTTTTGTAAGGTAGAGTCCCATTCACTGGGGTAAAGCATCCAAACAGAAAACATAATGAGGTCATTTTCTCCTGCATCCTCCTTCCGTCCCTAGAGGCTAGGGTCTTTTCTGTAGAGAAATGTTGATGGCTTCTGAGCCTATCTGATGGTAGAACCCATGAATGGTGTGTTGGATGGTTGTGGTTAGAGCCGGAAGACATGGAGAGCAGGTACTGATGTGTACGTGGGCTCTATGGTGGTATAAAGCCTCTTGCCTCAGTGGCCCTGGCTTCCTGACCTTGTCCGGATAAGGATCATAAAACACTGATAAGACGTCTCTAAAGTGCCTAAAGTATAAAACACCTGCCCTCACCTAGAGACGTTCTTACATTTTATTGTTAGCTGTTTCTATACTGAGATTTTTAAATCGTAAGTGCATACTTGTCTTGGATAGATTTTCTGATTTTAAAAAAGTACTACTTGTTCACTGTAGACAGTTTGACAAGTACAGAAGAGCACAATGGCATACCTAAGTTTTAACACAATTTTTATTTTTAAAATAATTTTTTAAAGTTTATTTATTCATTTTGAGAGAGAAAGAGAGAGTGTGAGCAGGTGAGGGGCAGAGAGAGCGCGCGCGCGAGAGAATCCCAAGCAGTCAGTCTCTACAGGGTCAACTCAGAGCCCGACTTGGGACTTGAACTTGCATAACTGTGAGATCATAACCTGAGTCAAAATCAAGAGTCAAATGCTTAACTGACTGAGCCTCCCAGGCACCCCTAAATAATTTTGAGTTTAAGAAATAATTACATACTGTAAATGGTGTTTTGTAGACTATGTTTGCATCTAAACAATTTATTATGTTCATTTTCCTGTGTCAATTAATTTTCTACAACACCAAGTTAATAGCTGCCTTGGGGCACCTGTCTGGCTCCAGTCTGTAGAGCATGTGACTCTTGATCTTGTGAGTTCGAGCCCCATGTTGGGTGTAGAGATTACTTAAAAATAAAATTTTAAAAAAAGTTAATAGCTACCTAGTATTCTATCACATAAAGGTTCTGAGTTTTACTTTATTTCTTAGTGTTGGAAATTTTTAATAATGATGAAATAATATATGTATCTATATCTCTAGCTCTATATCATCTACATCTACATCTATATTCTTTTTGGGTAAATTCCTAGAAAAAGGATTGATAAATTTAGGGTATGTTTAAATGTGGCCAAATTATGGGCTCCTGGGTGGCTCAGTTGGTTGAGCGTCTGACTTAGGCTCAGGTCATGATCTCATGGTTCGTGAGTTTGAGCTCCACTTCAGGCTCTCTGCTGACAGCTCAGATCCTGGAACCTGCTTCAGATGCTGTGTCTCCCTCTCTCTGACTCTCCCCTGACCATGCTCTCTTTCTCTCTCAAAGAATGAATAAACATTAAAAAAAATTTAAAAAATAAATGTGGTCAAATTCCAACATCTGTACCAATTTTCATCGTTTTTCTGCTTAACATGTTATTACAATTTTGTTAGTATTGTCAGTTGTACTGTAAAACTTTCTTGTGTGTGATATTTTGCACATCTAATGTTTTCTTAGATTAAAATCCTTAAAAATACAATTGTATCAAAAATATAAACATTTTTAAAGCTTTCCCCCATATTGCCAAATTTTTTTCTAGAAAGGTTGTTTATTCTTACCTCCATTAATAAGAATTCCACTTCGTTCTCAAGATGCTTGCCAGCATGTAACTTATTATTGGAAGAAAATCTTTTCTAACTAGACAGTTCAAGAACTATAGTTCTATATTTGATTTGTATTTCTTTGATTGCTAATGAGGTTGAACATAACTTTGTGTGTTGTTATCAGCCTTAAGGTCAGTATAGTAGCTCAGCTTTACCAGTAGTTAAAAAAATATTAGAATTAGACCATAGCACTTCTTAGCTTAATTAGCTTTAATACCATAAATCAATAACTATATCAATTACCGACTACCTGTGAGACCCCTGCCACAGAAAGAATGCAGCAAATGGGAAGAGGTGAATTACTGTCTCTAAGAAGTTGACCTGCTGGAGAGATAATGCAGATATATATAAATAGATCATTTAAAATGAGAAATCCTAGGGGTACCTGAGTAGCTCAGTAGGTTAAGCCTCCAACTTGAGTTCAAGCCCCACATCAGGCTCTGTGCTGACAGCTCAGAGCCTGGAGACTGCTTCAGATTCTGTGTCCTCTTCTGCCTCTACTCCTTCCCTGGTCACGCTCTCTCTGTCTCTCTCAAAAATGAGTAGACATTAAAAATAAAATGGGAAATCTTATATATTTTTTTTATTTAATATTGATAGTATCTAAAAGAACATGTGATAAATATTTGATAAAAAGGATTTGGTGCTACCAACAACAAATAGCATAGATCCAATGAAACCATTAAGACAAAGATTAAAGAATGGACTTTACCTTAAGCTTGAAAAAAAATTGCTAATTACAATGTTGGCAGCTTGAGGGAAATGTGAAGGTTCATGTAGCTGTCATTCGTTAGAGAAAGGATGTGTGCAAGTTTGTTGTAAAGGATGAAATCTTTCTAGTACTGTACTAGCCCAAGAATTCTCCCATAGGTCTTTCTATAAGAAACACTGAACCACATAATGAACAGTGTCTTTGAGAGAATTTTATTGAAAGTTCAGTCTCCACATGACCATTTCTGACAGTAACAACAACAAAAAACAGTCCTTAGTACTTCTGAGGGAAGAAAGATTTATACCTTTCAAATAATCTGATTTAGTACAGGAGTACAAACTTGAGAGTGTAGAATCAGAATAACCAGCATAAATCTTTGGCCAAGCCATTTCAAAGTCAGTTGTTTCAAATGGTATTTTGACAGACACTGAACCAATGATTGAAGGTGATTAAAGAAGACAAAACAAGATCATTAATGTCCATCAACACAAAGTATAGGTATTCAGTTATTGATCAAAATTAGTTTTCTGCATTTCATTTATTCATTTATGGATTCAATAATGTTTTACAAGTCCAAGATACTGAGCTAAGGACTGCTCTACAGGAGATCATAATTTGGGAGGAGACAAACAGTTCAAACATAATATGGTAAAACTATTGTAATAGCAATAAATGCAAACTGCAAAGTAAAAGTAAGCCTGCATATCTATATACATGATGTCAGTAAAGGTTTCTGAGTGGGAGTGACATTTGACTGAAGTTTGCAAAGCTGAATAAGAATTCATCAGGTGGAAAAAATGAAAAGGCCTTCTAGGCAAAAGCACAGATGTATAAAAATACAAGGAGTGTTGGAAGAAGAGAAGTAGACTATTGGGGTCAGGGTATAGAGTATAAGGGGGTGGGGAATGTATTCAAAAGCCAGGACGGGTGGGCTTTATCTTCTAGACCTGTACATCCAGTAAGGTCATCGCTAGTCACATGAAGCTACGTTTAAACTAATTAGAATTAAACATAATTACACATTCGTTTCCTCAGTTGCACTAGCCACATTTCAAGTGCTCAGCAGCTGCAAGTAGCTAGTGGCAGCCATATCAGAGAGCACAAATATAGAAATTTTCATTATTGCAGCAAGTTCTTTTGGAGAGTACTGCTATGGACCATGGCATTGAAAGACTTGAGCAGCAACACAATGTGACCAGACCAGTGTCTTAGATGTAGATTAAATTGAGGAAGGAAGTTCTGAGGGTAAAGTTGAGAGAAGATGAGTGACAACCGGAATGGAGAAATGGGCTCAATCTAAGACATTTGGAAGGTAAAAGCAATATGACCAATTAGATGGATGAGGATGAATAATTAAAAGTAACAAAGAGGGGCACCTGGGTGACTCAGTCGGTTAAGAATCTGACTCTTGATTTCAGGTCAGGTCATGATCTCAAGGTTCATGGGATCCAGCCCTGCACTGGGCTTTGTGCTGACAGTGCAGAGCCTGCTTGGGATTCTCTCTCTTCCCCTCTCTCTCTGCCCCTCCCCAGCTCATGCACTCTGTCTTTGTCTCAAAATAAACTTAAAAAAAAAAATAACAATGATATTTTATGGCTTGATGGGGTATGAAAGTGATACCACTCATGCAAATCGGGAATAGATGATGAAGTCTGCTGAAAAAAACAATAGGTTGAGTGTTGGACATGTTGTAGCTGAGATACCTATGTGATCTCCACATGAACAGTTTAATGCTCACAAAAGAGGGCACACCTTGCAGAGAAATATGGAATTTTTCTTCAGTATATAAGTATGTTCACCATATAATAGCTAACAAGGATATAGGGCTTATAGTGCCAGGCACTGTTCCAAGTGCTTTGCATATAGTTTAGCTCCTATAATCTCCCCTATAACTGCATGAGGTTGGACTTACTATTATATTGCTATTTTATTTTTTAAATTTTTTTAACGTTTATTAATTTTTGAGACAGAGAGAGACAGAGCATGAACGGGGGAGGGTCAGAGAGAGGGAGACACAGAATCTGAAACAGGCTCCAGGCTCTGAGCTGTCAGCACAGAGCCCGATGCGGGGCTCAAACTCACGGACCGCGAGATCATGACCTGAGCCGAAGTCAGCCGCTGAACCGACTGAGCCACCCAGGCACCCCTTATATTGTCATTTTATAGGACAAGGAAGTTGAGGCACAAAGAGGTTATATAATTTATTGCCCAAGCTCCCACTGGTAAGTGATGGAGTTGAGATTTGAACTCAGACAAATTAGTTCATAAAAAATCCATACACAAAGAATAATGTGACAGACTACAAAGGCAGGTGAATTTGAATAATTATGGGGGAAATACCATGAAATTCTAAAAATTAAATGACATTTAGTTGCATAATAAAGGCACCTTTTTGAGAAAGCATGAAGTAGAATAATTTGGAGCTAATTAAAACATTTAAAACCCACGACTGCTGATTATGTAGTATTGGCTGAAACCATGGGAGTAATTTATTTGCCAAGGAAGAAAGTGAAGGTGGGGAGGAAAGAGGACCTAGAACAGAACCTTGGAGAATACTGATATTCAGGAAGTGGTTGAAGGGTCAGCAAATGAGACCAAGAACCAGGAAGGAGTGACATGTTAGAAACCAACACCTATAGAAGAAATCATCTATCAAAGAGGAAAGGCCAATGAGAAGAGTTCAATTATAATAAAGCCTGAAAAAGGTTTTCAGGGACTTCCTAAGCTCCCTGAATAGTTTCCATGGTACAGATATATGGTGCGGGAGCCAAAAGTCAGAGTGAGAAATGCACAGAATATGAAGAGTATAGGCAAGACTTCCAGAAATTTGATGGTGAGGAGGAAAAAGGTGGGGTTCTAGGCATAAATAGCCTTAAATATTAACGTGTATATAGAAAAGTCCCTGTCTCCATCTCTCTGAGGAAATGGGCCTCAGAATTCTAATCTACTGGAATTTCTGGAATTCCTAATGCTTATAGGAAAGATATAGACTAATTTATGTGATCTCCTATGAACACATAGCTAAGCTTTTAGTCTATAGCTTTTCTCAGAAAACAGCTTCATAGTAGCTCAAATGCTTGAACAAGGACTTCATTGAAACCATGGAGTCTTGAAACTTAAGGAAGGTCCAGGCAATATATAATTATCTTACATTCAGCATTTGTACTTTAACTTGTGAGAACTGACAAGGAGGATCATGACGTACCAATTTGGCACTTTGCTGATGTGAGAATTTTAACTGTGCATGCTGAGGCTGCTAAGAAGGTGTTCATCACTTAGCTGGTTGGTGAACCTATCATATAGCCCAGTATCTACCCCCATCCCACCCAGTCTTTCTCCTCCCCTGTCATATGAAGTCTTTAAAGATGCTGTTTTTTTTTTTTTATGAACAAATGGTCATCAAATAAGAGATAAAACTTGAAAAGACAGTTTTCTAGCAGTAGTATCCAGACTATATGTGTCTAAATGCAAATGGAGTTTAGGAGATAGTCAGGAACCTGAACCTACTTTCATGATTTTGACCTTCTGGAAGTTATGGGAATATATCCTTAATAGATGTTATAAGTCCCTGGACCAAATAAGTAGGGTGACTGTATCCCAGCCTGCCTGGAATATTCTTGATTGTTGTTGAGTTGGCAGAATATTTAATAGTGTTTTCTTTCTCTCTCAAAATATTCCTGGTATGATAAATTATAAGGTCATGATACACACTAGTAATATTACAATGAATTTAATTAGATTATGAGGAAGGAGAGAGGGTGGACAGTGGTATCAGGGAAGGCTTTGTAGGTGCAGCCTTGAAAAGTGGACAGATTTTCAAAGAGGAACAGAAGGGAGGGATGGCATTCTTGCTGGGGCATGATAAAAGTATAGAAGTGCTTGCCTCACAGAAGACAAATTATCTTGAATTCTTCTTCAAAACACATTCCTATAAACCCTACCAAAGCTAGGGGCACCTGGGTGGCTCAGTCAGTTAAGTGTCTGACTCTGTTTTGGCTCAGGTAATGAATCATGATCAGGTCATGGTTGTGAGATTGAGCCCCTCTTGGGCTCTGCACTGGGTGTGGAGCCTGCTTGAGATTCTCTCTCTCCCTTTCCTTCTTCCCTTCCCAGTGTGCATGTGTGCACAAATTCTCTCTCTCTCAAAAAAATAATAAAAATTAAAAACCCAATGAAACCTAAAGAAGTTAAAATGAAAAGCAGAAAGCACCCAATATCCTCCATGAGACCACTGCCTTATTTTTAGCCATCTAGTTCTAAATATTTTAAAGGTGTTTGTTAATATTTGCACATTTTAAAAATTGTTTTCTGTAAGGAATACTATTGGGCAGTAACATTGCATCACGATGGCACCCACCTCAACTTCTTCAGCCCATTCTTAGATTCCAGTCTTTCAGAAGTTGTAGGAATTACAGCTTCCCTAGCTAGCTAAAAGGGGGGTTTGGAAAGAGGAAATAAACTTAATTTAAACCATAGAGTGTTTGAAGGTTTCCTCCCCATTGTAATTATAAGAATTATATTTAATATTTATGTAACAGATATTCACATCTTGTTGGGAAAACAACTCCCTTCACAGAAGGTGAAAAAAATACTGCAAATATTTCATTATGTCAGTTGTTTATTCTTTCTAAAACCCCAACAGTATCATTTTCCTCAAAATTAATCCTGATTATCACTAAATGTTCTTTAGTTAGTTGATTCCCAACTGCTTGACACTGCTTGTGTGTGTGTGTGTGTGTGTGTGTGTGTGTGTGTGTGTGTGTGTTTTCCTGGTCTTTGTGTATGTGAGGGTTTAGATACACTAATGAATTTTGAACCTTTTGGATGAGGATATTTGCAACATCACTGTTGAAAATGTTGTTAGTGCAGAATATCTGGTGATATCTTGATGCCCAAAAAGTCATTATAACAAATATGATTACATGTGGAAAATTGGATCTAGACCCATATAGTAAAAAAAAAAAAAAAAAGCCTAAAAATCTTCCACTAAAGTGACACTGGAATAAAAATAGGCTCAATTTTGTCATTTCTATAAATCTGATAATCTTTTAATTTTCATGACATATTGGTATCATTTACCTGCGTATGAGAACTTTAGAGAGACACTGTTGATAGCCTACATATAAGACCTCAATTCTACTTGGGATGGCAGTCTGCCTTACCTAAAAAACAAACAAAAACTACTTTTCCTAGATTCCCTTGTAGGTGAAAGGAGAAGACATCTGACCTCATACTGGCCAATGAAATACAAGTGAAAGCCACCTGGTGAGGCATCTAGGAAAAGATAGTATTTTCTTGTTAGAGGAGACATCCTCAGCTGGTAAGCATTTTTGCCCTTTGTCTTTCCCTTCCATCTGTACTGCAGATGTATGGACAGAGGTGGTGCTGCCATCTTGGACCATGACGCAGTAAGCATGAAGACATACAGAAGATGATTCAGGAAAAGACAGGAGCCTGATGGCACTGTGGAATTCTATATTAGTCTTGAAATGTCTTCCAGTAGAATTTCTGTTGTATGAAAAAGATAAACCTTTGTTCCTTCAAGCACCATTTATTAAGTATTGTGTTGTGGATAGTCAAACCTATTTGTTTTTTTATTTTATTTTTTTAATGCTTATTTTTGAGAGAGAGAGAGACAGAGACAGAGTGTGAGTAGGGTAGGGTAGAGAGAGAAAGCCTTCCTTTCCTGAAGAGGGCTCCAGGCTCTGAGCTGTCTGCATAGAGCCCGATGCAGGGCTCAAACTCACAAACTGTGAGATCATGACCTGAGCCGAAGTTGGACACTTAACTGACTGAGCCACCCAGGTGCCCCTCGTCAAATCTATTTGTAACTGATAAATTCTGACCTATCAATCAGGGAATACCCTAATTTTAGTAATATTTTGTCCTTGTGATTCCTTCTTCCTCTGAAAAGCATTCACAGCACCTGGCGACACTTGTGAAGATTCAGTAAGTTAGTACAAATGAGGTGCTTGGAATAGTGACTGATGTTCAGTAAATATTGGCTATCATTAGATTAAGTAGGCACAAATTCTAAGGAAAACTTCACTCCCTTGTCATGTTTTAGTTTAGAAGAAATTAGGTGAAGTGAATATTAGATTTGTTAGGAATGTTTTTATTGGGGGGCACCTGGGTGGCTCAGTTGGTTAAGCATCTGGCTCTTAGTTTTGGCTCAGGTCTGATCTCATGATTTATGGGATCGAGCTCCGGGATGGACTCCACGCTGCCAGTGAGGGGCCTGCTTGGAATTCTCTCCCCATCTTTCTCTGCCCCTCCCCCACTCATGCACTCTGTCTCCCTCTCTCTCTCTCAAAATAAATAAATAAACTTAAAAAAAGAATGTTCTATTGATAGCAGCAGATAACCTATTTTAAGATATAATTTCATTATTTTATACCCATTTCATTCAACAATTGATTTAGGATGGACCATAGCAGAATAATATGCAATAAAACAATCAAATAAAATTAAAAATATGTGTCAGTGGAAATAAATATTAAAATAAGAAGTAGTCCTATTAAAATAGGATGGTGAAAAAAGAGTACAGATCTGAACACCATTCAACCCAGTAGTACAGTACTAAATAATTGTAAATTTAACCTGGAGTTTCCTGGTGACCACAGTGAAAAAAGGAGTCTCATTAGCATTCAATAGCATTAATTTAATATAGATGCTTATTAAATGTCCATTAGGTGCCAGGCACTTTGTGAGGCTCTAAGGATATTAAGGTAAAAAAAGCAGATATGTTCTCTATGCCATAGAGTTCATAGTCAACAGGAGAAAAAGGCATGAATTAAATAATCACACACATGGTTTTCAATGTGGACAAGAAGCAAAATGAATGTTCTTTAGGGAAGCAGTAATTTCCTCGGCACCTCCTACTAGATAAAATTTCATAGGCGGAGCACTTCCAACCCAACCCATTGTAGTTGAGCACGAGCATGAGGTTGTAACTCTCCAATTCTGACTTGGTTCCAAATAGAGCCACTTCCTCCTTGTATACTAGATCTATGATTTTTCAGTTGGGAGGAAGGATATAAAATATAACTATCAGTTTTTCCCTAACTGCAAGTCTGTTCTGATTGCTTCACAAAATGCTAAAATTTTAGACATTCTTTTTTTTTTTTTTAAAGTTTATTCATTTATTATTTCTGAGAGAGAGGGAGGGAGAAAGAGAGAGCACAAGCAGGGGACGGGCCGAGAAAGAGGGAGACACTGAATCCAAAGCAGGCTCCAGGCTCTGAGCTGTCAGCACTGAGCCTGACATGGGGCTTGAACTCACGAACCATGAAATCGTGACCTGAGCCAAAGTTGAACTGAGCTCAGTCGAATTGACTGAGCCACCCAGGTGCCCCTAAAATTTTAGACATTCTTATTCATTATATGACACCCTGGGAGAAAACAAAACTGTTAGAAAAAATTTTTACATTAGATGTATTGAAGGTTTTGTTGGAATGGAGTAAAACAAACCCTTTCAATTTTACTAAAAAAATTTTTTTTATAAGCCTTTTAGCTAAAGCTTCTGAGAAACATGTTGTGTAAGAAATGAGGGCTTTCCCAGGCCAGAGAGGTTTGCCATTGCCTGAGTTAGACCAAAGGGAACTTAATCTACCTTGTTTATCTGGCATCATCAAGATTGAAGTATTACATATGTTTCCTAGATAACACAAGTTGACTTCAAGTACCAGGACTTCATATTTGAGAAACATGTCTAAAATAGCTTTCTAAGAGGTGCATAAATCATAATAATAAACATCTGTTTTTCTACCAATTAATGAACTTCTGTCTTTAGGTTGTTGTTTGTTTCTTAAGGTCAGAATTGTCCTTCTCCCATTGCTATTGTGTCTATTTCTTTTAAGACCACAATGGGGCACCTGGCTGGCTCAGTCAGTACAGCATATGACTTTTGATCTTGGGGGTGTAGGTTCAAGCCCCATGCTGGGGGTGGAGCCTACTTAAAAAATTAAAAAAAAAAAAGACCACTAGAGGCTAAAATTAGCAACTCAGGAAACAACAGATGCTGGTGAGGATGTGGAGAAATGGGAACCCTCTTGCACTGTTGGTGGGAATGCAAACTGGTGCAGCTGGGCTGGAAAACAGTGTGAAGGTTCATCAGAAAATTAAAAATAGAATTACCCTATGACCCAGCAATACCACTACTAGAAATCTATCCAAAGGATACAGGAGTGCTGATTCAAAGGGGCACATGTTTATAGCATGTGCCCCAATGTTTATAGCAGCACTATCAACAATAGCCAAAGTATGGAAAGAGTCCAAATGTCCATCAACTGATATATGGATAAAGAAGATGTGGTTTATATATACAATGGAATACAACTTGGCAATGAAAAAGAATGAAATCTTGCCATTTGCAACAACATGGATGGGACTGGAGGGTTTTATGCTAAGTGAAATAAGTCAGTCAGAGAAAGACAGATATCATATGTTTTCACTCATATGTGGAATTTGAGAAACTTAACAGAAAACCATGGGGGAAGGGAAGGAAAAACAGAGCCGGAGGCAACCGTATGAAACTCTTAAACACAGAGAACAAACTGAGAGTTGATGGGGATGGGGAGTCAGGGGGCGGGGAAAATGGGTGATGGGCATTGAGGAGGGCACTTGTTGGGATGAGCACTGGGTGTTGTATATAAGTGATGAATCATGGGAATCTATTTATATATATATCTATATAATAAATCTATATATATCTATATATCTATAATAAATATACATATCTATAATAAACCTATATCTATATCTATATCTATATCTATATCTATATATACACACAGTCTCAAACTATACAGTGCTCTTTTAAAAAAAAAAATATATATATATAAAATTTATTATCAAGTTAGTTAAAAAAAGGCCACTGTATAGTTTGTTGCTACTTTTGCTTAAGACTGTGAAACAATGATGTTTCATAGAATTGTGTGTCATATAAGATCCCAACAAGTTCTGAGTGAAGGCCCAGGTTTTGTGCAACCTGTTTTTCTTCGAAGGTTCTAAGATATCACTTGTTTATTTCTAAATTTAAGGTTATTTTCCAGAAGGATGGGGTTTCTACAGGTCTTATCTGCAGGTACCAGTGTTATAGTGCATCTTGAAGAACATGTTTAAGAGTCAGTGCAAAGGCCTGGGTTCAATTTCACATGAAATGTGTGTGAGTCTTGGCTCATCGTGGCCAACCTTGGTAAGTAAACTTTGGTTTACTAAAAAATGTGCAAAAGTGTTGGCAGGAGCTCAGTGTAGCACAAGATCATATGGACAACAAACCAAACTGGGAATATTTATGGAGCTCTTGTTACATGTAGCGCTTGGTGTTGATTTTGTGATCTGGGGTAAATTTTATCATCATGTAGGACTTTGGTAGCATGCATATCACAACTGCAAGGGGAAAAGCAGCTCAGCGTTGCCCTTGTCAAGAGGGACATGCAAATTTGTGAAGTTCATAGTCTCAAGCAAATGAAAAAAATGAAGTAACTATGAACTCCGGGAAAGAAAAAATTACTCAAGAATGTAATCATAGTATACGATGTGGCTTAACAGCAAATGGTATTTACTTAATCATAATAACTGAAATACTCAAAATGGGTTAATCCAAAAACACACTGTAGCTAACTGGGAGGATGAGAGAGGTGAGGGTTTTGAATTATTCTATTGTAAGAAGTTAATAGATAATGCCTATGATTGATGAATTAAGAGGTGACAGTATATTTATGTTATGTCACAATTTGGGGTAAATTAAAGGGCAAAAAATCATCAAAATACATGTAGTTCCATCTGGGTGAGGTGGGAATGGCAAGGAACTGCTCTTTTTAGTGAGCAACAGTTTAGACTGCTTTTGAACTTTGGTATGTTTTTCAGCTAAAAAATTAATTGAAACTTACATTCTGGACAGAACAAAAAATGAATTGAAAGCGAAAGATCAAGAGGGAATGATTCCTTGGGAGCGGCAGTTGACAAAGCAAATTACAGAATATACTCAATGAGAATCAGATGAAACACGGGAGATAAAAGGCTCAGGACCAAGAGGTCCCTGGGAGGCATTCAGAACGGAGAGGCTGCGGCCAGGAAGTCCACACACTCACAGCTGCTTGTAGGGCCCCGGTGCTCACCCAGGAACAAAGCCACTTCTGTCTGTGAAAACCACAGTGAGGCAAGACAGGGAGCAAACAGCCTTTAATTGGGGTGGCGAATGAGCGGCCCCATGAACTCCAAATGCCTCCAGCAGGCCGGGGCACGCTTTTCCTCTCCGCCCTTCTTTGCCCACCAACCCATGGCCTCGCTCTTTCTGGCTTCTCAACAGGCAATGTTGGGCTCTTGGCTCTTCCCTCTGCTCTGGGCCCTGAGCATCTTTCTGCCTCTTTGCTGTTCCATCCTGAGCACCCTGCAGACCCATGTCCCATGTTGTCAACCTCACTCTCCTATCAGATGCTTCCGTCTGGGTTCTGTTTCCTCAGAACCAGCCTGGGGGCCTGCAAACCAATCTGATAATCCATTTATAAAATTGGTGGTAAAACAAAAGGCTGAATCAGCCTAACATGTTAATCCTCTCTTAACATTTCCAATTTAATAGCAGCCTTTGGAGTTTCAGCTCAGAGGAATTCTTTATCTGGGAAAGTTGACTGCATCCAGAAGGGAAGGATTTGAGGTTGACATCTCTCAGTTCTCTGAAATTGTTCTTTTTAAAGCTTATATTTATTTATTTATTTTGAGAGAGAGAGAGCACGCACAAGTTGGGGAGGAGCAGAGAGAAAGAGGGAGAGAGAAAGAGAGAGAGAGAGAGAGAGAGAGAGAGAATCCGAAGCAGACTCTGCTCTGTCAGCCCAGTGCCTGATGTGGGGGCTTGATGCGGGGCTCGAACTCAGGAATTGGGAGATCATGACCTGAGCCCAAGCCGGATGCTTAACCAACTGAGCCACCCAAGTGCCCCTGGAATTGTTCTATGTAGAACCATCTGTGCATAAGGCCCGCTTTGATGCCCCCGGTTAAAGTTTTTTAGTAACGATCCTTCCCTCACCCTGTTTCCCTCAGCATTTTGAAAATTCAGTCGGTTCCACGCTATTCTGTGCTTATTCATAGGTAAGTTTTCCAAGATAGGTCACATGCATGCACTTTGTTTTTCTTAACTGGTCCATGACCCTCTTGAGGGCAGGCATCCTATTGTCAATTGACGTGTGATGTCTTTATTAGCCTTTATTATCCACTATGTCTTCATTAACTCATTTCAGAGGCCTTAATTAAAATGGTTGCAGAGCACTTTGGTAAGACACTTGCTGTGGTTAACAGACACAGGGCAGATAGGAAAGAAGGTCAGCTTGTTTGGTACCAAAGATAGCTGAGAGAAACAAAGACACTCCCGGAGCCAAAGGGAAGGAGGCAGGTCAAGGAGGCCAAAAATTGTGGTGCTCCCCAGCAGAGAGGATCTTCTCCAAGGTGGGGGGCCACACTGTGTTTCTAGGAGGTCAGGAGCCCACATTTGGGGACTCTGCTGTTTTAGAATATTCTTTGCTTTGACTGTCCGTGCTGGACTCTTAAGAGGGGTAAAGTATTGGGAAGTGACCCATTACACCTGTAATTCTCAAAATCCCATTACATACACAGGGCAGACTTGTTATAAATCTGTGGGCAAATACACCCAAATATTTTTTGGCCCGTGTTTTTGTTTGGTGATTTCAAGATGCCAGAAATGGTGAAGGCTAGGCTCCTTAGATACACTCTGGTTTAAAAACGGTTGGAAGATTTACCTGCAAAGGAAGGGCTCTGAGTGAATTGGAGATAGCTAGGAATGGATTACTGAAACTGTTCTTTAAAAAAAAAATAAATGGAAATAAACATTATTATAGTTTAAAATATAAAAACATGAAATATGCTCTCTTTTTATATAAAATGTAGAAAAGTAAAAAGAAGAAAATAAAAACACCCATATGAAAAGGTGAAATTTAAAGGGTTAAAGGAAACATTTTGTTAAAGATTATCTGGAATTTATATTTAAAGCTACAGATATAATATGCATATATTCATATGCATTTTCATGTATATGTATGCGCATTTTAAACCATACAAGGGGTTTTGCAGTATGTATTGTTATAGAATTAGCTCTTTTACTCTGTATATTTATAGCCATTGAAATTTCCATGTAAATAAATACTTATTTACTTTATCATTTCTCAAGTCTGAAGAACATTCTATTGTGTAAATGTGCCAAAATTTAACAAACTCTCTACTATTGGGTATTTGAGTTGTTTCTAAGTTTTCATTATTTTAAGGGATGCATCATTTCACATTGTTGAAATTTTGAGTTTCAACCAAATATTATGCTTGTTATTTTTTCACTGCTATTTAAAATTACCAAGAAACATTTAGCTCTTGTTGGCATGAGAGGCATAGGTCTAAAGAACTCAACATCAAGGAGCACCTGTAGTTTAAGCTGGAAGAAAGTGACCTGAAGCTGCGAAGGCTAGGGTGTCCTATTAATAGAAGAATGATAAGCATTTAGATAGTTAAGAAAAATAAAAATATTCTTACTAATTTAATGAATGAAAAGATGCTTACATTTTAAAAAGCCATCTTTTTGTTGTTGCTGTTTTGTTGTTGTTTTTATTTCCCACAGTTTTAAAAAAATTTTTTTAATGTTTTATTTTTGAGACAGAGAGAGACAGAGTGTGAGTGGGGGAGGGGCAGAGAGATAGGGAGACACAGAATCCGAAGCAGGCTCCAGGCTCTGAGCTGTCAGCACAGAGCCCGACGCGGGGCTCAAACTCACAAACCGCGGGATCATGACCTGAGTGGTAGTCGGATGCTTAACCACTTAACCTACTGAGCCACCCAGGCACCCCTATTTCCCACAGTTTTTAAAGAAGATATCACTAATTCAGAATGTTCTAAAAAGAGAAAGTGTAGATGAGTGGTCAATGTTTTCTCATTCCTACACATTTCTGCTATGAAAGCCGGGATGCTATTTCAGTTGTCTCCTGATCCTTAACAAAATGGCAGCTTCCACAGAAACAAGAAAGATCCATAGAAAAAGTTTAAAGGCTTTAAAGTTATTTTGGTCTCATTTTGTTTTTTATTTTTAATTTGAGAAAGATGCAGAGAGCAAGCGAAGGAGGGACAGAGAGAGAAGGAGACAGAATCCCAAGTAGGCTTCACCCTGTCAGTGCAGAGCCTGCAGAGCTCGAACACACAAACCAAACCGTGAGATCATGACCTGAGCTGAAACCAAGAGTCAGATGCTTAACTGACTGAGACGCCCAGGTGCACTGAAAAGATTTTAATCCATTAAAACTTAACCTGAAGTGTGAATTTATTATTTTTAAATTTTTTTAAATGTTTATTTATTTTTTTGAGAGAGAGAGAGAGGGAGGGGGGCAGAGTGAGCGAGCATGGACAGGTGAGGGGCAGAGAGAGAGGGAGACACAGAATCTGAAGCAGTCTCCAGGTTCTGAGCTGTCAGCACAGAATCCAATGAGGGGCTCGAACTCATGGACCATGAGATCATGACCTGAGCTGAAGTCGGCCACTTAACTGACTGAGCCACCCAGGTGCCCCTGAAGTGTGAATTTATGAAGAAAGGGACGCACACAGAAGCCACAAATGTCAAACAGTTCTCAAGCTGGTATAAAGTCCATGAAACTGTACAGTTACATGGCCCAATATGGTAGTCATCAGCCACATGTGGCTATTGAACACTTGAAGTGTAGCTAGGATGACTGGGAACTTAATTTTTGATTTAATTTTAATTAATTTAAATTAAAAAACCAAAACAGATTTTATCCCCTATACTATAACTATTGTTTTGGTAGGGCTACAGTTCACATTGCCTATTGCATTGAATTAGACACTTTTCATGCAGGTGTTGGGCACATGTGTCATTCCTAGTGTTACACATAATGTATAATCAAGAGGTGGTGTCAACAGATTGATTCAACCTGGATTTTTTTCCCATGCATTGATGTAAAACAATAATGTGTTTATTTGGATATTGTATACAGATAGCATGAGTTACAGTAATACACATACAGTGAAATGCTTATTTTAATTGTAATATAACAACCATTTTTCTAGTTAAAAATAAATGTGAATGAATTTTAAATTTAAAATGAAGGCATGCTACTGATGGAGAATCAAGTGGAAATGCGCAAGAAGTACAATGGTAAAGGAAAAAAGATACTGAAAGAAGGTATGTTGTGTATTTCACAGGGAATGGCAATTGCAATTTGCTGTGGCAGAGAAATGTGACAAATCTGTCTTTTGCGTGAGAAATTATTTTTTAACATAATGAAGTGCACAATTTTAAGAGATACTTTCAGCAAATGCAGAGTGAATTTGATAAAAAGTTTATTCTTAACAGTAAAAAAAAAAAATTGATGAGAGGAGCCACCTAAGATCAGACTTTAATGTCCAATAAATTATTTAAGAATGAGTTTTAAGATAATCTGAGCTATAACTATGGCCAGCTATAAAACTGCTTGCATTCTCATACATGTATAAATACATACCACACACACATGATTTAGACAGTAAATCAGTTAGGAAGTTTTGATAAAGACTAAAAATAGTTATAAAAAAGTGAAAATCTTCAATTAAGTCACCAAAATAATTGCCCAAATATGACCATTCTAACAATATAAAATATCAATTGATTCCAAATTTGAAAAATTACAAAAATCTTTCTTTAGCTTTAGATACCATGCAACATAAGAGACATTGCCCAGTTAATACTTCAGTTACATTATCTCTCAAAGAAATGTGTGTGAATTTGTTACCTAAAATTAAACTCACGATATACGTAGGTTTTGAAGTTTCTACAACTCTCAAAGAACAGTTTAAGCTAGATTTGAAAAAAATTACTTTTTATCATAGTGGATGGTGCTTCAACTGTATCAGATCAAAAATTCAAATTTATTGGAATTTTAAAACAAGTGACTGATATTTCCCTTTTATGGCATATATGATATTTAGAAAATATTTATGCTCAGTTTGCTAAAACAAACTCTGTGATAGTATTATGGATATAGTTGTTAAAATCCTTTAATATATATGTGCAAATGCTATGAATCATCCAGAGTTTATGGAACTGTTGAAAGAAATAGTAGACAATGAATTTAATGATCTTGTGTTCTTTGCCAGGCCTCACTGATTGAGTTTTACAGTCTTACTTTATTGTCAACTCTGATTTTCTTGGAACTAAAGAAATGTTTGCCAAATATTCTACTATCAAAGATGCAAATGACAGTACAATTTACATTTTCTAACTGATATCACACTGCATATGAATGAGCTAAATTTGAAACTATGTCTAAGGAAAGGGAAAACTTATTTGTGACCTAGCTAGACAGAACAATTATGTTGAAATGGAAACTTTTCAGAATAAAAATTAGTAATAATGATTTTCCACATTTTTATAACATGAATCAATATGAAGAGTATTTTCACAAAAATCAACTGCCAACAGTACATGGAAAATTTGGACACTTTGTTGATATTGGTATTTAGAATTGTATTTCAATTCATCGAATATGTTTTTGAGTTTGATGTTAATCATGAGTGAACACAGGAGAGGTTGAATTTATGTAACTTGGACAGATGTAGTTTTGAAATTGATATGCTTTTGCTTCAAAGTCAAATCAAATTTTCTTTAAAAAAAGAACCAGTATTGGGGCACCTACCTGGCTCAGTCAGTAGAGTAAGTGACTCTTGATCTTGGGACTGCATTTGAGTCCCATACTGGGGGTAGATATGCCTTAAAAATAAAAATATCTTGGAGCACCTGGGTGGCTAAGTTGGTTAAGCATCTGACTCCAGCTCAGGTCATGATCTCACAGCCCATGGGTTTGAGCCCTGCATTGGGCTCTGTGCTGACAGCTCAGAGCCTGGAGTCTGCTTCAGATTCTGTGTTTCCTTCTCTCTCTGCCCTTCCCCCACTTGTGCTCTCTCTCTCAATAATAAATAAACATTAAAAAAAATCTTTAAAAAAAGAACCAGTTTTGTCAATTTGGATGCAAATATTAAAGGGAATTGATTTTTGGATAATTGATTAATGGTTGGAAAACTTTTAAGTATATTTGGAACAATGTGGGTATAGGGATGTATATTTTTAAATTTATTTTTATTTTATTATTTTTTATTAAACAATTTTTTAATGTTTACTTATTTTTGAGAGAGAGAGAGAGAGAGAGAGAGAGAGAGAGAAGGGGGGAGGGGCAGAAAGAGGGAGGCAGAGGATCTGAAGCAGGCTACATGCAGTGAGCTCAAAGCCTGATGTGAGGCTCAAACTCGTGAGCCCTGAGATCATGACCTAAGATGAAATCAAGAGTCGGCTGCTTAACCAACTGAGCCACCCAGGTGCTCCTAGGGATTTATGTTTTTAACTGTAAAGTTTATGAAGGCATTTCTGAGATATTCTGTAAATATAAAATCTATACTGGATTTCAAAGACTTAGTATAAGTACAAGAATGTAAACTATCTCATTAATAGTTTTTAAATTAAAATTGATTTCAGGGGCACCTGAGTGGCTCAGTCAGTTAAGTGTCTGGACTTTGACTCAGATCATGATCTCACAGGTAAGGGTTGGAGTCCCCCAACTGAGCTGACAGCTCAGAGCCTGGAGCCTGCTTCAGATTCTGTCTCCCTCTCTTTCTGCCCCTCCCTCACTTGCACTCTGTCTCTCTCTCTCTCAAAAATAAATAAACATTAAAAAAGTTATAAAATTATTTTCACCTGTTTCCTTTTTTAGCTTTTTTTTTTTTTTTTTTTTTTTTTTTTTTTTTTTTTTTTACTGTGGTAACTAACAAATTTAAAATTACATATGTTGCTGGTATTACATTTCTGTTGCTCGGCATTTGCCCCAAAGTTCCAGCTTTATGGATTTTGTCAAATAGTTCCAAAATCCTAAAGGTGTCAGTATCTAGTTATGTATAGCATTACCCAGGTCAATGCCAGTTGTCATGAAATGGCAAGTTGTTTGTAAACCACTGGCCCACTCACATTCTCTCCCCGTGGTAAGCTAGGATGTCTGTTTTAGTCTGTGGCCTGTCTGTGGTCATGGAACCAAATTTCCTCGAGAACTTTGCCTGTCCTTGGAGGAACTCCCTGGGTGATCCTGGAGTGATTATCATTTACTTCAATCAACTGAGGTAAACTCTGACTGGGAGGATGACCAGAAATCAAATCCCATAGATTATGTCAGTATTTGATATGCTCACCTGTGCCTGAAAACAAATGGGCTCAATGTGCCAAGCCCTTTATGAGATAAGCCAGCAGCTGAAGTCATTGTCTGAGTTCCTGAGAACTAGTTTAGAAGAGATTGCCACAAAGGGAAAGATAATCTGGAAGTCTCCTCCTATGTTCCCTACCCACCTTTCCTATACTGTTTCCATGTCTGGATTGATGCCAGGTTCAGGGTATCTGTGGTAGTAATGCCCTATGGTTTAACAAAGCAATTATCAGACTTAAGTCAGAAGATTTGGGTGAGAGATCCTACATTGTGGTTTACTAAATAAATGACTTTGGGTAAATCACATAGTCTCAGTTTTCTGTTCTAGATTATATCAAATGATCTGTAAGACAACTACTAGAACCTGAGTTTTGTGTTTCTAAGTTGTTCTGACAGTAGCTGAGACATGAAGCCCAAAAAGAGGTAAAATGCACTTAAAATTCCAATACCATTCTGAGATTGGGAATTGAAGAGCCACCATTTTCTTTCTCTTTTATCAGAGGAAGACGAGTGCGGAGTAGTATCTTTGTGCAATGTTTTGTTTACACAAAGTCACTATTACATTGTTGTAGAAGAGCTGCTTAATATTTTTCCCTTAACAGAAAGCAAGTAGCAAGAAGCAAGATTTAATAATGCTGTTACATTTCTAATTTTGCTCTTATAATAAATGGGGACATTGAAAATGAAAAGCTGTGTATATAATAGCATAACAAAAAAAAAATGGCCAACGAATCATTTCTTCTTCTCATTTGACAAAGCCTTCAAATGTTAGTCTGAACTAACTTTTAGTGGTATTAGAAGTGGAAACCAGCTCTCCAGGGTAGATAATTTTTATGCTAATTTCCTGCACCTCAATGTACACAATTATTATAGGGCATGCGAATGATCCATTCACTGAATGAAGAAAAATTATTCCAAATGATTATTGATGAGTTAATCAAGATAACCATGTCAACTTTCTTTATCCATTAGTGGTAACATCTACACTATTTCACAATCATAATAACAGCCAAATGCTAATGGGCGAGGTAATCAGACCTTAATGAAGAACAGTGAAAAATTTGCTTTTTAAAATAGTTTACAGTTTTCCTAATCACTGAAGTGGTCAGTTAGTCCCAAGGTTATTCATATTTCATAATGTGTGCTTGCAAATTTTTTTCTCCATTTAAAAAATAGTTGGATTTTTGGAATGTAAGAAGGAATGGAAATAAATGGAGAGGGATTCCTCTTTTTAAATAAATGCATATTTAAAGAGTTATTCTTATTGCAATGGTGACCTAAAATGGGGGGAAATCTCTATCCATTTAAAAACTCAGAATTATACTTTTATGTTTTTCCTTCTGTCTTTATCCTTTCACTCAGATTTGGTAATTTTATTATTATAAGCTCAGATAAGTTTGGACTTGCAGCTTTATTGTAATTTATTATATGTTGTGGCTTATATTTATATTTATTGATTGATTCTGATACCCTTAATGTACTGTCATGATGATTTGAGAGTCTGCCATCCACAGCCCACTTTTGAAAAAAGCAATTTAGAGGTACCTGAGTGGCTTAGTTAGTTGAGTGTCCAACTCTTGATTTTGGCTGAGGTGATGATCTCATGGTTCATGAGATGAAGCCCCACATCAGTGTGGGATTGACCTCTACTCTAAGTGTAGAGCCTGCTTAGTATTCTCTTTCTCTCTCTTTCCCTGACTTTTTCCCATGCTCATACACACTCTCTCTCAAATGGAAAAAAGAAAAAAAGAGCAATTTAAAGTGGTTCCCTAAGTATGTGTCCCTATACTTTATATCATATGACCTCATTACACTGGCACCATTAACAAAATATTCTAGGGAGTGGCAGCTGACACAAGAGCTCTGTCCCAAAAGATACACTATACCAAATATTGACTGGGCACCACAATCAGGTTCTTTGGGCATCTGACTGTGAGAAATAATAAAAGGCGTGAGACAGTAGAGCGGTATGGAGAAAAAGCAGTGCATAGAATGCATGAGTAGAAGTTTTCAATAAGCAGAAACCATGAGGTGGATTTGGAGTAGGGAGTTAGTAGCCAGAAGGAGAAACAAATCTTTACACCATGAGTATGGCAGTGTGGCTTTTCTGATGGCACCACTGTGAGAGCAGCTGTTGGGTCAAGGGAGTTACTACTGGATAATGAGATCTAGTGTTGCATCCTGAGGGACCTACCAGTTCTCTGTAGAATTTGGTTATGCCTGTGCTTTTCAAAATGTTGCCTGTGATTCCCTAGAGGTCCAAGAAGCAATTTAGGGACCTCCATAAGGGAAGAGGGGGTACCAAATGGACAGGACACTCCCCCACTTCCAGCATCAGCCACAGTAGTGCTCTTTATTCTGAGTTTGTTTGTCTTTTTCCATGTGAGATTTCATGGGAAGAAAGAAGGGTTCTACTACAGTTAAAAGTTATTTAAAACTCAGGTCCTTTCAAGGATTCACAATTTGCAAATTAAAGAAAATCCACTGTAACTTTTGTTGAACATTATCCTAAAATGAGATTAGGAGGCTTATTTTTTAACTTCCAGATTCTTCTTCCCCATGCATTTGTTTTAAACTATGAACATTTTGTGATGAAATAGCATATACATACATCTATAACTCTTTTGTCATTTTATTCTACCAGGTAATTTATTTTTTATTTTCATTTTTTGAGAGAGAGAGAGAGAGAGAGAGAGAGAGAGAGAGAGAGAATATTAAGCAGGCTCCACGCTCAGCTCAGAGCCAGATGTTGGGCTTGATCCCATGACCCTGGGATCATGACCTGAGCCCAAATCAATAGTCAGACACTCAACTGACTGAGCCACTCAGGACCTCACTACCAGGTAATTTTTAAAGTTACTCTCTCATTTATTCTTCAGAGCACCTGGCTTATGATGGGAATCATCCAGAAAGCTTTATAAATAGTAGATCCCTGGGTCTTACCTTCCATATATGGAAACATACCTTTGGGGATTGCCTTTTGGGGAAACCTGTATTTCTAAAGCTCCCCAGATAATTGTGATTCTCAATCAAATTTTAGTACTACTAAATAAGACCAAATAGTACTGATTGCATAATGGGGATTGGGGTTGGGGAGAGAAGCAGACAGATCAGATGAAGTGTGATTCTAATAGGAGAAAAAAAAAACTATTCTAACTTACAATGTGATGTAGAATTGGCATATGGAGCACTAATTTATAAGAAGTGTTCTTATTCCATGCTCTTAAAACTAGTAGTTTGTGGGTTAAATTAAAAAGCAAGCTGGAGTGAGGAATAATAATAATATTTGCATACACTTTTACTATGTTATTTAAACTTAAAATGTATAAATGTACACTCTTTAGACAATTTTTTATTCAGGGTCGTGACCTCATCTTTGACTATGTGTCTTTAGTTATGGAGTTTCCTGTCATCTTTCTTGCATAAACTTCACGTGTTTTTCAAGTTTAATTATCTTTAAAGTGGGTTTTTAAAGGAATTCATAGACATTTGCAAAGCTGTGTGAATAAAGAATTCAGAATCCGTAATTTTATGAAAAACTTCTAAAATTTTATACTTATCAATTCAAAGGGAATTTGAACAACTACATTTTTATAGAAACAATTCCTTTTTTTTTTTTTTTTTAATCTGAGAGAGAGAGAGAGCACAAGTGAGGGAGGAGGGTAGAGAGAGAGGGAGAGAATCTTTAAAAGGCTCCATGTTCAGTACAGAGCCCAATGTAGGACTCAATCCCATGACTCTGGGATCATGACCTGAGCTGAAACCAAGAGTCAGACATTCAACTGACAGAGCCACATAGGAGCCCCTGTAGAGACAATTCTCTTTTTGCGCTCATAGTGTACTTGTATAGGTTTATATAATACTTGATTAAATGATAAAAGTCAAGGAATACTAGCATAGAAGCAGCATAAATAGATTTGGGAACAAATACATTGACTCTTGGTAAGCAGACAACTTAACTGGAAGTGCATGCTGTGGAATTGTCTATAATTTCAAGTATCCAGAATGTTCTGGTCAGCAGTCAGTGTGTTTTATGGAGGAAATGGAGGTCATTAGTTAATCTGCTGAGCTGGTTAAGTGGAGGTTGGTTAAAACAACTTTTATAGTAGTCTTTCTTTATTTGCAGGGGATATGTTCTAAGACCCTCAGTGGATGCCTGAAACCACAGATATATATACTGTTTTTACCTATATATATGTACTTATGATAAAGTTCAATTTATAGGTATGGTAAGATTAGGTACAGTAAGATATCAACAACAATAACTAATAATAAAATAGGAAACTATAACAATATGCTGTAATAAAAGTTATGTGAATGTGGTCTCTTTGTCTCTCAAAATATCTTATTGTTCTATACTCACCCTTCTGTGATGATGTGAGATGATAAAATGACCATGTCATGAGGTGAAGTGAGGTGAATGATGTAGTCATTGTGACAAAGTGTTAGGCTACTAGTGACTTTCTGATAATACCTTAGAAGGAGGATTATCTGCTTCTAGACCTTGGTTGGTGGTGGGTCACTGAAACTACAGAAAGTATAACCACAGATAAGAGGGAACTCCTGTATTGTACATTACTCTGTAGATATATGGAATAAGGGTTTAGGAAGTTAAAGTTAAATGGATACTGTATTTTAACTACTTTATGAAATGTGCTTCCCTTGAAAGCCTCAAGCTCTGTTTCTGATATACTAAATTTCAATATATGTATTTTTTTCTACTAAGCATAAAGCTGTGATAACAGCCAACAAGTTGGACGGATTTCTTGTAGCTTAGCTAGAATTATGTATTATTATATTAAAAAAGCATCTTATGCAGTCTGGTAAAGTAAATGAGAGAATGGAAGAAAGCCAGTCTGAGGATGTAAAATAAATGGATTTTTAGAACAAAGCAATGCCATTTATTATTTTGTTTTATTTATTTTTTTAAGTTTATTTATTATGAGAGAGAAAGAGAGAGAGAATGAACAAGTTGGGGAGGGACAGAGAGACAGGGATGGAGAGAATCCCAAGCAGGCTCTGAGTTGTCAGCACAGAACCCAACATGGGGCTTGATCTCACAAACCATGAGATCATGACCTGAGCCAAAACCAAGAGTCAAACAGTCCATTGAATGAACTACTCAGGGGCCCAGCAAAGAAACATGTCCTGGGGCACCTGGGTGGTTCAGTCAGTTGAGAGTTCAACTTTGGCTCAGGTCATGATCTGGCGGTCTGTGAGTTCGAGCCCCATGTTGGGCTCTGTGCTGACAGCTTGGAGGCTGGAGCCTGCTTCGGATTCTGTGTCTCCCTTTCTCTCTGACCCTCCCTAATTTGTGCTCTGTCTCTCTCTGTCTCAAAAATAAATTAAAAAAAAAACATTAAAAAAGAGAAGCATGTCTTATACTTAATATTTAATGAATGAATGATTAAAGTATGTGGGTGCTTCCAGAATGTTGGAAAGTTATTTAAATCTTCATCTCTATAATTTTTAAAATGTTAATTTTCTTACTAAATTAGATTTATTAAAATGATTTCCTGGCCTTCTTTCAGAGTTGTGGCACCTGGTGTTTGTTTTCCTGGAAAGCACATTATGACATATGGTGGAGTAATTAATAACAGCATGAATTCTGGAGTCAAATAGAGTTCATATCACAGTTCTACCACTTACTCATTTGAAATAGTGGGCATGTTAGCTTGACCTAACTTCCCTCATCTGAAAATGGAAGTAATAATAGTTCCTACTTTATAGACGTGTTATGAGGATTAAATGTGACAGATAATATTGGTTAATAATAGATAATTTTTTTAAAAGGCTGCTGGTGTTTTGATCGTGTTTGTGTTTAATTTACACATCAATTGTGGCAAAATTACCTGAATGATGCTGAGACTTCTGATCTATGAACAAGATATATCCCTCTATTTATTTGTCTTCTTTAATTTCTCTCAGCAATGTTTTGTAGTTTTTAATGTGCATGATTGATTTTTGAATGTTAAACCATCCTTGCTTTCCTAGGATAAATTACACTTGTTTTTGTGTGGTTTTGGCATCAGTGTAATATTAGTCTTACAGAATGAGTTAAGAAGTATTCTCTCATCTTCAATTTTCTGTAAGAGTTTATGTAAACTTTATAATTTCTTTTTTAAATGTTTGATAGAATTCACTAGTGAGGCTACCTGGGCCTGAAGTTTGTTTGTTTGTTTGTTTGTTTGTTGGAAAAGTTTAATCTACAAATTTAATTTTTAAATAGTTTTAAGGATGTTCTGATTATTTTTCTTGAGTAAGTTATGATAGTTTGCATCTCTCAAGGAATTTGTGCATTTTATCTAAGTTGTTGAATTTGTAGGCATTAAGTTGTTCAAGCTATTCCCTTAATATCTTTTTAATATCTGTAAAGTCTGTAGTGATGTCACTTCTCTCATTTCTGACATTGATACTTTGTAACTTCTTTTTTTTTTTTTTCCTTATCGGTCAGGAAGGAGATTTATAAATTTTATTGATTTTTCTCAAAGAATGAGCTTTCATTTTGTTGTTGTTTTCTACTTCACTTATTTCTGTTATTATTTTATTTTTCTGTTTAATTTAAGTTTGATTTATTGTTTTTTCTAGCTCTTTAATGTGAAAGCTTGTCATTGATTTAAGACCTTTTAAATTTTCTAACTTGGGCATTTTTTGCAATATATTTCCTCCTAAGTACTTTTTTAGCAGTAGTCTACAAATTTTGTTGTGTTTTTCATTTGAGTATAATTGAAATTATGTTATATTTTTCCTTTTGATTTTTTCTTTGACTCATGAGATATTTGAAGTGAGTATATTTTAGTTTTCAAATATTTGAAGATTTCCCAGAGAGCTTTCTATTATTAATTTTGGATGTAATTCCATTATGGTCAGAGAATATACTTTGTATACTTGAATCCTTTAAAATGTATTGAGACCTGTTTTATGGTCCAAATATCATGTATCTTGGTAAATGTTCCGTATGCACTTGAAAAACCTGTGTGTTCCTCAGTGTTATGGAGATTTCTATAAATGTCAATTATGTCATGTTGGTTCAGAGTGTTGTCAAGTCTTGTATATCAGAGGTCTAGAGGTCCATAAACTTTCTCTCTAAAGGGTCAGATAGTAAATATTTTCATTTTTGTGAGACGTACATTCCCTGTCGCAACTCTTGAAATCTGGAGTTTTATCAGGAAAATACATAAATGGGAGTTGCTATATTTGACCCACCATGAAATGGATTTTGTCCAAAGACTCATTTGCTGATGCCTGTTTTATATCCTTATAGATTTTCACTCTATTTGTTCTGTCAATTATTGAATTATGAGCATTGTAGTCCCCGGCTATAACTGTAGATTTCTCCTTTAAGTTCTATCAGCTTTTGTTTCATATAATTTGAAACTCTGTTATTAGATACATAAATATTTAGGATTGTTATATCCTCTTAATGAATTGATCCCTTTATAATTAGGAAAGTCCTTTTTTATTCCTGGTAATCTTCTTTAATCTGAAATCTACTTTTTCTATTATTAAGATAGTCACTCCAGCTTTCTTTTGATTAGTATAAGCATGGTATATTTTTTCCCACACTTTCTCAGAGCATCTGTTCTCAGTTCAGTCTGGTTTCCTCTGCTCCCAGGAGGTGAGCCACCTGTGTCTGCCTGGGGTTGTCCAGTTCTACCAGTGCCTGGTTGGATAAGTCTGATTTACTTAGATGAATTAAGAAACCATTATGGCTGCCCATTTAATTCACACTTCCCAGACTAGCTTTAATTTGTAAAACAAACAAACAAACAAACAAAAACAAAAACAAAAACAAAAAAACCTCCCCAGACTCCAGTCTATATTTCTATCCATTCCAAATTTGGGAGAACAAGAGAGAAGTGTTTTTAATTCGATTGCTCAAAGTCCTACAGAGTGTGGTGTGGAGAAGGGGATATTGCCTGGAACCAGCTTTTCTTGTCTCATAAAGTGCTGACCCTGAACACTGTGTTGGCACCACAGATTGTTTAGCAAAAAGCAGAACATCTTAATGCTGCCCATTTGGGTGTAGCAAAAATTGTAAAATACTGCTTTCTATTAAGAAGTAATATTTACAAGGGGTGCCTGGGTGGCTCAGTTGGCTAAGCATTCTACTTTGGTTTGGGTCATGATCTTGCTGTTTCCGAGTCCAAGCCCTGCATTGGGCTCTGTGCTGACAGCTCAGAGCCTGGAGCCTATTTCAGATTCTGTGTGTCTTTTGCTCTCCCTGCCCCTCCCCCAATCATGTCCATGCTCTCTCTCTCTCTCTCTCTCTCTCTCAAAAATTAATGAACATTTAAAAAATTAAAAAGAAGTAATTTTTACAAATATTTTGTTTATCGAGTAAGACAAGCAGCATTTCCCTATCCCCACATTATACTCTGTCACTGTCTTACTCCTGTCTCTGACTGTCACCACACTCAAGACCCAGTGATCCAGGAAGGATGAGAGGAACAATAACAGCACAGGAAAGAGGTTAACCTGAGGAATGGGGTGGGAAAGGGTGGGGTTCATCTTCCCTGGTAAGAAGAAACACCAGAGAGTTTAATGTTTTTTGTAGTCATGTTAAAATGAAGAATCCTTTAAACCAAAAGCCAAAACAACTCTGTCAGATTTGTCACATGTCTTCAAGTGTAAGCTGGCTAGACCACCTTCCTCATATCAAGGTCAGCTTCTATCACTTGGCTCCAAAGTCATATCTTGAAGCCTAGTGATCATGCACATTTGACATTTCCTTGGAATGATTCTAAAAACTATTTTGGGACAGAAAATATCAAATGTCCAAAGATAATGACAAGGCTCTGAACCTTCTGGAAAGCACTGGTATCACCAACTCAGTTCTCTCTCCATGACCTGTTCCCTGAAAAGCAACCATAACTTACACCTTAGTTATCTATAAAGGACTTATTGAGGTCCATTTCTTCACACACCTCTGTGGAATTTCTAAGAATTTGTGCAACTTGTAAAATTATAAGAATTCTCATCTGAGTGCTTCACCTCAGCCTCATCATATAAGTGGCCATTCTATGTTTTGTGTTTCTACTTCTTGAAGATTATTTAAATATCTAGCTGTGTAGAGATTCAAATACCTCTTAATGAGGCAATCTGTAAGAACTTCTAAGCAGAGACTTTGGTTCAGTGTTAACTACTTTTCAGTTGTAGATGAAGTGAAAGATTCACAAATGACTGGCTCCATGGAAGATGTCAGCTTTAAGTTCCCTAAAAAGAAAAGTCCCCCAAGCTTGTCCAAGGCCAAGTGCATCCCACACCTTTATAGCTGAGGGATCTCAACCTGCTCAATATGCTTAAAGGGAAAATAGTGAAATATGAGTTGACAAGAGGAGAAGAATATCCACAAAGAGGGAAGGAGCACAGAGAGAAATCAGTCAGCCTCAGAGGAAGAACAGTGCTGGGTGTCACACCGTGTAAATGTTAACTAGCTCTTCCTCTGACATTATGAATCTGATAGGATTTGGAGAGTCAGTAGGGCAAAATGGACAGAAAATTTATTCTAGCCTAACATTCTTCTTTCTCCATATGGCAAGTGGCTTATTATCAAAGTTTATTTCTCCTCAAACATAGTTTCTACATGGCCAATTGGTTTTTGTTGCCCCTTGGTCCCAGCCTGACTCTTACCCTTATCCTGCTACTTGGCACTTAGGGACCAAAGGAAAAATGAAGGCCCCAGTAAATAATAGTGAGTCAATTCTAGTAAGGCAGTTCAAAGATGGGTCTTGTGAAAATGTGTCCATAGAGGATTCATTTTTATATGAGAAAAGTATCACACATAGGATAGGCGTTGGCTACTTGTGTTTTCCAAAGACAAATAGCATAATGGGGCTATTAAAAGACAATACTGAGCTCAAACCCTTATTGAGGTCAGGGTCGGGAGGTGAGACATTTGTAAAGAGCAGGAGGAAGATCATACTGTTTAAGACTGCTCCTTCTCTCCTTTCAGAGCTGTAAGTTGGTGCTCTTTGCTGAGGGCAGTGTGTGTGTGTGTGGGGGGGCAAGGTGGGGTGTTTGCAGATAGTTTCAGGGGTCTAGGGAGTTTCCAATGGAGAGAAGCACAAAAAGCTGCTTAGAGCCATCCAGGGAAGAGACATGATGAGATACTTGAGGATCTCTGCTTTTTGTTGTAGTGCATCCTCAATGAGAGAGCTGACAGGGACTTAGGACAAAAATCCAAATCAGGAATCAAGTGTGTAGATTTGACTCAACGTTTGGCCGTATCAGATCTCTTAGGAATGAGATACCTATATCTATATGTATTATTTATTTATGATTTATTAATTATTGTATTTAATTATATATAGTTAATTTAATTATTTATTTAAATTAAATATATATATTTAATGAAAGGGAATCTATCCTATATAATTAGGAGTTGGAACACCAATAGATGAGAACCCACAGGATAAAGGAACTCTAAAACTAGTCCTAAATCTAAATTCCCTTTCTTCCACCCCCGCTGAGACTCAGCCCCAGCTAAATAGCAAGGTGCAAAGGTGTTGACTCTAGGCAGTTAACAAGTCCACTAGTGTTTCTACATTACTCACTCTTAGTCACCAGGCATTCACTAAGCATCCACTGTGAGCATGAACAAGACTATGGGCTGTTAGTTTGTGTCATTCTCTGATGTGCCTGCCCTCTTCAACTGCTCCTGTTTCCAAAATCTATGTCATGTTCTTGTAGCTCCTGACAATGCAACTGGGTTGGGTACTAACAAAGAAGGCCAGAATGAGCTCAAGGGTATTGCATTATTGCTGGAAGAGTGTTCCCATTAATAAAAGCAGGCATTGTGTAATGTCATTCACATATTACTGTACAAGAGATGATGCAATGTAATACTGGCCCTCGATTCACCCGGAGCTTAATGGGAGAAATGAGACTGGTCATTTCAAATCCTTGCATTTTTACCACTGAAAATCATAAAATATTAGAGCTGGAAGGGACTTTAGAGAATATCTCACCCAACCTCCGTTGTTTTACCAATGGGGAGTCTGAGGCTTATGTTATTCTTCATTGAATCTACCAACTGGAATCTGTCCAAAGTGCCTGTTTCCACTCACAACTGCAATGTTTGAAAACAGATTGGGTCCTGTGCCATCTGCTACTACCCTTAGTAGATTGGAAGACTAAAAATCTAGAATAGTTCCAAGGTGTCTAATGCACTTCATCTACATTATAGTATGCTTGTTCCAGAAATTCTCTCCCTGAGGGTAGAGTAATGTGGGATAAAGGTAGGGAATATAAAAATAATTCTTGTTTTCTTATAATTTCATCTGATTCATCATTGCATCAAGGTGAGCCTTCTAATCTCAGATCTTAGATCTCTAGGGCATGGGCTCAGCCTTCCTTGTTTGATACAGAACTATGAAGGCTGTCCAGCTTTGGTAGCAATCTCAAAGGCATGTTTGTGTTGGATGATATGAAAAATGACATAGTCTTCATTGGAGCTTGCACCTGTGTGTTTGTCTACCTTCTGCCACATCTCCTTAATAGGGGAGGCAGGTAGGGAGAGTCTACCATTTAAAATGAGTTCAGGCTACATAGTCTATACAGCATCAAGATGTGGATGATGTAGTTCTCAAGTCATCTTTTGCCTGAATTATTTGTGTAATTGTGAGATGCATTACAAGAAGCTTCCCTAAGAATTATTCTTGGCTTTGGCAGGCTAAGTTCAATGGAAACATGTTTTGCTTTGTGTAAATGGGCCTAACAGAAATGTCATGGACAACATCATTTTTCTCTAGAAAAGTTTTCAACTAAAGAGTACTGTAAATATCATGGGCACACAGAATCAAATGAATCTATTGGCCCGGGATTGGCCATCATTTGCTTGTAAGTGACTTGTAGCCAAAGACATATTTGCCTAGGATCAAGCTGCTTAGAAGAACCTTCTGAGAATGCCACAAGGCAGACTGGAAATTAGCAGAGCTTGCTTCTGTTTTTGAGAAGGCCCTCCTATGTTTACATAATACAAAGCTTTGGAAATAGAAAACCCTGGCCAGAAAGTTAGAGGCCAAGAGAAGAAATAGAAATTAAATGAAATGCTTCCTCTTGCCTCCCCCTCAGTTCTGTAAAAATAGACACAGACTTCCTTTTTTCCACTCACACAGGGAAGAGCACTACAGTTTGAACTGAGTTGTGAGATTGAGGCAAGCTGGGTGTTGACAGCTCTGAGTTATGGTCTCCCTAAGTTTAAACCCCATCCCCAGGAGGGTCTTTGGATCGGGAAATATCGTGCCTTCCTATGCCATGGATCAGTGTAGGAGGCACTCGACTTTATACTGGAACATAATTTTTTGCAAGCCACAGAAATTTAGCTAGACTCTTCTCACCAGAAGTTGGATGTTGAGACTCATCTCTGCAATTTACTACAGAGAGAATAAAGAGTATCAGGATGGTCTTTTGAAGGAGCTATAGATTCAAGAGAGAAGATGGAGTTTTATTTCATTCATTCATTTACTTAATAAATATTTATTTGTTTATTTATTTGCCTCTCCTGATCTGTATAACCTGCTATGTTTGTGGAGAATAGAATATGAAATGACCAAGTCTTGGCCCTTTATGATCTTTCATGTTAGTTGGAAAGAGAAGATAGACCCACAAATAATTATAATAAAAAGTGGAATGTAACAAGCTCCTGTAGAAAGATAGGAATGAAAAGTTAGAGGAATTCAGAGTTGAGAAAGATCTGGCTGAGCTGGAGAGAACAGAGAAGGCTTCGTGGTGGAGAAGAAAGCAGGCATGGTGAAGAGAAGCATGCCAGGTGGTGAACATCACGTGAAAAGACATTAAGACCAAAAAGCATGGAAGTATGTTTGGATAATAGTGAGTCCTCCAGCTGGAGGCAATGTAGAGTGAGATGAGAGTAATAGGAGCTAAGGCTGAATGGAAGCTTTTAAATGCCAGGCAAGAAACCTGGACTGCAAGGCAGGAGAGCAATGAAGAGCCACTGCAGAAACAACCACGCTGTAGAAAAATTTATCTGGCAGTTGTGTTTAGGAGTGAAAGACAGGAAGGAGGAGGAGATTTAGGAAGCTATTACAATAGTCCAGACCACAGAAAATGAAAACCTGAATGGGGGACAGGGAGAGAGAGAGAGAGAGAGAGAGAGAGAGAGAGAGAAGCAAGTAAGAATGAAATGAGAAGGCAGATATAGGAGACACTGTGGGATAAAATGGTAACTGATTAGATGTGGGGCAGTTAAAGCAGAACACACAGTCAATGATAGCTTTGAGGATTTTCAGCTTGGTTGCAATTCCTTCTGGGTTATGATCAAACCATTTCTATTTAGGGAGGAGGGCTTAAGAGAAAATAGATTGTCACAAAGTATATGCTGAAGGCTAATACCTGGTAGAAATAACGATCTCCAAAGAAAGAATTCAGTAATACCTGAGAAACAGCCTCAAAGAATGTATTGAGGACTATACTATAGAGGGACTTTCTTGAGGGTGATGGACACAGAGGAATTACAAGGCAGAAGGCCAGCCTTCAGAGAACTTAAAGTAGGGAGGCAAGAATAACCCAAAGAAATAACACAGCCCAATCATGTAGTGCAGGCTGTGAATTATACAGACATTTAGAAGAGAAGGAGAGCAGCGAAGGGGCGAAGCTTCTTGGAGGAAATGGAACATGAGGTATTATTATGGTTGGGATTTGGAAGAGTGGAAGAGAGCTAGGCAGGAGAGCAACGCAAACAAAGGCAGAATTTTAGGAAGGAACTGTAGTGTTTATGAGGAAGCGAAGAGACAAAAGTGGACATCTCTTTTCCCAGAGTTTAGAAAAGTTCCCAAAGTTGGTTGTCTGGGAGATATGAGAGGTGCACAAGAAAAGAGGCATCAGCTCAGTGTACTACTTGTATCAATGGTGAACTATATTTGCATAGTTATAATGTGGACACTGACCATTGGCTATTAACCAAATGATGTTATAATATTGCTATTTTGGGGTGATGGGAGAAGGAAAGGTGGATGTGTGTATATAAAATAACAAAGTTCCAATCTTCTTTGGCAGGAAACCAATAAATAATGCTTAACATTAATAAATCAAGAAAAAGCATTACAAGCACATTGCTTACCAATATAGCAGTGCCTAGAAAGCAAGAGCTCAATGGGTTGAGGGTGGGAGCAAAAGGACAGTGCTGAAGTGGGTTGGAGGACTGCTAATTGTAATTCTACTATGTGAATTTAAGAACTTTGCAAGTACAGTGTTATAGTTTTCAACAAAAAGAAAAATAAAAGTCTAATCGCCTGATACTTGTTCAGGGAAACAGTCCAGTGGGTCATGATTTGAGTGACTAAGACAGAACACTTGGATCCATTTTGCTGCCTTTGATGGGGACCCCAGAGTGGTTTTCTGGGAGTTTATGAGGTTGTTTCTCAGTCAGGCTGGCTCCCTACATCCTCCTTTCTCACCTCCCTGCTGGCCCCCAAACTCAGCCTGCTCATGTTCCTTTCCTGTGAACACTGCCCTAGCCTTCCATATGGGGCTCTTCCCTCCACTTGGTCCAGGGGAGCATGGGAAGCAGTCTTTCTAGCTCCTTGCCTTGTTGACAACCCTGAGGAAAGAAGCTCCAAAACTCTTTACAAGGAAACAGCAAGGTGCTAATTAAAAATGATAAATGTGAGAAAATGATAAAGTCAAATCCATCTTAGAGAGTTCTTAATTTTATGGTCTGGGCCTTGAGTTTCTAATTCTTTTGTCAGCTCCCAATTCTCTGGCCTGAATTTGCTCAATTTTCATTCTAGAAGGTCCATCACCTCAGGGAAAAAAGAAGATCCTGAACAGAGCGGTTAAAATGTCACAAGCAGATCATTTGCCTTTCCTGGAATCCTGGAACTCAGGGGAAACTATTTAAGTGAGCACTAGTTCTATAAAAGAATGGCTCTCTCTCCAGACAAAGAGCAATCACCAGAGATCTTGATTTATTTTGCACATACCCTCCTCCAGTTTCTTTCTTCCCCTCTACTCATTGCCCTCCAAAAAAGAGAAAGAAAGGATTTCAACCTCTCCATATCTGGGAGAGGACAATAACAAAGGTCCACCAAAACAGTAGAGTTGGAAATTCATATCCGGCTCTGTACCTTTTTTTGGGGATTTCCAAATAATTATTGATTTTGGAGATTTCCAAGTAATTATTGATTTTGGAGATTTCCAGTCTAAAGCATACAGTCCAGTCAGAGCTGGATTATAAGTGCAGGGAGGATATCTGTGAAAGACATTCTAGCATGTCCTGGTCCTCATCATTCCCCAGCAGCCCTTTCCTCTAACAAGTCCTTGCTGTCAATACCAAGTTTCTGCTGAGAAAAGCAAAAGATCTTCTTTTCCTTTTTTCTCTCCCTCTTCCTTCTGTTTGCATCAACACAGCTCCATGCTTAGAGTTTACAAAGGACCTTTGTCTCAATGGGAGCCCTCAGAAATGGGACCTCTGATTGGCTGGCATGTTACTGGTGAGAGCCCCAGGCCAAATTTCTTTATCTGGCTTTTTCATAGCCAACAATCAGTGATAAATGGGACATAACTATTCAGTAATAACTAATAAAAAAGCCCACACTTCTTTCTCAGTCTTTGGGAACCCCCATTTCTGAATGCCATCCACTTTCATCTCAGAGAGATGCCAAGAGTTTAAGAACCAAGCTGGTATTAGAAGCCGGGTCTTACCCAGGGGTGTTTTTCTGGTTCTCATGTGGCACCCTGTGTCTCTTCTCACCCATATATGAGGTTTCATGAAATTAAGACAGAGTTTTCTCATCTGCTCCCAGATGACAAACATTTTTGCTTTGTTCTGTTTTCTGGTTCTTCAGCAGAGTGAGTGAAGGAAGTAGTGCCAAGGGTCCCAGTAGAACAGTCAGTTGCCAGAGGCCTGTACCCTGCAAAGGTATGTACTGAATGTGTAGGGAAGGGAGTAGCAGAAGGAATGAGGTGTCCTGGCTAGTTAGGCAGACTCTTCCTTGTTGTGTCTTTCTTATCTTCTGAGACTGGTTCTAGCAGTGCCCAGGGCAGAACAGTGTGAGCAGAGCAACAACAGGGTCATGTCCAGAAATATCCTTATTGATTTCTGGCTGCCACATATCCACTCACTGGGCATGCAAATGGAGGGAGACTCAGGATGAAGCTTCGAAGGCTGGAGTGAACTGCAGCCTGGGCCCTGGCCACCTGCAGCTTCACTCTGCTGGAAAGACCACCATAGAGGAACCAAGAAAGAGAGAATTGTGCCAGCAGACCTTCTTCTGAAATATCTGCAGGTCATTGGGTACCTCTCTGGTTTTCTCCCTGGACCGTTCAATAGGGTAGGCCTTTTCAGGCCGGGCTGATACTTGCTCAGTGTGTCTGATCTGGGATAATTTAATGATGACTCAAGTTCATTTTGACCTCTGAGTCTGTCTCCCCAAGAAGAGAGAAACAATTCACATATGATATTTTTTCAATACGGTGTTTTCCTAGTCCTGGCTGATTATCAGATGGTGTCTCTCTTTTCTGACCACCTTGAGACCCCTTCAGTATGGGGGCCTGTAAGATGCTGGTTTTGGATGAACTTTATTAATTGGGATCTTGTGGGAACATTTCAAATTCTCTTTTTCTCCCTCACCAGAGTGAAATGCATACACCTTTGGATTGCATCTTTTCCCCTGTCTCAGCTCAGATTCCTAGGGGTTGGTATTCTTGTTTGGGAGAAGCTTTCTGCTTCCTTAAAGGAAGTTCTTGAACACTTCCCTGCATTCTTGAAGAGACGAGCCCAAGTTAATCCCCTCTGAATCATTGCAGGTTTGTCTTCCAGTTGTTATCAACTGAAAATATCTTAGAAATCTTAGTCTAGAAGATTTTTGATTTCCAGGAAGAGGTTTACATAGCCCAGAGAACAGTTGTCTTTTCCACAATCTCTTATTTGAGGACTCAGAAGCTCTTGGCTACCAGTCATAGAACTTTATTCCAAAGATAGTGTAAGTCTGTCTACAGTGCTGAGGCATATGGGCCTGAGCTTCCCTCTGAGTTATTCTGGGCTAAATGTCATCAGGCACCCATGGCCTCTTCCACATCTGAGCATCTAGTCTATCCCTTCTGCATGAGGAATGTTTTGCCTTCAGCTTGTTTTTCTGATAAGCAATGACAGTATCCCCAGTGACTCAATAGAGAGAAGAGGGGCAAATGCCCTCAGCTTTCCATACATTGAAGGAAGTTTGGGGTGATAGTTGGTTTTTCTTATGGACCTTTGGTGTTTGCCTCTGTTAATCTTGTATCTTTGCCATCTCTATTCCCCCTTTCTATCTCTAGCAGAGTTCCTGAAAGACTGACACTTGACTCTTTACAGGTAGGTAATTTTGACAAATGTTGCCTGCACATTACTTTTGTGAAATAAATTAGCACAATGAATGACTGGCATATTCCAGACCCTAAATTAATTCATGTTCTTTCCTCCTCCCACTTCTTCTTTTTATTCTTCTTTAAAAAACAAAAACAATTCAATTCCCTTGGGGACAAGGAAGAGTTTGGGAAAATGTCCCATTTCAGCAATCTCTTAGTGCTTACTTGAAGGCCGAGCTACCCCATAGTTAGAATGAAAGCTGCAGATTCATGACTAATACTGCTTAGTTAGTAGTTGCATGTCGAAGAGAACTGCTTGGTGCTCAAACGCTGGCATGATGCTTACAGCTCCACGAACTTGGGAAAATTATTTACCTTCTCAGAGCCTCAGCTTTTTCATCATTAAATGGAGAATAAGAAATGGCTTCATAAAATTGAGGGTAATTTATATAGAATCTATAGCACAAAGCCTGGGACATCACAAGTACTTGATCTGTAGTGCCTAGGTCAAGTGGATGGTTCTCTGAGGGAATTTAAAAAATCTTGAATGTTCTTCCCCTATCAGTCCCTCTAACATGCTTCTAACCTGGACTCACAGTGAGCTGATGTATTCTGAAGGAATACAGAGCCATTCTGAAATTAGCTCTGCAAAACTTTTTTTAAATATTTTTTTCAGTTTTAATAGTATATAAACCAATGCAATAATATATTCACATTTCCAAAACACAACACGGTAAACATTTGATTTTATATTTGTAAGATTGTGCCACAAAAAAATAGCATCCCATTATCTTGTATTTTGAAAGTAAAAATAATTAACATTACTGTGGTGTAATTTCCATAAAAAGTACATAGATTTTAGGTGTACACTTTGATGAAGGGTAAAAACAGCTATAACCTTGGAACTATCATCTTAATTATTATTTTTTTTAATATAATTTAATTTTTAATTTTTTAAAATTTACATCCAAATTAGTTAGCATATAGTGCAACAATGATTTCAGGAGGAGATTCCTTAGTGCCCCTTACCCATTTAGCCCATCCCCCCTCCCACACCCCCTCCGGTAACTCTCTGTTTGTTCTCCATACTTACGCGTCTCTTATGTTTTGTCCCCCTCCCTGTTTTTATATTATTTTTGTTTCCCTTCCCTTATGTTCATCTGTTTTGTCTCTTAAAAGTCCTCATATGAGTGAAGGCATATGATTTTTGTCTTTCTCTGACTAATTTCACTTAGCATAACACCCTCCAGTTCCATCCACATAGTTGCAAATGGTAAGATTTCATTCTTTTTGACTGCTGAGTAATACTCCACTGTGTATGTATGCCTGTGTGTATATATATATATATATATATATATATATATATATATATATATACCACATCTTCTGTATCCATTCATCCATCGATGGACATTTGGTCTCTTTCCATACTTTGGCTATTGTTGATAGTGCTGCTATAAACATGGGTGTGCATGTGTCCCTTCGAACCAGCACACTTGTATCCCGTGGATAAATGCCTAGTAGTGCAATTTCTGGGTCCTAGGGTAGTTCTATTTTTAGTTTTTTGAGGAACCTCTGTACTGTTTTCCAGAGTGGCTGCACCGGCTTGCATTCCCAAGCTCTGCAAAACTTTTACAGAGAAATAGTTTCTAGTCATTTTCAAAGTTCCAGGATGTGTGTGTGTGTGTGTGTGTGTGTGTGTGTGTATGTGCATGCATGTGTGCCACTGGAGATAAATTTCTAATTTCTAAAAAGTTCTTTATACATCCTTTTGGCTTAATAACATGCATCACAAAGAATTTATTCAAATGCTCCTTCTACAAAGTCTTTCCAAAACCTGTCGAGCTTTGGGAACCTTGGGAAAGATGCCTTTTTTTCATTAATATTTCCCAGTTACTTTTGTGGCTCTGTTCCTCTACTAGACTGTAAGTACCTTGAGGGCAGTGTCTTTCTCTGTTTAGCGTCCTCCATGAGACCTAGCAGGGTCTTGCATGAAAGAAGATAGCAGAACAGTGTCAGGCTTAAGAGCTTGGACTTGGCAGTCAGGTTTGTGTTACATCCAGTCTCTACTTTCTGACCCTTTGGGCAGCCTTAGTTAGTCTCTTCTAGGTCTCAGTTTCTACTTTTGTTAAATAGGAATATTCGGGTTGTTATAAGCATTGCATGAGGTAATCTAAATCAGTGGGTTCAGTTCCTGGAATGTAATGAGAAATAAATGATATTCTAGCTATGTATTATCACTATTATTCATGTGTTAAATATATGTTCTTTTGGATAAATGGACAGATGGACAGAAGCATGGAGGGATGTCATTCTCCATAGCTGCAGGAAGTAGCCATTGCAATAATCTACAGAAGTATTTCCCCACTTCTGGTCTGATAGGTTTCTTTTTTTTTTTAATGTTTTATTTATTTTTAAGACAGAGAGAGACAGAGCATGAGTGGGGATGGGGCAGAGAGAAAGAGGGAGACACAGAATCTGAAGCAGGCTCCAGGCTCTGAGCTGTCAGCACAGAGCCTGTTGCAGGGCTCGAACTCACAAACTGTGAGATCATGACCTGGGCCGAAGTCAGACGCTCAACCGACTGAGACACCCGGATTCCCCTGGTCTGCCAGGTTTCTAAACTGGAATTAGGGGGAATTCCCATATTTTTAAACCTCCACCTCCATTCTCAGTTTAGTTCCAATCTTCATTGTGATCCTTGAGGTTTATTCTGAGAGCTGATACCTGATTCTCTCTGATTCTCTTTGAGAGTGAAAGCCCAACTTTTGCTAGTAGACTATCAACAATAACAATATTATTTCTAGAAGGATAATCCTTACCTTGATAATTGCTTTCTAGCATAAACAGAGAAGAGAAAATAAAAGAATTTTTCCACTGCATTTCCACACCATGCAGGAGAAATAAACAAAAATGTGACTAACCCCTATGGTAGAGGAGTGCTTTTGCACGCTCAATTACCTGCCTGAGCTGTTGCCTGCTTCCTGGCTGCTTGTCTTTGCATTGCTTGACCTTTAGACTAATGCCAGTAAAATACATACCCAGTACTACATAAATGGTTTTCAATGGCCTGGCTGCTTAGGGAAAACTCATTGACATGCAGCGTACAGTTACTTATGCATGTGAAAATAGAGATTAAGAGTCCTTTTTGACATCAGTTGGGTAGGATCACATTTTGTTATGGCACCGCTATAGATTAGTGATCTCCCTATGGACTGCTGGCCTCAATCGACACTCAGCACCTGGCATCTCCTTCTCTAGCTACCAGGTAAGGAGGTGTATCCATGACTGAGAAGTTCTCTGCCCTTGGTTCAGTCCTGGGCTTGTCGCCGAGTCACTGATGGATGGAAAGAGTGGCATTGTATTCCTCACCACTTTTATGCTTGTCTGCATTCATCTGTGTCTTTCCCTGTATTCCTTATTTCATTTGAATCTAGAACTGGAGTAGTATACTTTAAGAATTGGGAGTTCTTTCCACCCCTTATCCTCTCCTACCATTCTCAGCCTCAAAGGGAAACAAGACTATAAACCCAATAAGGATTCTGACCCTAAAAAGTCAGAGAGAAGCTCTAGCTGGATAAGAATGTCCCTTTCATTTGAGCTGTAGCATTTTGGTGCTCACAGATTTAAACATTCATGATCAATCATGATTCATGATTTAAACATTCATGAACATTTAAAATAACAAGTTCACCTCATTCATTTGTTTTCATTTATGCCAACCATTAGGAGGAAACATAAATGAATATAAGACATGTCCTAGCTCCCTGAGGAGACAGATCAGTGTGAGACATAAAGTACATGACTGTGGAGAGCTGGTCATGTTCTACAGGAGAGATCACATTTGAACTGGATCCTGAAACAAAGGGAAAGTGCTTGGTGCATAGAGGTGGTACAGAAGGTCATCTGCCCTAAAAAACAGCATCTGTCATCTCAACACGGCTGTTGAGAACCACTTCTTGCCAATCAGGATGTTGTTTCCAGAGAGGGGGACCTTGTGCACTTCACAAGGTGTCTACCGCATTCACCTCACACAGGACTGACTTTAGAGTCAGTTTACAGCACTTTCTCTATGGAAACAGCCCTTTGCTAGTGCCAGACACAGGGAAATAACAGCGATCAGAGCAAAGAAGGTCAGTGCCCCTTTTGTTTTCTGCAGCAGCAATTGTGTGGCCAGAAAATCTTGCCCTTGGAGACTTATCTTCAACCTAACTACATATGAAAATACATACACTATATATATATATATATATATATATATATATATATATATATATATGCATTTTACATTTGTACAATGTACCCAATATATATAATACTTGGCATAGTATAATAAAATTAAAAAATAGATATATTTGTGATTTGATTATAAAGTATAGGACATTATATATTATACTATATATTATATGTTACTTTTTAGAGTATTTATAACCAGAAATTTTTCCTCTCTTTCCTGTTACAACAACACCATACTTTCTCATCATACTTATGCTGACTGTTCTCCATTTGCTCTGTTTCCCTTTCAGGATCCATTCATTTCCCCCTTCCCTCCCTGGTCTGTGCTCTGGAAGCTGACTCTGAGGACCATGTTACCCCAGGTCCTTTGGTGGCTGACTTGCAGTTGGGTTCAGCAACTGGAGGCACTGCAGGGACTCTGGAGAGAGAGAGAGGTCAGGATGTGTCTTTTCTGCTCCTTCCCACCTTCTTTCCTGCATGACTATAGCTTCTGCCCTGGACACCAGTTCCCTCTCTGTATCACTTCAGCCCTAGTCTGAGGGGAACTGCTTCCATGCTTTCTATCCCTGGCAGTCTCAACATCCCTTGTTTATTTCTTCCCTTAATCCTGCCTTCAACTGTGTATCTCTATTTCTGTCATGCATGTGTCTTCATCTGAATCATCTGGAAGCGTATTCTGTTTCTTGCTGGAATTTGCGTTAATACAATTCTCCACTCCTTTGTTTACCTTTTTCTTAAAAAAATTTTTTTAGTGTTTATTTATTTTTGAGAGAGAGAGAGAGAGAAAGCTAGCAAGTGGGAGAGGGCCAGAGAGAGAGAGAGAGACAGCAAGTCGGGGAGGGCCAGAGAGAGAGGGAGACATAGAATCTGAAGCAGGCTCCAGGCTCTGACCATCAGCACAGAGCCTAATGCGGGGCTCGAACTCATGAACCACAAGATCATGATCTGAGCTGAAGCTGGATGCTTAACCGACTGAGCCACCCAGGCACCCCTACCTTTTTCTTTTCATATCTATAAACTTACTTGGAAATTATGCTTTTGAGAAAGTTGAGTTGTAATACAATGTTTGATTTTATTTTCTCCTACTATTCAATAGAATGAAGTTGCATAAGAAATACATTATGTAAAAAAAAATTAAAAAAAAAGAAATACATTATGTTATTGCAACTCAATACCTCGAAACCAAATTTCTAACCTATAATTGGTCCTTATGGAATCTTCCATAAGTCTTCACCTCAATAGCAATCCCAATATTGGTTTTACTGCCATGAAATAGATGAATAATAAAGTGGGTAAGAGAGATCGTATCATATCTTCACTGCAAATTTCCTAGTTCTACATGGCTGTTCTTGGCATAAGCAAAGTTGCAGAAGCCATTTCACAACCTCATACTACTTGGTAAAGATGAATTTCATGCTGGGGGACATCTTGTTGCTAGTAGGTGAGTATAATTTAGTACTCTAATTTGCATTTTTCCAAATGTTCTGGAAGTCTGCTCTGCTAGGTGCTAAGGTAGTAATTGTAGGAAATGGAGAAGGGTCATCTCTGTGAGTTGCCAACTCTCCTGCTGCTCCTCTCTGCCTTGCTTGCTAGGTTCTGGCCGCACGTCCCTTCTGATCTCTGTCCTGTCAGAGGCCCATCTTAGGCACTCATGTAGTTATTGACTCTACCTGGAAAACTCTTCCCTCCATTTTCTGCTTGGCAAATCCCTCTCACCCTTCAAGTCTATGGGGATCGATGGGACCAAATCTGTATGCTCATATAGTGCTATTCCCTCAAGGAAGAATTGTAATTGAAATATTTAAATATTTCTTTAATGTTTATTTTCCCTGTTAGACTGGAAGCTACATGGAATCAGGGATTATGACAGTAACACCTGTCTTGTTCATCTTGGTTGCTCTAAAGCCTAGCATAGGACTTAGTACATAGTAGCCATGTAACAAACTTGGTTGAATGTTGAATAAACTAATTCATTTGAGGAACTTATAATCATAATGGGCAGTCAAACCATGTGTAGAATGAATGAATTAATGAGTGAGTTTATTTATTTATTTTACTTATTTATTACTAAGACATTTCAAATGTTGGAGTTAGGGCTACCATCACCAACAATTCCAGGTGAGAGAGGCTGTGATGGCACTTACAGAGGTCTTTGCTCTAATCAGTTAAGTCCCAAAAGATTATTATCCACGGAAAGAGGCCAAGAGCAACAGCCATTTGTCTCTAGGCTGTGGAAACTGGGGGTATTCCTTTACATGATGTTCTAAGCCCTAAACATGGAAAAGGCAACCAGAGTGAGGCATCATTATTGGCAGATGTTCACTGTTCTTCCTCCCTTTTTATTCCCCTTTTATTTTCTCTATCCTTCTTTGTTTCATCTCCTTTTTACATCTTTCCTGCTAGTGACATTCTGTGACCCAATGGTTTGGTTATGATGATCCAATCTAAAGAGGAACAAATCCCTAAAAAAATAAATAGGAACCTATTCTTGCTCTGGTGAAAGGAAGGATTTCATGCTAAAACTCATAAAGTGGTTCTTCCAAACTGAGGGTTGATGGGGGGTGGGAGGGAGGGGAGGGTGGGTGATGGGTATTGAAGAGGGCATTTTTTGGGATGAGCACTGGGTGTTGTATGGAAACCAATCTGACAATAAATTTCATTAAAAAAAAAAAGAAAGAAAATGCCACACACACACACAAAAAGTGGTTCTTCCTGAGGTCGCAGGTCTTGACATAAGAAAGTGGCCATTTGGGCTGAGAGTGGAATGGAATGGTTTGACCATAGTTCTCCTTTCCTTCTGCTTCAAGAACTCCACCAGTTTGTAGGCAATCATGGTTGATTTGACCCATCTTCCCTCTTCTGTATCTTTAGCCACTTACAGAGGCTCTTTTACACCCTGCTCCCATCCAACACTTCTCCCAGATTCTAGGACTTATATTTCCCAAAGTTTAGTTTGTATCCTGCTGGCCAACTCCAGATGTGCGATGCCTCCCACTGCTCATATGAATTCCCAGTCTCTCAGCAAGTCAGCAAAGTATTCCACTCTTGACAAGCTGTCTCAAAATCCCTTCCATCTCTAATCCCATGTAGCACTTCACCCAAACCCATGTTGCTCCCATGACTTGAATTCTGATCACCGTCCCTGTTTTACTCAGTTTAACATTTCTGGGACTTTGCGTACCCTATTTCATTGCTGACAGACTTGCCTTCCCTGAGATCCTAGATGGCTCTCTTTTTAGTACCTCTTCTTAATCCTCAGATTCAGAATTACATATTCTCTGCTCTGTATGCTCAGGCAAGTTTACTTACAAGTTACTTACAATTTGCCTTTAGTGAATTGTGTGTTTATATAATCTCTATACGATCTTAATTTTCCAGGGCAGAGACTTTTCTGTCTTGTTGCTCTCCTAAGTACATACATAGTCATCTGACCATACACCTGTTCAGAAAACCTAGTCCTTACATAGCCTTATTACAGAAAATGCTCAGAAACTGTTTGATTGTTAAATTGAATGAACTGGGTGACTCTTGAAGAAACACCATTCCCTTTCTGTGGTTCTATGATTATATACATCTTGGACCAGCTTTGTTTTTCTCCAGATGTCCTGGCAGCTAGGGAAAGTTGAAAAGCAAAAAACCAACACCTATCCATAAAGAATAATGGAGATGGAGGTTTGAGGTGAGAAAGGAGGTATTCAATGAATGAAAGCAGAACCATTAAACTTTTGAGGTGCCTGCCTTTCTGCTTGTCATATCATTGTGTCAACACATAGCAACAGTTTCCCCTCCTTGCCAACAAGGCCTCACAATATCAACCTTTCATGATGAAAAACAGCAGCTGTAGCACAACCTGAGAACAACACTGCTTCTGTATGGAGAGCCCAGTTCTTAAGAGCTCTAATCACTTCCCAGATAGCATCTCCTCAATTCTCAGAATATCCCTCCAAGGGAAGGAGGAGGCTTATATTGTTATCACCTCTATTTTGCATACAGTAAAAACAAGGCAAGCTGAGGTTAAGTGATTTGTCCTTGGTCAGGTGTGAGTCAGAGACTGAGCCAGCAAGAGAAGCTCCTTCATTCCCAGGCCATTGTTCTGTTCTCCTCATACTCTCTTCAGGTTTGGGAAGGCTATAGAAGCTGCTTGAACATGAAGTGTTTACAATGGGGAGAATGCGTTGCATCCTAGTTTTGGGTGCCATATAACTGATGCAGAGACAGAAATATGAATATAGAACTCTATAGGAAGAGTGCCTAAATTTCCTAAAATATAAATGTTGGCCACAGCCAAGAGAGCTCACATGGAACAAGAGTAAGGGGGAGTTGCATGTCTGTAGTTGTGTTTGTATTCCTTCAGTAACCCCTATCTTTGTAGGACTTGTGTATGCCAGTCACTTAGCTGGCCACTGGGGAGGTGGTATTGAACATGATAGTAATCGCCCCTGCCTTCAAGGAGCATCCACACTAGTGGGATTATACACATTAAATGCGGAAAGAAACAAATGCAATTGTCATGATGGATAAGATAAGTCTTTTTTTAAGCAGGCTGGGCCCATTCATTAAAAAGGTTCCTAATCTATTTTGTTCCCTGCCTTTCATCAGGACATTCAAGACCCATTGCAATCTACCCTCAAAACATCTTCCATCAGCATCCATCTCTGATAGTCCCCTCCCCTCCTCCTATAGTGTGGGTGGGGACTGCAGTGTTCCGACCCCACTGGACCCTGATTACCATTCATGGGCCACTCAGTTTTATGTTTCTGTGGCTTTGCTGAAATGAGCTGAGAGACCCTTGGCTTGTTAGTTGACAAACCTTAGGCTGGAGGTGAGGGTGTGGAAAGGATGGAGTATAGGGGGGTTGAAGCCATTGAAGTACCTGGCTGGTGAGAAACGTGCTGTCAGTGATGGGGTTGGGAGGATGGTTTGTCATGATGCCTAATACTGTGCTGAGGCCCTTTGTCCAACATCTTAGCCAGTATGATGGAAAAAAAGCTGGATTAGGAGACTGGGTACCTAGATCTTGAGTAAGTCACAATAAGTCTCTAACCTCAATTTTCTCATTGGTCACATAAACAGATAAGATCAGGTGTCCTCTGAGGGCTTCAGAGTAGGACTGGACCTACAGTTCTTCAACTTGATTTTACTTGTATAGAATATATATGTATGTGTGTGTGCATCTGTGTGTATAGGGGCACAGGGTGGTAGGATAAGGGAGAGTGAATTTTAAAATTGGACCAGCCCTTGGGAATTACTGGTTTCTTCTAACAATGCATAAAAGTAGTGCTGAGGTAGAATTCTGTATTCACATTTCTGTTTCTACATCAGTTGTATTGTACCCAACTCAGAACACAATGTTTTTTTCCTATTATAAATACTTGTGGATCAAGCAGGTTTTATAGCCTTCCCAAACCTTGAAGAATTTTCTCTGCTCCTTCCTTCTTGGGCCCCCAATCTATGAGGAGGGGGCAGTGCCACCATGTGCCCACCCCTTGCAAGAGGCCTATGTGGCTGCCCTCTCAGGACTGTCCAAAGCACCTGTCATTCTAGACCTGGTTACAGAGCCCCATCAGCTTCCCCAAGGTAAGCCAGTGCTGGCTTCCAGGTCACTTAATTAAATCTTGATTTCTGCTCATTGCTCGTTTCTGGGGAGGGAGTCAATTTCCTAGGCTTTTATAGATCTCAGGTATGCACTGATTGTGTCTCCAGGTTGATTCCTAAGATGTAAGGTTCTTTCACAACACCAGTAGCCCAGCAAAGTCTGATTTCTAAATCAAAAAGATACGTTACATACTTGCCAGCACCAGGTCCTTGCAAGCAGTTGGGTAAGAGAATATTTTAGTGACTCTTCCAAACAGATGCTTAGGGGTTTCAAACCAATGGGGCAAGTTTCACAGAAGCAGTAATGCAGTCAGCATTACATGTTTTCAGGTATTTCAAATCTCTTTACAAATGGAATAGACATTTCCAGTTATTCTTCCTAATTACACAATTTATTTCTTTTAACCAATTTTAAGGTTATGGCCTCAGTAGTAGATCTGAACCAGGCAGAAAAGGTCTGTCAAAAATAACAAATAGCAACACAGAGCCTTCGGGTTTCCAGCTATGGAACCCCAGAAACCAAGTCATCCTCCTTGGGCTCTGTCAGGGTCGTTTCCAGAGCCAGGAAAGGAATGAGTCAGAAATGGCACCTGTTTCCGCAGCACAACGCCCTACCTTCAGGCCCAGAAATCCAAATCCCATTTCAAGAAGGTGGTTCACATAGCTTTGTTTTTGTGGGTTGGGAGAGTAGAGATGGGGGCATTGCACCTTTTATCTTCTGAAGAGGTCTTTGCCTTCTGCATTTGTTCTCAGTACCCTTCAGTTGATTGCCTTTGTATAGAGCCTACAGCTCAGGAACCAGGCTTTCTGTGACCCTCAGTCTCTCCCCTTTATTTAAATTTTATTTTTTATTTTTTTTAAATTTACATCCAAATTAGTATATAGTGCAGCAATGATTTCAGGAGGAGATTCCTTAGTGCCCCTTACCCATTTAGCCCATCCCCCCTCCCACACCCCCTCCAGTAACCCTCAGTTTGTTCTCCATATTTATCAGTCTCTTCTGTTTTGTCCCCCTCCCTGTTTTTATATTATTTTTGTTTCCCTTCCCTTATGTTCATCTGTTTTGTCTCTTAAAAGTCCTCATATGAGTGAAAGCATATGATTTTTGTCTTTCTCTGACTAATTTCACTTAGCATAACACCCTCCATTTCCATCCACGTAGTTGCAAATGGCAAGATTTCATTCTTTTTGATTGCCGAATAATACTCCATTGTACATATATACACCACATCTTCTGTATCCATTCATCCATCGATGGACATTTGGACTCTTTCCATACTTTGGCTATTGTTGATAGTGCTGCTATAAACATAGGTGTGCATGTGTCCCTTCGAACCAGCACACCTGTATCCCGTGGATAAATGCCTAGTAGTTCAATTGCTGGGTCGTAGGGTAGTTCTATTTTTAGTTTTTTGAGGAAGCTCCATACTGTTTTCCAGAGTGGCTGCACCAGGTTGCATTCCCAAGTCTCTCCCCCTTAAATAAAGACCTCTGTTCCCTGTGAACAGATGTGAAATGAAATTTGCTTCAGAAGAAATCTGAAGGTTTATATAAAGTTTTGGGTTACATGTAGATGGCGATCTATTCTTACCTCCTCCAATCACTTATTATCATATGGAGTTTTGGTGTCTGGGTGCTTTTTCTTAGTGCTCAGCAAAGAATGCAAAGAAGACCCTGGTTTGCAGCTGCTAACAAAAAAGCATTTTGGTCTTGGGTTCTTGCATTCTTTTTTTTTTTTAATTTTTTTACTGTTTTTATTTATTTTTGAAAGACAGAGAGAGACAGAGAGAGACAGAGTGTGAGTTGGGGAGAGACAGAGAGAGAGGGAGACACAGAATCCAAAGCAGTATCCAGGCTCTGAGCTGTTAGCACAGAGCCCTACTCTGGGCTCAAACTCGTGAACCATGAGATTATGACCTGAGCCGAAGTTGTATGCTCAACCAACTGAGCCACTCAGGTGCCTCAATCCCCATTTTTGATTGATAATTTCTTTCTTTCTTTCTTTCTTTCTTTCTTTCTTTCTTTCTTTCTTTCTTTCTTTCTTTCTTTCTTCTACTTTCGTGTGTGTGTTTTAAGTGGGCTTCATGCCAGTGTGGGCTTCGACTCAACCAGGAGATTGAGACTTACATGCTATACCAACTGGGCCAGCCAGGCACCCTTGGTCTTGGGTTCTTAATTGTTAAGGACTAAAATGCCAAGGTTGACTTTTTACTAGCATGTCTCTTTTCCTTTAGGAAAAAGTTTTACAACAGTCCACCCAAGATCTCCCTATTGCTGGTTCAGGAGATGACTTGTGCCTGAATTTGGCCAATTAACATGACAATGTCAGTGACAAGATCCATTTCCAGGCAAAAGAGTTGTTCTTTGAAAGGCATTGTCTGAGGATGTCCAGGCTGAGAGGCAGCTTCTCCTCTGGGACTATTTGGATTTTATGTTCCTGAGCCAAAAACATTCTTTAGCATTGGCTGACAAAATGGGTTTCAGAACAGGAGTTTCTAAAGCTGCAGTGGAAACTTTAATTATGTAGATCCTGTCAAAATCCATCTGCTTAATTCAACTGTTTCTGGGTAAGGTACTTTTTATTTTTCTAACAGTATTACTTGATGACTCTCTGATAGGAATATGAAATTAGCTTTTCTCATAGGCAAGATTTATTCTTTATACTTCTCAACATTAGGAATATTTGTGTTATGTTGAGGTGTCTTTCTAGAGTTTATTTGCTTCAGAGCTGATTTGGTAGAGACATTTAAGTGACTTTTAGAGCTGAAAGGTACAAGGTATTATATAAGGAAATGCTACCAGAGGTTTCAGTGTGATCATGACTTAGTGACTGACTTATGTCCATGATTTATAAGTAAAGCCTTTCCATAGTTCTCAAGGGGAGAGGGACATCAAAGTGGCTTTGATTTGTATAAGACCCCAATACTTGACACATTTGTGGTCTTAATCATGAACCTCTGGTCATACCTGATTCAATGTGTTTCATCTGAACAGCTGGACACCCTAAATTAGATAATATTTACATTTATGATAAGCATTCATGGATTTGCTTTGGGGGAGGGAGTGGGGCAGAGTCTGAAGTGGTTGCTAAATGTATAAATATTGAATATGCCAGCATATGGGAGTTTTCAGCTTAAATATCAGAGAGGGAGCCTTATTCAAGCAACTGACTAAGTAAAACTGTTTGTTATTTTAGGGTGCTTGCCTGGGTGATAAGATATAGGACAAAACCAGAATTTTCAAAGTCAGTGATGTCATGTGTTTTTATACGGAGATTAAGGAAAACTTACATTATGGTTTTCAGTGTTGGGAAAACCTCAATGAAAAAATATATAAGACAGTCGACTTGTTAGTGGTGATAGTCTTAAATCTTTGTAGGATCGGCAGCCAAAAGGCTTTCAAACTAATTCAAATAAGGAACTCTTACTAATTTCACTAGTTCTTTAAACCAGGAAAGTTTCATGGCAAGTTTGGGAAAATAGCTCTCTGGGACTTTGAAATTGGGGAAGAAAAATAAAAAGTTTGTAGAGCTACTTCTACATAATGATAGAGCCATTGCTCCCTGTGAAAGTCTTGCTTTCCTAGGCTTGGCATAGATGGTTTTCAGGTAATTAAGACCTCCCCTTGCTTTTCCCATTTTACCAGATTTTCAAACCCTGAGTCATGTTGCTCCCAAGGGATAAAAGGGTGAAAGGAGAGATTGCTGATAGGTCTCACTTTTGTGCCTGCTGTTGTACTCACCTGTTCTGGAGTCTTTGCCTCTTGTCTCAAAGATCTGGATCCTTCCTTATCAGACTAGGACATGTCTTAGAGGTTATTCTGGCTCTCTACCCACCTCCTCATTTCAGTCTTCAGGTCCTCAAAGAGAACAGGAAATAATTTGATTTTCTTCTAGGAATAATTCTGATTTTACTATGAGGTGTAGCAACTGAGTCAACTTTGCTGTGCCCAAATTCTGCTTATTTGTTGTCATGATCTCAAGGGAACACAAACTCTTATGTTTCAGAATCTTCAATGGGCATGTTAACAATTTATGGTGCTTCATTAAAAAATTCATATTCTTGGTTTTCACTCCCAGATTTTATGATAGGGTCCAAGTATCTATATGTTAAACAGGTTCCCTTGATGATTCTGATGATTATGGTCCGAGAACCAAGTCTGAGAAACATTAACATTTAAAAAAAATTTTTAATGTTCATTTATTTTTGAGAGAGAGAGAGACAGAGCACAAGCAGGGGAGGGGCAGAGAGAGAGGGAGACACAGAACCTGAAGCAGGCTCCAGGCTCTGAGCTGTCAGCACAGAGCCTGACGAGGTGCTCAAGATCACGAACTGCGAGATCATGACCTGAGCCGAAGTCAGATGCTTAACCGACTGAGCCACCCAGGTGCCCCAAACATTAACATTTTTGAACTTTAATGTGGAAATAACTAAGTGACTGATGAGTCCAAACTTTACAGAAATTGAGCTTAAACAAAATGATAAGCCCACAGCTAATTAACAGCATATCTGGAAGTAGAAACCAGGTGTCCTAACTTTTAGTCAATGAAGCTCTAAGTTGTAAGGGGAGATATAGCAATATAGAAGTAAAACAGCTCAGGGTTTGTGGGATTGACCAATGTGGCTGCTTCCCACATGTGAGACTGAGGATGTTACTGAAATGCAGAAACAGGGGGCCCACACAGTTTCTTTTAATTTTTTTTAACATTTATTTATTTTTGAGAGACAGAGAGAGACAGATCGTGAGTGGGGGTGGGGGGAGGAGCAGAGAGAGAGGGAGACACAGAATCCAAAACAGAAACCAAACCAAACACACAGAAACCAAAACAAATCTAAGCTGTCAGCACAGAGCCCAATGTGGGGCTTGAACTCACGAACCATGGGATCATGACCTGAGCTGAAGTTGGATGCTTAACCCACTGAACCACCCAGGCACCCTGACACAGGTTCTTTTCTGAATGATCTGGAAGAGATTTGGTGGATGTTGTCAATTTTAAACTTGCACCTGGCTCTTAAAGTCCCCAATATGACATCCTGGCCTAGTGGCTGAAGACTTGTTTAATTGGAGGCTTCTGGGAATGGAGTTTCTTAAAAACTTCCTGAACCCAGCCCCACCCATTCATTCTCTACCAGCTCTGATCCCATTATAGTTAGTTCTACACTGAAATAGAAAAATCTCTCCTGGGGGAGCCTGGGTGGCTCTGTCGGTTAAGTGTCTGGCTCTTGGTTTAGGCTCAGGTCATGATCTCATGGTGGTTTGTGGGATCAAGGCCAGAGTGGGGCTCTGCTCTGAGAGCTCTGAGCCTGCTTGGGATTCTCTCTCTGCTCCTCCTCTGGTTGTGCGTGCAGGCTTTCATGTGTAAGCACACACACATTTTCTCTCTCTCAAAATAAACAAACATTACAAAAAAAAATCTCTCCTGCTTACTTGTAGCTCCTACCAATGATGCTTGTGCTACTTTCAAGAGAAAAGAAGTCTAATTTTCCTTCCACGTGACAGTGAACATGTCCTCTACTTAAACCTTTTTTTCTTTTTTTTGGTCTAGGCTGAACAACCCAAGGTTCTTTGTCCATTCTTTGTAGAACTTAGCTTTAAATGCTCTCTTCATTCTGACTTGAATGAAGATATGGCACTTGGAATAGTTATAGTGCTCAGTGTGGTTTGACCAGTTTGAAATTAATTACTTCTAGACACTGAGCTCCTACTCATAAAGACTAAAAATGCATGATATTTTAGGTGGCCCAATCACATTCAACTTACAGTCAAATAAAAATCCCAAGTTGTTTTTTTTTTTCACATGTGCTTCTAAAATCATGCATCCCTCACCTTGTTTTTGGTCGTGACTTCTTTTTAACCCCTTTAACACTTTCCATTTATGCCAGTTGAAATTAATCTTTCTGGACTTAACCCGCTATCCCAGATTATGACACCTTTTTTTGGATTCTGAGTGTGTCATTAATCCAAGATTATTTGATTTTATTTGATCATTCATTCCACAAATATTTATTGGAAACCTATTATATGCCAATCATGATACTGGATATTATGACCAAGATAGACCTATCCCTTCCCTTGTGGAGTTTATAGTCTAAGGAGGTATATAAACTAGTCACCAACAATGTGTGTCTTACCAGTTATGATGAGGGTAGTATGGCATGTTGTGGGCACAGGTGGAAGAGGGAGAGAGGTCCAGAGGTTAACATCTAGTCTAGTCTTGGTGGGCAGTGTTGGGGAAAGCTTCCTTTTGGAAATGAGATGTTAGAGCCATGACATCAGAGAAAGAAGAGAGTTCCAGGCGGGGAATCACACAAGTCCAGGACCAGAGACAAAGGAAGCACAGCCTGGGGGTGGGTCATGTGTATGTGTGGGTGGGACTGGCAGAGACAGATATCAGGGGAAGGGAACACCTGTGTGGTTTCAGCCTGTCCAGCGGGCTGTTGATGCAAATTTTGGGCAGTGATGTCTGAGACTGACACCAATCCATCCACCAACCATCCTTGGGGAGGACTCTTATCCCAACTCTAGTGCCTGCATTTTTCCTTCCTGTCCACACAATATCTTGAGAGATGTGGCCAAACATCTTGTTGAAAATCAGATACACCATGTCCCTTGGTTGAGCATACTAATAACCTTATTAGAAGGAAAATGTGGTTGGCTTTTGTCTGGCCTGACTTGGTCCTTATGAAACTGTGCTGGCCACCTGTGACTCATGTCTAATTTCTTGTCCATAGGAGTCCCCTTGACATGATCCTTGCTCTCCACCCTGGGAAGGGAGCCAGTAAAAAGCCTCTGGAAGATGGGCTTCCTCAAATGTCATGGTGGGTAAATTATGAAATGTCACGTGGAAAAGATTTTTCTCTTGCTCAGAAGATGTCAGCTGGGTTAGAGGAAGCCTCAGGACTGTCTGGATGTTCTAGTAGGGTACCAGAGAGCCAGGCCTGAGGGCCAGATTGCCTGGGTACAAACCCTGCCTTTCTCTGTTACCATCTTGGCAACTTTGGACAACAGCTTGACTTTCCTCAACTATAAAAGGGAGACCAAATGCCTGCCTCACAGGGCAATATGTACTTGAGGTAATGAAATAATGGATGCCCATACCTGTTACATAGTAAGCACTTGATAAGTGTTATGATTGTTTTTTAGAACAAATAATATTCATCAAGCCACAAAGACTTTTGTGCCTTCTTTTTTTTCATAAGGATGTTTCCTACAACCTTTATTTTTTTAAAAAATATTATTTATTTATTTTTTCTTTTTTTAAAAATTTATATTTTAGTAAACACAGAGTGCAATATTGGTTTCAGGAGTAAAACCCAGTGATTCATCACTTACATATGACACCCAATGCTCATCACAAGTGCCCTCCTTAGTACCCATCACCCATCATGCCCATCCCCTACTCACCTCCCTCCATCAACCCTCAGCTTGTTCTCTATCATTAAGAGTCTCTTGTGGTTTGTTTTCCTCTCTTCTCTTTTTCTCCCCTTGGCATATGTTCATCTGTTTTGTTTCTTAAATTCCACATATGAGTGAAATCATATAGTATTTGTCTTTCTTTGATTGACTTACTTTGCTTAGCATAATACATTTTGGCTCCATCCATGAATTTTGTGCCTTCTAACTTCTTGCCTTCATGTGGTTTTTTTCATTTTCTTCTATATGTCCTTAGTGGAGCAAGCCTCTTTCCTTTTTTTTTTTTCCTGTTGTTTTTTGTTTTTGTTACAGCAACTATGAAGTGCAAAAGGAATGAAGTATTTGGAAATAACACTATGTGCTTCTTTTGACAAAAATGATACTTGTCTCCCCCTCGTTTTTTGAAGGCCTGGAGCCAGCTAGCCAGGCCAATGTGAAGAAATGCTTATGGTGTGAGCAAGTTGGGTGTGGAGGGTTCAGGGCTCCATGGCTGCACAATCACCCCCACCCCCCACCCTCAAGTCTGCAGTGAGGGCCGTGGGTGGACCTCTGACAGGAGGTATTCTTTCTCAGCCCGGTTCGTGACATCCCAGTCAAATGGACAGAGTGAGTCTTTGTGATTTTGCAATGTTTCATTGTTACTTTGCACTTTAGATTAGCTACTGTGCAGAGCTGATGGGGCAAGATGTTTGGAATAGGGCATTATTTTGTCAGCTTGTGGAAGTCATCGATGCCCCAAAATTTGTACTTCATTTTGTAAATTAGGAAAGTAGAATGAGTCTCTGAGCCCTCCAAAACTGGACATCTTCCCTACCATTCCAACCATTTACACAATGTAATATTTAAAATTTCAATTGGCAATTCAGGAGAACTAGATTTACTCGTTGGATTTGCCTCCATGTTTGGATCAATGTAGGTGTGAATGGATAAATGTTAAGGCCCAAATGTGTCTTTCAAGACACTTTAGGAGCCTTCTGGAGGTTTCTAAAGAGCAGCCATGTATTAATATTCATTTATGTCTTTCCTGTACAAGTAAGCATTCTCCTGGAAGATGAAGTGGTCAAGATATTGCCGGCCTTTGTCTTCTTCCTCCTGTCTGAAACAAGGTGAGCCTGTTTTAGGAAGAGACATGGATGGAGATGGTCCAGCTTTAATGAGAATGGCATGCCCTTTGCAGCCTCCTCAGGCGTGGAGGTGGGCCAGGAGCTGAGAACACCTGCTCTTACGTGCTGTATGTTTCAACCCATTGAAAGATCTTAGTGCAAAATCAAGCATGGAATGATATTCTGTGGTTTTCAAAAAGATTCCTAGAGGGTTTGAGTTGGATAGGCTGAGAATGAACCCATTCACCTGTGACGGATATAACCTGACTCCAATGTCTGGTGACAGAAAACTGGACGTGTTTTACAGAACACGAGAGAGTGGGGCTCCTCATTTAGAACATTTATAACGTTATAGCCTGGCCCCCAATCCAGCCAAGCTCACAGCAGTGAAGAGGGTAAGTATGTTTGGGTCTGTGTGTTTATATAGTTGAGTGAAATCATCAAGTGTGCTCTTTAGAGAAACTGCAGATCAGTTTCTTGCATCTCTGAATAATGCCAGCTAGTAACCTCATAAGGAAGCAGTTATCTCCAAACCTAACTTTTCTCAATTCCTTTGGATAAATAAACTTGCTCTATGAATCAATTAGAGGAATCTCCATTTTTTTAAATATCAAAGAATTGGATTCAAATGGATTTTGCAGGAAATGCTGTCATCAAAAGGGCCAAGAAAAGAAGACATGCTTAATTATTGAGCAGAATATTCATAATTTTTCATATCTATCAGCTCAGTGTGTACCTAACATGTTTTTAAGATGTACAAAAGGAACACATATTATAGCTCTTTTTCTTTCTTTTTCTTTTCTTCTCTTTTTTTTTTAAGGAAAGCAACACAAATGCCAACATAACCCTTGTTTTTGAATACTTCATTTCTCTTTAGTCAAACAAAATGATGCCATTCTTTTTCAATCCTCTTTTCCAGGGCTGCCCTCCACCCAGCCATTGTCTAAAGAGCTGCATTTAAAGGTAAACCCTGCAAGGCCTTGAGAAGGGTTTTGCTACCAAGCAATTGTATTTAATCACCAATGATTACTAGTTCTTGCCTTCTCTGCAGTTAATCGTGGATTTCTGGTTTTTCAATCAGGATAAAGAAAGTTTAAATGTCTGTAGCAGCTCTCAGAGACCTGCAAGCTTACCATATTTTCCTTGGATCGCAGTCTTAGTCAAGCTCTCCCTGAGTGTTGCCTTTAGGTATACCTCTTGTTGACTTGGGTGAAGACTAGTCATTGAGATCCTGGAGTAAGAAGTTAATAGGTATTATCAAAACCTATTTCTTCCCAATAAGGCTCTATCAGACCTCTTCTCTGACTTAGCATGTCTTGTGGCTTGAATATGGCTAATAGCAGAAAAGGGACTTGCCACAGTGGTATGGGACATTTTTATTTTTCTAAGAATATAGAACAGAGAATGAAATACCCATGCCTTTTGCTACCATCTCTCTCTTCTCCTTTCCACCTTCCCTTTCCCCCTTGTCTCTAGCAGTTTCTCCCCCCCCCCCCCCATTTCTGTTAGTGTCTCTCACTTTCTCCTCGTCAATGTTATCTTGACTATTTTCTCTCAGATCAAAGGTAGAAGTGGGCCATTTGATTAATTGCCATGCAGCAGAACCCTTTGCCTCCTTGACACACAAGGCAAGGAGACAAAGGGCGCTCTTTAGAAGCCCCGAGCTGTGTGGGTGCAGGGTGGGGAATTCACAAGCCTGAGAGCATGGAGCCCTCCCAGCAGGGATGTGAAGGTTCCTAGACCCTACAGAAGAATAAAGTTGCTACTGCTGCACATTGTGTTGAACCATATTTGCATTTCGAGGGAGAGCAGACAACACCAGCAGTAAGCTGTGTAGACTATATGGAAATTTGTTTTAAGGTTTGAAAAAAATCTTTGAATTTCTATGTGTGGAAATGAGCATCAGTTGGAAATGAAAGGAGGTAAGTGATAATGACCAACAATTTAAACTTTTCTATCTTGTACTGTGCCAGAATTGTACCAGGCAATATGGCACCACTTGTCCTGTGTGCCATTTAAATTAATTAAAATGAAACAAAAGTTAATATTCAATTCCTCAGTTACACTAGCCACATTTCAAGTGTTCAATAGCCATACGGAGCTAGTGGCTACCCTACTGGACAGTGTAAGGATAGAGTATTTCCATCACTGCAGAAAGTTCCCCTGGACAGCACTGCTCTTGACCCATTGTCATCTTAAGCCAGGAAGCTTAGAGGAGGCCATGGAGTGCTTGACAATAGAGAGTTGAGAGGGACTCCATAATTGGCCAAAAAGAGAGAGAACTTTTAACAGAATGCCAAGTTTAAGTAAACAGATTTGAAATTCAGTTGATTCAAATGACATATTGCTGGGAAGGTCTTTGAGCAATTGTAAAGAACTATACAAGAACAGGGGGAATTATGCCAGTTATTGTGATTAGTTCTAAGAGAGGAAGCATGTTCAGCTGAGGGTGAAAACTTAGCCAGTGGCCATGTGCCTTCTCTACTCATCAGAATTGAAATTCTGGTACCAGACCCTCCAAGCCTTGGCTGGGTCTCATTTCCAGTTAGAATTTTTCAAGTGAGGAGCCCTGTCTTCTTTGTAAGGCTAATGACTGCTTAGAATAAGTAAGAAGTGTTTAAACTCCCAGAAAGTAAAGATCATCTGTCCCCACATGCTAATAGCGGTCCAGGGTCACTCAAAACCTTCAGATAGTGACATTGATAACTAAGCACAGAGTTTCTTTAGATAACCAATAATCTCCCTGTGCAATCCATAGATCCTATCAGACCTCAGTCTCATTAATCCATGGATCAAGCCTGCTGTGGATGTTTGCCGCTGTTCAAGGAAAGGTCTTATAGAAAAGACCCTCAGGTTACTCTGCCCCAGTGTCAAGATAGCAAAGACACAGTTGAAGACAATTTATTCAAGGTCCTTGCCTTGCACAAGGCAGGCTTTTCCTAGATCAAGTGGCAATACCATTGAGATCCAGTGTCCCTCAAAGTAAGAACACTGGGTTCTTAAGAGAAAGTAGCTCTGGCCGCTGTACCATGGCTTCCTAAATTCACCAAGGATCCTGCCCTTCCTCCCTCCCCCAGGCACTTTCACTTATTCACCAACCCCTTTGGCTCTGACCTCTGGAGATTACAAAACCAAATGGGTAAGAGGGTGGGGAATAATCCACCAAACCCTCATCAAGTCCTAAACTCAGGGTTTCCTAAGCATCAGGGACTTCAAGTATTGGTGTCTGTGTGCTGAGTCTCTCTCACCCATTCCTCAGTGAAATGCATGGGATGGCAGTCTGGGCATTGGATGTTCTAGTAAAATCTTAGTTTCTAAGGTAGATTCTGAGGAGGTCTCACTGCCTGGTCTGATGATGAATTGACTGTGCGATTAACACAGGGGATACATACTGGGACAGAATCAGCACATATGGAGCCTGATTTTTCACTGGTAACAATTAGAACTTTGCATCAACATGTTTGTTATTAATCAACAAATATTTGTTGAGTGCCTGCTCTTCATCAGATACTGAGGTATAACAAAGGAACTCCTAATCTATTTGTCATGTTTTGGACAGATTGATGATATGTTATGATTCACAAACTTTGGAAGTCTCAAACATTTTGTGTTGAATATTTGAAAGGATTTGTTTCTGTCATCAAATGTGAAAAGTAGAGTGTGAAGAGAGATTGTGGAGGGGAAAGGTCCCTCCTTGTCTATGCTTTCTGTGCCTGAGATGAACTTTGGTAAAAACAGGTAGTTGGAAGGATGAGTCTGTGATGAAGAGTCTGGAAATGAATAGGTGGCCTTTAATTATCTGGCTGTTTCTGCATTGATTAGTTGTTCATTCAAATAGGAAGGCCATGCCAGAGCTTTCTCTTACATTCCTGGGATCTGAATTTACATGTCTGGTGTCTGCTTTCAGAGCACCGTCGAAACTTGCTTGTCATTTGCCTTATCTCTTCATCGCCAGCAACCCGTATAGTTGGGGAAGAATAGAGATTCACAGTCTCTTTTAAAGAGGCAAAGTCCCTCCTAAGTCATCTATCTTCACTTCTTTATCTTATAAGTGAGACACCTGAGATCCAGAGAGGTAAAGCACCTTCCCCAAGTATACAGCTTCTTGGCTCCGGGGTGGGTGAACCCTGCTTTGCTGCTTCTGTTAAGTGGGTTCTCTACTGCCTTGATTTGTCCTGTGTTTTAAAACCATCCCACTGCTGATCTGTTAAGAAGTGATTGATAAATTTTAAGCCAAATCTTTGAATATCTTTTCAGGCCAAATCAGAGAATTGTTTTTAGAATCTGGGACAAAAACAATTCTAAATAAAGACTTCAAACTTCTGGATGCCTAGTGGTTTCCAAGCTTGATAAAATGAGATCACCTGGCTTTACCTCCTGGAAGAAAAGCCACTTTATTAGGCATATATGTGGATACCATACAATCTGAAGGCAGTGTAGCACAGCATGGATTCTAGCACCAAACTACTTGGATCCATGTTCTTGGCTTTGCCACATATGAGTTGTGTCACCCTGGACAAACCACTTAATTGCTCCATGCCTCAGTTTACCCATCTGTAAATTGGGGATAATGATAATAATGGTGTCTTCCTCAGTTGAATCAATATATATTATAAAGCACTTTGAGTGGTGCCTGTATTACACATTAGCTATTTTTATAACTTATTTGGCTAAATGCAATTAACTGCCTGCTCTATTTATTTCTTACCTAAAAATATCTTCTAAGGAACAAAGCAGAAAAAAACACAAGAAATCAAGGGGATGATGTGATGTGAAGATGTTGGTTCCTTCCTCCCCCTGATAGCATGACCACATGGCCCACACCATTGAGTATTAAAGCTTCAAAAGACTTCAGAGATCACCTGACCCTCCTGCTGGTTTAGGAAAGAACTGGAGGCCCAGAAAAAGGCCTATGACCTTGACTATCAGGGTCAAACGCTGACTGCCCCCCAGCAGCCCTGCCATGCCATACTGGTCACTCAACACATTAAGACAAGGTTTCTACCTGGAAAAGAGGGAGATGGGAGCACGAATAGCTTATTTCAGTTATTGGAAAAACTTTCAGCTGAAGAGTGTTTCAGTGGAAGGGGGAAATGGTCTGTGTTTTTTCTGAATCATGCTGCCCTTCCCCCTGAGCCCTATATCTGAGCCTGCCTACTGGTTTACAGGAATTTGGTGTGTCTGCCCTGGTGGCGGTGGTGGCAGGGATAGAATTGCTGGCTCAGGTCCCCACAAAGCATAAAGGAAGTGCTTCCTTAGTTGAATGGGGTCTCCTCATGTCTCTTCAAGTTTGGCCTCCACAAGCTCCAAAGAGAATTAGAAGCCCTTAGCTTCATCGCACATCCAGCTGACATCTGAACAGAGCCAAGTTCTCAGCTTCTCAGTGGGTCATGACCTCACTTCTCAAGATGGCAACACGGATCAGCTGGGGAGATAACGGAATGACACATTTTAGTGATTAACCTCATTTAGGTTGTATTGTCCTTTTTTAAATTGTGAAATAAATAACACACTCAAAAGATTATATACTGTATATGTATAATTAAAAGACAAATAATAAAATGGATACCCATGTACCTTTCACCCAACTTTTCATGTTACTGTTTCCTTATCTGGGCCAGACCAAAGCTCCTTGAGGCTGTGAGCATGTATACAATATATCATATATAAGTGTATGTGTTTATTGTGTGTGTATGGCCTATTTGGCAAATATCACATACGTATATATATATTACATGTACACACACACACACATTTATTTATTTATATGAAATAAGTTGCCTAAAGAGGTTAAGCAATCTGACCAAGGCTACAGTCATAAGAGACAGATCCAGATTTGAAGTCAGGCCTGTCTCAGAGCCTGAGCGCTTAATCACTCTCCCCTGTGGCCTTATCTTCCATCCCCCTTTGCTTCAGTAGACTGTGAGTACATGCTGGGCATCAGGATCAGCCGAAGGCAGGGCTGGCTTGTTGAGGACGAGAGTGGTGACACAAGAGCCACAGCTGCGGTGTGCTGCCACCCACTCTGGAACTAATTGTGCCGGTCTCTCCCCAGTTCTGTGGTCAGTGACACCGCATGGGGTGCCTGAGATCAGCTGTGGTGGGAGCACTCTCACCATGCTAACGCTACAAACCATGGTTCTCCTTCCTCTCCCTGGGAGGGAATTTGCCAGAATACCAGGCCAGCACTGCTGATCTGGAAAGAGAGGAGCAGCCCTGGACTCTGGGGCCAGGGAGCAGGCTGTCAGGTGAGGGGAAACACAATGTCCAGTGGGGGGGGGGGGGGGGGGGGGGGGGAGGGGAGGTGGGAGGCACTTGAGAGGGCACAGCTGTGTAGTGTTTCTCAAAGTGAGGCCCCCAAGGAGCTCATTAGACATGCTAATGGTCATCCTCCATGCCCAGAGATTCTTGTTTCATTGGTCTGTCCTGGGGTATAGATGGCTGCATTTTTAAGCACCCCAGGTGAAAATTTGAGAACTAGTCCAGTCCTTCTCAAATTTTAATGCATACAAATCACCTCAGGGAATCTTGTTAAGATGCAGATTCTGATGCAGTAGGTATGGGCTGGGGCCTGGGAGTTTGTGTTCCTAACAGGCTTCTATGGACCATATTTCTGGTGGAAAGGACCCAGTCCAACCTTCTCATTTTACAGATAAGAATTCTATGTCCCAGAGTCGTTAAGCGACTTACACAGTTAATCGTTAGACAGCCATTTCCTGAATACAGTGAGGAAGATACGAGAGTTAAAAACCATTCCTCTTCAATGTATTAATTAAAATGGGACTATTTATTAAATACCTCTTATGTGAGAGATGATAAATTACAAATACTAAAAATGTATGAACGATGCTTTCACATTGCTTATAATGTGGTGGAGGAAGCAAGGTGTTTTCACACCTCAAGCCAACAGAGGACAGTAGGAGGTGTGGACAGGGTGGGAGACACAGAGATTATCTCCCTCCATTGTGACATATCAGACAACTGATTTAAGGTTTCTGGAACTCCAACTTTGCTTGGTTAAAACCAGGAGGTTTAAAGCCAGAGACCCCAAAGAGCGCATCTAGGAGTCTACAAAGTAGAATACTTTTAAAAAAAAAAATTAAAGGCTGAAAACTGGTGGCCCATGAACCAATTTTGCCCATAGACTTTTTTTTTTAGCTTTTAAGAATTAATGATTTTTATTTTTATTTATTTATTTTTTGAAGTTTATTTATTTATTTTCAGAGAGAGAGAGAGACTGAGAGAGAGAGAAAAAGAGAGAGAGAGAGAGAGAGAGAGAGAGAGAATCCAAAGTAGGCTTCACAGTCTCAGTGTGGAGCCTGACACAGGACTCAATCCCACAGACCATGAGATCATGACCTGAACTGAAACTAAGAGTTAGATGCTTAACTTACTGAGCCACCCAGGCACCCCAAGAATTAATGATTTTTTTAATTTTTTAATTTTAGAATAATTTTTAGATTTAGAGACAGGTTGCAAAGCTGGAACAAAACTGATATATACCCTCTATCAGTTTCCCCTATTTTACATTACTATGGTACATTTGTCAAGACTAAGAAACTGATATTGGTACATTACTATTCATTTAGCCTGGATTTGACAGTTTTTCCATGCCTTCCTTTTGCTTCAGGATCCAATTCAGTCTCTTTCCAATCTCCTCTGGTCTGTTCCAGTCTCTCAGTCTTCCCTTATTTTTTCATGACCTTGAGAGTCTTAAGGAATGCTAGTTAGGTGTCATGCAGAATGGCCCCAGTCTGGGTTTGCAGGGTTGTTTTTCTCACGAGGAGACTGGGGTTATGGGTTTTGGAAAGAATACGACGGGGGTGAGTGGCCCTCATAGACATGTTTCTTATCTTCTCCCTATGAGAGGCCAGCACACATCATTGGAACACTTTACTACAAGCCAAAACTCCCATTATTAAAGCTATAAGAGGCCATCTGACAAGAGTCTGTGTTTTTTTAAATTCTTAAAACTTGGGGCTCCTGGGTGGCCCAGTCAGTTGAGCGGCCAACTTCGGCTCAGGTCATAATCTCACGGTTCGTGGGATTGAGCCCCATGTTGGGCTCTGTTATGACAGCTCAGAGTCTGGAGCCTGCTTCAGATTCTGTGTCTCCCTCTCTCTCTGCCCCTAACCTGCTCATGCTCTGTCTCTCTCTCTTAGAACCAAATAAACATTAAACAAAATGAAAAACAAATAAAAATAAAATTCTTGAACCAACTTTGAAAACTTGGGATATTTTATACAAAAATTGGGGTTTCCGCCTTCTCTTGAGAGCAAGACCTGGCAGTGCTGGGCTTGCAATGGCACCCAGCCAAAGCTGGCCAGAGCTGAGTGAGTTTGACCACTTTCATCGGAGCCTGAATTTCCCAGTTCTCCGTAATTCCCATCTCTTATGCGTGCCTATGCTTCTGAGCTTGTCCAGTTCCCTGGTGTCCCATTGCCTCCCTAGCTCCTTCTCTGAGGCAGTGGGTTTATCTCTGCAGGATGTATTAACTGTAATGTGCACAAGACTGGGGAGAGAAGCCAGAGGGGATGGCGTGTCAGGGCAGGCCTTCCTGAAGAGATGCAACTTGCCTGGTGCCACAGAGGAGCATTTCTCCAAGTGTGGGACCACCAGCATCAGCATCACCCAGGAGCTTGTTAGAAATGCAAATTCTTGGCACCATCCTTACTGAATCAGAAACTCTGGAGGGGGTGCCTACAGTCTGTGGTTCAACTGGCCCTGCAGGTGATTCCAGTGGGTGCTGACATTGGAGAAGCACTGCAGAGACAGGCAGCACCGAGATGGGCCCAGCCTGGTGGTCCCGGCAGTGTGGCCTGTGCACTGGGGGTGGGGAGCTGGGATGGTTGCTTTCATGGGTTCACAGGTCCATGGGACCTGGGGTCAGAGGTCAGTGTGAGCTTACAAGCCTAGGAAAATTCAGCATATGTGGACACAGGCTTTGCTTCACTATTTCCACTTCCCTGTGTCAGATTCTGGGTAGCCACGGCCTGTCCAGGTCGAGGCTCAGGATCCTAGGTTTGTCTTCTCCCATGTCTCCTTCATCCACTGCTCCTGATCTTTGCACCATCAAGCTCAGAAAAGAGAAGAGAACACAGTGGTGTCTTTTGACTGGCAGGCGACTAACCCCTTGGAGTCAGCCCTTTGTCCACGTGGCAAGTTCCCTGGGTCTGAGTTACAGTGAGAGAGGGTCAGGGATATATGAGAAAATTTTGACAGATTTAAAGCATCCATTGTATACATTGTCTATCTTCTTCCACTGTGTCTAGCTTTTTTCTCTTCTTTTCTTTTTTAATATTTTGTTTTTAAGTAATCTCTCCACTCAGCATGGGGCTCAAACCCACAACCCTGAGGTCAAGAGTCACACACCCCACCCACTGAGCCAGCCAGGTGCCCCTCACTGTGTCTAATTTTAAGGACCAACCTCAAGTTTTGCGTCCTTCCATCTTCTTCCTCTCAGGGTGGTCTGGCCCCTCTCTGTCACGTAACCTGTCAACATTTGCACAGTGCCTGTGCTCTGACACTCTGGTGTCAGGGCTGCGCTGTAATCCGCTCTCCTCCAGCCCCCCCCATCTCCATTCACTCCGTAACTCTTGTCCCCTCTTCAGGTCTCTGGTTACACTTCACTATTTCCAAAAGCTCTTGCTGAGCCCCAGGGAATGGGACAGTTTGCCATGATCTGCGGGAATTGCCCAACTTCTCTGGACAGGGCTCGTGTCTGATTCATCTCTGCCCAGTGCCTGGCACATAGGAGGTGCTCAGTTAACACTTGCTGGACAAACAAGCTGCCTGCAAACACAGTGCACAGCATGGCCTGGTGGTTCAGCACCCTGGCTCTGGAATCAGTCAACCTGGGTTTGAATGCTGGCTCCACTGAACTGGCTGTGTGCCCTTCAGTAAGCTGCTTAACATCTCTGGGCTTCTTGTAAAGGGCAGATGGTCAGTTGTGACCACAGGTGTTTTGTGATGATCACATGAGCTAAAATACTTAAAACAGAGCCTGGCATCTGGTAGTGCTCCATACATATTAGCAGTAATAGGCCCCTTGTGATGATTTATTAAACTGGACTGATGATAATTTCCAGCTAAAATGTTACCTGAAGAAATTCCATTTCTTTGAGATGAAAGATATGTGAGACTTGACCAAACAAAGGCTTGGAGGTATGCCTACCTGCTTGACATGAAAGGTCTTTGGTGCTCTCTTTAAGTTTTCTTTCTAGGGTAGCAACAAATTGGGACTGATCAGGCTTACAAGATAAGTTTGGGGTAGATGCGTCCTGAGAGAGAAACCCAAAGTTCAGAGGCATTTCTGCTGTATAGAGTGACTCCAGAATATTTCTTCCAAACAACTTCAAGAAGGCAGTAAATCCATTCACTTTCTGTAGACATATGTACATGCCTGCAAGCCTATTTGTATCTGGGAGAAAGATTCTGAATGTGATCCAATTCCTGTACATTTTACCTATTTTATTTTGAGCTGGCTGCCTTCTGTGACAGGGTTGTAATTAATATTGTAGAACAGGAGGCTCATTAAATCGGTCTCATTATGACTGCTCAGGTTCTGGGGCTCGGCTCAGAAGGATTTCCCTATTACCCGCGCCTGACATATATTCCTAATCAAGGAGGCCAATTCTCCTCTGTCGAGGACTGTCTCCCAAATGGAGATGGAATTTATTCTGACTTGTACTATTAGTGTGAAATATGTTGCCCCTGATGACAGACGTATAGACCTCTGTCATAGGTGGGGCTTTCTTTGCACAGACATGAAGAATATAGGAACTTATAAGACAATATGCTTTCCGTGTCTGGAATGTCCATTGAGTTCATTCTTAAGTCTTTGGCTCAGTGAGAAATCTTGAAAAGGAAAAGAAACATCATAATTAAAAACTTGTGGAATCTTCATGTCAGAAGAGGCTTTAGTAGTCATTTAATCTTCTCTCCAACATATAAGTTCTTTCTCAGCAGTCAAGATTCCTGATTCTCTGTCTTTGATTGCTTACTTTGTCAAAGTGCTCACTACATCAGGTGTGGCCAATTTCTTTCTTTTTTTTTAAGTTTATTTATTTGAGAGAGAGTGGGTGAGCACACAAGCAGGGTAGAGGCAGAGAGAGAGGGAGAGAGAATCCTAAGCAAGCTCCATGCTGTCAGTGCAGAACCCAAAGTGGGGCTTGAACTCATGAACTGTGAGATCATGACCTGAGCTGATCAAGAGTCAGACACCTAACCACCCAGGTGCCCCAATAAATTTGTATTCTTGATTTGAAATTGACCTCCCCCTTACTTCCCCATTGACCCTAGTCCTGCCACCTAGAACTGCACAAAACAAGTTTGGTCACTCTTCCTCGAGAAAGCTTTCTGAGTGTTTGAGATAACTCTCTCCTCCCCTTCTAATCCTCTTTTTAGAATTAAATGCTTTCTCTTCCTCTCATGTTTGGCCACATCTGTCATCTTCCTATTCAGTGAATAAAGGGAAGAAAGCTTTTAGCTCTCCAAAGATGTGGTATCCAGATGGGAATGAACCACACCTGGTGGTCAGTCCATCCAAGGGCCCAAGAAGTCAGCTGCCCTAACAGAATCAGGGTTTCTGGAATATTCTGTGGAGGATTGTGTCACATGGGCCCCTCTCAGAAACAGAAGTGTTGCTCTTTCTCCTGCGGGACCTTTGCCACAGGTAAATGCACCTTACCTCGTCCACACTCACTCAGGGCTTTGACTTTGGGAGGTACTGCCACACCGGGCTGAAGCTCAGGGACTTCAGTGTCAGGCTGCCTGGACTCAAAGCCCAGCTCTGCTGCCTGCCATCTGGTGTGATGTGGGGCAAGGTGCCCAACCTTTCTGGGCTCAGTAGAGATGGTGATAGGGCCTACTTCACAGCCTATTGTGAGAATTAATAAGAGTACGTGTGTAAGGGTAGTAGAACTCCTGAGAAATGCTTGAGAGCATGTTAGTGATTATTAACAAGAACCAAACCCCGATCATCTACACCTCCCTGCTTCCCATTCCCTGGGCTTGGAGTCTCTTAACTTGACATTCTGGGGGTAATCCCAATTCTAAGAAGGAAACGGGGTGGGCAATTGACAGTGATTCCAAATGAATTTGTCTTTCGGTTGAATTCTTTTCCTGAGTCTTGCCCAACACTAATATTCATGGAGAGCCTTTTCCACCTAGAATACTTTTTATAGAAGACCTCATTTTATGAAAGAGAGAGAGAGTTCATTGTAACTAAAACATTCGAAAGAACATCCAGTTATTCAGTTCTCTCTCTTTCTCTCTCCTTCTCCCTCTTTACTCCCCACCCTTGTCTCCTTCCTTCAAATGAAATCTTACTCAAAACCCAGGTTCTGATGTAAGACAGATAATAGATGAACAGGTCTTTCTGCCAGTTTTAATCTTCTCTCCTTGGCAAAAGCAGTCTTATTGTTTGGGAACCCCTTGGAGGTTGTCTGTGGAATCCTGACATTCTGAGCTCCACATTTGAAAACTTCTGCATGAATCAGTTCCTCATTCAATTTTGTGAAATCTGGCCCCAGTCCTTCTACCTGCCTTATCCCCTTTTCTGTCGATTCATATCATCTCTGTCTTAGAATCCCATCCTCCCCCATCAACCCACCAATGTGTATTGCTTCCCCCCACCAACCCAATTTCAGTGAGCATCTTCCCAGCTCAACCCTCCAAATGATTTTTTATATTATCCTCTTCTGACATCAACATCCTATGCCTCCCTGAGAGTTGACAGCCACTCCCCACTCTCATCCTAAAGAAGGACCCCTGTGTTTAGGGATGGAGTTGTGGAGGGTAGGTGGGGGTGACCAAGAAGCAAGTCAAAGTCATACTCCAAGAGAGGGGTCTTGGAGGAGAGAATGGAGAAGGAGACAGATGTGCCACAGAGCTAGAGTTAGCTATTCAAGCAACAAACCTCATTGAAGTCCTTATCCTCTTTGAACTTTCTGCAGTGTTCATTTGTTCCTTCCTTCCTTCCTTCCTTCCTTCCTTCCTTCCTTCCTTCCTTCCTTCCTTCTTTCATTATGCTTGCCTGTTACTCAACGTCATGCACTATTCTGTGTACTGGGGCTTTAGGAAGGAAAACATCACAGCCCAGTGCCTGAGGGGCTCACAACTCAATGAAGGAAACTAATGAGTAAACTTTTCTGGCCCCCACGTGCCCCTGAGAGTCCCTGATCACTTGCTCATTTGGCTCAAGTTTTCTACCAATGCATCTCTCATTTCCTAACCTGATTTCCTCTCAGAGCTCAGCTTGTGTAATACCATGTTCTTCAATTTCCTAGGGCCTGACAAGTATGAGGAAAAAACCCCCACATACTCTCATTATGCAAATTTTTATATTGCACACCTGTGGCCAGATTAATCTTTACAAAATCCACCTTTGTTGCAACATTCCATTTCCCAAAGACTTCCAAGGAAGTGCTAACCCCTTAGCTCCTTCTTAGAGTTCCTGGTGCCCAGCAAGCTCTTCCTCTTCTAAGCTGGCCATGATTGCACATGCTGATCATTGGGCAATAAATCCATTCTGCCTCATGGTGTTGCTTGCATTGTTGTCTTGGTTATTGATGAACTCATTACTTAGCTTCTTGTGGATTTAGGCCATGACTTCCTAATTTCTTTTAAAAAATTAGAGCAATTATGGAAAAAGCAGGATCTAGCCCATCCTGTGTCTGTCCCTTTCCAGAGAGACACCTGATCTGTCCTTCATATTATTTAAAAAGCATACTTTAACTTGCAGACATATTATGAACTCATGGATTATATAGAGTATTATTTTCATTACATCTGAGTTTGCATAAGGGGTATAGTACTATATGCATCATTCTACAATCTAAGCTTTTAACTCAATATATATATGTATGTATATATATGTATATATTTAACTCAATATATATATTTATGTGTATATATATATATATGTATATATATAAATGTTTATTTTGAGAGAGAGAGAGATGGAGAGTGAGCAGGGGAGGGGCAAAGATAGGGAGAGAATCCCAGGCAGTCTCCACAATGTCAGTGCACAGCCCGACACAGGGCTCAAATCCATGAACTGTGAGATCATGACCTGAGTCAAAATCAAGAGTTGGATGCTTAACCTACTGAACCACGCAGATGCCCCTGTATATGTGTTTGCATAAGTGGTATTGTACAATAGGCATCATTCTACAATCTAAGCTTTTCACTCAGTATATTTTTGAGATCTATTAACAGTGACATGTGCTATTCCTAGTTATTTATGTTAAATTACTCTATTGTATTCTCTGAAACAGTGTGCTGTATTTTATTTGTCTCTTCTCATGGTGGATATTTAAGTTGTTTCTAATTTTTTCTTGTTATAAATAATGCTTCAGTGAACATCCTATATATATGTCAATCTTCTTTTAAACCCTGTGGGAGACAGGAATGGTGAATTAGAAATTTTGAATCCTCTGTTCTCCTTAGCAGAGCCCTGGCGATGGCAGATAATCAATATATTTATTAGTACATACTTTGTGAAACATATGTATATGTAAACTAATAACCAAAGTCATGCTTTGAAGTGATATTCTAAATGGAAGCACAAATTCATAGTGGAAAGCTTTCTGGGCATCAGGGTCTAACTCATGTGATGCCTAGAAATTGGGGCCACTCTTTCCTTTGACACAGAAGTGTTTTTTTTGTTGTTGTTTAATTAATTTATTTTGAGAGAGAGGCAGAGTGAGTAGGGTAGGGGGAAGAGAGAGAGAAAGAGAGAGAGAGAACCTCAGCAGGCTCTAAGCTGTCAGTGCAGAGTCCGACACAGGGCTTGAACCCACAAACCGTGAGATCATGACCTGAGCCAAAACCAAGAGTGGGATGCTTAATCCACTGAGTCACCCCGGCACCCCATCCACTGAGGCAGAAGGTTTTAAGGCACTTTTCTCTGAATAAGTGGTGACTTCTATGATGGGGAGTCAAAAGTAAACATAAATAAGTAGGTTCTATCCCCAGAAGGAGGCTTGCTAGTGGGTGTATTTACACACTTCCCTGTCCTTCTCTCTTCTCCTGCACTACCTTTTCCGTTTTTCTGATGAGGTCTCTGGAGATTGGTTGGAGCATTGAATGTCTTGTTTAACAAGCCATTTGCAGCCATGCCCCTCATGCTAGTGGGTGGAGATCTCAGAGTGGGTAGGGGAGTGGTGGTGATGGTAACCAAGGCTTCAGCTTACCCTGAGTGCCCCTCAACCACTAGGCAGGCTGTCAGGCTGTGTGAGGTGCTCTTCCCTTTCTCCTGATCTGTGGGCTCAGCAGGTGCTTTTGCAGCACAGGTGAATCAGAGGTGGGGCTCTTGTCTCAAGGAGCTCGTGTCTACTGGGAAAGGTTGGGCAGGAGAAACAGAACTTCCAAATAGGAGGCACCAGGAGAGGCACCGAGAAATGCAGGGTTGCGGAGAGGAAGGCGCACAGGCCTCCCGGGGTTTAGGAAGCCTCATCTGGGAGCTGACCTCAGCTTTGAGCCACAGGGAGGCTTCAGCACAGGGGGATTGGGAATAGGAGGAGGTGGTGATGGGAGCGAGGCCCCATGGGGTTTCAGAGGGGCCTGAAGTGGTAAAAGGATGAATCTAGAGGGTATTAGGTGATAGTTGAGTTGTGTTCATCTGGAAGAGTCTGGAAGGCAAGTGGAGGGAAGGTTGAGTAGCAGTGTTTGTGTTCCATCCCTGACTCCCTAGCACATTTGGCACTCCCAAGATGTTTGCCAAATAAAGGTAGACTTATTCTACTTCATTGTTTTTTTCTTTCTTACTGAGGCTTAACATGTATCAAGTGCACAAGTCTTAAGTGCAAGGCTCCACGACTTTTTACATATATAACAGCCATCCTGGGGAAAATGCAGAGCAATTTGAACCAAAAGTCTCCCTCATCTCCCTGTTGTCCTCCTGGACAACACTGAAGCCTGTCTCCACATACACAAGTAATTGTTGCTTTTGACTTCCTTCACCTGTACCAGCTTTGCCTATTGTTAAACTCCACGTAAATCGGCTCTTGCAGAACATCCCTTAGGGAACTTCATCGGCAGCAACGTGCAGAAAGGTTTAAGTGAGGAGAAGGGGATTCTCGCCAGAGCCTGGGTGAGATGGGAAATGAGGGCTTTGAGCCTCGGTGGCGGCTGTGGGAATGGGAAGGAGGCAGCAGATGATAAGGATGGCAGGTAGAGATGCCGAGTTGCTCCTCGGGAACAAACCAGTGAAGACAGACTGTTCACGGGTGTGTGCTGCCCTCCAGAGCTCCGGCTTGTTCCAGTTAGAGAGACAGTGCCCCCCAGCCAACTTGATTCAGGAAAGGTTCTGCAATCTTCCTTCACTGGCCGTCCCAGTGATGCTGAGAATAACAACGCACCAACCCTTCTGTGGCTCTTGGGATGGCCAGTGGATTCTGAAACGAAGCTGCTGCCACAGGCTCCAGGTGATGGAGGAGTCAGATGGGGATAAAAGAGCAATCCAGAACGAATTGGTAGCATTGGAGTTTACCCTTTTGGCACTACTGAGCACTTATTGCCAGAGGGGACATCGGGGATCTGGCAGTTTGCTTTTCCCACAGCAAAAAGGCGGTTTCCATAAAGCAGTTGGAAGGGCCATTCCTAGGGACTAGGGACAGACATGTCCCAATCCCAGTATTTTCATCTGGATGAGCTCAGTGTCAGTAGAAACTGGGAGTAGTGATGACCTTGAAGGGAATGACCTTGAAGGAAAAGAGGAGGCCAAGAGCTTTCTGCGGAGAGGGTGGGGATATTGGCAAGAAATGTACAAGGAGGGGGAGGCTGATGTTAGGGGCCACTGTCCAGCACCTAATTCTATATTACCCATTGGGTACTGATCATATCTATGAATCCCAGGATTTTGGGGGGTGCCATAGACTCCCTCCACCCCCTATTCCTTCAGGAATAACCACCTGAAGACCCAGGTATAATCATGAAATGAATCCCCCTCATATGTTCCCATCTTGGAAGCATTTCTGTTAGTTTCTTGCTACTTCATGCCTCATTGTGACTTTGCTGCATAAACCAGTGTCCTGTGTTGGAACAGGTGTGAGAAGGGAGACTTCAAAAGCATATAAACATGAAGAAGCCTTCCTTCCCTCATTCATGGGCTGCCAACAAGTGCGGGAGGTGGGGCAGCGGTTGGGGTGGGAACCTAGTGGTGGAGGTAGCTGTGAATGAGAGCCCATCAGCCCTCCCCTTCGGGGACACACCTTTCAGCTGGGAAGAAATGTAAACAAATGATTATCAAACACAGTGATATGATAAGCACAGCGATACAGGTGCTGTGGGAGCCCAGGAGAGGGAGAGATTCATTCTGTCCAGGCAGTTGCAGAAGGAGGAGACATTGGGGCGGGGTCTTGCAGGGTACGTTTACCTAAAAAGGCATTCTAGGCAAAAGACACTGCATAAATTAAAAGCAAGACAGTGTGAGGAACGGAAGTCTAGAGTGGGGGAGGGTGGGGGGGAAGGAAGAGAAGGGGATACAGGGAAATGAGACAGAAAGCTGGGGGGCGCATTGTAAGGGTGTCTGTAGGGGTGACAGGAGCCGCTGTGTGCTCAGAAGAGACGACATTGCAGACACTGTGGGTGGGGGATTGCAGGGTAATTGGGCTCGTCCTGGTCAAAAGAGTGAGGTGGTTCCTGTTCCTGTTATTACTCTCTGGACTCCTTCACCCCTTTTGTGCTCCCCTCACCAGGCGTCGTTATACTTTTCCTCCTCCCCCTCATACCAAACTCCAAATCTCTGTGCCTGTTTACACCAAGTCAGAAGAGGTGATGGGTAAGTGCCAGACTGAAGGAGAGCCGAGCTTTGCCAGCACTTGCCGGCCACGACTCAGGCGGCGTGCTAACGTGATTGTGTTCTCACCACGTGTAAGCCTCATAAGACCTCTGTGATGTTTGGGATTCTTACCCACATTTTACACCTAGAAACTGTGGCTCAGAAAGGTGAAGTAACATGCTCCAATTCACACAGCCAGGCAGGCAGAACCGGGATTCAGACCCAAAGTGTTCTGATTCTGGAATCTCCAGTCTTAACCCCCACACTGAGCCAACAGTCTCTGAATGCCCTTGTTTTGCCCGATTATACGTTTGTAGTAACAAAGTCCTTGGTACTTTGAACAGAGTAGTCAGACAGGGAAGGCCACAGGGAAGGAAAGGGAGAGTGGAAAGTCTCAGGTAGGAGACTGTCAATTCTTCGCTCGGGGCTGGGCCCAGGGCCCCCTCCTCCAGGCAGCTCCAAGGGCTCATAATATGTGTGTTTGGGAGTCCACAAAAATGTTTTGATCTCTCTCTTTTAAAAAATGCTTAAAAATGTTTATTTATTTTTGAGAGAGAGACAGCCAGCCAGAGTATGAGAGGGGGAGGGGCAGACACACACACACACACACACACACACACACACACACAGAATCCGAAACAGGCTCCAGGCCCTGAGCTGTCAGCACAGAGCCCGAGGCGGGGCTCGAACTCACAAACTGTGAGATCATGACCTGAGCTGAAGTCGGACGCTTAACTGACTGAGCCACCCAGGCGCCCAGAACAAAAATATTTTAATGCATACTACTGATATATTCACTCTTATAACTATGTGATTGTAAAATATAATTTTAGTATTCTTTTTTTTTTTTAATGGGAGAAAAGATCCTTCAAGGCAAATGTGCCAAGGGACCAGGAAAGATGTAATGTGGCCCTGGCCTGGCCTTTTCCACTTTCCCTTCTGCTTTGTGCCACATTCATTTAGCGCCTGTGTTCTCCCTGCATCTTACGTATGTGCCATCTTCCCAGTCCTTCTGCCAACATTGTAACCTGGGCTATGCTGGAACTATTGCAGTAGCTTCCTCTCTGGTGACCCTGCCTTCAGCTTCCCTCTCTCTTTCCAACCTTCTCCCAACTTGCAACACTCTTTGGTCTGTTTCTATTTATTTTATATTTTTATGATATTGTATTTGTTCTCATGGTTGTATATATGTCATGTATTTGGCCAGAGGGTTTGGAGTGGCCAACCCATTTTTTTAAAAATGAATTATTAAAATTGGTGATACATGGGGTTTATCGTTTTGACCACCTCTAAGTATACAGTCAGTGGCATTAAGTACATTTTCAGTATGGTGGTACCATCACCACTATCTACTTCCAAAATGTTTTCATCACTGGAGACGGGAACTCTGTGACTCTGAAGCTATAATTCCCCCATTACCTCTCCCCCCAGCCTCTGTTGTCTTCTTTTTTTCTTTTTTCTATAGATTTATGCAGATATAATTGACATGCAACATTGTGTAAGTTTAATGTGTGCATCATAATGATTTGATATGTGTATATATTAGGAAATGATTACCACAATAAGGTTAGGTAACCTCCATCACTTCACACAGCGACGGGGTGTGTGTGTGTGTGAACTTTTAAGATCTACTCTCTTGGCAGCTTTAAAATATACAACATTGTTAACTCTAGTCACCATTCCATGCCCAGAATTTATCTCATAACTGGAGGCTTGTACCCTTTGACTGACTTCATTTCCCTTCGTTCTCCCCCACGTCCTGCCCCTGGCAACCACTGGTCGGTTCTCTGTTTCTATGAGATTGATGTTTTTTAGATTTCACAAGTACTTGAGATCATACAACATTTGTTTTTCTCTAGTATTTTCTATTCTACTTTCTGTCTTTATGTTGCCTATTTCAGGCCCCTCATGTAAATGGAATAATGCAATATTTGTCCTTTTGTATCTGGCTTATTTCACTTTGCATAATGTTTCCAAGGTACATCTATGTCGTAGCATGTGTCAGAACATCCTTCTTTTTTATGGTTGAAAATATTGCATTGTACATATATACCACATATTCTTTATTCATCTGCTGATGGACATTTGAGTTATTCCTACCTTGTGCTCTTGTGACTAATACTGCTATGTACATTGGAATACAAATATCTGCTTAAGTCCTTGCTTTGAATTTTTTGGGTCTATACTTAGAAGTGGAATTGATGGGACATATGGTAATTTTATGCTTAATTTTTTGAGGAACTGCCAAGCAGCAAACTAACTTTTTCCGTGCGTGATGAACGAAGCTGTCCTTGAGTCCACTTTCTAAAGCCTGGCTCTCGACATTAAACGACTATAAACATTTGTCAAAACTCATCAAAGTGTGCATTAAAAACATTTTTTTAACATTTATTCATTTTTGAGAGACAGAGTGTGAGTGGGGGAGGTGCAGAGAGAGAGAGAGAGAGGGAGACACAGAATCTGAAGCAGGCTCCAGGCTCTGAGCTGTCAGCACAGAGTCCGAGGCAGGACTTGAACTCATGGACCGGCCCGTGAGATCAGGACCTGAGCCGAAGTTGGATGCTTAACCAACAGAGCCACCCAGGCACCCCATCAAAGTGTGCATTTTTAAATGGTGAATGTCACTCCAAGCAATTATAACTCAATAAACTAGACTTTAAAGACATAACCTTCTTGTACAGAAGGGCAGACTCCTTAGTGGAGGCTTGAGATGGATACAGCAAAGGAGAAATTATGGAAAGAAAGGGAGTTTCTGAAGGGGAGAGGGGAAGAAATGAATGACCAGCCTCACCATCTTACTTAGGGAAAGCTAGGTGTGTGATGTTAATGTTGGTGAGCATTGCTTATGCAACTGTTGTTCTGCCTTTTGTTTGTTTTTTATTCAGCAACCTTCACTTTTATGCATCTGCTATGTGACATTTTGCAGCACCATTTGTCTCAAGCTACAAGCACAGAATTAAAGTGTTAAAAATAAAATGTCACTTAAGAATGTAAAAGTCTGATATACAAATCAATGGAAAGATATCCTGTTTTCATACATTGGAAGACTTGATATTGCTAAAATGCCAGACTACCCAAAGCTATATACAGATTCAGTGCAATCCCTATTAAAATCTCAATGATGTTTTTTGCAGAAATAGAAAAATCTCTCCTAAAATTCATCTAGAATCTCAAGGAACTCTGAATAGCCAAAGCAATCTTGAAAAAGAAGAACGAAATTGAAGGCCTCACATTTCCTGATTTCAAAACATGACACAAGGCTACAGCAATTAAAATAGTATGGCACTGGCATAACGACAGACCTACAAACCAATGAAGCAGAGTAGAGAGCCTATGGTCAAATGATTTTCAGTAAGGGAGCCAAGACCATTCAATAGGGAAAGGACAGTCTTTTCAACAAATGTTGAAAGTTGGGGAAAACTGGACATCCACATGCAGAAAAATGAAGTTGGACCTTTACACCATATAGAAAATCAACTCCAAATGGACCAAAGTCCTAAATGTAAAAGCTGAAACTGTTAAACTCTTAGAGGAAATCATATAGGAAAAGCCACTGGATTTATCAATAACTTTTTAGATACTGACACCAAAAGCATACGTAATAAAAAAAAATAAGTAAATTGGATTTCATCAAAATTAAAGACTTGCACATCAAAGGACATGATCAACAGAGTGAAAAAGGCAGCCCACAGAATGGGAGAAAATCTTAAAAAATCATAGATCTGATAAAAGATATGTGTCTAAAATGAGTAAAGAATTCTTACACCTCAACAAAACTAAAACAGACAACCCAATTCAAAACTGGGCAAAAGATTCAAATAGACATTTTTTCAAAGAAGGTATGTAAATGACCAATAAGCACGCAAAAAATGGTCAATATTACTTGTCATTAGGGAAATGGCAATCAAATCAATTCACACCTATTGGGATGGCTGTTATTAAAAAAATAAAGCAGAAAATAAGTGTTGGTGAGGATATGGAGACACTGAATCTCTCGTCACATTGCTGGTGGGAGTGTAAAGTGGTATGGTCTCTATGGAAAACGATAATGGAGATCCTTCAAAAAATTAAGCAGAATTGTCATATGATCCAGCAATTCCACTTCTGGAATACACTCCAAAGACCCAAATGCAGGGACTTGAACACGTGTTTATACACTCATGTTCACAGCAGTATCATGCAACCAAAGTGTCCATTGACTCTTGCATTATAAATGGGTAAACAAAATGTGGTATATACATACAATGGATTGTTATTCAACCTTAAAAAAGGAAGGAACCTCTGACACATAGATGAAACTGAAAACATTATGCTAAGCCAAACAAGACAGATGCAAAAGAACAAACATGATATATAATACTTATTTGAGATACCTGAAGGGTGAAAATCATGGCGACACAAAGTGGAATGGCAGATGCCAGGGCTGGAGCAGGTGGAATGGGAGTTAGCGTTGAATGGGTAAGGAGTTCACCTGGGGAAGGTGAGTGAGTTCTGGAGATGGTTGGTAGTTGCACAGCAGTGTGAATGTGCTTAATGTCACTGAACTGTACACTTAAAAATGGTTAAAACAGCAAATTTCACATTCTTTGTATTTTAACACACACACACACACACACACACACACACACACACCAGACTGATAACAGTACTTCTTCACTCTAGTTTGCTTCAGAGATTCCTCAAGCCTTCAGTTCAAACTCTTCAAAATCTGGCTTCCACCCCCTTCTCAGGACTGTATTGGTTCCTAACGTCCTCTTCCACCTGAAGCTCTTTTGCATTTCATTGCTCTTTTCCAGTTGTCCCTGCCCTGTCCTTTGCTCTTTTGCATTTTCTAAGTGTTCCCTCTTCACCTGGAATGATCTGACTTCTTTCCATCTCCATGTTTAAATCCAATCCATTCTCTAAGAGTCAGTGTTAACCTCCTTCAGGGTTGTGACCTCAGTGCCTCTATTTTGGTAATTTTCACTATGCTTTGTTAGGATTCTTCCCCATTTTTATCTCCCTTGATAAATTTTAAACACTCTGAATGAAACATATTTTTAAATGTTTGTTTTATTTTTTAGAGGGAGAGAGAGAGGGAGAGGGAGCACAAGCAGGGGACGGGCAGAGAGAGAGGGAGGCAGAGGATTCAAAGCAGGCTCCACGTTGACAGCAGAGAGCCCGGTTCGAGGCTCAAGCTCATGAACCATGAGACCATGACCTGAGTCTGAGGTCGGACACTCAACTGCTGAGCCACCCAGGCAACCCTGAATGACACAAATATATATATATTGATGTTTATTTTCGAGAGAGAGAGAGAGAGAGACAGAATGTGAGCAGGAGAGGGGCAGAAAGAGAGAGGGAGATACAGAATCCGAAGCAGGCTCCAGGCTCTGAGCCGTCAGCACAGAGCCCGACACGGGGCTCGAGCTCACGAACCGTGAGATCATGACCTGAGCGGAAGTCAGACATTTAACCAACTGAGCCACCCAGGCTCCTCAGAACGATACATATTTTTAAAACCAGCCAAAGACTTAGCCTGTAGTAGATAATGAGTGCCGAATAAATGAAGCTTTCTTTACAGAAGAGGTCCTCAATGGGAAACAGAGAAACTTTTGCTATTTTTGATCTTTAACCAAAAATCTCAAAAGAAATTGAAAACCTTGGATGAAATCTGGCACATTTATTCTGTCAATATTTGATACATCCTGGCGATCACAGGTGAACAAATTGACATTCAGCCTAAGTGGAATTGGTGTACAGGGCTTGTTGTTTTTTTGTCTTTTTTTTTTTTCTTCTTGTAGTAAGATGGAAGTGTCATGGGATGTAAAGTATAATGACAATTGCTCGGAAAACTGTATTTTGTTTATTCACAACTACTTTCGATGTATTAGGTAAACTTCCCTGAAAGCCAGTGCGCAAGGCGAGCAGATGGGGAAGCAGCCGTTTGCTTACCGCTCAGTTTGAAAGCAATACCCTTGCTCACGTAAATGATCAGGTGTGATTTGGGGGAGCAGGACATTATGTAAGATATAAGCCGCATAATTTATTTATTTATTTTTTATTTTATTTTATTTTATTTTAATATATGAAATTTACTGTCAAATTGGTTTCCATACAACACCCAGTGCTCATCCCAAAAGGTGCCCTCCTCAATACCCATCACCCACCCTGCCCTCCCTCCCACCCCCCATCAACCCTCAGTTTGTTCTCAGTTTTTAACAGTCTCTAATGCTTTGTAAGCCGCATAATTTAAAGAACCTAGCTCACAGGGAAACAGGCCGTTCAACACTTCATGTGAAATTCGAAGATCTCTTTAGTAAGAACGTTTTCTAGAAATAAAACTGGAAAAAGTCTTTTAAAAGAAGTGAGTTAGGAAGTGGCTCTTACCTCCCAGAACGAAGTGACTTGGTGGGAGAGCCAGACCTGGCCAGGGATAATACCTAGCGATGGGGCCCAGGTTACCGCCCTGATCCTGCTTAATCTGGGATCCTCTATTGAGTCAGCCTTCTGAGATGTGTTGTTTTAGGATGAACCTGAGTTGGAATAGTACTATGGAAGAAAAGACATTAGAGTAGTGGGAGCCAAAATATGAGCTTTAAAAAAAAAAATCAATGAAATGCAACATAGTTTCAGAAAAGTGCACAAATCACAAGTGTTATAAAATGAACACACCTGTGTGACCAGCACCCAGCTGAGGAAGGACACCATTACCAGCACCCCTGAAACTCCCTCATGTCCCCTCCCAATACCCACCCTCCCCTGCACTCCAGTGGTAACCTTTCTCTGTGCTTCGAAAATCATACATTCTTTTGACTGTTTTTATACTTTATGCAAATGAAATCATACAGGGTATAAAAAAAAGTTAAAAAATAAAATTACCAAGTTCTATTTGAATAAGAAGAAACATTTACAAAGGAGCCTATCCACTAGTTTGTTTTGAGGGAAGGTAAGGAGAAGAAGCACAGAAATATGACTTCTTACATCTCTGGATTCGCCGGTGATAGTATTACCGGGGTCTGTTACTAAGTGCTGGTAATTAGGCCACACAGGTCACCAAACCTATTCATCCTTTGAGTTGGTGGATGAGTCGTTCACTCTATCCTTTGAGTCTGGCAAGGCAGAAAGGAGAAGCCCCATTTGGTCTTTGCATGCAGAATGGTAAAGCCTGGCAGATTCTTGAGCTCCAACATGGTGTCACTAACAAAATGGGCTGTAAGAAGCTAACTCAGTTTGATGGATCCAATCAGGACATTCTCTCAAGGGTATTAAGCCCACGTGGTTACAGAACTAAATGGCCCCATGAAGGATGCAAGGCTAACACCTGAGTAAAACAGGGTCTGTTAGCAAAAGTAGGGAAGTATGGCTGTTGAGGGAAAGTCAACAGTGTCTGCCATAATGTCATTGACATTATTGCCATAACGTAATCACAGTGACAACAGACAGCTCAGCTCTCAGGGGCTGAAGTGGTAAAAACCCACAAAATATGTCATCTATTTATTTTCATGGGTGGAAAATAACACCCCTCCTCCCCATGCGCAACTTCAGCGGGGGGGAATGTATTCGTTTTTTAGGGCTGCTATAACAAATTGCCATAAACTGGGTGGCTTCAAACAACAGGCAGTATTTGTTGTCTCATGGTTTTCTGGAGGCTAGAAGCCTGAAGTCAAGGTGTCACCAGTTCATGCTTCTTCTCAGACCTGTAAGGGAAGATCCCCCCTCTCCCCTCCCAGCTTCTGGTGTTGGCTGGTGGTCCTGGGTGTTCCTTGTCTCCTTGGCTTACAGTATAGCTTACATGCCACTGCCTCTCATGGGTGTGCTCAGTATTTCTTTTTCTCTTCCAAGGACACCAGGCATACTGAATTAGGGGTCCACCTTACTCTAGTATGACCTTATCTTAGCTTGACTACTTACAATGACCGTACTTCCAATAAGGTCACATTCTGAAGTACTGGAGGTTAGAACCTCAACAGGAAGTCATCAGAGGCATTTCCTCCTCACAGGCTTTGGGGATACAGAGCTAGAACCGGAAACTGGCTTTGGATAAATATTTGCTATTAATCTCTAAGCTACAAAACACCGTCCATTATAAGAGGCATAATTAGGAACAATGAAGAAGCAATGGGGTAAAACGTCAAACTCTAGAGCTTTGGGGCCATCTCAGAGCTGGGTGTGAATCCAGTTTTGTCATTACTAGTAAAATAACTGTTTAGTTTCCCCTCTATAAAATCAGAAAAATAGTGATTGCAGATGGGTATTAAAAAAGACAATTTATGCTGAGCTCCATCCTTGGCCTGGAATAGGCTCTCCACACTAAGAACAGCCTTATGCCTCAGTTTTCTCAAAGTGATAAAGGCAAGAGGCATCTTTTCATGCAAGATATTGCTAGCAATTTTGAATATATGGACTTTGTTTCTTACTATTTTTTTTATTTTTTATTATTATTATTTTTTAACATTTATTTATTTTTGGGAGAAAGAGGGACAGAGCATGAGTGGGGGAGGGGCAGAGAGAGAGAGGGAAACACGGAATCCGAAGCAGGCTCCAGGCTCTGAGCTGTCAGCACAGAGCCTGACGCGGGGCTCCAACCCATGAACTGTGAGATCGTGACCTGAGCGGAAGTCGGTGCTTAAACGACTGAGCCACCCAGATGCCCCGTCTTACTTATTTTTTTTCTAAAGTCTCTCTTCATCCTACCATTTTTGGGATGCTTAATATTCCCCATCCCCCCACAAATGCAACATTTGCATTCTCTTCTGCCATATTTTTTCAACTTCATATTTATTTCCAATGCATGAGTTAGTGACTCTGTTAATGTGATGTTACCCTGGTTTTTGAAAGTCTTGTGGAATTGAAGCCAACCTGATAGGTAATCAGTCCACTGGAATTAAGCAAGGACCAAGATTACCAAAGAAAATTTTAGGATATGTTTGAAAAGAAAAAAAAAAAAGGCAAGAGCAAAACTTACAATCTAAAGTATGCATTGAATTACTGTTATAACTTAGAAATCTAATTGTAAGAGTTACCATTTATTGAGCAGTTACCATGTACCAAGTGTAAGGCTAATGATTATATATATATTTTAGTTCATTTACTCGTCAAAACAACTCCATGAGCTAGGTACTATTATTAGCCCCATTATACAGTTGGAGAAACTGAAGCACAGAGAGCTTATAGGACATGTGTAGAGCCACACAGCCAGTAGAGTTGTCATTTTAGCCAAGGCAGTTTGATTTTAGGGCCCATGTGAGTAACCACCATTCTATTCTAGCATTTAGGCAGGAAAGCTCATGGTAAGTCTGTTGGGATCTGGGCATAGGACAACATCCAGCTGGGTCCCTGCCCTGCTCACCTGTCTGCAGTGTGATTTCCTAAGCTTGGTTAACCTCCTCCAGATTGAAGTTCACATTCCATCCATTTTCAACCTCGTGGTGCCTGGCTCAGTTTCCTTCTTTCTCCCTCCTAGGTCTGTGGTTGCAGGTTATATGCTAAATTGAACAGAGCCAATAATCAGTGTTAAGTAAGGTCAGCCTTAGTAATTACAAATGAACTGGAGCTCAGTGTATCCAATGGAATGATCCAATTTTCCACGACTAATGCCAATAAATGGGTACATAAATACATCTCATAGACATTTAAATGTCTCCCAAGTGCCAGTCATCGTGTCTGGTAGCAGACTGCAAATATAAAGAAAACATAGTCCCTAACATCTAGGAGCTCATAATGCAGTGGGGGGAGACAGCCAGAGAAGTAAGCAAAGAAAACACAAGGAAATGACAGGCCTTAGTAGAAGTTTGGATGAAATACCTTGGAAGTATGGAGACTAGAGACCATCTTTGCCCAAGGAAGGCAAGAAAACATAGCAAACCTTTCAGCTGTGTTTGGCAGAGTGCACAAATGTTCATCAGGCAGAACAGGCCTACCAGGCAGAGATGTTTCTCAGATGACAGCCCTGAGATACAACGGCCCCACTCCAGACGTTTGAATCTGCATCCTTGGTGGTGTGGTCAGAGAATCACCATTTTAAGGGAGGCTAGGATTTGTGAATTGCAATGTCCTACTGCATAAATCAAGGGCTCTGACAGTGGCTGTCCAGTGCAGATTTGGGATGGAAAAGGTAGAGTGTTTGGAACAGAGAATGCAGAGAGCAAACGACAAGACATGGTACATTAAGGGTAGGTTGGGGCCAATTTTGAAAATCTCCAAGTAAAGATGTTGGACTTTATCTTGCAAACTATAGGGACCCAGTGAAAATGCTGAAGCAAAGGTATGACATGATTAAATCCTTGATTTGGAATGGGTGGATGAGGAAAACCTGGAAAGAGTGATTAGCATACTGTTAAGTGGCTTGTAGATAGGGTGGCCAACCAAAGCGGGCACAGTGCTTTATTATGCCTTACAAAGATAGTATAAGTATATTGCAGAAAACAGAAAAAAAAAAGATGAAATTTCCCCATGATTTACCAGCATGTTGGGTGTCTTCCACATAGTCAATGACTGATAAATATTTGCAGGATGAATAATTGCTTAGTCTGTGCCACCATGTGCCAGCCCTGTGCTGAATGTTTTACATAAATTATCTTAATTCTCACAACAACATGGGGAGATAGCTATTATATTTTACAAATGAGAAAAACTAAGCACTTCTTGGAGAGGTTAAGCAACTTGCCCAAGGTCACAGAGCTAATAAGCAGCAGAGTTGAGCTGCGAACACAGACGATCTGATGCCAGAGTTAATGTACTTGGCCACTATGCACACTGCCCTGCCAGGAACAAGGGCATTTCCCTGCAGTCTTACATGCATATATTTTTACATATGTATCATGATTATCCATAAAATTCTACGTCTCGTTTTACCCAAAGCGTACTGCCATGTCACAGAACGTTTTCATAAATCTAATTTTAACGAATACACGATCATCCACTGATGGATGTAGATAACTGATGTTACTACTATCTTCATTCTTGGTATTGTGGTCCTTCATCAGTTTTCACTAGTATACCCAATGCAATAATAAACATTCTCATGTGTATAATATTTTCCATATAGAGTATTTCCATAGACTAAGTTTCTAGAAACAGAATTACCATTGGATGCAGGCCTCATGGTGATTGTGAACCCTTAATTAGCATTGCCAAATTGTGTTGGCAATGTTTTACCAGTTCACATAATTGCTGTGCATTCTATAGCCACATACAAATACAAGAGTAGCAACCACAGCCCACCCTCACTTGCATTAAACATTATTTTAGAAAAATCCCTTCTATTTTAATGGCTTAAAATGATACATTATGTGTAATTTTGATCTGCGTTCATTTGATTACTAGTAGGGTTGTATATTTTCCCATATGCTGTTGATTAATTGCATTTCCTCTTTTGTGAGTTATCTGCTTGTCCACTTCACCCATTTATCTTCTGGAGAATTTTTAGGAGTCATTTTCCAGGTAGACTTTCCAGATTTGGGAAAGACATTGGGATGAAAGGATGAGTGAGAGAGAAAAATCAGCATTTGAGAAAATCTCTAGCATTGATTGCTAAAATGGTCACACACCTTCTCCAGATCAGAATCCACCTAACTTTAGCATCTGAGAAGATAATAAAGTAACACCTCTTTCTCAGTTGCAAATTGTGCTCCACAAATTAAGTAATTGATATATAAAAGGTTTAAACACGGAGTGTTAATGTTCTTCTAAAGAAAGACAGTATTGGTGAGTGTGTGCAAGATTTCTACTGAAAGACCTGAAGTACAGAACTGATACACTCAATTATGCCACAGTTTTAGGGAAGAAAGGCTAATCTGTATTACCCTAAAAAAAAAAAAATCCTCTGCCTGCCACAGGTGTACTGATTTAGGTGGTACCTGGATGAATACTGTTTAACAGTTATCTACTTATCGTAATAGATATTAAGAAAAATATAACCTTCTCATCAATCTGTGATGTGTATGAATTCACAGATATGATTGTGCAAAGATGTGTGCAAATAATGGCACAAAATATTTTTAAAAAGCATGGATCAGTTGAAAGAAGAAAATAATAGCACAGATGGTAGTCCTTGGACAAAAAGCCCAAAGTTGGAATGTTGGTGGTTGAAGTTTTGGAAACACAGCTTTACTGTACCATCATCAGTACACCTATCTTGAATGCTCACTATGTGCCAGATGCTATGCTCAGTACCATGGATACAGAGATGTATCTTCTAAGAGTTCACAGTTAAGACAAGAGAAAACCTATGAACTGGGAAATGTGCGAAGTCTGTACTGATGGTGAGGCAGGGTACACAGCAGGCAGCCAGAAGTCATAGACAACAGTGATGAGTTAGAATGAAAGCCAATAGCAGAGGCCACACACTGGCACATTACAGGTATCTTTCTTCCTGTTTCCACTCACAATATTCTTGCCAGGCAAGATGAAACTAAATTCTTCCTCCTTCTTTCTCTCCTTCCATTTTTCTTCTTCTTCTCCTTATTCTCTCATACTACATCTCTAATTTCAGATTTGTTTTATATGCCACCAAATTGCCTGCCCCCAAAGTGTGGCACTGAGGATATCTAGGTGTGTGCCATAGGGCATCAGGCAGGTAAATTATGTGTGTGCACCTGGTACAACAGCCTCAACTGGTAAATCAAGTCTCTGTTCTTCTCACCCTGATGATTTCCTTTTTAAAATTCATCTTGGAGGAAGTTGTGTAACATTTATTTTCCACCCTGGGCTTCTAACTCACCCAGCTTTGAATAACAACCAGCCACCTTGAAACTATGAGCCCTGATGACTGTAGGGATGGGGGAAGGACAAATAATTCTGGGTGATGGTTCACCAGTTATAACCAAAAACATGGTCTTGGGAGGATTGTAGTGACCCTTAGAGGACCTGTGAGATGTATTGTTAACAGCCCCAAACTGGTGTGGGCACCTGCTATGAGCAAGCTGTCTGTAAAGTGCTCTGGGAATAAAATAGAGACACAAAAGTCTGTGCCCTCAAGGACCATGCACAAAGACTGGCTGGAGAAATGATGATTTATATGACAATAATAATCCCAACCAAGGGAGTGTGCAATAAGTGCACAGGAGACACACTGAAGAAAGATCATTTCTGATCTAGGAGATCTGTGAAGAAAAGAGGTTTGAGCTGT